>NC_086109.1:35493613-36163113 GCF_963921235.1 Mobula hypostoma
AAATGGTAGAACTCAGGGACTTCAAAATACTGTTGGATTGGAGAAGGATAAAAGGAAAGGGAGGCCATCAAGGCATTTGAAAATGATAATTGTAAGGTGAGCTATTTTTAGATTAAATGGCACTGCAGGTCAACAAATACAAGGGTTATGAATAAATGGGATGTAATGTGAGTCAAGATGCAGTGTAAAGGTTTGGATGAGCACAAATTTATCGAAGTTCGCTATTGAATTAACACATTACACACTCTACCAGTCTGTTGTCGCTCGTACAATCTTCTATGCGGTGGTGTGCTGGGGCAATGGCAGCAGTATGGGTGATGCTTACAGGCTCAATAAACTGATTAGAAAGGCTGACTCTGTTACAGGAGTCAAAGTGAACACACTGGAGTCTGTGGTAGAACAAAGGACCCTATGGAAAATCCTGGCAATTCTGGGCAATGTTTCTCACCCTCTGCATGCCACCTTGACTGAACAGAGAAGCACTTTTAGTAATACCCTAAGACAACTGCACTGCTCCAAAGAGTGATATATAAGTTCATTCTTACCCTCGGCCATTAGGTTCTATAATGAGTTAACCTATAGCTAGGGAAGTGATGACCCAACCCCTGTTAGATTGTTTGAGGTAACATTTTTAAAATTCTTTTTTGCATCTCTTCTAATACTTATATATCTGTGCACTTGTAATGCTACTGTGACACTGTAATTTCCTTTGTGATCCTTAAAGTATTTATCTATTTCTATTTATCTATTATCTGAATCTGTTTACCAACAGAATGAGTCCTTATTCTAGGAGCAGTTCTTTTAAATAGACCATTAAACCATAAGACTTAGGAGCAGAATTAGGCCATCTTGCACATTGAGTCTGCTCTGCCATTAAATCATGGCTGATCCTTCTTTTCCTCCTCCTCAACCCCAGTTCCTGGCCTTCTCCCCGTAACCTTTGATACCATGTCCAATCAAGGACCTATCAATCTCTGCCTTAAATTCATCCAAAGACCTGGCCTCCACAGACGCATGTGGCAACAAATTCCAAAAATTCACCACCCGTTGGCTAAAGAAATTTCTCCGCATCTCTGTTTTGAAAGGGCTCCCCTCTGTCCTGAGGATGTACGCTCTGGTCCTAGACTCTTCCACCATGGGAAACATCCTTTCCACATCTACTCTATCTAGGCCTTTCAACATTCGAAAGGTTTCAATGAGATCCCCCTCATCCTTTTGAATTCTAGCGAGTATAGACCGAGAGCCATCAAAGGTTCCTTGTATGATAACACTTTCATTCCTGGAATCATCATTGTGAACCTCCTCTGGACTCTCTCCAATGCCAGCACATCTTTTCTAAGATGAGGGGCCCAAAGCTGTTCACAAAATTCAAGGAGAGGCCTCACCAGAGCCTTATAAAGCCTCAGCATCTTATCCTTGCTCTTGTATTCTAGACCTCTTGAAATGAATGCTAGCATGGCATTTGCCTTCCTCACCACCGACTCAGCCTGCAAGTTAACCTTCGGGTTGTTCTGCACAAGGACTCCCGAGTCCCTTTGTATCTCAGATTTTTGGATTTTCTCCCTATTTATAAAATAGTCTGCACATTTATTTCTACTACCAAAGTGCATGACCATGCATTTTCCAACATTATACATCTTTTGCGACTTTTTTGCCCATTCTCCTAATCTGTCTAAGTCCTTCTGCAGCCTACCTGTTTCCTCAACACTACCTGCTACTCCACCAATCTTTGTATCGTCTGCAAACTTGGCAACAAAACCATCATCTAAATCATTTATATACAGCATAAAAAGAAGCAGTCCCAACACCAACCCCTGCGGAACACCACTAGTCACTGGCAGCCATCCAGAAAAGGATCCTGTTATTCTCACTCGCTGCCTCCTACCAATCAGCCTATACTCTAACCATGTTAGTAACTTTTCTATAGTACTATGGGATCTTACCTTAGTAATTAGCCCCATATGTGGCACCTTGTCAAAGGCCTTCTGAAAGTCCAAATATACAACATCCACTGCATCTCCTTTATCTATCCTACTTGTACTCTCCTCAAAGAATTCTAACAGGTTTGTCAGGCAAGATTTTCCCTTGAGAAAACCATGCCGATTTTGTCCTATCTTGTCCTGTGTTACTTCATCATCAACAATTGCCTCCTACACCTTCCCAACCACTGAGCTCAGGGTAATTCATCTATAATTTCCTTTCTGCTACCTTCCTTCTTTCTAAAACTGTGGAGTGACATTTGCAATTTTCCAGTCCTCCGGAACCATGCCAGCGTACAATGATTTTTGACAATCTCTAACACTACCTCTTTCAGAACCCTAGGGTGCAGTTCATCTGGTCTGGGTGACTTATGTACCTTTAGGTCTTTCAGCTTTTTGAACTCCTTCTCTCTTGTAATAATAATTGCACCCACTTCTCTTCCTTCACACACTATAACATCAGGCCTACTGCTAGTGTCTTCCACAGTGAAAACTGATGCAAAATACTCATTTAGTTCATCAGCAATCTCCTTGTTCCCCATTATTATTTCTCCTGCCTCATTTTCTAGTGGCCCTATATCCACTCTCATTTCTCTTTTATTTTTAACATACTTGAAAAAACTTTTACTATCCACTTTGATATTATTTGCTAGCTTGCTTTCATATTTCATCTTTTCCCTTCTCATGGTTTTTTAGTTGCTTTCTGTAGGATTTTAAAAACTTCCCAATTCTCTATCTTCCCACTAGTTTTTGCTTTGTTGTATACCCTTTATTTTGCTTTTACAATAGCTTTGACTTCCCTTGACAGCTATGGTTGTACTATTTTACCATTTGAGTATTTTTTTTTTCATTTTTGGAATACATATGTCCTGCACCTTCCTCATTTTTCCCGGAAACACACACCTTTGCTGCTCTGCTGACATCCCTGCCAGCAGCCCCTTCCAACTTATTTTGGCCAAATCCTCTCTCATACCACTGTAATTTCCCTTACTGTACTGAAATTCTGCTACAGCAGACTTCACTTTCTCCCTATCAAATTTCTTTCTTTTTCTTTTTCAATATTTTTATTGATTTCTTACATAAAAGAATATGGAGTACAGGTGGATATATATTATATATCAATTACAATATATTTAAATCACACATATAGTCTCTTTACCCCATATTCATGTAAATTAAATTGAATCATAATATTGAAAAGTAATAATTTTACTATACTAAAAAAACCTAAACCCACTACCAAGAAAAGCGGTTTGGTAAAGAAAGAAAAAAGGAAAAAAACTCCTTATCATTATAGTAAAACATATTATTAGCCAACATCTGAACATAATAACAAATCAAAGATTTTGAAAATAATTCAAAAATGGTCCCCACAATGTTAGAAAGTCTTGTCTAGATTCAGAAATTGAACGACGAATCTTCCCTAAATTTAAGCATGACATAACATCCTTTAACCATTGAGCATGAATAGGCGGAGCAACACCCTTCCACTTAAGCAACAATGTCCTCCTAGCTATAAGAGAAATAAAAGCCAAAATGTGCAAATCAGGTGTCTCCAATATAATATCTTTTCCTCCAGCAATACCGAATAAGGCAGTCAAAGGGTTAGGTTTAAAATTTACTTTGAAAAGTACAGAAAAAGTTTGGAATACTTCCTTCCTATATTTTTCAAGACTCGGGCATGACCAGAACGTATGAATTAATGAAGCTTCTCCATTGTTACATCTGTCACAATAGGGAGATATATCTGATTTCAAGTTGAACTCAATCATATTGTGATCACTGGTTCCCCAGGGTTCTTTTAAGCTCCCTAATCACCTCTGCTTCATTACTTAACACCCAATCCAGTATGGCTGATCCCCTTGTCGGCTCAACAACAAACTGCTGTAAAAAACCATCTCTTAAGCATTCAACAAACTCACTTTTTTGAGATCTATTACCAACCTGATTTTCCCAATCAACCTGCAAGTTAAAGTCTCCCATGTCTTCCATATCATTACCAATTACTTAGGTGGGAAACCATATTGTGTGACTGTATGGGTGAACCAATCTCACCACCTCGTCCCAGGCAATAACACCACCAATACTGAAAGCCTGATCATGCTTAACAAGTTGTGATGAATGGGCTGGATTGTCCATGGACATATTTTTCAGAAGAACAGGGAAAACTATTGAAGACAGGTTCCAAGTTGTCTTCTTGTAAGTATGCAACACCCTCACTGACTCGGGGGACTACCTATCCAACGAATGCTCAAAGTAAAGAAATACCACCCAGGAAAGCACTAAGCAATCTGTGTTTCTCTAACAAGAATATGTGGCAACTATTTGCAGACAGCAGAAAGAACATAAAACATCATGAGCAAGTTAGTCATCTGCACCATCAAACACCCCCTGCCATGCCCATGTCAGAAACTACAGAACCCATACTGCTTTTCTGCTGGCTGATGAGGGCAGAGTGGATGAAAGTCCTCCTCAAGCCGGAGGGATAGCCTAAGGAGAAATAATCCAAAGAAAAGTATGGAAAATATATAGTAGAATAAAATTCCATTATTTCAATCTTTCGACAATGCTTGCAACTAGATATGAACAAGATAGCTGACTGCATTTAATCAGGAAAACCTTGGAAATGGCTTTTGATAATAGGAAGATGGCAGTTTGCTGATCTACATTCTCCTCCTTTCCAAGGTTACAGAAAAAAAGTGACCTAATTTCAGACTCTGTAGAACAATTTCCTTAATATCATGAAACTTTACAGAAAAGGATGTAAGTACTTCATCTATTTGTGTGCCTGCTTACCAAAAATATGCTAAATAGGCCATCTTTACCGATACAGGTTATAGCGCTTCATGTATTTGTCCAGTACATTGTCAAATGTGATGACAACTTCTGTCTCCATTATCCATTCAGGCAATGAGTTCCTCTTGGCAACATAATCTATAGTAATCCGAAGTCAATTCTCACTAGTGAATAATGACCAGTTGTTCTATGGTGATGGTAACCATGGAAACCACTCCAACATATCCGACAGAGAAAAGTAGGAAAAGATCAGTAGAGAAAAGAGGAATGCAAATTTGCTGCATTACTTCTGATTTCATTTTACATTTATACTTGTGTTTAAGTAACGGGAAATTAATTTTCTGACTGATACATTCAAATGGTAGACAAAGCATAAAATTAACTGCATAATACCCAGCATTCTTTAGCTACTAAAATTAATAGATGAAGTATAATGAGCAATGCTATACAGATATGTATGACAGGAGGACAGCACTTTATGTAGATGGCACACATTTGGATTATCACCCTAAAACGTTCCATGCAATGCTGCCTACCAAAGCATAATATCAAGCATGTAATGACAATAAGTGTTCCTGCATCAACATTTTTTAATTGTAGGATTCTGGGCGATTGAGTATTTTAACAGGATCTTTTATTGTGTCTGAAATAATCAATGTTCGATATTTGAGGTTTGACCTCAGGAAAAATGGCTGAAGTCATTTAGCACTTAAGCAAAAATAGTGAAAAGAAAACTGCTAATATTTACAAAAAGATATTTACCAGAAAACATATTAATAGCTTTGTACTATTCTTGTCCAGTGTTGCACCTGGCGGCCCCTATCTCTCTTCCATACTGAGGGTGAAAAGCTCCCTTTTTTAGGTGCTAGGATATCTCTAATTACCAACAAAGTTACCTTAAGATTACACATGAATTAAAATATGATGCACCTCACATTGTCGTTACAATCAAATTACCAAATAAACAGAAATATCTGCCTTAAATACATACAAACAACATATACACACTTCCACATGCCCATTACTAAAGAAATAGTGTGATGGCAGGAAAGGCATCATAAAGACAACCCAAGTGCGTCAGCTCGGTTTAGGACCCATTGTGAGGACATCCCTGGGTCCTAAAGATATTGAAGTACATGCACTCAGTGCAATGACGGCAGAATTACAAGGTAATACTTGTGTGTGTCTGAATGTTCACATGTAAGGAGTATGATTGCTGAGTGCTCTCTGTCACAACCAGGTAGGCTTTTCCAAAATGAAATTAAAACTATAAAATGAAGAGTACCACATAATTTCTGAAGTACCACTAGCACACTGAAATACTTCAATTACCTTATTTTGTTTTCATGCCTGAAGGCCATTTCAGCAAATGGAAAGGGATTCCATTGGGATGGAGCATCTGATAGCATTCCTACCCAACTGAGCACCCAGATAGTGTCACCTGATTGGTCAGCTACCTCATAGCTACAGCTAATCTTACCTGAGCATCTTGCATTGGATGATTTTCAAAAGGATCCTCAAGTAACCTTATCTTCTCAAATCAAAAGGAGCAAGCAAATATCAAAAAAAAACAACTCTATCTTAGTTTAATGTTATGTCCACAACATTGTTCCATACAAGAATAGTGTGCAAATGACAGAATATCACAGCCTAAAGGTGGCCTGAATTAGAATTGAGACTTACTCTTGATTTTTTAAGTGGTTTTGACTTACCAGTACAGTACTGATGGAGAAATAGGTCTACTTTCTGCATGTAATATCTACCAACTGACAACCCCCTCCCACAATTCCACCAGTGGTCCTGTAAATACATCCATCTTGTTTTAACAAGCGAAGCAGTCTTTAACAATTGTCCAAAGGTTTATTTACTTCCACTCACATAGGGGATATAATCTAGAACCATTTTGCAAACTTTTGCAATTACTTTAAATGTGTTTCATTATGACGTTTGCAGAAATTTTCTGCAGTTATTTTATCGTAAATGTTCTCATTTTTTTTCTCAGATTGCTAGATTGTGAGTTGAAGTCTAATTTTGAAGCTATGTGTCTCTGACCCAGTCTTTTTATGAAAGAAGGAACCTTCATTTTGTTTGGTGCTTAATTATTAATTCCTGGGAGAAGCCTTTTCGGGAGCAGTTACAGAAAAATAATAGGATCCTCAATCAGAATCAGATTTATTATCACTAACACACATGATGTGAAATCTGTAGCACCAGTACAGTACAAAGATATAAAATTACAAAAATAAATAGATTATGCAAAAAAGGATCAAAATCAAAATGAAAGATCAAAAAAAATCAAATCAAAAAACGTTTCAGAACTCAGATTGTTAGGGGAAGAAACTGCTTCTGAATTATTAAACGTAAGTCGTCAGGGTCCTGTGCATCCTCCCTGATTTTAGTAACAAGAAGAGGGCATGTCCCAGGGGGTGAAAGCCCTGAGTGATCGATGTCGCCTTTATGAGGCACCACCGTTTGAAGATGTCTTTGATGGTGGAGAAGATTATACTCATGATGAAGATTGCTAAGTCTACACCCTCTGCAGCTCCTTGCAATCCTTTTCATTGGAGCGTCCATACCAGGCTGTGATGCAACCAGAAAGAGTGTTTACCACCGTACATCTATAGAGATGTGGAAAAGTCTTTGGTGACATACTGCATTTCATCAAACTCCTAATTCATGAACAGCATTGTTCTCTTATTTTTAGCTGAAGTTCTAGTTGGGCTGGTACTGTGGAACTGATGAAGCACAAATAATAATTTTCTACTGTCTAAATATAAATTTGAGATGTAATTACCTGTACAATACAATCAATATCAGTCTTCCAGGGAGAATTAGTTTCATACAAAAGATATTTTCTTGACAGTGTGCAACAAACAAGTCCCTTTGTGAATCTGGTCAAGATTGCACCTGCATACAACACTCCTTTGGTCAACATCTTCTGGATAATCATGAAGCCATGTTTTTCACTTCTTTTATGTTTCTTGACTTGGTTGTGAATCTGGAACTGTTGGAGCCAGTGTTTTGCTGTTTGGTGATAGTTTGGGTGCTTCAGCGCTCTGCAGTCTCTGAGAGGCTTCTGGGAGGCAGAGGCGGCACGTACAAACTTTGTGGTGAGAAGGCTGCAGGATAACATGCGTGCTGTTGTTTGACCCCATATCACCGATTACAGCATCCATTATTCGCTGATTAAAGCGACGAGGGCGATTGAAACGTCAAGGAGAGTGTGGAAGTTTGGGGATGTTTGGGTGTTCCAGCGCTCTGCAATCTCCAAGAGGATTCTGGGAGGCAGAGACACTGTGCGCAAACCTCGCGATGGGCAGGCTGTAGGACAGGGCACAAGCCAAAGTTTGGTTCCGTTTCACCAATTAAAGCTCCCATTGTTCATCCGTTAAAGCAACAAAGGAGATTGAAGCATCAAAGCGAGTGCAAAGGTTGAGCGTTGGCTGCCTGTCCTTTGATGTGGACTTTGAAATATAGATTCTATTTTTCAGTCGTACAGTTTTTATATTCTGTGTTTTTCGCCCAATCTTCTTGTTTTTTTTTGTTCAGGGAGAGGGATTGTGGGGGGGTCATTCTGCCCAATCCATTTTGTTCTTTTTTTTGTGTGGGAGGAGGGATTTGGGGGACAATATGCTTGATCTCTCCCAGATGCACCGAACAACTTCTACGCTTGCTTTGAGGCGGAAAATGACGTGGCGGCGAGGAAGACCACCCCTCCTCCAAACGACCAGGTGCTATGTCTTATTGTGACCGATGTGAGGAGAACCCTGTGTAGAGTCAACCCACGGAAGGCTGCTGGACCAGACAATATTCCTGGCAGTGCTTAGAGGATGTGCAGACCAGCTAGCTGAGATTCTCACTGACATCTTCAACATCTCCCTGAGCAGCGCCATCATTCCAACGTGCTTCAAGGTCGCCACCATCGTCCCCGTGCCAAAGAAGTCTTCAGTGTCCTGCCTCAACGACTACTGTCCCGTTGCACTCACATACATCATCATGAAATGTTTCGAGAGGCTCATCATGAGGTACATCATGACCCTACTGCCCCCCTCACTGGACCCCTGCAGTCCACATACCATCCCAACCATTCAACAGACGACGCCATTGCCATCACTCTCCACCTGGCCCTAACCCACCTGGACAAAAAAGACACGTATGTTCGAATGTTGTTCATAGACTTCAGTTCAGCATTCAACACAATCATTCCTCAGAAACTGATTGGAAAGCTGAGCCTACTGGGCCTGAACACCTCCCTCTGCAACTGGATTCTAGACTTCCTGACTGGGAGACCTCAGTCACTCGGGATTGGAAGCAGTATCTCCAATACCATCACACTGAGCACAGGGGCCCCCCAGGGCTGTGTGCTCAGTCCACTGCTGTTCACTCTGCTGACCCACGACTGTGCTGCAACACACAGCTCAAACCACATCATCAAGTTTGCCGATGACATGACCGTGGTGGGTCTCATCAGCAAGAACGATGAGTCAGCATAAAGAGAGGAGGTGCAGCGGCTAACGGACTGGTGCAGAGCCAGCAACCTGTCTCTGAATGTAAACAAAACAAAAGAGATTGTTGTTGACTTCAGGAGGACACGGAATGACCACTCTCCACTGAACATCGACGACTCCTCTGTAGAGATCGTTAAGAGCACCAAATTTCTTGGTGTTCACCTGGTGGAGAATCTCACCTGGTCCCTCAACACCAGCTCCATAGCAAAGAAAGCCCAGCAGTGTCTCTGCTTTCTGCAAAGGCTGAGAAAAGTCCATTTCCCACCCCCCATCCTCTCCACATTCTACAGAGGTTGTATTGAGAGCATCCTGAGCAGCTGTATCACTGCCTGGTTCGGAAATTGCACCATCTCGGATCGCAAGACCCTGCAGCGGATAGTGAGTTCAGCTGAGAAGATCATCGGGGTCTCTCTTCCCGCCATTACAGACATTTACACCACACGCTGCATCCGCAAAGCAAACAGCATTATGAAGGACCCCATGCACCCCTCATACAAACTCTTCTCCCTCCTGCCATCTGGCAAAAGGCACCGAAGCATTCGGGCTCTCATGACCAGAATATGTAACAGTTTCTTCCCCCAAGTCATCAGACTCCTCAATACCCAGAGCCTGGACTGACACCAACCTACTGCCCTCTACTGTGCCTATTGTCTTGTTTATTATTTATTGTGATGCCTGGACTGTTTTGTGCACTTTATGCAGTCTTGGCTAGGTCTGCAGTATCGTGTAGTTTTTGTGTTGTTTTAAATAGTTCAGTGTAGCTTTTGTATTGTTCATGTAGCACCATGGTCCTGAAAAACGTTGTCTCATTTTTACTGTGTACTGTACCAGCAGTTATGGTCAAAATGACAATAAAAAGTGACTTGACTTTATTTTTTTGTGCGGGAAGAGGGATTGGGGGAGGCCGGGTTCAATATGCCTGATCCATTTTGTTCTTGTTTTTTGTGTGGGAGGAGGGGTTTGGGGGGGTTTGATGTGCCTGATCCATTTTGTTTGCTTTTTTGGTGCAGGAGGAAGGATTTGGGTCTCGATGTGCCTGGTCATTTAATTGAACAATCATTTACCATTCACAATAAAGCCCTACCTAAGAGTGGAAATAAAGTGATCCTGTTCTGGTGGCTGTAGTGTTTCACAGGGGTCCGTGTTGGGGCCGCTTCTTTTTACATTGTACATCAACGATTTGGATTATGGAATAGATGGCTTTGTGGTTAAGTTTGCTGACGATACGAGGATAGGTGGAGGGGCCAGTAGTGCTGAGGAAACGGAGAGTCTGCAGAGAGACTTGGATAGATTGGAAGAATGGGCAGAGAAGTGGCAAATGAAGTACAATGTTGGAAAGTGTATGGTTATACATTTTGGCAGAAAAAATAAATGGGCAGACTATTATTTAAATGGGGAAAGAATTCAAAGTTCTGAGATGCAACGGGACTTGGGAGTCCTCGTACAGGATACCCTTAAAGTTAACCTCCAGGCTGAGTCAGTAGTGAAGAAGGAGAATGCAATGTTGGCATTCATTTCTAGAATAGAGTATAGGAGCAGGGATGTGATGTTGAGGCTCTATAAGGTGCTAGTGAGACCTCACTTGGAGTACTGTGGGCAGTTTTGGTCTCCTTATTTAAGAAAGGATGTGCTGACGTTGGAGAGGGTACAGAGAAGATTCACTAGAATGATTCCGGGAATGAGAGGGTTAACATATGAGGAACGTTTGTCTGCTCTTGGACTGTATTCCCTGGAGCTTAAAAGAATGAGGGGAGACCTCATAGAAACATTTCGAATGTTGAAAGGCATGGACAGAGTGGATGTGGCAAAGTTGTTTCCCATGATGGGGGAGTCTAGTACGAGAGGGCATGACTTAAGGATTGAAGGGCGCCCATTCAGAACAGAAATGCAAAGAAATTTTTTTAGTCCGAGGGTGGTGAATCTATGGAATTTGTTGCCACGGGCAGCAGTGGAGGTCAAGTCATTGGGTGTATTTAAGGCAGAGATTGATAGGTATCTGAGTAGCCAGGGCATCAAAGGTTATGGTGAGAAGGCGGGGGAATGGGACTAAATGGGTGAATGGATCAGCTCATGATAAAATGGCAGAGCAGACTCGATGAGCCGAATGGCCGACTTCTGCTCCTTTGTCTTATGGTCTATTTTACTTGGTTTTTGTGCAGGTGGGTGGATTTAGGGGTTTCATGTGCCTGTTCCATTTTTGTTGGTATTTTTGGGGAGAAGGTAAGATTTGGGGGCTGATGATCATGCTGCCTATCTTTTTTTTTCTTTCTTGGTTTCGTGGCTATTGGAGAAGTGAAGAATATCAAAGTTGTATACTTCGATAATAAATGAACATTTGAACCATTGAAATTAGCCCAGACATGATAGAATAAATGGGTTTATAAAATTTGTCCCATAGCAACTTAACTAGCTTGCTACTGGAGGTAATATTGTTTCTTGGTAAGAATTGAATTCTAAACAATTCCAGTTGACAATAGATATTTTTTGTTAGACAAAACCTACAGGAAGTTGCATATTAAAAATTTACTGCGCAAAACTCGGGCAACATCGTTTGTCGTGCTAATGTGACCTTTCCTTACTTTTTTTCTGTGGTTTAGTTTTAAGGCGAGATTAGAGCTGTGTCTTGGTATTATGCACTTCAAACTAATCAAGAATCTTGTTGCACCCAGGAATTAGGTAGGGCTTTACTGTGAATGGTGAATGATTGTTCAATAAAATGAAAAAAAAAATGGAATTCCGAGCTAACGCTACCGGCAGGCATCTTGAAATTGCTGCATTCAACAATTGACTGGGGAGAAGGAAATAATAGTCTTTTCTAAAGAGCACATCAAATTCCCTGATGTCTCAAATTGTGAAACTGACCACAAAGAGACTATTCATTATGCTGTTGCTGTGAAATATTGCAATGATTCTTGGTGAAACTACAAGAAAGAAGCTACAACAGCCTGTTTCCTCACCAGGAAAGCCATACCTGCCAAATGGCAGCAGAGAAAAAAAAACATAAATGTAAGGTAACACACATACAAGTTGCTGGTGAACGCAGCAGGCCAGGCAGCATCTCTAGGAAGAGGTGTAGTCGACGTTTCAGGCCGAGACCCTTCGTCAGGACTAACTGAAATGTAAGGTAGATTTATTACTGGAGCTGAACTAGAATACATGGTTTTAAAGCATCTAGTTAGGGTTATAATGCTTCATAATGATTTTGCAATCAGTCTTGATTTATGTGGTGCATTCTTTTCAAAACTCAACAATGGGAAATTAAAAGTATGAGAAAGTGGTGATTCCCTTTCTGTTATGACTGATGTGTATTGCAGTTAGTTACATAACAATTAAGTTAATGCATGAACCGTATAGATCATCTTGTCTCACTTCTTCCTGAGTTACATATTTTGATGATGATAAATATCTTATTTCAGTAATTATTAAATATAATTACTGTATCTTTATTTCAACTTTTATAGCTCAATGATAATAAAGGAAAGTAGAGATGATTTTGAGTGTAAAATTAAAGCAGGACATTCTAGAAATGAATGATAAAGCAGCAGCTATGAAGAGCGGAACAAGGGTTAAAGTTTAAATTTTACTACTCTCTGTTAAGTTTTGAAGTTTGGTCACCAACCTGAAACATTAGCTGCTTCTCTCAGCAGAGAATTTGCCACTTTGAGTAATTGAAGAAAGTTATGTTTATATTCCTTTATAATTCAACCATTCTGTTGTGATAAAGTTGATCAGTAGTGTTACTTGGTCCAACTGTTTGTAATGAAGCACTCGTACAAAGCTGCTACAGTCTACACAGCATAGCTTACTATCTTGATTTGTTCCTTTAACTGAAATTCCTCCAACTTATAGGATCTGAGAAGACACTGCCGGCAATCTTTGTCATCATGCCTCAATCACAGCTGTCAATTCCTTCCTCTGCCGATTCTAACGGAGATAGTGAGGTCAGTGCGGAAGTGGTGTACGGGGTGACATAGCATTTGTGCAAGCAGCTGTCTGCTCTACGGTGGCCCCATTTCTGGTACGTGTCCACCCCATGCTGCCAGGATAGAATACATCAACAAAGAAAAATCCCACACAACTTTTGATCCTCTTGGGCACAGGTGACTGAACTACTGAGAGCGAAGTCGTGCCTCCTGTTTCTCTCACTGATCCAGGTCATGTGATGTCACTCCCCACATCTAATATCAGCTTGATGGATAGTGTTGCCATTTGGAAGGTATAGCTTTCCTGGTGATGAAGCAATGTGCTATGCATTCTTTCATGCAGTTTCACCAAGTGTCATTGTATTATTTCACAAGAACAGCATTATTAGTAAGTTTTCTCATGTAGCCCATTTCATCAAGCCTGTTTAACACTGGACAACAATATTTTCTCAAAAGTGTTGCTTCCTCAATTTTGTTTTGTTTATGATGGACTACTTGAAGGTGAACACAAATATAATTTCAGACTACTTGTATCACGTAAGAAACTGGAGAAACAAGAAAGTAACTTTTATTGAATATATTGTGCTGATGCTTTGCAATGGTTCAACTAAGCTAAAATGTTTTGTTGATGATTTCCATTTGTACTCGGTGTTTGAGGCTTCTTACTTCAGTGTCCAACAATAGTCAGCCAGCATCCATAGATTCCAGTTGTCCTGATATCATTTCTCCATGACCGCAATGTCCTGGTGAAACCTATCACCATGCTTATCACTGGCAACACCAAGATTTGCATGGAAGTATAAATGGGAATGCAGAAAATGAGTCTTTAGTGACATGTTATACTTCATCGCTGGTATGCCTGAAGCATGCTTTCAACTAGCTGCACACAGCTTGGTGCTCTATAGTTGCCAAGAAAATTTTCAGAAACATCCTTGAATGCCTTCCATGCAATTTTCTTTTGTCCCGCTAGAAGTTCTTCAAATTGAATGTCAATGATGACCTGTTTGATTTGTAGACCAACCAAAATGCCTGCCTTAATCTTGGCATCAGTTATTCTGGGAATCAACTGTCTCAAATATTGAAATCCTTCACAGAAATTTATAGCCTTTCTAAAATCTGTCCTGCCAAGCAGCATTCACTCTGCCTAAGCATGCCCATGCATGCCTGGGAAAGATAGAAAATTTATCAGCTTACATTGCGGGCAACATTTTAATTGGCTTGAATTATGAATTAAAATCACAATTATAGACAATATCAAAAAATTGTGAGTGATAGGGAATTTTCATGATGATTTTTATGATCAGTAACCTAAAATGCATAAGTTACACCCAAAAGTATTCAGGAAGCAAACTCTGTGTTGTTGAGGGTAATATTCAGTGATTTCACATTCACTGTTTAGCCATTTGTATTGTTTTCAGTGCTGATATAACCATTTTATAAAAAATGCCAGATTACATGGTGCCATAGTTTTGTGCCATTCAGTAGAGTTTGCATAAAAAGTAAAAGCTGAATGAGTAGTGGGGATTTATCATGTGACAACATTTTTTTTGGTATGCCCATGTGTGTTTGTATACATATGTATTCATACACATGCTTCCATGTACAGAAAAAAAATCAGACTTGGACAGTGACATCTACCAACATGTAATCTTGATCTCTATTCTGGATTTTCAGTCATGTTTGAGTCAATTATCCATTGACGGGATGCAGAGGTGGGCTGAGAAATAGCAGATGATGTTCAACCCAAAAAAAGAGTGAAATGATTCTGTTTGGAAAGTCAAATTTGAAGGCAGAATAAAGGGTTAATGGCAGGTTTCTTAGCAGAGGGATTTTGAGGTCCACGTTCATAAATCTCTCAATGTTGCCACACAAGGGTTGTTAAGAAGATGATGGTCAAATGGTCTTGATTAGTCGTGGGATTGATATCAAGAGCCACAAGGTAATGTTGCAGATCTATAAATTATTGGTTAGATCACATTTGGAATATTGTGTTTAGTTCTTGTTGCCTCATTGTATGAAGGATGTAGAAGCTTTAGAGAAAGTGCAGAGGAGATTTACCAGGATGCAGCCTAGATTAGAGAGCATATTTTTTGAGGATAGGTTGAGCAAGCGAGGGCTTTTCTCTCTGGAGTAAAAGAGAATGAGAAGTGACTTGATAGAAGTGTACAAGATGATAAGAGGCATAGATCAAATGGATAGCTGGAGACTTTTTTCCCAAGTTGGAAATGGTTAATACCCAGAGGCATAGTCTTACATGATGGGTAGTGATAGGGGCAGAAACATTGGGAGCATTTCAGTAACTCTTAGATACATAGTCACATGGATGATAGAAACAATGGAAGGCTACATAGAAGACAAGTGTTAGATTATTCTTAGAATAGGTTAGAAGGTCAGCACAACATCATGGGCTGAAGAGCCTGTCCTGAGCTGTACTGTTATGTTCTATGTTTTTATGTTGGAATCCTTATTCCATGTGCCCCTCACATTTGCAGAAATAGTGCAGCTGTGAAGTTTGTTTCTGTGTAACTGTTAAAGGACCACCCAGAACAGGTTCTAGCCCAGTTCAAATGAACCTAGCTTGGGTGGTGGTCCACTTTGTTATTTATTAAATGGCTCTCCTTCAGACCTGATGGTAACTTCTTGATCAATATAATTACCCCATCCCCTACTAAACTTATCACATGATGGACAGCAGCCTTATTCCCTGGAATTTACTGCCAGTTGTAGCCTAATCTCAATTCTATACTGCTGACTACCAACTTCTGATCTGTCCACATCGCTAGGCAAACCTATGATCTCTAGATCCAGACTAGCCTGCTTTCCTTGACATACTATGCACTGGAACGCTATGTGAAAGAAATGCCTTACTTTATATGAGGCAGGCAGCACCATGAATTCCTCACAGCACTAAAAGTCCACAATAAGAATTCACAGTCCAGTAACCATTTAATCTGCGTCTGTTGCCACCAACATGTGACTTTTCTTTTAAATAGAATTTTTATCTTTCCATCTCTCTGAATGTGAAAGATGTGAAATGCCAAAAACTTTATAACTCACAATGTTGCCAGATAATCTTCTATTTTCATTATGCACTTTCACTTAAAATAAATTTGCAGTCTTCTGGTGTCATGTTTTAATATACTACAATCTGGAGAAATTGGCATTTGACTAGTACTGGCATGACGTGAGCTTCTGGACTCAGTTTGCTGCCAAATCAAAAGTGAAGGAGGTTGAGCATTTCAACTTTGGAATCATGCACACACATTTTCTTCTGTATTTGAATGATTCACAGTGTTTACCCCAGTTTACTCAATAAATTAATTTGTCTAACAGATTTCACTGGGAGTGAACAATAATATTTTAAAATGATGCAGAGCAAGTTAAAGTAGCACTGTTTAAAATATACCACCTAAAAATTACTGAAAATTATTTGCTTCTGTCAAATTTGATCAGTCTATGATGCAGAAATGTATCTAACCTAGCTGCATATGACCAAGTCAAAGAATATAATGTATTAAGAGATGATGTGTATGGTGTAGTGTTTGCTAAAGCTATGAAACTATAAAATACATATGTGACTCAAGGTCAAGGTTTGCATTTGGTCTGTTAGCAGATGTTCGATATAAAGTTGCCTTGCCAAGGCAGGTTGCAGATAAATAGAGAATAGCAGTTCAAGTTGAAATGCAACATTAAGAAAATAATGCTGCATCTACATATGCAAACTAGCATGCACTTTAATACCTTACTGATTGGTCTCTAGTGCATTGGTCAAGAAGTGTTGGAAATTAAGTGAGGTTTAAGTGGGTGGTATAGAACAGGAGGTAGAATGTTGTGTGTAAAGTTTTTCAGAGGGTGAAATAGATCTTTAATGTGTATGTAAGGCAACATTCAAGTCCTGGCAACATCCTTGTAAATTTTTTTCTGCACTCTTTCAATCTTTTTGACATCTTCCCTGTGGAAGTTGACCAAAACTGCACACAATACTCCAAATTAACCTCACCAACATGTTATAGAACTTCGACATTCATCCCAACTCCGGTACTCAGTACTTTGTTTTGTGAAGACCAACGTGCCAAAAGTTTTCTTTACAACCCTCTCTACCCTTGACACCATTTTCAAGGAATTATGGCTATGTATTCTAAGATCTCTCTGTTCTACCACACTTCTCAGTGCCCCACGGCTCACTGGGTGAGTTCTACCCTGGATTGTCCTCCCAAAGTGCAACAACTTGCATTGGTTTGTATTAACTTCCATCTGCCAATTTTCAGCCAATTTTTCCAGCAGGTCCAGATGCCACTGCAAATTTTGATAGTCTTTTTCATTGTCCACTATCCCCCTAATTTTGGTGTCAACCCTAAGTTTGCTGATCCAATTTACCACATTATTATCCAGAGCATTGATATGGATGACAAACAAAAATGGATTGACCACAACCCTAATCACAGGCCTCCAGTCAGAGAAACAATCATCTACTACCACTCTCTGGCTTCTCCCGTGAAGCCAATATGTAATCTAATTTACTACCTCATCTTGAATGCCAAGTGACTGAGATTACTTGACCAACCTCCTCCGCAGGACCTTCTCAGGGTTTGCTCAAGCCTACTTAGAGAACATCCACTGCCTTGCTCTCCTCAAATTTCTTGTTAACTTACATGAAAATAACCCTATAAGATTATCTAGACACAACCTCCAAGCACAAAGCCAAGATGAAAATCAGTAATCAGTCCCTGTCTATCTAAATACTTTTATATCTGGTGCCTTAGAATTCTTTTCAATAACTGATCCACTACTGACTCACTGGTCTATCACTTCCATTCTTTTTCTTAGAGTCTTTCTTAGCTATCCTCCAATCCTCCAGCACCTCACTCACTGGCTATGGATATTTTAAATATCTCTGCCAGGACCCTGGCAATTTCTGCACTAGCCTCCTCCGGGGGCCAAGGAATACTTTGTCAGGTCCTGGGGATTTATCCACCCTAATTTGCCTCAAGGAAGCAAACACCTCTTCCTCTGTAATCTGTATGTGTTCCATGACCTCATTGTTGCTTTGCCTCACTTCTATAGACTCTGTGTCCATCTCCTGAGTAGATACAGATGCAAAAAAATCCACTTAAGATCATCCCCCATCTCTTCTGTTTCCACGCATAGATTATCACTGTGATCTTCCTGAAGATCAATTTTGTCCCTTGTTATCCTTTTGCTCTTAATATATCTGTAGAGGCCCTTGGGATTCTCCTTCACCTTGTCTGCTCGAGCAACCTCTTCTCTTCTTTTAGCCATCCTGATTTATTTCTTAAGTGTTCTCTTGCATTTCTTAGTCTCCTAAAATACATCATTTGCTTCTTCCTGCCTATAGCTGCTATGCTCCTCCTTTTTCTTAACCAGAACTTCAATGTCTCTCAAAATCTAAGGTTCCCTAAACCTGTTATCCTTGCTTTTTCATTCTGACAAGAATACACATATTCTGTTTTCTCAAAATTTCACTTTTGGAGGCCTCCCACTTACCAAGTGCAACTTTGCCAGAAAACAACCATTTCCCAATCTGCACCTGCCAGATCCTTTCTGATACCATCAAAATTGACCTTTCTCCAACTGAGAATTTCAATCTAAGGACCAGACCTATCTTTCGCCATAAATATCTTGAAACTAATGGCATTATGATCACTAAATGCAAAGTTTTCCCCTACATAAACATCTGTCATTTTTCCTGTCTCGTTCTCTAATAAGAGATCTATTATCTTATTCGCTCTAGTTTAGACCTCTATGTTCAGATTAAGAAAACTTTCCTGAACGCATTTGAGGAACTCTATCCCATCCAACCCCTTCACAGTATGGGAGTTCCAGTCAATATGTAGAAAGTTGAAATTACCTACTATATCAACTTTATGTTTCTTGCAACAGGCTGCGATCTCTCTACAAGTTTGCTCTATATCCCATAGATTGTTAGATGATCTATAATATAATCCCATCAACATGGTCATCTGTTTCTTATTCCTCAGTCCACCCATATAGCCTCAGTACATGAGCTCTCCAGTCTGTCCTGTCTGAGCACTGTCGTGATATTTTCCCTGATTAATAATATCACCCATCTCCCTTTAATCCCTCCTGCTCTAGCACACCTAAAGCAACAGACTTCTGGAACATTGAGCTCCCAATCCTGCCCCTCCTGCAACCAAGATACACTAATGGCTATAATGTCATATATCCAGGTATTGATCCATGCTCTAAGCTCATCTGCCTTTCCTACAATACTCCTTGCATTGAACTATATACAACTTAGAACTCATCATGTTCAACCGTTAGATTCCTGATGTTGTATGTTGGTTTAACAACATCTTTCCCCACAACCAATCCACTATCTGCTCTGGCACTCCGGTTCTTATCCTACCGCAACTCTAGTTTAAAATCTCCCCATGCAGCAAATGTTCACACAAAGATATTACACCCTCCAGATCAGATGTAAATCTTTCCTTCTGTACAGGTCCCACCTTCCATGGAAGAGAGCCCAATGATCCTGAAATTTGAAGTCTTCCCTCATACATCAACTCCTTACACACACATTAAACTGTATGATCTTCCTATTTCTGCATGTAGGATGGGTAGTAATCCTGAGGTCACAACCCCGGGGGTCCTGTCCTCTAACTTAGCACATACCTCCTTGAACTCAGTTTGCAAGACATCATCACGCTTCCTACCCAAGTCATTGGTTCTGAGGTGGACCACAACCTCTGGTTGTTCACCAACCCACTTAAGAATGCTATGGACCCGATCTGAGATGTCCCTGACCCCAGCATCTGGGAGACTATATACCATCCAGGAATCTCGTTATTATTGACAGTACCTCCTGTTTGTTCCCCCAGCCAGTGAATTCCCTAACACTACAGCTTGCCTTTTTTTCCTCTTTTTCTCCCTTCCCTTCTGAGTCTCAGAGACAGACTCAATGCCAGAGAACTGACCACTGAGGTTTTCCTCTGTGGCACCCACCCTCCCCAAGAGAATCCAGAACAATATACATGTTATTGAGGGTAATGATCAGAGGGGTAGTCTGCACAGGCTGCCTCTCCCCTTTACCTTTCCTGACAGTCACCCAGTTACCTGTGTCCCGTATCTTGCATGTAACCACCTCTCTCGATCAACTCCTCAGCCTCCTAAATGATCTGGACTTCATCCAGTTTCGGCTCCAGTTCCTTAACATGGTCTGAAAGAAGTTGCAGCAGCATGCACTTCTGGCAAGTGTAGTCGTCAGGGACTCCCTGCCCTCCCACATCACGCAAGAGGAGTATTCCACTATTCTGTCTGGCATCCCCACTGTTCTAACTGTGCAATAGGAAAGAAAGGTCGAAAGGTGAAATGGAAAAAGTAATCTACCTACAGTCTCTGTCCCTCCTTGCTGAAGCCTCTACCAGCCAAAGCCTGAAATTCCCAGCCTAACACAAGCCCACTCACACAATTGGCACTCTGCTTAAACCTAATTTCTTTTCGTTGGCCCTTGCCAACTGCCTAAATATGCAAAATCCAATGTCTCCTCAGTAATGTGATGCAGAATGACCCCACTGCCCCTGCTCACTTCTTTTGAACTCTCTTTCCTGCTATCCGTCTCCTCAGGAAAGACATGCAGACTGGAAGGTTAATTGGCTGCTGTAAATTGCAAACTACTGAATGTAAGTGAGACATAGAATCTAGGAGAGTTGGGAGGAATGTAGGGAGAATAAATTGAGATTGGTGTGTAAACGTGTTGAGGATCTCTTTCTGTGCTGTGTAACTCTGTCATTCTATCACAACAGTTACAGAGGAAAGATAAAAAAAAGGGACAAAAAACTGCAAATAACTTTATGTCAGAGTGTACGAAATAGAACAATGTGAAATATATTAGGTAATGTACTTAAAAGAGCATTCTTTTGTCACCTTCTCAAAAAATAGACTTTTATAATAGGCCTGCTTATTTTTATGGTAACAATTCATAAAAAAAAGTGATCTTATTAAGAGCATATTTATTTCTCTATAGAATCCAACATGAATTGATAGGGCTAGGACATTAAAAAGAATGGTAAAGGAAGTACTGATAAAATAGATATTACAAATATGTTGATGCAATACAAACAATGAGATTAATCAGCAAACTATTATCACATTCCACATCAGATTATAATCCTGCAGATTTATTAATTTATAGCCCAGTATGTGACTGAACATAGTTCAATCAAATCTTGAAAGGAAAGTGAAAGAAATGAGACAGAACACAAATAATGACTCAATTCATTGGGAGAAGTAATTTAAGCAATATGACAGAGTTCATGAATTAACAAGAGCCAGCACCTCTGACTTTTGGAAATTAGATGTTAGAATGACAGTTGAAATATTGGTATGGAGGATGCCTTATTCCCTGTAATGGTAATGGGAGCTTGTCCCTGTTACCACACCTGGCTATAACAACCTTAAGGAAACTGTATGTACATGCATCTGTGGGAGCAAAAGGAATTGTTGATGTTTGGGTTGAAATCCAGTATCAGGGCAGAGACTCTCATTAAACGAGTAGATGAAATCATGTATGTAGGAAAAAAATTAAGTAACATGGATGCAAATTGCTGTTAATTCAGTAATTACTGAGAAACATAAAAATACAGGTAAAGATATAGATAACATTCCTGCAATGAATTTCCACAATTCTTTTCCAACCTTCTGCCATATCTTTGACAGCAGATCTGCAGGCATTCTGCAAAAGTCTTCAATTGTAACTGCTATGGGCAGAGAGGGGAGTGTCTGTGTCAGAGAAAACACAGAGGAGAGTGTTTGTTAAAAGTCAACTTTGATCTGTTTTGAAAGTATCAAAGATGTGCGAGCTGTTTCAGCCATGACACAATGGAGAATGGTGTTTTTTTTGCAAATATTAAACACATGGTTCTTGCTTTTTAGGAAAGATGAGACTCATAAGTGAATCGAGATTACTTTATATTAGTTCCAAATTGTGTCATTGTGCTGAAGTGCTCAGCAATCCAGGCTGGGATTACAGAATTTTCCATCTGTATATCCATCAAGTGGCAATTTAAGTGGTTGAAAGGTGTGAAAGCAGGACTACTGCAGTGCTCGACAATTGAATCCTCACCAATGAATACATGTTCTGTGAACTCACAGCAGAAAATTGTAGTTTGATGGTACATTGAGTAAGGTTGTTAAATTATTTTTTTCCCATGCAGAGAGAAATATGTGGCTTAAAGACTTTCTCAGGAGGGGAAATGAAAATTATTTGGTGTGTTGCTCTATAGCAAATGGTTAGCTAAACTTTAAGTTGCCACTGGTATGAATGCTGTTGGCAGGGCAGCTCCCCTGGTGCAGATGAGCTACATGAAAATAATATAAAACTTGGAGAAAATGTAATTGCACTGAGATCATGGAGGATCAAAGGACAATGAGTCAAAATTTATTTTCTATCAGGTCTGGGAGAGGGCATTGGATTTCCTGAATGCATCTTGGTTGCTTCTCAAAGAAAGTTTTACTTGTGTCTAGCATGTAAAGGAATAAGCAGGATCTTATTGGAGGTGTGATGGTGAGCGGTATTCAGTGGGATGTGCACATGAACTGGAATCAGATAACAACCAAAAGAAGACCTCTCTGGCTACCATAAATGACCCAAATTTAAAGGGCACAGAGAAGTTCAAAGTTCCAAGTATATTTGTTATTGAAGTATGTATATGTCACTAAATGCTACCCGGAGATCAATTTTCTCGCAGGTATTCACAGTAGAACAAAGAAATACAATAGAATCAATGAAAAACTACACATAAACAATATCGAAAAATACCCATGTACAAGAGAAAAACTGTGCAAATACAAACAAACGTAACGATAATAAATAAATAAGTAAATTATACTGAGAGAATGAGTTGTAGAGTCCTTGAGAGTGAGACCAAAGGTTGCTGAGTCAATCTCTTGAAAGGGCACCTGGTGTCTGAGGAGGACTCAATACAAAATGATGACAAAGGTAATCTATATTGGCAGAATTACATTAATAAGTGGCAACAAGCACATGTCTGTAGACAAGATGTGAGTCACTGTGCTTCATGAAGGGAAGGGCAATAGCAGGGAGGGATTTGTTTTTCCCTCTCAAGTTTAACCAAAAGTGGGACCATCGTAAGTGGGCTTAACGATAATAAAATATATAACACTGATAGTTTTGCAACATAGAATGAGCTATGGCCAGAAGATTGATGAAATAAGTCATTTTAATTCAGACCAATGTCCATCATTGCACAGCAAATAGTTAACTGTCAAGCATGTATTAATAAACCAGAAAATTAAGTCAACAAAATAGAGTGCTGGTTTAAGAAGATTAACACTTGTCTGCCATTAGTTTATTCTATCTATTATTTCAAGTGCGTAGAAGAGCTAATAAACGATACCAAAAGAAAATATGCAATGAAAGGAGATAAGACTACTGATATACCCTGAGCACACTAGTTATCAACACAGCAGTATATCTGAAGCTTCAGAGGCCTAAAACAAATTGAAAGCTTCATAGTTCCTCCAGCATTTTGTGTGTATTGCTCAGATTTCCAACATATGCAAATTTTCTCTTGTTTGTCATTTAATCAGTTTTTCTAATTCACCTTAAGTAGCTGGGATTCTATGATGCAGCATATTCACAGTAATAAAGCAATTCACAGTGTCAAATTGCTACATCGTCACGACTTCCCTAATTTCACACTGAAGGAAATTCTACCAGGAACCGGAAAGATACTGGCAACCTCCAAACTTCACTTCAGAAAAAAAAATGTGAAAATAATTTTGACAGCATACATTTTAATGAAGGTTACATTAACTATATTTCATATGGACTGAATTATACATGAGGTATATATTATTAACTTGCAGAATTAAATAGTTTTCAAGAATTTGTAACAGAAAATCAAAAAAAAATTGTAGAGGAGCATAAAGTGTGACTTTTAGTGACAGAATGCTTCTGCACATAATTTCATTGTGGCACAAAAATAGCTCCATACCACTTTTTTTAAGGGAGAATGTAATTTAATTTACTCATTAATAGTTCTATATCACCAATCCTACTATATCACTAACATTCTTTCATCATCATCATCATCAGGTGCCATGCCCAGTTTGAGCTTTGACTGCCAAGGCCCGCACACTCCTGTTTCGGGTCAAGAGGAACAATTCATTGGTATTCATTTCCAGTTCTCTGGTTGCTGTCTCCATCATCATTTGTCTTTGTCTTCCTCTTGCTTTCTTCCCTTCAATCTTTCCCATAATTACCATGAAGTTTAACTCCTCTTTCCTAATCACATGTCCAATGAAGTTACGTTGCCTTTTCATGATCTCATACATTATTTCTCTTTTTGTGTTTGCTCTGTTCATGACATCCTCGTTAGAAATTCTTTATGTAAACTATTTGTACTGATTTTGTCAGCAATCTTCCTATCAGTGCTCTGCACCAGCTCAAATCGACATGCTTTCACCGCTGCTGACCACCTTAAAATCTTAATGGAAATGCATGTAGAGAATATTCAGAAATAGGTTACTTGTTGAAAATATGTTATAGACCTGTCTTTTCATAAGACAGATTCTTTAAGTGAGCATATGCATATTCTCGAACTGCATCAATAAATAGCATCAGTGTTAAAATCTCAAATCCCAGCTAAAAAAATGAATATGATTAACTGAAAGATCAAATGTTCAATGTTCAATTGTTGACTTGCACTGGAAACAACAGTACCTGAAGGAATTTAAAAAGTCACTGCACCAAGTAGATAACGGAGGTAACTTAAAAAGAATGAAGATTTTTTTAAAAGCTGCAGACAGCTAGACAATGTAAATTAGTAAGAAAAAATTCTGTAAACTTTATTTTTAGTTACATTTTTAAATTCTAAAGTATTGGGTAGATTTACAGTAGCCTAAACACGTCATCATTTCTGATTATGCCCAGTTACAAATTTCATGCCACACGCCAGTGATATTGAATCTGATTTTAGTTCTGATTAGTTAAAAAAAACATTTTGTCCTTATCCCCTAACAAAAAAGTGACTATATATTGTACATATGTAAAGTTCATGTATCTCAGGGTGGCTAACCTTAACTCAAGATGACACAATCTGACAGCTTGTAGTGTTGCTTCCCTACATTTCCAGAACTTAAATTCAACCCCAACCTCAGGTGATGTCAGCGAAGAGCTTTGAAACAAACTTTCTGTGAACACATGGGTTTTTCTAGTGGCTTCCCTCAAAGTCATACAAGTTGGTAGATCAAATGGCTGCTGAAAATTGTCCATAGTGTGTAGATAAGTGCCAGGATCCAGGAGAAGTTGATGGGACTATCAGGAGAATAGAATGATGTTGCATTAGTGACAATAAGTAATTGATGGTTGGTGTGGACTTTATAGACCGAAGGGCTTCTGTCCATACTATATGCTGCTGCTGATACCAGAATCCCTCCATTCTGGAAAAAAGCAGGTAAGAAATAGTATAACAATAATTAAAATTTTGGATTAGGATTTTTTTTTCAGAACTGAGTTACTTCCCTGTTGACATCAGCTTGTAATAAAAATAGATTTGTTCTGAAGGCAAACCTACGTGAATGCCTTCCATCTACAAATCTCTTTTGAGAAGAATATGAAGGGGATTGCATCTGCATCTTGTCTGGAAGATGCAACAAACTCTGGACTCATTTCATTCATACTTTGTGTAGTTTCTTCCATAATTTCTACCAGAGAATAATCTTGAATATACTTAATAATCACATAACTCTTCAATATTATCTTGTACATTTCTTGCATGTATTTTATCTCCTAATTTTATCTCCATTATGTTAAATGCATCCAACGGCATGTGCCTCAAATAGCCTGTGACAACATAGTCCAGCTCCTGGCCTTCATGTGTGTCTTAGCTACTAAGCCCGACTGAACCACTGGTACTGACAGGAAAAGGAGCAAAGGTGGGTTACTGGCATCTTAAAACCAGTCACTTTGGGTAGATTGGGCTCATCAGTTGTGGTTGGCAGCTCATCTAGGAGAAGGAAAACTTTGATCTCAAACCTCCTCTGCCTCGCAGCTATGCCAACTTATGGGGAAGACCAGGAATAAATCCTGAAGGGACAATGAGGATCTGGAGTCCCTGAGGCAGTCCTACACTGAATTCATTGCTGACTGACTCCTGCAATGCTGTTGGAACCAAACTGGTTTCAGATTCTGCCATTCCTTTGGGCTCATCAGATGCGTGGAGAGGGGGAGCTTGCTACATGGGCTACAGCTTGTTCTCCATACCGTACTGCACAGGCTTGCTTGTCTAGACATCTAGAATGCAACTCTCTCATGGTCAGCTCTCACCAACGGAGGCCTCAGACAGATATCAAAAAACTTCTTGACCAATAGCCACAGTAACTTTTAATGAAAAGTAAGTTCAATACAAGTCATTTCAGATGTGGTTGCATCTGTAAAATATATTATTGATGATACAATATTTTAAGTTTTTAACATGTTTAATTTGCAAACAGGAACACTTATTTCATTGACTCAACAGGAGTGCATGGTTCTTTGATTCGAGATCACCTGGAATCAGAATGGCTGTCAATCAACTTATCATTCTTGTCAATTATGCATGTTCCACAAGTTCAAAATCAGTTGCCCCAAGCTATCTTCAAAGCAATAGCTCCTATCTTAAAGGAAATCCAATGTATGGATCCACCAGGAACTTCTGCTAAATGAAAGTTTTTACACACCACAGTGTGTAGGTGAGTAACTCGACATTTTGCATAAATTTATTGCTGGAAGCCAAAGACTAAATTCACCACCTGTGTGTTTGTTCCGTAATACCTCAATCTAAAGGGACACATCCTGGAATTATATTCTGAGAGAAAAAAAGAATGGGTTCCATTCAAGGAAACTGTTTAAATTAAATGTATATAAACCTTTAATGGGAAAGGATAGAAGAAGTGACCTTGTAGACAATCTCTAGATATGGTGCTATCTGCCCATCTCTGTGAGGCATCTCATTGTGCATCAATTTGGTAGAAAATTTTGTATAAAATAGCTCTTGATATTTTTTGACCTACAGGTTGATAGATCTGGGGTCTGAGTAAGGAAGGATTATATTATTTTGTTGTACAAGTGAGAGCATTAAAAGCTTTGTTATTAAGCTTCAACTACCCACAGCCTAAGAGGTTCTTCAAGGGAAATCTATTACTATTTCTGGTGACAAATTGCTATATTCAAACCCCGAGTCATTAGGATATCTTTGTTTTTATTTAAATGGATTGTGACACTGACATGGCAGTGGCATGCATCCTTTCATTTAACTCAGTGCACCGGAATGATATCCCAGAGCACTCTCACTGGGTAGTTCTGACCACGCTCTAACGTTAAGTCTGGCTGTGGATCAACTTCCTGCTGTTTTTCAGCTATTATGCCATGAAATTTAGCCATTAAATCTATTCCAGATTTAGTCCCACTTTGTCCACTGTGGTGTCTTCAGCTTCATCATCTTATTAGACACTTCCATGAGACTGAGAACTTGCTTCCTTTAGTTTATGAGGTGGCTGATTAGACCTATATGAGACCTATACACCTCTCTGACAATGGAAGAGAAGGTGTTCGAAGGGATCAGTAGGTGAGTAACTAGTGAGGGGGTTTGCTCTGTCTGCCGTTTCTGATGGGCCTTCATATATTTCTTATGTTCAGACTTGACAATCTCAGTGCTCTGTACATCCTCTTTACGCGCTTATGGGAGAGAGAATTCCAAGAGTCAGCGGAGATGTCACAAATTTCCAGGGAGGATTTTGAACATTTAAAATTTTCTGTTCTCTTTCCATCTGTTGATCTCTTTCTGTGATAGATCTCAGAAAATTCTCTCATGTATCAATGTATAGTGAAAAGCTTTTCTTGCACACTGTTCATGTCGATCAGATCATTACATAGTGTGTTGAGGTAAACAATGGTAAGTGAAGTATGACAGCTACAGAGAAAATCCAGTTCAGGTAAGCAATAACGTGCAAGATCATAATGAGCTAGATTGTGAAGTCAAGAGTTTAGGGAACTATTTAATAGTCTTATAACAGCAGTGTAGAAGCTGTTCTTGAGCCTGATGGTACGTGCTTTTGGGCTTTTGTATCTTCTGCCTGATGTAAGAGAGGAGAAGGATTAGGGGTGGGGCCTTTAATCATAATTGCAAACAACAGGAATTCTGCAGATGCTGGAAATTCTAGCAACACACATAAAAGTTGCTGGTGAACGCAGCAGGCCAGGCAGGCCTGAAACGTCGACTGCACCTCTTTAATTATAATGGCTGCTTTACCAAGGCAGTGAGAAGTATAGATAGTGCTCTTGGAGGGGAAGCTGCAAATAACATAGTCTGCTTAGTTGAGCAATGTACTTAATTAGTACTTCAGTGCCAGGGATATTAGCCTGGGAAAGGACACTGACATTGATTTAATTACCCTGCCAATGGTTGGAAGGATTTTAAGGAGAGACTGTTAGTGATATTCCCCATTACATTGAGCTTCTAGGTATTCCAGGCATCAGAATTTTTGCAGGAGACCAGAACTCAGTACTTTCCAGTAGATCATACGTGTTGTGCCAAGCCTGAGGTTTTGATCTTTTTCTTCAATAAGTCAAAAGCTGTGCTGCTGCACCGAGGGCAATGACAAATTTCAACCACTTCGTATAAAGTAGTGCAATTTGCATAAAGAAGCAATAACACTATTTCTACCTTACAATATAGAGACTTCACTAATATCTCATTTGTAAAGAGCCAATGGCTGCTTGCTCTATCAGAATTCAACTCCAGTACCTTCATATCTTCAAAGATAATCTGACCTAAATTCAATGAAGGAACTCAGGGTGGTGAGAGAGTTATAGACTGCAGAAGAGTTAGATAATGGGCAGATGGGTCCACAAATTTGATCGCTGAGGAACATGAAAGTGTATAGAACTGGTGGCCAAGTAGTGTCAGGGCTAGGGGCATATTGGTCAAGAAAAGAAGTCTGGTATGGTGTAGAGGAAACCCATGAGTTCACAGGGAGAACATACAAACGCTTTATAGACAGTGGTGGGAATTGAACCTGGGTCGCTGGTACTGTAATACATCGTGAAAACTACTACGATTCCATGTGCCCCATGACAGTTAGCTTGTCTCAAGGGATCTCCTCAAGCGGGTATCTAAGTCAAGCAGGGCAAGCCTCACATAGAAGTGTAATAGTGATGCAAAATGTAGGCAATGGAATAGGCCAATTAGTCTGCCATTTATGAAGGTTGTGGTTGATCTTGTATTTCTAGTGTAGTTTTCTGCGCTATCCCAATGATTCCCGTTTGTATTTTGAAATCTATTGATCATTATTTTAAATCAGGGGTTCCCTCAGTTAATGGTAGGGGTCCATGGCATAAAAAGGATGGGAATCCCTGTTTCCAATGAACCCAGTCATTAAGCATTTTCAGCTGTTGAATGTAGAGAATTCCAAAGATTCATTACTGTGGGAGCAATGAAACTTCTCCTCATACCAGCCCTAATTGTTCTGCGCGTGTGACCCCTTATTTCAGACTCTTCACTGAAGAGAAACATCTGACAAGCTTTCGAAGAATTTTATGAATTTCAGCAAAATCGCCTCAAGGGTGTTATGAAAAATTATTTCTCCATAAATGGTCTGCAAGCTGTAAGTGTAATCCAAAGGAAAAAAGTAATATCTGGCCGTGTTTTTCACTTTTTTGGAAGCGTGCTGCATTGAAAGGTAGCAGACACAGAATCTGTTTACTTGCAACTCAAATTAAGTCTTGTTTTGTATAATACTAATAAGGTCATAGAGTTATATAACAGAGGACTGCACCTTTCAGTGTCAGGCCTGCACAGGCAAGCAATTCCCAGTCCTACCTAGCTAACAGGAGTCACCTGTCCCTCATTTCCAAATCATCACCTGCAGCCTATTTAAACCCATCTCTAATCTACAATCCTTGTTCACTCATAAGGACCAACCAATTACTCCTAGCCTCCAGTTACCCTGTTATTCTGTTATTTTAAGTATCTGTTTTCTCTTACTTTGTAGCCCCTTGTAGGTTGTTGTTTTGTAGTTTATTAGTAAAATGTTGTTTACAGTTGATTCATCCCTACTGCTCTGCATTTGGATCAAGCCTCCTCTCTGTTTTCTGGCACTTCAATCCCCCATTTCCATTATCACCACTTTGCTGATCTACACTGGTCCTATTCTCCCAGACTGGGTTCCTGTCCTTCTATGCCTTTCCAATTACATCATCTATCTCAATACATCATCACTGTAGTGATCACATTTCTTCCGGCAGTGACTGGAGACAGGATATTGCTCACTGAAATTGGTGATTATTGGACCCATTGTGTTGTAGTATTGCCTCATCCTTTACTTTCTTTTCATCATCCTCGAGCAGTTTGACACCACATTAGTTTTTTTGGAGCCACAGCAACAGAGTTTGTGACTCAGCAGATTTATGCCTGGTTATTGTGAATGTGAAGCAGTAAAACTCAACCGAGCTTGCTTCTTCTTCTGCTCCACCAGTTTTTGTATCTGACAGAAAGAGTGAGCAAGAACTCAGTGATTTCTCAGCAAAAGTCACATCTAATATTTTATTTTGGTAGGATTTATCACTTAGAAAAGTAGTTTCTGTTGGTTTGTCCAGCATTTGGCACCTATAGCGACTTGAGAAATGGAGATTTTATCCATTGTACTTAAGCTGCAGACTAGTAAAAGTAATTACTTAACTCTGTAGATTGGAAATGGGAGGGAAGCAATTTCTGGATCCATTTTTTTTATTATTCTAGAAATTTCATCAGACACATTAGATCCAAGTTGCTCTCACACTTCAATCCCCTTTCCCGACCCTGCCAAACTCCATCACTCTCAGCAGCAGATTGCAACTTTGATCCTAGGTCCCAATTCTATTGTCCACTTCATCCATTGTCATGGAACTGAAGCCCAAATCCTACCAGTTCTCTTCCCACCAGCTCTAGGCCTTCATCTTTTGAGATCGCCCCATCAATTCCAGCATCTCTCCCTGCTCCCACTTAACCACAGAACAGGTCCTACCACCCTCCTCAAAGTTCAAAGTAAATTTATATTGAATGAAGTATATGTTACCATATGCTACCCGGAAATTCATTTTCTTGCAAGCATTCACAATAGAACAAAGAAGTACAATTGAATCAGTGAAAAACTACACACAAGCATCCAATGTGCAAGAAGACCGCAAACTGTGCAAATACAGAAAAACAAATAATAATTATAATAATGATAAATAAATAATACTGCAGCATGAGTTGTAGGGACCTGGAAAGTGAGTCCACAGGTTGTGTTCAGTGATTAGTTCAGTATTGAGGTGAGTGAAGTGATCCACTCCTCTCCTTCCTGCCCTTCCTTATCCTGCCCAACCCTAGGCCCCAGTCCTGTCAGATTTTGAACATGAAAATGAGAACAAAACGGACACAATTATTTCATTCTTTTGTAATCTCAAAACAGTAGTCTGTTGCTGAAGCTGCGTTTTTTTTAACCAATGGAAAAAAACTTAAGGCAGAGCCATGGATAAATTTATCTTCGTTAGGTATTGTAGAGCATGGAACAGTATGGATCCTTGGGTCCACGATGTTGTGTCAGCCTATATGAACCAAACTCATGTTAAATCTAACCTACCCAGCCCATTATCCTCCACTTTTCTTACATCCATATGCCTATCAAAGAGCCTCTTAAATGTCCTTATTGTGTCAGCCTCTACCACCGTCCCCAAGTTCTTTTCACTTTCTGAGTAAAAAAAAATAGCTCAGACAACTTCCCTAAAACTTCTTCCACTTATCTTAAACAGATATTCTCTAGTATTGGCCATTGCCACCTGGGAAAAAGGTGCTGGCTATCCATTCAATCTGTGCCTCTCATAATCTTATATACCTCTGTCAAGTCACCTCTCATCCTCCTTCACTCCAAAGAGACAAGCCCTAGCTCACTCAACCTATCCTCATAAGACATGCTCTTCAATCCAAGCAGCATCCTGGTAAAATCTCCGCTGAACCTCCTCTAAAGTTTTCACACCCTTCCCATAATAAGGCGACCAGAACTGAACACAATACTCCAAGTGTGGTCTATCCAGAGTTTTATGGAGCTGAAACAATATCTCATGGCTCTTGAACTCAATCCCCAAAGTCATGAAGGCCAGTGTACCATATGTTCTCTTAACCACACTATCTACTTGTGTGGGAACTTTTAGGGATCTAGAGATTTGGGCCCCAAGAAACCTTCTGTTCCTTCATATTTCTAAGAATTTTGCCATTGGCCTTGTACTCTGCCTTCAAGGTTGATATTCCAAAGTGTATCACTTCACAATTTTCTGGACTGAACCCCATCTTCCACTTCTCTACCCATCTCTGCATCCTAGCTATATCCCATAGTAGCCTATGACAAACTGCTACACTATCCACATGATTAGCAACCTTCATGTCACCTGCAAACATGCTAACCCACCCTTTCACTTTATCATCCAAGTCATTTATAAAGATTGCAAACAGTTGGGGTCCTAGAACAGATCCCTATAGACCACCACTTGTATTCAACCACCGGGCAGAATATGCTCCATCTACTATCGCTCTTTGCCATCTGTGGGTTAGCCAATTCCTAATCCATGCTACCAGGTTTATTTGGATGTTATGACACATGACTTCCTGGATGAGCCTACCATGGGAAACCTTGTCAACTGCCTTATTAAAATTGATAAACATTACATCCACCCCTCTACCTTCATCAATTTGTTTTGCCACCTTCTTGAATAAAATCAATCAAGCTCATGAGGTACAACCAGCACCTCACAAATTCATGCTGACTGTGCTCATAAATGCTGTCCCTAAGAATCTCCATTATCTTGCCCACCACTGACAAGACTCTCTGGTCTTTGTAATTCCCAGGATAATTATTACTATATTCGTTGAACAACAGAACAATATTCGCCATCGTCTAATCCTCTGGTACAGCTCCTGTGGCCAGGAAGGATACAATGATCATTCTAAATGCTCCAGTGATCTCTTCCCTCACTTCCTGTCATAACCTTTGGTAATTGTGTCCAGTCCCAGGGCTTATCTATGCTAATGTTTTGCAGAAGCTCCAATAAAGCCTCTTCATTAGTGTAAACATGTGTATTAGTCTGTTCTGTGCTGACCTCACATTAAATGAAACCCCTCTCCCTGGTGAACCCTAAGGCAAAGTATTCATTTAGGATGCCCCCAACATTTGCCTCCTCTGCTTCCAGGCACATTTCCCCCCTTATCCCTGAATGGTTCTACACTCATTTTATTCATCCTTCTGTTCTTTGCGTATGTACAGAGATTGGAGATTTCCCCAGTTTCTGCCTAATACCATCATAACTAGCTCTACCCTGATTAAATAATGTCCCTTATTCTCTTTTCCTATCCTTGTCTATGGCTATGCTAAACAGATAAATAGATAGATAGATATATAGAAAGGTAGATACTTTACTGGTCCCAAAGGAAATTACAATGTCACAGTATCATTACAGATGTACAAATATACAAATATTAGAAGAGATTAATGTTAGGAAGTTGTGGGCACTATCTCCTCTAGTCTGCCTGTTCATATTATGTGTCAAGACGCGCCTGACAGGTTTTGCCCCATCTAAACCTCTTAAGTGGAAGTGCTAATCTGTGTTAGAGAAACCATTCCCACCATTCCCCCATTCCAGAAACTACTTACGTATCTGTTCTTTAATATCCCTGTTACTACTTGGGGGGGCTTATAGAATAGTCCCAAAAGTGTGATTGCTTTTATTTATATCTTCATATTTATATTCAAACTTGGAAATAATTGAATATTTGATATTCCAGTTTACTTCTGTCTGAATAAGCTTCAGAATGTCACATGTATACTGGGGAAGAACAGGAGCCAAAAGATGGTCAAATCAGGATCATTGTTGCTTTCTCAGATCAGATAGTTAGATTAGGGGAAAAGTTTATGTGGCAAGGAACATAGGAACAGATTGTCATTTTTTTAATGAGAGGCGAGAAATGGTGTCAGCAAACAATCCTACCATGGGCAGCATTCACCAGATGGTCCATAAAACTGTTTCTTTCACTTCTTTTACATTTTCTATTTTTTTTTAAATGTGCTCCTGCTACCGTTAGATCTACAAATTAATGGTGTGTTTTCGGGCCAGTTGAGCGATCTGGCACTTTGCTGTCTCCGAGGGGGTTCCAGGAAATAAGCAACCTCGAGGACAAGAGGCTTGGAGATGGAGCGCGAGTTCAACTCAGTTTCTCGCTGATCTCACTGATTAAAGCATCGAGGCAAGGGCAGAAACTGAGTGAGTGTTCAGCATTGCCTACCAGCCTCTCGCTCACTGCTGCCAGTGTCTGTGGGTGACAGTCTCTCTCTCTCTCCCTCTCCCTCGATGCTTTAATCGTCTTCAAAATTCTGGGTCTGCGGTTTGTGGATTGGACGAATGAACACTGGGCTGAACTGAATATGGACTCTTTCAATTTTGTGATTCATTTTCTGTGTTTTCACTTGTTCCATCTTGTTGCCATTTGCACGATTTGTTTTATTTTGCACGTGTGAGGCGGGGTTAAGTTATTTATGCGATTTGGATTTTTGCACATGGTGAAGGGGTTAATATCCTTGTTACTGTTTGAGTGATTTGTTCCTTTGTGGGGGGGGGAGTTAATGTTCTAATGTGAAGGGTTCCATAGCTTTCTTTGTTTCATGGCTGTCTGTGGGGAAGGTCAATCTCAGGGTTGTATACTGCATACATACTTTGGTAATAAATGCACTTTGAATCCTTTGAATCTTTTGGATTGTTAGTACTGGCAGGAAGTGGAGGGCAGAGGAAGCTGTTCAGGAGGCAGAGGCAGAGGCGAGGCTGCGTCACAGGAGGCTGGTGGGAGTGGTCACACGAGGCCGAGCTGGGCTAGGATCCTTTCCAACTCCCCAAATGGACACCAGAGGGAAGGAAAGGCGTCGTCTAGTTCAGGAGGAGGTGAGAGCAGTAGTGGAGGAGATGAGAGCCTGCAAGGCGGTGGGAATGAAGCAACAGGGAGCTTGGACAAGATGGGAGAATGCGGTTGAGAGGAAAGTGACCTGGGCTGATCTTTGGAAAGCCGAACCACACCGCATCCAATTTCTCATCCAGGCAGTGTACGATGTGCTTCCAAGCCCATCAAACCTGCACACATGGGGCAAGGCAGATTCATCTGCATGCCCACTGTGCTCCAAGCGAGGAACCCTGGAGCACATCCTCAGCGGCTGTGCAAGGGCACTTGGTAAGGGACAGTACAGGTGGAGGCATGATCAGGTCCTGAAGACCATCGCTGAAGCCGTCAGTGCAGGAGTTGAGTGGGCGAAGCGGTCCCGACCCTCCAAGCAGACCATTGCCTTGTCAGAGCTGGGGAGCAGCCAATACCTGCCAAAAGAACATCTGCAGGCATTCTGACCTCTGCAAGGGACTGGCAGCTGTTGGTGGACCTCGAAGGGCAGCTGAAGTTCCCCAACCATATCGCAGCCACCACCCTGCAACCAGACATTGTCCTAGTGTCTGAGTCGACTAAGCAAGTGGTGCTGCTGGAGCTGACAGTTCCATGGGAAAATAGCTTGGAAGAGGCCTTTGAAAGGAAGCTCTCCAAGTACGCAGGACTGGTCAGCAAGTGTCAGCAGGCTGGATGGAGAGCGAGGTGTCTCCCAGTGGAGATTGGTTGTAGGGGATTCGTAGCCTGTTCTTTAGTTAGAGCCTTCAGCATTTTGGGCATCGAGGGAGAGAGGAAGAGGAGAGCCATCCACAGTACCACCGATGCGGCAGAGAGGGCCTCAAGATGCTGTAGCTCAAAAGAGGGGAGCCATGGAGTCGTAAGTAGCTAGCCATCTGGACACAAGCTGGGGTCTGTTCAGCCCCGGCTGGGTCACCTGGAGGAGGTTGTATGATGTTGAAAGACCCGAAACACCCGATGATTCCAGGAACATCACTGAAGATGTGTCCAGAAGCATCAATAGATGTATGTACACAGCCAGTCTGATAACCTATGGCTGAAAATGGACATCTTGCTCATCACTCAAGTGGCAACAGCATAGATTTCTGTGACATAGGAGGTATTTCTGGGACAACAAGATATTGCATTGATTAAAGACCTATGCTAGAAGAGAGCAGGAAGCAATCTTTTCTTTGACACTCCCTCAGGATTGAACATGACCTGCTTCCATTCCAGTTGTGGGGGTCCAGGGATGATGGATAAGGCTAAGGTAGCAACCGTGAACTCTACCACAGAACCAACATCCTCATGGGCTTAAGGAGGGATGACATGAATAGGTGTAACTATGTACGGTGTTGGGGAAAGAATAAAAGAACAAGTAGCCATTTTTGAAGGAGTTGTAAATTTCCATTCAATGGAGGTAGAAGGACTGAAAGAAGTGAAACTGCATGAAAGCAGAATAGAAGTCCACACTTGGAGAATCTAAGATAAATTGTGTGTGAAAAGGTAATTGCAGTGATCAAGTTACAGATGAATGGAGCGTGGCAATTAAATATTCTATTTAATTGCACAAGCTTTAAGTATATGAGGCCATTAAGATTATTGTGTCTGTGTCAGCTCTTTGATACTGCAACTGTGGCAAAATAGAAACTAGGGTTCTGCAAAATGGATCCAAAAAGGAAAATGTTGGCATTACTCAGCAGCCAGGTGCAATTTCCCGAGAGTTTCTGTATTACATGTGTCTCTACTGAGGATACAGTGCTGCTATTTGTTTACATATTATTTTATTGGAAGTAATACTCCTACATCCTGCAGTCTTTCCACAGCCCTACAGTATATCTTCATGCTTTTTACATTTATTGCATGACCAGTGAAAATGGTGAGTTATCTCATGCACACTCTGTGAACTGTCAAGATTCCTGCAATATTCTTATCTCCTAGTAACAATTGTAAAGCAACCGGTGGGAGAAAGAGCCAAATGATATATGACATGACAATTTTTTTCTCAAGTCCTTTAATTCATTTTTCAAAATACTAAGATTTTTCTTTGAAAATGTGTTTCTTTTTAAATACACAATGCTACTAAATGTCTGCTGAAATAGATACAATTCCAGTATCCTAGGTTTATCTGATATCCCTGATGTCATTCCTGCCGCCATAGAGTATTTTTTTTTGGGTAATGATGACTGGTTGGAAATAGAAAATGAAAGTTCCTCCTTATCTTCAGGATGTTGGAAAGTGTTTAACAGCTAATAAATTACTTTGAAAGTGCGTTGGTACATTGATGACACGTTTTTGCACATGTAGTAGTGGATCTAATTAAAGATAGTATAGTATTAGGGAATGAAAATTTTAATTACAAAGTGAAATTTCAGATTTAACCAAAAAATAGAGATATTATTTAAAGTAAGTATATTAGAAAACATTTAAAAGTGGATAGAAATGAAAGATGAAATTTACAGACAAATTGAAATCATGTACTAATAAAAGGTTTGAAAGATCTTTGTTGCCCAGTAATGATTGTGATAGGAAATATGCTCCTGATTAAAAGATGCAGAAAAATGGTATGGTTTCTTTAGGTTTGCAGGAAAGATTTGATGTTATTACTTCTTGTTTGTGATATGGGTGTTCACGTCAAGACAGGATGTATTACCTATCCCTAATTTTTTGTGTAAATGGTCAGTGGAAGTGTTTTGTCTCCATTTGAGTTGCTGAGGTTTAATATTTCTTCAACATTGCCCTTCACCACTCATGGATAAAGATTGCAGAGCTGGAAAAATTTGATCCATTTTCAGGCAGGAGGCAAATATAATGGAAATTAAGTGACTGAAAAGGAGTAAAGGATATATATCACATGAAAATTTAGTAAAGCAATTTTGGATTATTTTGTGTGGCTGACATCTGGCTCTGCATCAGCTTTTCTATTTGTGTGCTGAGAAATGATTTATGCAATGTCAACCAGAGCAACAGGGCTAAAATATGCTGACCAGTCAAGTGCTTTGTAATTGAGGAGCAACTTTTCAATTGTCTTTGGCTTCAGATGAGTTTAGTCAATTAATCATTTCCCCATTGCATGCAGTGGCACAAATAGTGCTCCAGGCACCCAAACACCACATTATTTTTCTCAGGCACTGATTAATTTTAAATGTGATCTGCAGCATATGCAAAATAAACTAAAATACCAATACAAATATTTTATTTAAAACATTTATTTATTTGTAGATACAGCGTGGAACAGGCCTTTACGGCCTAACGAGTTGTAGCACCCAGCAACCCATATATTTAACACTAGCCTAATTACAGGACAATTTACAATGACCAATTAACCTACTGACCAATACATCTTTGGATGTGGGAGGAAACCAGAGCTCCTGGTGGAAAGCCACATGGTCACGGGGAGAACATACAAACTCCTTACAGGCAGCAGTGGCAATTGAACCCCAAGCTCTGGAACACCCTGAGCTGTAAGAGCATCATGCTAACAACTAAGCTACTGTGGCACCTTTGACTTTATTATATTACATTACCTTAAGCAGTAAGTGCAAGTTGTGATTACAGGTAGACACTTTCCAATATGGCTTTTGTTTCCATTTCTAACATCCATATGAATGAACAAAAGGCAAAATGAAAGTGAAAATGAGCCAAGAGAAGATTTCCAATAAATGAAATGGGGACTTAATTTTTTAAATCATGTCTCCAAGAGAAAGTGACGAGGTGTAAATGAGTTCTCCTGAGTACACAAAGTACCATTGCAGTGATAATGAGTATGCTGAGGTATGGATAAAGGGTGAGGATAGCCATTTCATATCAGGTTATAACATCAATACTGGATGTTAATATGGGTAAAAAGTCACCATTAATTAATAAGATTAGTCTCTCTAACACGGAAGAAGTAAGCTTCTATAACAGCTTATTTGGAAACGTTTGACACAATTCTAAATCCCACCATAAATAAATAGCTTCATTCACTTGCCATGTAGTTTGGTCCCAGATCAATCAGTGACACATGGGTTTCCCATTAACTGTAAGTACAAAGGTAAAAAGCATTCTTTATTAATAAAGCATTCTTTATCAATGTCCTTAACGATGCAGGAATGTGAAGACACATAATGCCATGGGACAGTTAACACTGCTGGATGGATAGTTATTAATTGTGTACGTAAGCCACTAGGAACTGCTAGTTGTCTCGATGTGTGGGTTTGTAGCATCTGTGAAAGGTGCCATTTCCTCAAAAACTGCTGAAGAACTTTCCACAAATAAGAAAGAATATTTCTTCAAAATACTGAGAACTTATGTTCTCAATTTTATTTATTTGTATTTGCACAGTTTGTCTTCTTCTACACCTCTTTGTTTTTGTGTAGTTTTTCACTGATTCTATTGTACTTCTTTGTTCTACTGTGTATGCCTGCAAGGAAATCAATCACAGTGTTGTATATGGTGACATATGCATACTTTGATAATAAATTAACTTTGAATTTTGAAATACTGAACTATGATTACTAGAAATGCCACTTTGACCATTAGAAAAAAGATTGAAACATTTCTTAAAAAATGTAAGTACTCTTAAACTCAGCTTAAAAAAGGAAATTATCAACTCTTCTCTCATGAAGAGATTAATCAAAGTTGCTATAATAGAAAGCTTCTGAGAGATAGTAATGATTATGAAAAGGCTTAAATTAAGTAATCATAGTTATAATCAAAGTTTCAAAGATTCAAAGTACATTTATTATCGAAGTATGTATTAAAAATACAACCCTAAGATTCGTACTCCTGCAGACAGCCACTAAACAAAGAAATCCCATGAAACTCATTCAACAGAACATCAAACACCCAATGGGTGAAAACAAGTTGCACAAATGGCAAAAAGTGAGTGAACAACACATAGCATTTCAAACTTCAAACAAGGATTCCAGTGGTGTTGAGTTTAGTTTAGTTTAGTTCAGTTCATCAACATAAGAACATAAAAAATAGGCTGGATAAGGGACTGGCGAGTGTGGCAGCAGTTAACCCTGTGAACACACCAGCAAAAGTGGGGACAGGGGAAAATATCACCCAAACCTGCATTAGAGGGGCTATAGAACTTCTAGACATCCTCCCAAATGAATGTCTTTTGTGAGGAAAAAAAATTCTTGCAGGAAAGAACAGGCCAGGTACAATATCTTCAAAAGCCCAGAGAAGAAGATGAGTATTTGACATCACAGAAGGTGAAAGATGTTTATCAAAATCTCCCATTAATCGTAAGCCTCTGGAAATTGTGAAGAACACTACAATTGGAATCAGGAAGTTAAGGAAATCAGTGAGTACATTGTTCATGAGCTTTCTTAACTTTGCAGTTTGATTGTCCATTCTAGAACTCATGCTTTTTAATCAAGAAGTGAAAAATTCCATTCAAGTTACTAAACAAATGAATCTCTCATGCACTCTTATGAACAAAATTTCTAATCTGCATGGAGGAATTTCTAAAAAAATTATCCAATGCAAGGAACAAATACAACTGCATTTTGCAGTGCTACAGTCTGTGGAAACAAGGTAATATCGAAAGCTTGTGGGCGAGACTGGTGCACATTGCTGTCTTGGTGTAATACAAGTCATCTATCATAAACATGAATTTAAATGAGAGAAGTATTCTAACTGCCAGAAAACCGAGCATATATCATGAGCATGCAACTTTAGAGCCAAGGTAGTTAACCAAAGCAAATCTGGTGGTATGATATATTCACAGAAGGGAGGTTCTCTCAGTAAAAAAGAACACTGTGAGACAGACTATGTTATATTGGAGCCAATGTGAACAAAGAACAAGCAGACTTATGGAGCACTTACATCACCAATGGCAAGGGTAGAGAGCAAAATGACTTCCAAACAAAAGTTATGATTAAGTGATCAATCCATCAACATGACATTCAACACAGCAGCATATTTTTCTATTGTGGGACAGGAAATGCATACACTAAATCTGAATGATGATGTATTCCAAAATGCATACACTAAATTCGAATAGCGGTCTAGTTCTGATGAAATGTTAAATGTATCGTAACAATCAGCAAGTACAATTATTAATGGTTATAGTTGACAATTAATTGGCTGATGTTAATGACTGATGAGCTTAGAAAACTGAAGCTTGATGGAAGAAAGTTATCATCCAAAGTTCAAAGTCATCTGCGGTGCATTGAGAAAGTGTGTAATAATGTTGTGGTATCTTTAGATGGGTATTATTAGTCAGAAAACTCATACTCATGGCAAGTCAAGTGTAAACTGGGTGAACTGTTCCAGTCTTCACCCTTTGCTTTGAATAACGAGATGACAGAAAGAAATGGGATAAATTGGCTGAACAACATCAATTGCAGTGCTAATTGCAGAAGACAAGACTATTCAACTACTTGAGCCAAATGTTGACAATGAGCAGCTCCGATTGTCTGTTTCAAACATTAATATGCAGATTTTGAAACCTTCATGTGATGTTTCAAATGATGGAGCTTTATAATTAGTCAGAAGGAACTGGGAAGTGGTCAAGATAAAGCAACTGCATTTGTGTCATTTTCATTGTTGAAGATTGAGACTAACAAGGTCAAAATTGAGAAAGGCATTGGGAATTGTTTCTGTAGCACATAAAGCTCTATGGTTATTTTTTGGCAGACCTTTAACTTAGGTCACATGGTATTCTTTGGTCTTAGTTTAGTAATATTGATCATGGCTGCAATTCTTGATTGATATTTGCCACAGTGTTTACCTTATTGAAAACAAAAGTTCAAATGCAATACTAATGCAGATACTTTGTTAAAGTCACTATGGAGGAAAATAGTGAAAGATGATTTTCTGCTGTAGAAATGATAATATAGTACCTTGGAAGGCACAAAAATATATTGCTCTCATTCAAGTAGACTTAAAAATGAAACACACAAAGAATGCATTGAATCTGGCAAAACCAGATATAAACAGTAAACAGAACAAAGAACTGACCTGTTGACAAAGCTAGATTGTGTGAATTGGAGGCACAGCAAGCCCACAAAGAAACAAAGTTTAGAAGACCTTCACAATAAAGACCCTACCAGCACAGCACAAAGGCAATTTCTCAAAATTGTTCATTGGCTTACATCTGATGAACAGCAAGTAGATAAGTATATATCTATCATCCTTGTAAGCCAATAGAGTGAAAATACAAAACAATTTTTTTCCAAAAAGTACATATTTATTCTTGTGAAAAGAAGATTGACAGCCTTAATACTTAATAATTGTCAGTTGAAATTCACAAAAACATCGGATGACACTGTTATGACTCAGGGCATCAAAATTAGGACTTTAACTCTGATATAGGGAAATTCTAGGCAGTTTCTAGAGTAGGTTACATGGTCGGCACAACATTATGGGCTGAAGGGCCTGTAATGTGCTGTAGATTTCTATGTTCTATTGCTGCGTGTAAGAAATTTGTACATCCTTCCCATGAGAGCATGGTTTCCCCTGATGTTCTGGTTTCTGCAAGTAGTAATGGTTGGTAGATTAAATGGTCATTGTAAATTGTCGGGTGCTTAGGCTAGGATTAAATAAGTGGGTGTCTGAGTAGGGTAGCTTGGAAGGATCTGTTCTAAATATATACATAAATAACTGGATCAAGCAGCATAGCATTGCTGAAAGAATTAGGATTTTTTTTTGTCTTTCTTATTTTGCCAGAAGAACTTGCCTTTGGTGACTGCCCTCATTTTTATTTGTTTTTTACGGGAGCACATTAGGAAACAAAAGAAAATTGAGAAAATGTTTCTTAAGGATGTCATCCAGCTCCATAGAGTGCAACAGAGATCAGAGAGATCTGTTGAAGAAGCACCGTTAACAATACTTCAAGGATACTTAAGTTAACAATTAGTCATTATCTCACAAACATTATATTAATCCACAGTTCAGCACCACATTCCGCAATAGATCTTTGCTCAGCTGGGATACTCATATTGTAGGAGATTCAGAACATAACTTCAGCCATAGCCTGATAAAGAGCAGAGAGATGCAGCTGAAACAAAAGCAATATTATGGCAGAGGTTATGGAGAGAAATTATTCATCATCAATGCAGAACTGGTGCGTTGATACCAATAAGCAAATCTGTTTATTTTGTGCGTTAAGCAAATTTGATGTTTACAAAGTGATATTGATAGTTGAAGCATGAAGGATCTCATAAAAATATGAAGTTAATCAGAAATGAACACATAAATCATTTAATTCCTGAAGGAGATATAACAAAAAATTGAAGAGTTTTTGATTTTGAGTGTATTCCAGAAGTTCATTCAGTAGAGAATCACAGAAGTGACACACGTTTCTCAGAGATGTTTCAAGAAGTAGATACAGTGCCTCTAACACAAACTGCTCTGCAAAATTAAATATAGGAGATTATTGAAAACCCCTGAACAATGTGAATATATAATTCTCTCCTTTTTAATTGTAGAGAAAACAGTGTTGTCTGTGTAAATCAAAAAGATTACTCAACAGAAGTATAGTCTGTCAGTTCAAGTTCCAAAGTAAATTTATTATCGAAGTGCATACCGTATGTGTCACCATATACTATCTTCAGATTCATTTCTTGTGGGTATACTCAGTATAAAAGCATAATAGAATCAATGAAAGACCACAGCTTTCAGGACAGACAAACGACTAATGTACAAAAGGCAACGAACAGCGCAAATACAAAAGAGAGAAAAGATAATAATAAATAAATGAGCAGTAAATATTGAGAACATGAGTTGAAGAGTCCTTGAAAGTGTCCTTAGATTGTGGAAACAGTGGTGGGGCAAATAAGGTTGAGTGAAGTTATCCCATTTGGTCCAAGAGCCTGATAGTTGAAAGATAATAACTGTTCCTGAAGCTGGTAGTGTGGGTTCTGAGGTTCCTGTACCTTCTTCTTGATGGCAGCAGTAAAAGGAGAACATGCCCTGTGTGGTGGGGGTTCCTGATGATGGATAATGCTTTCCTGTGTCAACGCCCCATATAGATGTGCTCAGTGGAGGGGAGGGCATAACCTGTGATGGATTGGGTTGTATCAATTACTTTTTGTGGGATTTTTCTGTACAAGAGTATTGGTGTTTTCATACCAGGCTGTGATACAACCAGTCAATAAGCTCTCCACCACACATGGAGAGAAGTTTGTCAAGTATTAGACATCATGCTGAAGCTTCACAAACTCCTAAGGAAGTAGAGGTGCTGCCGTGCTTTCTTCATAATTGCACTTACGTGCTGGGCTCAGGATAGGCCCTCTACAATGATAGCACTGAGGAATTTAAAGTTGAACCCCCAATGGGGGACTGGCTCATAGATCTTGGGTCTCCTCCTCTTGAAGTCAATAATTAGGTTCTTGGTCTTGTTGATATTGAGAGAAAGGTTATTGTTATGGCACTATTCAGACAGATTTTCAATCTCCCTCCTATATGCTGATTCATCACCATCTTTGATTCAGTCAATGACAGTGGCATCATTAGCAAACTTAGTTATGGTATTGCATCTGTGTTTAAGTACACAGTCATTAAGTGTAAAGCAAATAGAGCAGGGGGCTAAGCACACAGCCTTGTGGTACGCCTGTGCAGATGGAGATTGTGGAGGATATGTTGTTGCCAATCCAAATTGTTTGGGGTCTGCAAGTCCGAAAATTGAGGATCCAATTGCACATGGAGGTACTGAGTCAAAGCTCTTGAAGGTTATTGATTAATTTTCAAAGAACTCAATTAGCCAATTGCACATATTTACATTTTCAATGCTTTTCTCAATACTCCCTATAATATGAGAAGCAGCAGTTAATTGACATTGCTAATAAAAGGACAGCTAAATTGACATCACACAAGATTCTGGTGGAACTCATCAAGTTAGGCTGAGGAGTAAACAGTCGATGAGTTGGGCCAAGACCCTTCATTGGGACTGGAAAGGAAGGGGGTAGAAGCCAGAATAAAGTGATGAAGGATGGCAAATAGTACAACCTGCCAGGTGATAGGTGATACCAGGTTGAGGGGAAGATGGTTGGTGGGGGTGGCAAAGGATGGGCAAGGGACACTAGAGGGAGGAGCTAGGCAGGTGAGATGTAAACCAGAATGGAGAATGGAAAACGTGGGAGATAAATTACTGTAAGTTAGAGAAATTAATATTCATGTCATCACGTTGAAGGCTACCCAAATGAAATACTGTGAGTTCCTCCATCTACCTGAGGGTGGCCTCATCATGGAATTAGAGGAAACCATCAGCAGCCATGTTGGAATGGGAAGGGAAATCTAATTGAAATGGGTGGCTAAATTGGCATACCTTCATGCTGCCTTCCAGCATTGTTGCTGCAAGTGACACATTAAAAATATGAGCACAAATATTTTAAGGCAAAACAAGATAAACAGACATAGCACACTGAATTATCAGCCCATATTTCCATCTTTCTACGAGAGCAGATGATCCAAAGATTGTTCTGGCAGAAGCAGTCCTGCTCTTTCTGAACCCACAAAGAACAAAAATATTGAACTTTTAATCAAAGGCCTAAGGCAGTCCCTCTTTCAAATTTCAGGTTAGATTCTTAAATACAACAATTGAATAAGTCATCACAAATAAAAACTATCCTCCTGAAAGTTTCAGACTTTTTCTCATATGTGTGTGGTCTATAAGCTTTGGTTTTATTACAGATCTTTTATCACTATTGCTGAAGGTAATGCAACCTTGCTCGTGGTCTATAGGAGTAAATGTGATGGTCTAGAAACTATTGCACACATGATGGAATTTAAAAAAATGTCAATTACACTTTGTGCATCAGTAGCACAGTTCCAGAAATTGAATGCAGATCCAAGATAGAGATATGAATAGAAGCCACTGAGCATGCACAGAATGTGCTCTTAACTTCCAGCAAAGTCCATTGCAGTGTTTCCAGTTGGTACACTTGAGATGAGAATATCTCAAGCAAAGCACGTTTTTGTTTGAAGAATTCTTCACAAGCCTTTGGTTTAATCTGGAGCAATAAGCAAACTGCTGAATTAACTTAGTGGAAGAGGTGGCATCTATGGAGGGAAATGGTCAGTTGCCATTCCAGGTTGAAACTGTTCAGCTGATTGCTCACATTCTTCTTTTTTTTGCTGATGTTTCCAAGCTCTTCCCAGACATCCCCCCTAATCACTCTTCCCAATCTATGACACCTCATATCTTGTACAAGTCAAATGTTGTTGCCTTGGGACCTTGTACTAAACTAGTGCAGTCTCACACATAAAATGCTGGAGGAACTCGGCAGGTCAGTCAGCATCTATGGAGAGGAAAAAAGATTTGATATTCCGGCCTGGAGGGTCTCGTCCTCCATTTTAACGACAAAATTACACAATCGTTTGTTTTAGTGGGTGAGAAATACTGGAACTGGAGGAAGCATTTAGAAGCAACAAACTAGCACTCAGTATTATGTGACCTCAAAGTGGAAGATGACAAAATAGCTATTCACTTTTCTAAGGTATTGAATTGCCAGTGAAGGAAATTCCAAAATATTTTGAACTGTCTGCGTGTGCTAATTCTATCACATCACTGCAATCTCTGCAATCAGCTATGCAATGCGTGCTCATCTAACTGGCTACTATGACATTCTGTAGATAGAGGAAGACAATGATAACATAATTAAGGCCTGTTCATTCTAGCTCCAGGCTCAATTATTGCTTCCCCATGGACAGGCCAAGAAAGTAATGGATCAAATTAAGACGTTGGTTTCTCATTGATTAGCAAGAGGCTTAGCCTTAGACACATAACAAGTAAGAAACACAACACCATGACTTGGGAATCCAAACTTCCATTTTCTCAGGACTTCCTATGCTTACACGTGATTTTTTGACAGATTGCCTTGCAGGAACAGCAGTTCCTTCAAAGGTACAGTGTTCCCAGGGCCAGCCATCACAAGCACCTTGTCAGCATTTAACAAAGTGAAGGAAAGTTCCTTCTTCCCAATTTCAGCAACTGGGAAGACACATGACAGCATTTGAATGGGCAATGAGCTTTGGAATATTATACTTCATGTGTGCTTTTGAGTATGCCTTACTAAAATAATAGTTTAAATTTCAGCAACAGAGAGAAATCCCATGGTCTTGCTTGATGGTCAATGTGAATCTCAGTTTTGAAATTACAGAACTGCTGGAACAAATACAAGATCCCTGTTTAATGCAGATTCTATTCATTGAGTTGCTATTTATCTACAGTGCCTATAAGAACTATTCATCCCCTTTGGAAGTTATCATGTTTTATTGTTTTACAACATTGAATCACAATGTGTTTAATTTGGTTCTTTTGACACTGATCAACAAACAAAAAGAAAACAGATCTCTACAAAGTGATGGAAATCAATTACAAATATAAAACACAAATAATTGATTACATAATTATTCACCCCCTTCAAGTCGGTATTTAGTAGGTGCACCTTTGGCAGCAATTACAGCCTTGAGTCTGTGTGGATAGGTCTCTATCAGCTTTGCACATCTGGACACTGCAATTATTCCCCATACTTTACAAAACTGCTCAAGGTCTGTCAGATTGCAAGGGGATTGTGAGTGAACAGGCCTTTTCCAATCCAGCCACAAATTCTCAATTGGATTGAGGCCTGGACTCTGATTTGGCCACTCCAGAATATTAGCTTTGTTGTTTTTCAGCCTTATCTGTGTAGCTTTGGCTATATGCTTGGGGTCATTGTCTTGCTGGGAAACAAATATTCTCCCAAGTCACAGTTCTCATGCAGATTGCATCAGGTTTTCCTCCAGGATTTCTCCGTATTTAGCTGCATTCATTTTACCCTATACTTCACAAGCCTTCCAGGGCCTTCCGCAGTGAAACATACCCACAGCATGATGCAGCCGGCACAATGTTCACCGTAGGGATAGTGTGTTTTATGCCAAACGTGGTGTTTAGTCTGATGGCCAAAAAGCTTAATTTTGGTTTCATCAGATCCTTCTTCCTGCTGACTTCAGAACCTCCCACATGCCTTCTGGCAAACTCGAGCCAAGATTTCATATGATTTGTTTCTCCACAGTAGCTTTCTCTTTGGCACTCTCCTATAACGTTGCAACTGGTGAAGAACCTGGGCGACAGTTGTTCTACATGCTGTCTCTCCCATCTCAGCCACTGAAGCTTGTAATTCCTCCAGAGTTGTCATAGGTCTCTTGTTAGCCTCCCTCACTAGTCCCCTTCTTGCATAGTTATTCAGTTTTTGAGGACAGCCTGCTCTAGGCAGATTTACATCTGTACCATTTTCTTTCCATTTCTTGATGATGAACTTAACTGTACTCCAAGGAATAGTCAGTGACTTGGAAATATTCTTGTATCCATCTCCTGACTTGTGCTTCCTAATAACAACTTTACATTGTTGCTTGCAGTATCCCTTGATCTTCATGATGTAGTTTTTGCCAGGATCTGACTCACCAGCAGTTGGACCTTCCAGATACAGTTGTATTTTTACTACAATCAATTTAGACTACTTGACTGCATACAGGTGTCTGAAAACTGATTTCCATTTAACTAATTATGTGACTTCCAAAACCAATTGGCAGTGATGATTTGGTGTGTCATATTAAAGGCAGGGAATACTTCTGCAATCAATTATTTTATGTTTTACATTTGTGATTAATTTAGATCACTTTGTAGAGATCTTTTTTCACTTTGACATGAAAAAGCCTTTTTCTGTTTATCAGTGTCAAAAAAGTCAAATTAAATCCATTGTGATTCAATGTTGTAAAACACAAAAAAAAGAGAAAACTTCCTGGGAGGGGTGGGGTTGCTGAATACTTTTTATAGGCACTGTAAAGAATTAACCTAACAGGTTGAGAACATTAATGGTTGACTGAATGAACACTTATTTTGAGCATATACTATGTCATCAGAATTAACAGCTTTGTATAATTAGTACCGTTGCAAAAGTAGGAGGACTGAACGGGAGTAGTATGTGAAAATAATTTATTTTCCGCTTGCTATCATCCTTTGTCTGAAAGTATGTTGAGAAACAAAGCAGAAGAAATATTCCTGATTTATGTTAACACTAACTGCACATTTATATTGCAACACATCCCAAGGCAATTTAACAATACATCTAATAAAAATGTCGTTGAACCAGAAAGCCTAAGATTAAATGGAGTAATGAAAGGACACTTGAGAGACTGAGAGGGAGAGAGAGAGAAAGAGACAGAGACCATGATGGAGAACATTATGGAAGGAATTACATCAGATAGGACCTGGTGATTATAAGATTAGCCTCATGGAAGATGAATGGGCAGAAGGAAGATTTCGAGCAACTAATATATGAGAGGGGAAATAATGAAAAAAGAGATTGCAGAGTTAGGACATGGCAAAACCATGCTTAGGGGATTCGTTATCAATAAGTTTTGAATTAAACACTTTGGAGATGTGGTATCCTGTGATCAGAATTCCACTCAGAACAGGATAAGGTCTGTCATTGCAATAAATGGAACAAAGTACAGAGCAGCCACTTTCTCATGGATTAACAGAACTGGGAGAGAGTCCTAGCTTCTCGTAGTAGGCTCTCAATGTCTTTAGTTCAGAATTTTGACAGAAATGCTTTCAGGATATTGAGAAATGTGTAAAGAAAACATTTTAAAAATTCTATCCTTATTTAGGATTCTAGTACGTGCCAGTAACTATCTGGAGATATCCAACTTTACACAATATCAGAAACTGGGACCAATTTTTGCCTTTCTACTACTATTTAGGACATTTACTGGATATACTCATTTGAGTCACAAGATCATGATGTTTTGCAAGTTAAAAGTAAAAGATTAAACTATGCTCTACTTACATTCATAAGTACGTGAAATATTACAATATTCAACAGCAGCAGGACAACTTAATGAAATTCAAGTCTATCTCAGCAATTATCATGTATTTCAAGGTTGTGAGTTAGTTTAGAACACAATGCTTGGAATTATTTCATTGTATGGCTAAGTCATCAAGTAAAAACCTTTCAATCTTACTAATTTCTCCCAGCAACCTGTACTGAGATGGACAAATTTACTGTACTTGCTCTAGCAAATTTAGTTTGTGACTGCCATGTGAATACATTAACTTCATGTGGTTCAGATCTTTTTAGTCATGGGATGGACAATGAGGTACCATTTAGTAATATCAACAGCATAATGATGCTCACCAGATTCATCAGTCTATGTTCCAAGCCTACAGTGGTATCACACCCCAACTTTTCCTACTCTACATCAACAACTGCATTGGTGCTGCTTCCTGAACCCATGCAGAGCTCGTCGACTTCATCAACTTTGCCTCCAACTTCCACTATCCCCTTAAATGTACATAGTCTATTTCTGACACATCCCTCCCCTTTCCCAAATTGTCTGTCTTTATCTCTGGAGACAGCTTACCTCCTGATGTCTATTATAAACCGACTGGCTCTCACTGCTACCTGCGCTATACCTCTTCCCACTCTGTTACTTGTAAAAATGCCATCCCCTTCTTTCAATTCCTTCGTCTCTGCCGCATCTTCTCTTAGGATGAGGCTTTTCATTCCAGAATGAAGGAGATGTCCTCTTTCTTCAAAGAAAGAAACTTCACTTCCTCTGCCATCAATGCTGCCCGGAACGGCATCTCTTCCGTTTCACACTCATCTGCCCTTATCCCATCCTCCCACCTCCTCACCAGCCTCTGCATCCAGCACATAATTCTCCATAATTTCTGCCATCTTGAGTGGGATCCCACCACCAAGCAAATCTTCCCTGCCTCCATCTTTCTGATTTCCACAGGAATCACCTTGTACGCAACTCCCTTGTCCATTCGTCCCTCCCCACTGAACTCGCTACTGGCACTTTATCCTTGCAAGCGGAACAAGTCCTTCACCACCATTGAGGGCCCCAAGCAATTAATCCAGGTGAGGTGACACTTCACCTGTGAGTCTATTGGGGTCATATACTGCATCCAGTGCTCCTGATGTGGCCTCTTGTATATCGGTGAGACCTGACGCAGATTGGGAGACTGCACCGCTGAGCACCTACGCTCCATCCACCAGGAGAAGTGGGATCTCCCAGTGGCCACCCATTTGAATTCCACTTCCCATTCCTATTCTGACATGTCAGTCCATGGCCTCCTCTACTGTTGCCATGAGGCCACACTGAAGCTGGAGGAGCAATACCCTATATTTCGTCTGGGTAGCCTCCAACCTGACAGCATGAAGTTTGATTTCTTGAACTTCTGGTAATATCCCCTCATCTTCACCATTCCCCATTCCTATTTCCCCTCTCAATTTCTCTCCTTACCTGCCCATCACCTCTCTCTGGTGCTCCTGCTTCCTTTTCCTTTCTTCCATGGCCTTCTGTCCTCTCCATCAGATTCCCCCTTCTCTAGCCCTGTATCTCTTTCACCAATCAACTTCCCAGCTCTTTACTTCACCCCTTCCCCCTCTCCTCCTGGTTTCACCTATTACCTTGTTATCCTTCCTCACCTTTCCCCACCCCCCGCCACTTTCTTACTCTGACTCCTGACTCCTAATCTTTGTTTCTCCAGTCCAGATTCTCGGCCTGAAACATCGACTATACTCTTTTCCGTAGATACTGCCTGGCCTGCTGAGTTCCTTCAGCATTTTTTTTTGTGTTGTTTGGATTTCCAGCATCTGCAGATTTTCTCTTGTTCGTGAAAAACTTTTATTTTATTGAGATACATCACGGAATAAGGCTTTCTGGCTCTTCGGGCTGCTCCGCCCAGCAATTCCCCACTTTAATCCTAGCCTAATCAAGAGACAATTTACAATGACCAATTAACCTCACAGTTGGTACGTCTATCGACAGTGGGAGAGAACCCACATGATCATGGGCAGAACGTACAAACTCAGGCAGCAGCAGCAACTGAACCTGTGTCGCTGGTACTGTAAAGCATTGTGCTAACTGTTTTAACGGTGACTGAATACTTCTTGTTTGCAAAGCAATCTTTTATGGTAGGCATTTCATCCACTCTCTTTATGTGCCTCCTCTTGACCACTGCATACCTGATGGCTCATTGTGTACCATCTAAGAAATGCTTTACAGACAAATATTTATTAACAATAGTTTAATATTTTAAAGAGCAGGACCTCTATCACCAACAAAAGAATTATTGTTTCAGTTTATCACACTTCACTCTTTTCATGCCTACAGAGTATTAGAAATACCTAAAAAATCTACCATGACAACACCTCACCAGGATTATATGGGACTCTGAAGTATGCAGTATACTATATGCTGGGTGCATTTTTATGTTAGTTATATACATTTTTAGTAAACAATTAATTAACTGTTGTAGAATGCTATTAATTTAATGGTGGATTAATTTCCCATGATTCCAAACTCTAGTAGCTTTTTAAGCATTTTCTTCACGTGGCCATAACTTTCTGTCTCATTTGTCACAGTTGCTGTGCTTCATACTTGTTCCTAGCAGACTCTTCAGATGCTTCCTGTTCTCTATTGAATGAAATTATTGCAATTAAATCTTCACACAAATTAAGAGCCAAAAATAGCAAAGGGAAAGCATCAGTTCAGAAATGCATTTGATTGAACGTTCTTTTTAATTCAATATTTTGAATGCATAGTGCTTCCTAATCTCTCTATAATATCTAATTATACTTTCCCTCCTGTCTCTCATTTGATATAATTCCACCTTAGAGCTAAGTTTTCAGGTCAGTTATCTATCATCAGAACTGCGAACAATTCTGATATACATGCTGTTCATGGAAAGTGGGAAAGAATATAAAAGCAAACAGTAAGGCTAGAACTAGTAAGGAAGACAAAAAACATTGAAAGAAAGAGGACTTTTCCTTATGTCAATAATTATCTTCACCATTTATCAACAATCATCCTCTCTTCCACTTCCTCTTCTTCTAAAAGCATAAACGTTTCTACTTCTAATTCTATTGGAAGTTAACTGACTTCGAATGTTAACCACCTTTTTTTTGTCCACAGAAATTGCCAGATCTAATTAGAAGTTAAACTTACCTTTAAAAATATCATATATATATAAAACAGTGGTTGCCAAAAATGTGCAGAGATCCAATGCTTCCACTCAGCCTTGAGCCGTATTCATGATGCAGTATTTTATATCCAACAGAAGTCCCCTTGCAAATTAACCAGGATGATGGATATTTGGTGTTTAGTCTTCCCCTTACTAAGACCCATTATTATTTATTATTATATTTTGCTAGGACATTGAAAAAGGCCATTCAGCCCATCAAGTTCATGTCATAGAATAATTCTATTCTCTCATTTACTTCTCCTTAACCTATTCAGTTGGACAAAAGAGTCTCCAGTTAGAAAAAAAAATCTTTTTCAAAATGAACGTAAAATTCTTAATAACTATAGTCCAGGAATAAAATTCTATGCAGCAAGTAACCTATCCCCTGTAAATGTTTTAAATAGCTAGGTTAGTACTTTTCTGTAACATCTAATGATTTCTGATCTTAGTTAGACATGTCCCTGTGCATGTTGGTCTTTTTGTTACTTTTCTGTGTTGCATGTTGCTAATAATGCAAACTATTAACAGTGCAGCAAGGGGAAATGATAGTGCAGGTTAATGGCATGTCATCAAGGAAACTATACAACAGGGACCTGAAGGAACAGAGAAAGACTTTCTCATGCTCCTTAGCTAGTCTGATTGAAGGACTGAAATTAGTAGCACCAGAGATAACAAAGAAGTATGAACAAGAGAGGAAAACTCAGTCCGAATTACTGGAGATGTGAACAAATGTGGAGAAGCAAATCTTCTGAGAACAGAACAGAAATATCTCAACAGCAAGAGATGGTGACCCTCTCTTCCCCACTGCAGCCGTCCTGAGGAGAACATACCCAAGGGGGGCAATAGGTCATCTGTACAGGATGAATCTGACAGGGGGGACCACTCAAACAAGGTAATGGTGAATGTTGGTGAGATCTTGTGGTGAGGCATTCTGCCAGATGTTTTGGACAGCTGCTTAGGGAACCACCCCACTGTATTCAAAGTATCCCCATCCTGCAGTAGCTGCAATACATTCCCAGCTGATCACTGCCCAATATAGTTGTAGTCAAAGCTGTTTCCTTGAAGTTACTCTTCCACAGAGGACAAATATTGCAGCAACATCCAGCTGGCTGTGATATTGGGTCTGGGTCTATCTTTCTTAGCACTAGAGCAGGTAGAAAGCTAACACATAGTGACACCTGGTGTCCGTGTAGTTTGGGTCCACACACCCAGGTGGTCATCAGAGTGAGGTCAAAGTTGGGTACATTTTTGCCCCCATTCAATGCATCATGATTCATTGGACTCACTCCTGGACCCCCAGATAAACTGGATTGAGATTTCAGATTCAAATTCATTTATTTTTCACACATATATTGAAACATACAATGAAATGCGCAATTGTGTTAACAACCAATGTAACCTAAGGATTTGCTGGGGCTGGCCCACAATATCACCACACATTTCAGTGCCAATATAGCATGCCCACAACTTTCAGCATTGCAACACAAGCAATAATAACAACACAAACAGCAACAATACAAAAAAAAAGCAAAATAGATCTCTTAATTCCCTCGTACCCACTCATACATCACAGACCAGCCTCTAACCCCAGGACAGGCCACTTCCAGGCCTCAGCTCCCAGTGGACTTGTAGACTTACAGGTGTCAGGCCTCCAATTTCCCTCATAGACTTGAAGACGTTGGGCGTCTGACTTCTGGATATGCTGAACGCTATAATGTCTTGGTGATTACCTAGGCAGAAAAGCAGAGAAACCATCACACCAATGCCAACTAAGGCACCCAGAGAATATGAAGGAACTTAAGACATAAGAGCAGAATTGGGTCAGTTGGTCCATTGAGTCTGATCTGCCATTCCATCATGGCTGATTTATTTTCTCTGTCAACCCCATGATTCTGCCTTCTTCCCATAATCTTTGATGTCCTGACTAATCCCAGAACCTGTTAACTACCAGTTTAAATACACTCAATAACTTAGCTTCCATAGCAATCTGTGCAAAGAATTCCACAGATCCTCTACTCTCTGGCTAAATAAATTCCTGGTAGTCTCTGTTCCTGACCATGGTATTCTTCCCAGTTTTTATTCGAGAACACCATTTCTGCAAATCCAGGCTTCGTTTTAACTTCCAAATGTGGTCCAGTCAAATGTTGTTAGACGTGGCAGCTAATCTGAACTAGGTCCCCAATACCTTCAGACGGTCATACTGACAGTGAAGGAGATGCGTAAAGCAGTCAGGGAAAATGCAGAAAGTCAGAGTTTAGCTTGGCAGAGACAAGAATGAGAGGCACATGAATCATGATGCACATTAGGATAATTTGTAGCAAAGTTTAGCATTTGTTATCAATTGTGCAGGGTTTTATTCATTGAGAAGTTAAAATTTTCAGCAATCTTCAGTTATGAAAGAATTCACACTTATAACAGGAAGTCAAAAAAAAACACATTATACCCAGAGAAGCTGATCTATGATTGTAATGCAGAAGCGGGGAGCACGGATGGGAGGACAATCTATCTCTGCATTGCAGGTAGTGAAATAATCAATCCTATTTCAGCAATTTTCAAAGTTCAAAGTAAATTTCTTATCAAAGTTCATACGTGTTACCATATACTATCATGAGATTCATTTTCTTGCAGATATTTATAGGAATAATCAAATATAACTGAATATTACTGAAAAACCATCCATAAATAAAGACTTACAAACAACCAATGCTCAGATTAGTGGTGACTGAAGTTATCCACGCCAGTTCAGCAGCCAGATAGTTGAAGGATAATAACTGTTCCTGGACCTGGTGGCGTGGGACCTAAGACTTGATGGTAGTAGTGAGAAGAGGGAATGGCCTGCATGTTGGGAGTCTTAGATTATGGATGCCCTTCTCTTGTGGCAGCGCTGTGTGTTACTGTACTTTGTCGTGGGGAGGGCTCTGCCTGTTATGGACTGTGCTGCATCCAGTGGTTTTTGTAGCCCTTTCCTTTCCTGGGCATTGGAGTTTCTATATTAGATTGTGATGCAAGCAATTAGAATGCTTCCACTGTGCATCTATAGAAGTTTGTCAAAGTTTATGGTGACATACCAAATCTTTGCAAGGTTCTATAAAAGCCATGTCTTCATTCTGATGACACTTAAGTGCTGGTTCCAGGACAGATTCTCTAATATGATAACAACAAATATTTTAAAACTACTGACCCTCTCTACTTGTAATTCCCAAATGAAGATTGGATCATGGACCTCTGGCTTTTATCTCCTGGAGTTGATAATCACCACTTTGGTTTTGCTGATATTGAGTGAGAGATTGTTGTTGTGGCACTGGCTAACTAGTTTATTAATCTCACTCTTATATGGCCAATTCGTCCAACAACAGTGGTAGAAACATAAAAACATAGAAAACTACAGCACAATACAGGCTCTTCGGCCCCCAAAGCTATGCCGAACATGTCCTTACCTGAAAAATTACCTAGGGTTACCCATTGCCCTCTATTTTTCTGAGCTTTTTGTACCTATCCAAAAGTCTCTTAAAAGACCCTATTGTATCCACCACCATTCCCAGTAGCCCATTCCACGCACTCATCACTCTCTGAGTAAAAAATTTACCCCTGACATCTCCTCTGTACCTACTTCCAAGCACCTTAAAACTGTGCCCTCTCGTGCTAACTATTCCAGCCCTGGGAAAAAGCCACTGACTATCCACACTATCAATGCCCCTCATCATCTTATACACCTCTATCAGATCACCTCTCATCCTCCGTTGCTCCGAGGAAGAAGGGCCGAGTTCACTCAACCTAGTCTCATAAGGCATGCTCCCCAATCCAGGCACCCCTTGTAAATCTCCTCTGCACCCTTTCTATGGTTTCCACATCCTTCCTGTAGTGAGGTGAGCAGAACTGAGCACAGAACTCCAAGTGGGGTCTGACCAGGGTCCTGTATAACTGTATCATTACCTCTCGGCTCTTAAACTCAATCCCACGATTGATGAAGGCTAATGCACTGTATGCTTTCTTAACCATAGAGTCAACCTGCGCAGCAGTTTTGAGTGTCCTATGAACTCGGACCCCAAGATCCCTCTGATCCTTCATACTGCGAAGAGTCTTACCACTAATACTATATTCTGTCATCATATTTGACCTACCAAAATGAACCACCTCACACTTATCTGGGTTGAACTCCATCTGCCGCTTCTCAGCCCATTTTTGCTTCCTATCAATGTCCCTTTGTAATCTGACAGCCCTCCACACTACCCATAACACCTCCAACCTTCATGTCATCAGCAAGTTTACTAACCTATCCCTCCACTTCTTCATCCAGGTCACTTATAAAAATCATGAAGAGTAGGGGTCCCCGGACAGATCCCTGAGGCACACCACTGGTCGCCGACCTCCATGCAGAATATAACCCGTCTACAACCACTCTTTGCCTTCTGTGGGCAAGCCAATTCTGGATCCACAAAGCAATGTCCCCATGGATCCCATGCCTCCTTACTTTCTCAATAAGCCTTCCATGGGCTACCTTGTCAACAAACTTAAATATGGCAGTAGGTATGAAGTGAGTAGAGCAGGGAGCTAAGCACACAGCCTTCTGGGGCAGTTCTGCTGATGGTAATGATGGTGGAAATGTTGTTGCCAATCCATACTGACTGATTTTGGTTCAGGAAATAAACACTGGTGAGAACAATTAGAGGTCTGACTTTAACATTTCATGCAAGAGAACCATCCTGGACAGCTACAACTGATTATCATCCAGCTATTTCTAAACAAATGAGTGGGCATTTGCATGTTGGCAGAAGACTGTGTGAGAGACGGCAGATGTTTCTTCCATCATGAAATGGAATGCAGGCTGTCTTGAGTTCACGAGTAATCAAGATTACTTCAGGTGTAGCATCAGCTCCTTTTGAAACTGGTAAGGATTCAACACCTTAGGAGAGAAAGGGAAGGAGAGAAAATGGTGAAGAACATATGCTAATAAGACATCTGTGCTGTTTGCATTTTGCAGTAAAGGTGATTTGCAGTAAAGGCTGTTTTTTTCTCTGAAGTACCTTAGAAATGTGATTACTGTAATTAAACTTGCATTGCCTCATAGGGATTCTTTGTTCTGTAATATATTGTAATGCACTCACCCACTGGAACTTGCATGTCAGAAATCCCTGAAATAAAATTAGTGTTTTGATGGTGTTCTCTTTGCTTTTCTAACAGTTTTTGATTAAAGCATAAATGATCAACTTCCAAAATCTATGATTACTAAAATATCAAATCAACATGTTTATAAACCTAAAGCCGGTGAGCAAGCCAAATAAGGTTCCAATGGGTCTTGCTTTGAAGAAGAACTTTAGAACGTTAGAGCTTGAAACATGTTTACTTTAGTGCTGTGTATGGAAGTCAACTTGTTAAAAAAATACTTACATAGCATAGTATATAAATATAAACAAAAACTGATAAGCTTACAAAAATCCTTGGCATAACAGTTACAACAAAAATGCAATTCGCAAGCGTAATTTTTCGAGCAACTTTTTCTAGTTGGCATTTTAATAATCTGGTTTGATTTGCAGATGTAATGAGCACAGATGCTCTCAGTTCATCCTCCAGATACCTGTGAGCCAGCCCCATGTTCTGCTCTCTGAGCTCACTGACTTCAAGATTTCAGCACTTTTGTGAGGGTTTTCCACGAAGTATAAGATAATTTCCATGTCCTTTGCCCTATTTTGCATTTGCACTTGTAGAACATCATCATACAGTGTTACTCGCCATTTTGGAAATGTCTGGAGGATTGTTAATGGGTCCAGCTGTTGTTTTCATAACAGCAGTTTAAACAAGAATTTCCATTTTAAATGCAGTCACAGTCAGGCCATATATTATGTTAATTCTGCAAAATGACATCTGTTCTTATTTTTTTATGTAAACTCATTTTCATATCATTCAATGCAATATTTCCTATGAATCAGCTCAATCAAGCAACCTTTTCTGGTGACAATGATTTTAAAAATATTAATGCATTGTTTGAAAGTGGCAATGAGTATGGACAAGGCTCAAGAAATGCTGCATTGTTACACCAGTCCTCTTCACAACCTTCAGTGATGCAGTACTTTGCCTCAGCTTCAATAAGCTCTCTGCTAACTAGAGTTAAACTAGCAGAGAGTGGGTATCTATTCAACCTCTGTCATCTCTACTCCAGAACTGAAGTCCAATCTCAAAATCAAATTACAGTGTGCAGATAATATTTGCATTGGGCACTCTGTTGCTGGGCTCCAAACCATCATAGTTTTCCTCACCAATATGTCGTGAGAATAGGCTCCGCTGCTACACGTCACCACCAATCCCACTCTTCAACCACCACCTCCAACATGCCAAGGACAGGAACGGATTGCGAAAAGACGAAGACTAATGCAGAACAGAGAGCCTCAGGTGCTGTTTGAATTGAGTTTACATGTTCTCGCTGTGACCATGTGATTTGCTCCAGGTACTCCAGTTTCTCCCATGCTGCAAAGGTGTGTTGGAAGATTTGACAGCTGTTGTAAATTGCTTCCAAAACCCCTTTTTTACTGGGCATCTCTGGAAATGTGGCTTGCTAGCCCCTCACTGACAGCCACCAGACTCAACTGTGAGATAACCACCTTTCTCAGGCTCTGTATGCCTAGGGTAGATATGACATTGGTCCCACCAAACCATGAGGTTGGGATGTCTCACCCACCTGAACCCCGATTGTGTGAACGCTGTGTAACTTACTGCTCCCATGTAATTGTCCATCAGCAAGAGGTAACAGACCGTACACTGCATACAGTTATAAAGAAAGTATAATTAAGTATGTTAACTTAACAAAACTGTCATTTAAAGAAAAGAAAAAAAAACAAAAAGGCTCATCATAATTAAATAGTCAAAGGTGCACATAGGTTGGAGTTCATCTTGAAATTGTCTTCAACTCATGCGCTGGACCTTCGGTCTGCGTGAAAGCACACACACCTTCCGAATATTGCTTGATATCCACCTCGAACATATGGGCTCCTCCACGGTCGTATTGGTCCTTTCTCCATGAAACCATTCATCTGCACACAGCACCTCGTACAACAGGGACAGCATCCTCAGCCATCTTCCCTCATGTCTTCTCCCAGCTCCCGCCGAGAAAACTCGACCCACACTGTGTCCGTCACATAAACCTCGCCACCCAGTGTTCTCTAGAACCTTCTCCCAATTCCACTATCCTGATTGGCTGGCTCCACATTCCTAAATTGAACAACAAAGCTCCTTATTTCAGCTCAAACTCAAACAGGCTGAAAGCAGAACAGACTGCTGTAACAGAACTGCTCAAATGAAATACCTGCAGAATAGCAGTAAAAATATTAACCAGGGTGTTATGAAGAAATATTTATAAAAAAGGAGTTGATGGGTTTATGAGAGCTAAGAGGCTATAAAGGGGAAGAACGGGTATGATTGAATTCCTCCATTGAGAGCCAACATGGACTTTCTGGGCCAAATGGCCCTTATCTGTAAAACATTGGTGAGGTACAACTAAAGGATTCTGTATAAAATTTCTCAAACCCACCAGTAACATCGGCAAACAATTATTAGTGTATACCTTCAGGACATATCCCACGTGAGGCTGTGATTGGACTGCTCATGCAGATATCTGATATCAGACTCCAAGCTCTCTGTTCCAAGCTCCATTACAGCAACAGATTTCCCAGATTTCACAGAGGACAGAAAAATTGCTTCAAGGACACCAGACAAAACTATCATTAAAAAAAAAACCTCAGGAACTTGTAGATGTTCGTAGATTAACGCAAGTCAAACAGGCAAAATGGCAACCAGGAAGAAACAAAAGTGTTTTGGGCTCTCTTTGTGCCTGGGAAGATGAACTGCAAAGAGCAGGTTTGAAAACTGCAAACAACTGCTTGCTTGCACTCCTGCCCTTCCATCCCTCACCTTCTTATTCTGGTTTCTGTCCCCTTCTTTTCCAGTCCTAATGAATGGGCTCAGCTCGAAGTGTCGACCGTTTATTTTCCTCCGTAAAGGTTGCTTGAATGTTTTGTCTATGGGTCCTCAATAGGATAAAGGGTTGGTTTTTCATAAAGTACTCCAGGTGAAGCAAGCCCTCCGTGATTCCAAAGGTCTGTTTTACAAGAATGAAGATAACATATTCCCACCAATATTAAAAATGCAAATTCCAATCCAGTATTTTTGGGAATAATTGGAAACTTGCACTCTCAATAAAATGCACAGCATTAGCAACTATTGTATTAAGCATGTGTGTTTCCCCCTTCATATAACTTCCAGTCACAGTGAAAAGGCATAACAATAGTCCCCTACTTTGATGAAAGATTGTGGGTTGGAACAAGTTGACTCTTTGTTTAACCTTCAAGTCCTTGCATGAGGTGATCAAAATAAATGACAGGGAAAAGGTGAGCCCCTTAATAGCATTTTAAATTCCTTGTCATAAAGTGTGATCTTGAGAGTTTTAGGGGAGGGAATTCCAAAGGAGTCTATGACATCCATTCTATCTGACTGCATGAAGTTCAGATACCCATGTTCAACTGGAGAATCCAAACTTCAAAAGGCTCAAGTTCAAATTGAAATTCAGAGTTTCATTCGTATAAACTTCTGACAAAAAAGACAAATCTTGAGACTTGAAGGAGACCATTGAGCAGAGATGCTAAACTCATTCCTCTCTCCAAATATGGTGTCTGACTTGCTAGAAATTTAGTATTTTCACTCTTTTTTTCATGCTAAGTTCTGCTAAGTTTTTAAAAGTGACCAATTTACATGGAAGAACAAAAATGCAGATGATTGGAAATAAATCCCAGATATCCGGGAAATACTCAACAGGTCAGGCTCGATTTGTAGAAAGAAGAAAAAAGTTAATGTGTTATACTGATGACTTTTCATCAGAAAGATTAGAATATTTTTTAAGTTGTAGAAGTTTTTTAAACTGTAGAATATGTCTTCAATTGTAGAAAAAGTGGAGGGAAATAAGAGACCAAGAGGAACTGAGTGACAGAAGTGGAATCAATGCCACATTGGAGAGGATGATAAAGACACGTTTATGGCAGACTATCTGTTTGGAGGAGATGTACCTTAGAGGATATAAATAAGTAACAGAGGAGGAGGGGGGAAGAAAATATCAAACCACACTGGAAGTGTTAAATGCAAATGATACATTTAAAAAAATGGTGGCTGGTGGTGTAGTGGCATCAGAGCATCCTTCAAGGTGAATGGTCCTGAGTTCGAATCCAGGTGGCTCCTTGCACACTTTTCACCTGTGCGTGGTTGAGTGTCGGGCTTTGTAAAAAGCAGTCAATTGCTACAGAAATGGGAAAAATGCCACCCAATGAGCCACGTGGAGCAAAAGGGAACAACAACAGCAAGATAAGTAAAATACTACAGTTGCCAATAAAAAAAATTAAAAATGAAGCAATAGAAATACTCAGCAGATCAGGCACCATTTGTTCAGAGGTACAAAGCTATTTAATGCCAGATGAACTTATATTGAAAACATATCAAGTTGTACATTCATTATGGTGTCATTCATGAACAAGAGTATTAAAACATTTTTCAGCCAACGAAGCTGTTTTTCAAATACTGACAATATTGTGGTTTCATCAGTATAACAGTAGATGTGCACATTAGTTCCCATGTTTAGTAATATGTTAATAATCAAATTTTTGTGATGAGGATTAAGTACCAATTGGAACAAAAAACACTCCTCAGCTCTTCCTCAAGTAGCTCTGTGGGAACTTTTATTTTCATCTGAATGAGCACATAGGTTCATGCTGTGACGTCTTATTTAAAAGATGGATTACTCTTGGTGGAAAACATGCAGCAACCATAAAATATGGAAGTGAAGTTTAGGAAACGAATCCTTAGAGTACAACACTGCTGCAAAATTTGTGTGGTCACTGAGCTGATAGTGTGTCCAGCTTCACTGGCGGATGTGCCATTGTAATATTGCAAGTGTTAGAAGCACTGTGGGAGTTAGAGGAACATGATATGATCTGTCTTCAGCTAATCTACAGAAGACACGAGTCCAAAAAATACACTTGCAGAACAAAACTAAACTCAGTGTATAAAGTCAACCTGACAGATTGATGAAAGCAGACGTGATAACTGCAAAAAACTTGAGGAAGTTATGATCTTAATTTCACAGAATGCTGATTCTGTTAGTTGAACAGCACATATAAGAATATTGTATACTAAACATCTTTAGTCATGAATAATAACATTAGAAAATAACAACTTGACATGAGACTAACAGAATCTGAACACCGGAAAACTTAAGGGCCCTGGTGGAGTTATTGCCATCACATAACAACTTCAGCCAGCCGAGATATTACAGTTATAATCTCAATCAAGCTCCCAGTGATGACAGGTCCAGAGAACAAAAGATGCCCAGGAGTATTCTTGATTAATGGGATAAGTCAGGAAGACTGCCAAGACTGTGACAAAATATGGAAATTTTAAATATGAAACTCCAGTAAGTCATGTTTAAACCATCATATGTTACTGTTGGTAACATAAGAACAGTGACTACTTAAATGGGATGCACTGTATTAGAAATGAGAAACAATATTGGATATTGAGCGACACGCATAAAATGCTGGAGGAACTCAGCCCAACTCAAATTGGGCAGCATCTATGGAGGTATTAAATAGGTGACATTTTGGGGTAAAACCTTTTATCAGGACTGGAAAGGAAGGGGGAGAAGAATAAGAAGGTGGGGGCGGGGGTGACTGGAAAAGAAGCCGGCAGGTGATAGGTGAAACCAGGTGAGGGGGAAGATGAGTGGGTGGGGGAGAGGTGATGAAATAAAGTGCTTGGCAGGTGAAGGGCTGAGAGGAGAACCAGGATGGAAAATGGAAAAATAAAGTGGAGGGGAGGAAATTAACAGAAGTTTTATCGATTAATGTTCAAGCCATCAAGTTGGAGGTCACTCCAGACAGAATATGAGAAGTTGCTCCTTCAAATTGAATGTGGCCTCATCATGGCAATAGAGGAGGCCATGGACCAATATGTCAAAATGGGAATGGGGACTGGAAACTGAACAGGGACGGTAGTGTTCAGGGTATTAAGAGAGCTATATTGAAGGAAATAGAGGAGGTTACAGGTGTCTTCTATGGTTATTTGCTAAGCTTTTGGAAGCACACACCCCTGAATAGTAGGAAAACATTTCGGAAATCAATCTGCAAGTAAGGACAATATGATTCTTCTCTCTGCTTAAAATCAGACTTTGATTTATAGAGATCCAATGTTGGGCTGCAAGATTAGAGTGATGGTTGAAAGGCATCTTGGTTTGAGTTAGAACATAGGTAACTGAGTTCTGAAAAACTTCCAGATCATAGAAATAAAACTTGAATATACAATCATTACACTGAATACAGCTTCACAAATATGGGTTTGGGGAGGAAGGGGAAAGCAAAGTGGTATGATGTTCAGAGTTCCCCAACATCACCCACATGCGTAGTACTCAAGGTTTTCTCTGTCATTTCTTTCTGGTTTCTCTGAACTCAATAAGCACCAAATAGTTGCGATGGCAAATGAAAGTCTACTTGGTGAGCACAGTCTCCAGACTCAAGTAGCACTTTTCCAAAGAAACAGTTTCCATAACACTCCAGGATTTGCCAGAGTTATCTCTTTCACTTGACCTCAAATCATTCCCAAAACCCCAGAGTCTCGATAAAATATTGTGGTCAAAGAGTTATAAAGAACAGAAATAGACACAGCACACTATGTCCCTGCCAACCAGCAGGTATCCACCTAAGCTGATCATTTTTACCAGCACTTGGTCTATAGTCTATTATGCCTCGGTGATTCAAGTGCCCAACTAGACAATCCGAAATATTGTGAGAATACCTGACTTCACCACCTTCTCAGACGGTGTGTTGCATCCACCCTCTGTGTGAAAGAATTCTTCCAAAGCTCTCCCTTACATATCACCTTAAACCTCAGCCCTCTGATCTTAAGACACCTCTTCCATGGAGAGAACTTACTTAATATCTACCACATCTAGACCTCTCATACCTTCTTTCAATTCATCAGGGTCTCAGTCCCACTTTCCATTTAAATTATCTGAGCTCTGCTTGCCACATTCCTTTTAGAGTCTGATTTTCTTTGCTCCCCTTGAGGTTACCAGGCTGCTTGTTGGCGAATGTTCTTTAAATAGACAAAGGCCACATTTTCTGCACACAGTCTTCAACCTATCTACATGAACTTCAAATTCTCAAACTTTGGGTAACCTTTTCCTTTTTCTCTCTCCTCATGAATCCACCGGCTTCCCACCATCATCCCCCCCCCCAACCCCTCCCGTTCTTCCCAAGTAAAAGCAATCCAGACTTTCAAGTCTCTCCTCTTAACTGAAAAATTCCATCCCAGGCAACATCCTGATGAATATGCTCTGCCTACTCTGAGTGAACTCATATTCTGGCAATAAGTCTTGAACTTCTGGAAATTGTCTTTCCTGGTAGACTTGGTAACTTTCCAGACAATCCAAGTGTGTTAGGAAACTTAATTATGCGTGATTTAATTTCCTGTTCTGTTTCCATATGCTGTTGGTAACTCAATCAGAAGAAAGTGGCATATCAAAGTATAAGCTGTAAAAGGTGCTGACTTGCACACGCTAATGTGCAAATGCTGCCTTAAAATAACTCAGGTGATGCCACACTGAACATTTGAATTAACACCAATCACAATATCTGTGCTGTTATAAGCAACAACTTATCAGTAGGTCCTACCAGTCAAAGCTGTGATTCCACCTCTCCTCACAAACGCTGCTGATCTCTGGGGGAGAGATTTGTCTTCGGTCGACAGTTCCAAATCATTGCAAGAATATGGGCTGCTCATTAGCTAACATTGGCCTCAATGGAACTGACGGTGGGTTATTTTTGGACAGCAGTGAGATGAACCCATGGCACAGGGGAGATTTTTCTGCAATATTGTTTTTAACACACACCATATCACAGGTAATCTGGCCAGAATTTGAGGCGACATTTAGTGATCATGGTGTATTTTTTTTTGCAGCTTAGTTACAAGCTTGATTCAAACATTCTGATGCAACTTCATTGTTAATATACCTTTCTTTAACAAAGTTTGAGAATTATTAACAGAATTGTCATTTACTGGATGCTTTTTTTTAATCTAATGAGATACCACATGAAATAGGCAATTCTGGCCCTTTTGAGCCAGGCCGCCCAGCAATCGCCTGATTAATCCTAGCCTAATCATGAGACAAGTTACAAGTAAACTACCAACTGCTATGTCTTTGGACTGTGGAAGAAAATCGGAGCACCTGGAGGAGACCCACACAGTCATGGGGAGAAAATACAAGCTCCTTCGAGGGAGCAGCGGAATTAAATCCAGGTCACCTGTCCTGTAAAGCACTGTGCTAACCACTGCATTACCATCCAGCCCAATTTTACGTGCACTCTAAAGACACTTGTGCATGAAAATCTCAGAAGATCAGCAGTGTTGTGTGTTTAATGTTACAATTAAGAATTCTTGTTTGTTTAAATAATTCATTATGGGTTATATGTACAAATACATGAATTACCAACGTCATCATACTCCCACGTGATACGTGTGTGACTCAGTTAAAATAAACGTGACGCTAGACCAGCAATTTGGACTCCTGTGTCTTCCTTTGAATTAGTTTAATGTTTAGAACTTACAAAACATAACACTAGGGACGAGGTATATTTAAAATGAATCTGAGATGGATATCAACCTGTTGAAATGTAGCAAGAAGTTCAAACTTAAAGAAATGAGGAACAGTAGAACTTAATAAAAAGCCCAGCATATGGAATGACAGTCGAGTTTTTTTTTAAAGTCAGAAAATGGAAGAATTCATGGATGATAATAATCATAAAAAGGGCAGAAATGCCTGCCTGCATCAGAAAGATAGGCATGTTTGATTACACAGTAGATAATTGTTTTTATATATACCGAGCAAATGGAGTTGTATTTTGAAGCACATCCAACAGCCAATGAGAAACAAGTCCTAATTTTGCAGAGTTCATTGGGTTTAAAGGTATACATTTTGCTTCAATCAAATTCAAAGTTTAAATGCTCCAACCAAAACAGCAGAAATGATATTTCTTGATATTGTGAAAGTAATGCGGGAGTATTTAGAACTAAAACCATTGTTGATTGCAGAATGCTTTTGGTTTCATAAGTAGAATCGAAAAGAAGAGCAGTCCATTTCAGTGTACGAGGCTGAATTAAAAAGATTGTCTGAGCATTGTCAGTTCGGTAATGGGCTTGATGATACACTAAGAGATTGTTTAGTTTGTGGAATCTTAAAGGGAAGCATTCAAAAATGGCTCCAAACTGAGGCACAGCATACATTAAAAAAAAATAAAATCACTGTTTCAATGGAAACCGCAGACAGAGATGCAATTGAGTTGCAGTCAAGAATGAAAGTGAACATGAATAAAATTGCGATGTTTAAGTAGAAACCAGCCTGGCTGAGCAAATTGTGTTATTGTTGTGGCAGGTGCTCACACCAAACAAATGCAGGTTTAAAGGTGAAATTTGCAGAAAAATGCTACTAAATAGGACACAGACAAAGAATATGTCGGACAGACAAAAATAAATGGACTGCTCATGGAAAAGAAGAAAAACTAAAATGTCAAACTGTAGTTTCAAAGACAGCACTAAACTGCATGCTGTTGATATGAAATCTGATAATGATGATAGTAACACAGAACTGTATAGCCTTTAGATTTAGATTGTGAAAATTAACAACAGACAAGCAATATGGGTTACACTAGAAGTGCATGGCAAATTAATTAAAATGGAATTAGACACTGGTTCAGCTGTTTCAGATATTGTTTAAGAGGCATCTCAAAGACACTAAACTGAAGCCTGCAGGTGCTTAACTAAGAATTTATACTGGAGAAAAGATAACTCCAGAGAGAATGACATCCATAACAATGAAATGCAGCAATCAACAAGCCACATTGAGCTGGTATGTGGACCAGCACTGTGGAGGCATGAGTGGTTGAGACAAGTGTGACTTGATTTGAGATCCATTCACAATTTGCATGCCAAGTTCTCTGCAACAGAGTCAACTGAAGCTGAATTAAGAAAGGTACTGTATGATGTCACAACGGTCTCCATGCTGCACACCATGAACCATTGCCCAATGGAAGGCAAACAGGTGTTGGTGCCAAACTTTATGCCTCTGGGTGGAAAGCATATTGGACCAAGGAAGAGCCAAGCTGCTTAGCGGAATTGTGAAAGTGTCAAATGCAGTAGTCCAACCACAACAGCTTTGGTAGGCAACATATCTGAGAAAGCTTCTGATATTTTAATCAGGCAGTTACTTTCGAAATCTGGCTTCGTTTTAAGCTGGAAGAGAGTTCAAGGAGCTTTGTGAAAAGTTGCAAGCATTCAGCTTTTGTGAGTATTATGATTCAGAATTGATCTCTGTGTGTTAAAGTTATTGGATGACTTCAAGTGGGAGACAAAAAGTTGCTTGCAAAAGTAGTTGCAAAGACCAAAGCCCAGCTGGATGAAAGGATCGAATGGAGAAATGAAAACAGAGGATTTGTAAGATGATGTTGTGGATTGAGAAACCAAGTGAAGAGGTCAGATCGTAAAGGGAGCAATAGAAGGGTTAATAAGGGAGGATTCCAGGGAACTAAATGCACCTTCTCTAGATCAGGATGCACAAACTAGATGAAGAAAAATGAAGAAGAAAGGTGGCTACCATTGTCAGAACTACTTCCTACCATCTCAGAGTCACCACAACTATCACGGAGGAGGCTTCAGAACCTGAGATTGTTTCACAGCCCCAAGTCTCACCTGCCAAGCAGAGTGATCTCCCCTTTTCAAGAAAGACATTATACCACAAGAGTATGAAATTATGCACAGTGACAAAGTCTTTAGGCCTGAATGGGACAAATTAAATTTACTGTGCTGTGGGTGTTTGTATATAGTAGTTGTATTATATAAATACTGTGTATATATTTGGGATGTCTTCTCTATTGCATTTGAGTTTACAGCTATGCAGGCTGAAGTGTTGTGTATTTAGTATTTAAAATATATTTGAGTAATCTTCTATATATATTAGTTGATTAAGTATTTTTGCTTGTTTAAATACTGTAATTCATCAATTCATTATGTTTAAGTACATGAATTGCATATGCTGTCATGGTAACATGTGATATGTGCGCACCTCATTTAAAGTAAACCTGAAGGCAGACCTGCATTTCGGACTCCTATGTCTTCCTTTAAATTAGTTCAATGTTTAGAAGTTACCAAATGTAACAAAAAGTTAGAAAATATAACTAGCAATTTCTGAGATACTCAAACCACCCCATCTGGCACCAGCAATCATTCAATAGACAATGTCACTTAGATCACATTTTTTCCTCCATTTTGATGTCCAGTCTGAATGAACCTATTGACAATGTCTGGATAACTTTATGCATTGAGTTGATGCCACATGATTTGCTAATTAGATATTAGCATTAACAAGAAACTGTACAGATGTACTTAATAAACTGGTTACTGAATGCATATCAGATGTTATAGAAATAAATTATGTTGCCTGGATTCAATGTTGTAAGTTAAACAGTGAAATATGATATACCGGTATACAAGTAAGCTTAAAGAAGTCTTGGAAAAAGAGTTGACAAGGTAGATCAAAGCTCTCTTCTTCTATTCAAGAGTCACTGAGAAAAGCTTGACCAATACAAGAAAACAAGAACAGGAGTAAACTGTCAGATCCCTCAAGCCTGCCCCACCATTCAATATGATCATGGCCTTACCTCCTCTCCTGTGCCATTTCCTCGTAACCCTCAATTCACTGATCTTCCAAATATTTGTCTATCTCCATCTTAAATAAATCTAATGGTCTGGCCAGAAAATCCCAGAGCTCAATTAGTCTCGGAAAGAAGAAGTTTCTGTACACTCAGTTTCAAATGACTGGACCCTTATTTTACTGCTATGACTTGCTGTTTGTGATTCTAAACTAGTAAAAACATCTCAACATTATTCCTGTCAAGATTTAAGAATTCTGCAGCACCCTTTGAGATTCTGTGAGACAAAAAAAATCAGACAAGTTTGGGACAGTATTATTATTGATTTGTTAAATTATTAGCTACATCTCTGGTAATCTTTATCATATACTAGATGGCATGACAGGAAATGACAGATTTCAGATCACCAAAGGCAATAAGGCAATTTATTCTGGGCCTTTACAGATTTTTCAAGGCCATATTTCATAATATTATTAAACTTTGAAGCAAGAGGTTAAATAAAACTAACTGCTATAGATTGTAACAGATATCATGGGGAACTTCCTTGGTTCCTGAGTCATTAAATCGGCAGTACTAATCCATAAGATTCAAATATTTTTATTAATCAGTGAATACGTCAAGTGAGTGTATCGATATAAATCTGGTGCTAGCTTTTTGAACCCCTGAGCAGGGGCCATTTGCAATGTATTAACTCTGTGGTATCCAAATTGATTTGATATTGACCAAAGAGAGGATTCTTTATATAATAGTAGTAGAATTTGCTGCAGCAATAATTTTTACAGTAACATATTTTCTTACCTTATTCCATTAACATAGGGGGTCCCAACCTCTTTAATGCCATGGACCCTTACTATTAACGGAGGGATGCATGAACCCCAGATTGGGAACCTTGAATTAAAGTATATTAGAGATTGCAATTGTAAGCGTCCACACCCACTGACCCTGTGCTGGGCTTGTTGTTGGTTGTCCCTGACTATCAATCACAACCTTTGGCTTGATTATCCATACTCAGCAGTAATGGGTATGTCCACAAGGCATCTGATTGCAGCCAATGCTCCCTGGCAGTTGTTCTCACACTGACCACTGTACTTGCATTGATCTAACTGACCAGGTTCTTGATCCTCTGTTCTACCCCAGTGAATGATTACCCAGGCCTGACCCAGCATCCGGCTGACTGAGGAATTAGAATCTTCTCAATTCATGTACAGGTCATGTGTGAAATAACTGGGTAGCTCTTGCACTGATGTGATGGACTGGGTGGCTTCCTTCATTTGCTCTGTAATTCAATGATTGGGACCCTGTAAGCAGGTTGATACATGACAGGGCACTGGCAGAATAGCACTCAGAAAATCAGTGAAGTACAAGACAGTGTTGGAGATATATGGAAACATTTTGCAGGCATCTCATAAAATTACTAGATATATTTATTTTAATTTACAATTGCTGCAATCCACGGCTTCTAATTTCTCTTTAAGAAATGTACTTTTATACCATCAAATAAATCAGCATTTTTGCAATCTCTTGAAGGATTTGGTGAAGTTAATTCTCAGAAATGCATGTACTCCACCTTGATGTGAATGAAGGTCAGCCATCGCCAGTAGAGAGGGCACTGGCGTGAACTTCACCACTATTCCATGCTAGCCAAGAGCCTCCACTTGAGCCCATCCCATCTGCTTGCTTTTGACCCATCTCTCTCTCTTCTCATGACCACTAATGGGTGAGTTTGCAGGAGTCTTGGGTCCCATGCCGCCAAGTTCAGGATAAGTTGTTTCCCTCCGCAACTCATGAACCAGCGTGGATGGCTTCACTTGCCTCAGTATGATTTGTCCTATTTTGCACATTGGATGTTTGTCAGTCTTTGTTTTGTGTGTTTTTTCATGGATTCTATTCTATTTGTTTATTTTCCTGTGGGTGCCTGCTGGAAAAGAAATCTGAAGGTTGTATATGGTATACATACTTGGATAATAAATTTACTTTGAACTTTGAAATGGCTTATCTTGCGCTTCACGTTTGAAGCTAAAAATGCCATAGATAATCCAAAAGGAAATGATGATTAATTATTTGGCCATCTCAGCCTGACACGATGCTTTTGGCCTGTCTGCCAGGCTTCTGAGTTCCTGAACATTTTTTTCGTAACTCCCATAATTCAATTTATTGTAAAGAAACAGCAATGGATCCTGTGTCAGAAGACCCCCTACCAGTTGAAACAAATCACCTGAAAGAAACTGAAACTTGTTGGAAGTTCTCCCACTCTGATTTAATAAATTGCCACCTCTTAGTTAAGTACAAATGCAGTTACCATGCATTTAAGGCATCATCTAATAATCATTTGCAAATTGCAAGGTTCTCAGGACGGTTGAGGCTTTCTAGTTTACTTGCACTGTGTGTAAGGATGCTATCACAAAACTGTTAACAGAATTATACATCATAGAGTGTCTATGCTATATAATTTCAAAATCTTTGTTTAATTTTCTGCAAGAAATGTGTTAGTTTATTAAATTACATTAACCTATAAACCCAATCAATTATTGTTAATTAGAGGTACGTAGTTATTAATGTAGTACATTGGATCTAAATATCGAATAGAAAATTCAAAGTTTTAACAATATTAGTATATTTTCCCTTTACTAGTTAAACCATTGGTAAGTAAAAGTAATTTATATTGAGGGCATTTAACAGCAATATTTCTCAATGATTAACTTTAAATTGATTTCACTATATTTTTATGCATTAAATGAAAAAAAAAGATGGTGATGAGTTTGTGTATTTTGGTTCTCACGAGCTTACTGTGACAGGTACCTAACAAGCCACACCAGATGGCACTCATTTATAGAATAATGCCTGTTTCTAGTCAGAAATCTCAATTAAACCTGCACTTTCACAATTGCGAAACATGACATTACTTAACCACCCCCATGCCACCTGCAGTGTCACCTGAATAGACTACGTGACTATTAATGAAATAGTGCTTAATTTTACTGTTGGAAGTTCTGGTATGCTTCTGAAGTTACAGAATAGATACCTGTATCACCCCAACTGGAGTGCATGTTAATGAATTAAATTGCAGAAGGTATGCAAGTTGGGAATAGAGACAATGCAGAGGATTTTGAAATGATGACTAGGGAAAGAAAGAAGAAACCAAACCAGGCATTCCTGGACTTAAATATTTGTAGGTCGTGACTAATGGCAACACAATTAATAGATACAACTGTAGTTTCAGGATGCAAAGGCAACCAGCAGGCATACAAATCTTCTCATTTTCAAAACTAGCAAAATTACTAGAAAAAAGGAAAATGCAATTGCTAAAATAGGAGGCTACAAAGAAAAATAATGAAATCACAGACTTATTCAATGAGTACTTCATTTTTCATGTCAGAAGAAAGGAAAATATCAGCAGGAAATAATAACTTCAGAATGAGGATGGATTTCATATAAATAACAAAAACAGCACAGAGGAAGGCAGGCATATCTTTAGGCCTTTCATTCCAGACTATTAAACAAAAGAAACAAAGTAATTGTAGTCAACAGTCACAACCTTTCAAAACTCTTTGATTCAGAAATCGCACATAATGTACGCTAAAATATCGTTGTTGAAGAAAGGAAGGCAACAATAGATACTGTATATCTGCAGTAATTTCTATTCAATTAATGTTCAACTCTCAACTGAGAGTGAGGAAGTACATGATCAGTTATTAGGAGATCTATGTGAATTTGTGATGAGAGAGTTCACCTTGAGTAATCTTGTTAAATTTTCTGAGAAAGTATTGTCTTTGTGGATTATTAAATTCATGTGATTATTAACTGTATTCAAATGCTGGAAATTTGAGATGAGCATCTGACAAGGGCTGTTACTTTGGAAGTAGTTTAAAGAGAGTAGCAAAGTGGGAGATATTTCTTGAGTAAATGCAAGTGTTACAAATGTAAACTGTTGCAGATGCTTGAAGTCTGAAATAAAAACAAAACATGCTGGAATTAAAGACTAAAAGGATTAGCTTTATTTGTCACATGTACATCAAAACCTACAGTGTAATTTGTTTACATCAATGACCAACACGGTCCAAGTTGTGCTGGGAACAGCCCTCAGGTGTTGTCATGCTTCTGGCACCAACATAGCATGCCCTCAACTTACTATCCCTAAATCATGCATCTTTGGATTGTGGGAGGAAACCGTAGCACCTGGAGGAAACCTATACGGTTATGGGTAGAACATACAAACTCCTCACAGATAGCACAGCAATTGTGTCCTGATCTTACAGGTAGCGCTACATTATCATTCCTATATAGCAGTTTAGACAGTGTCTGCAGAAAGAATTCAGAATTAACACCTCAAGTCCATGGCATTTTACTGGAATTTTCTAATTAAAACTCATTGTCCTGAGTATTTCAAATATTTTTTATTTTTATTAACGTGTGGAACTTTAAAGAAGTTTGCTCTGTAGCTCTTGTCATAGATTATAATTTATTAGGAGCCATTCAGTGGGAGATGATCAACTATGGATTTGAGAAGGACATACTAAAATACACTCTTGGGTTAGCACAACCAAGATCTGTAAAAATTCTATAAAATCACTAAAAACTATAAAACAGTATTGAGAATAGCTAATGGAATACTGGTCATCGTTTCTAGGAAAGTAAGTTTCAATCGAGGAAGCTGAGCTTTAGTTCCACACAATTTCTTCAATCTATTCAGAGAGGCATTAGCCTTGGAATGATGCAGCATAGCCTCAATAAAATTATTGTGTCAATTTATGAGGACAGGTAGGATCCTATTGGTATGCATTCACTTCAGCTCTGAACACTGAAGGGCGATGTTATCAACTTGCTTAAAATTTTAAAAGGATCTGAAGGGAGGATAGAGAAAACTTATTTCCCTTGTCAAGGATGATGCAGTACAAACTGGCAGAATAAGAGCTAAAGCATTGAGGAATGAAAGCAGGGAACAGATGTCAGACTGGAAACTTTCCCTGCCCTTTACATTTACAGCGGTCTGGTAATGTGATTACTATCAACCATGCAGAAACCCTGACAGAGTATATTTATTGAATGACAGCAAACTAGAACACTTATTCTGTGGTGAAATGCCTTTATTTGTGCCTGAGAGATTGCAACAATCCTACTGTCACAGTTAGCACTTGGTCCTCATTCTGACTCCTTAATTGTCCTTGCCACAAGCTGTATCCTCTGTTAGACTCATGACTAAACAGGTAGTCAATCCACCAATTTGTTCATGAGAAATTACTTCTTGTGAATGACTTGTTTATTTCTGCTCCTCCTGCCCCTGTAGTCCATCTGACTGCTTCTTTTGGTGAGTTCCCCTCTCCTGACTGCAGCCTATTCTAACTGTTGAACCTGTCCTGTTGCGGTAACTCTGCGGCTGAATGGTACACTTTTAAGGTCAAGTCCCATTGCCACATCTGGTAGAAATTACGGAACTACCTTTCATTACCCTCCGCTTGCCTAAGCAAACAATATACAAGTTCTGCTGACTGATATCTGTGAAAGCTAATTTGAATATACTTTGAATAATTATAACGAGAGCTCATTTTAAATGTGGAAATAAAAAGCTTTTAAACTTCCTAGCACCTGCTGTTGAAACAAGTGAAAACCCACATTTTGTGTAAACAGACAAGTTCAAATTTATTGTCATTCAACCTTGCATTTATTGTCATTCAACCTTACACATGTTTGCAGCTAAAGGAAACATTACTCATCTGGGGCTAAGGTGCAAAACACAGTAATATAGTCACACACAGCACAAATAGTCACAATCCAGCACATGCAGTTGCAAAACAATATTAGCACAAGTTCCATGGACATGGCCTGAAGGTTGACAGGTTGACATGATGCGCCAGTGCGTGTTTATATAACATATTAAAATGTTGCTGAGACTAATATAATAAAACAAATGGTAGTGTAAATACTGTGTGTGTGTGAAACGACAGCAATGAAAGATGGAAAATGACCAGAGCAAGATGAGAGTGTGTCTGTGAGTTGGGGAGTGGGGACACCGGACGTTCTGGCAGGGTGCACTCGTGCTAAGTGGCAGCAGGGTCTAACAGCCTGGGGGGAAAAGCTGTTATCCCGCCTGACAGTTCTGGTTCTAATGCTGCGGTACCTTCTGCCTGACTGCAGGAGGTGAAGGAGACTGTGAGAAGGATGGAAGGGTGTTTTATTTGCGGCACTAGGAAGCCGGGTGGCTGTGAATAGCACACACAAGAGATGGAGCCGTGAGGGAAAAAACATTCTGCTGTTTATTTTACTTGCAAGCCATCTACCCAGAATGCCCTCTTACACTACATCCCACATGTAACACACAAGGAAGTGTGACAGCATCCCGAAAGGAACAAAATATACATGAATATGTAACATGTCCCTCCACCTTATTTTGAAGACTTCTCCCCTTTCCCATACGCAGACCAGTTATTGAGCTATTAACATTTAATGAGTAATCATCAACTTCAACCAACAACAAAAAAAAATGTTTTTTTCTCTAAACTAGGGAAAGAGAGTAAACTGCCTTTATTCCCAGACATAACTGTGGGGATTTTTCTGCCCCATGTTCTGATTATTCTGTCCTATGTGCACAGTCTCTCCTCTTATGAAACTTCTGAAGTTCACTTTGGCACATCTCCCTGCTTGGGTTTTGTGTTTATTTAGCACACTCTGTTTTGTGTTTAGGGTATAAGTAAGTAGGCCAGATGCAAAGTTGTCTTTTCATCAGAGCAGTGTCTGGAGCCATTTTGGTGGTGGTGTGAAGAGTGTTGCGGTATGTCAGCAAAAAGTGCAAAGATGCTGGTTGAGGGATTCACTTCTCTCTGAAGTCTGGAGGAATTGTTTCACTGTTTGTACAAATCATTCAGTAAGGCCATTTGTGGCTAGATAATACCTTGCTTACTTGATGTGCTGAATACCTTTGCTTCCAAAAATGCCTTGAACTCTTCAGACAGGAGTTGTGGGCCATTGTCACTTGCAAGCTATTGAGAAAGGATAAAACGGCTGAAGATAGAACCTACTGTAGCTCCTCAATTAATTTTTCGGATTCTCTTCATGATGGTAACCTCAGGCCATTTGCTATGTGCATCCACTACGACCAAAAACATGTGGCCTTTAACAGGTCCTCCAAAATCTCTGTGAATGCTCTGCCATGGTTCTTCAGACCATTCCCAAGGATGCAAAGGAGCAACTGAATACCATTTCTCACTCACTGACTTGGTTAATCACACTTTATCTGGCAAACAATCATCACAAATAATAGACTGTAACTTCCCTCTGGACTTGGAAGCAATTCAATGTGGCAGAACCGAGACGAGGTGAGGCAGTGGGCCTATCTCTGAGAGTGAGGAAGGCCCAAGGTTCTATCATTTTAAGTGCCATGCAGAAGGCTGAATCAAGGCAGCAATGTCCGGGCACCAAACTTACTGATTTGACTGAAATCAATGTTCAGACAGGGACTTAAGTGCAGGGACGAATCGAAAAAGCTGGGTACAGGCCGAATCGAGGAGGTGAGTCCTGGCCCCAGAGTGTATTGAGGTGATGGAACTCAAAGTTTGGACGTCGATTTAGGAGCCGGGCCCAAATTGAAAAGGTCAGGGTGTTGCGGCCCAAGGCAAGGGACAGGCCAGTTTAGCTTGCTGCTCCATGGCTTGGCAATGAATTATGGAACTGTCTTTGCAGACTTCAGTTCAGAACACTATTTGCTTGCAGTTACTGTTTGTATGGTGTTTTTATTTTATCTCTCTCTGCACATTGGGTCTTCTTTTTATGTTTTTGTTGTGTTTCTTTGTTTCATGGCCTTTTGATGTGGGCAGGCTGTCAATGGTTACATTCAGTTCTGGCCACCAGAAGTAGCTGTGTGTGATTGAGATTGCAAAGGGAGCCGGAAAGGGCATGTAATAGGGTTATGCCACAATTGTAATTGGGAACTTCAATATGCAAGGTGATTTGGAAAATCAGGTTGGTGTCAGATTGCAAGAGAGGGAATTTGTTGAATGCCTATGAGATGGCTTTCTAGAGCAGCTTGTGCTTGAACCTACTGGGCGAAAGTCTATCCTAGATTGGGTGTTGTGGGATAACCCAGATCTTATTAGGCAGGTTAACATAAGGGAACCCTTTGAAGGCAGTGATCATGATATGATTGAATTCATACTGCAATCTGAGAGGGAGAAGCATAAGTCAGATGTATCAGTATCGCAATGGAATAAAGGGAATTACAGAGGCATGAGAGAGGAGCTTGGCCAAGTGGATTGGAGGGGGATACTCGCAGAGATGATGGCAGAACAGAGGTGGCTGTAGTTTCTGGGAATAGTTCACAAGGCGCAGGATACATATATCCCACAGTAGAAGTTCTCAAAGACAGGGCTAGGCAACCATGACTGACATGGAAAGTTAAGGACTGCAGAAAAGCCAAGGAAAGGGCATATAATGTAGCAAAAGTGAGTGGGAAGTTGGATGATTGGGAAGCTTCTAAAATCCAACTAAAGGCAAATAAAAAGGCTATAAAAGGGGAAAAGATGAAATATGAGGGCAAACTAGCTAATATAAAGCAGGATACTACAAGTTTTTCATTAATATAAAGAATAAAGGGAGTAGAGAGACCACTGGAAAATGATGCTGGTGAGGTAGTAATAGGGGACAAAGAAATGGCAGATGAACTTAATAAGTACTTAGTTTCAGTCATTAATGTGAAAGCCACAGCTGTATGTCAGAGGTCCATAGGGTCAGGGAACAGAGTGAGTGTCATTGCTATTACAAAGGAAAAGATGTTAGGCAGACTGAAAGGTTTTAAAGTGGTTAAGTCACTTGGACCAGAAGGACTACATCCCAGAGTCTTGAGAGAGGTTGCTGAAGAGATAATGGATGCACTGGTCATGATCTTTCAAGAATCACTTGATTCTGGCACGGTCCTGGAGGACTGCAAAATTGCAAATGTCACTCCACCCTTTAAGAAGGGAGGAAGACAAAAGAAAGGAAATTAGCCAAACCTCAGTGGCTGGGAAAGTGTTGCACTCCATTATTAAGGATGAGGTTTTGGGGTTCTTGTAGACTAATGATAAAATAAGTCAAAGTCAGTATGGTTTCTGTGAAGGGAAATCTTGCCTGACAAATCTGTTAGAATTCTTTGAGGAATTAACAAGCAGGGTGGACAAAGCGAAGGCAGTAGATTTCACTTACTTAGATTTTCAGAAGGCATTTGATAAAGTGCCTCACATGAAGATGCTTAACTAGATAAAATCCTATGGTGTTACAGCTAATATACTGGCATGGATAGAGAAATAGCTGACAGGCAGAAGGTAGCGAGTGGGAATAAAGGGGACCTGTACTGGTTGGCCTCTACTATCTAGTGGTGTTCTTTAGGGGTCAGTATTGGGACAGTTACCTTTCACATTGTTTGTCAATGATTTAGATAGTGGAACTGATGGCTTTGTGGCAAAGTTTGTGGATTATATAAAGATAGGTGGAGGCTACCTAGTGCTGAGGAAGCAAGGTGTTGCAGAGGAACTTAGATAAATTTGAAAAGTGAGCAAAAAAAGTGGCAGATGAAATAAGTGTTAGGAAATCTATGATAATGCATTTTGGTAAAATGAACAATAGTGCAGTCTATTATCTAAATGGAGAGAAAATTCAAACATCAGAGGCACAAAGGGACTTCTGAGTCCTTGTGCAAGACTCCCAGAAGGTTAATTTACAGGTTGAGTGTGTGGTAAAGAAGGCAAATGCAATGTTGGCATTTATTTCAAGGGGAATAGAATATAAAAACAAGGAGATAATGCTGAAGCTTTATAAAACACTAGTCTGGCTGCACTTGGGGTATTGTCAACAGTTTTGGGCTCCTTATCTCAGAAAGGATGTATTGTCATTGGAGACAGTCCAGAGGAGGTTCACGATGATGGTTCAGGAAATGAAGGGGTTAACCTATGAGGAGCGTTTTGCATCTTTGGGCCTATACTTACTGGAATTTAGACGAATGCATGGGGATCTCATTGAAACATGCTGAATGTTGAAAGGACTAGATAAGGTGAATGTGAAGAGGATGTTTCCTATGTTGGGAGTATCCAGAACTGGAGAGCACAGCCTCAAAATTGAGGGGTTACCTTCTTGAAATGAAGTAAGGAGGAATTTTTTTTAGTCAAAGAATGGTGAATCTGTGGAATGCTCTGCTACAGATTGTGGTGGAGGCCAAGTCCATGGGTATATTTAAAGCGGAAATTGATAGATTTCTGATTGGTCCAGGCATCAAGGGCTATGGTGAGAGGGCACGTGTATGGGGTTGAATGGAATCCAGGATTAGCCATGATGAAAAGGTGGGGTGGCCTTGATGGGCTGAATGGCCTAATTCTGCTCCTATGTCTTATGGTCTTATGGTCTCGTGGTCTCTAACAATGTGCAGTGGAACTCAGCAGGCCAGGCAGCATCTATGGAAAAAAGTACAGTCGATGTTTCGCACCTGCTGAGTTCCTCCAGCATTTTGTGTGTGTTGCTCAAATTTCCAGCATCTGCAGATTTTCTCTTGTCTGTAACGTACAGTGGAAGTTTCTTTCTCTGTTTGTTAATCTCCACTGTAACATGTACAACTCCCCTCACTGGAACAACCTCACCAGTGCAAGTCTTAAAAGTCAACCTTGCCCCTTCTGGGATGAGATACTGCAATTTCTCCTTGTAAACTGTCTCTGACACCAGCAATACTGTGTACACATGTACACCTACATCCTCACCATGGCTTCTTTACAGTGCTTTTGGTTGACTGTGTCATTTCGCTTTTACAGACATGTTCAATGTATCTGTTTTTGCCACAGCTTCAGCAATGTAAATCCAAATATGACTGTTCAATTGCTGAATGACCAGATTTTTTTTCACATCAGTAAAATTGATTGGCAACAGGTGTCTTATTCTTAAAGTCAGTAGAAACTTTATGAACTTGGGAACTTGTGCTTAATAGCTTTATTTCTTTTGCTGCCATCTCTATAGATGTACTAATCTCAAATGCCTTCTGTAATGTTAGTTTGTCTTCTGTAAGCAGACGTTGATGAATTGCCTCACTATTCAGACCTCATATAAATCTGTCACGTAACTGCCCAAAATCACAGTGCTCAGACAATTGGTTCAGCTCCACCACAGAATGTGAAATAGACTCACCTTCCTCTTGATTCCTTTTATGAAATCTAAACCTCTCAGAAACAATCAAAGATTTAGGTAAATAGTGGTCCTTTAAGACTTCAACTGTGCCCTCATAAGGCTTATTGCCAGGATTAGCAGGTTGTACTGGACTGCGTAATAAATTAAACATTTTTGTGGCCATCACAGTCAGAAAAGTTAGACCACGAATATCATCTGCAATTTGATTTGCCAGTGCAAAATAGTCAAATCTTTCAGTTTATGAACTCCATTGCTCTGTCACTTTGTCATATGCCCCATACCTCCAAACACTGTCGCCATTTTCAAACACAATCACGTTCCAGAGAAGTTGACTAGTCATATCTGTCTCTCTTTCTCCATCTCTTTTTTCTTTTATTTAACTGTCCCATTCTCATTCTCTCCCCTCGGATTCTTCACTCACATTGCTTCCTGCAGCTGTTCTCGTGGCTTGCGTCCACTTCTTTTTGCTCACCCACGTTATGTAGCGGTACACCACCAGCGTTGCGTACACACTTTTCTTGTCAAAGGGAACAAAACAATAAATATCCCGTGAGGAAGCAGGACCTTCCGGGTAGTAATTTCTGGATTGCTGCCTGTGCCACACACCAGTGAGGGTAGAAACAGGATGATTTGGCAGATAAATGCATGGCTGAGAAGCTGGTGTGTGGGGGGCAGTGTTTCAGGCTCTTGGATAATTGGGATCTCTTCTGGGGGAGGTATGACCTGTTCAAAAGTGACAGGTTGCACCTGAACCCGAGACGGACCAATATTCTTGCGGGCAAGTTTGTTAGAGCTGTTGGCATGGGAGGGGGGGGGGAGCGCGCGGGAATACTCGTGAAGGGATTCAGGATAGGATGGATGTGAAAAAGTAAAGATAGCATGCAGTCAGATTGTCAGGAAGGGCAGGCAGGTGATGGGACCTAGTTGCAGCCAACAGGCGGAGTATGGAATCATTAGGGATGCAAAACCAGAAAGGATACCAAATACGATACTCAAGGTGTTGTATCTAAAAACACGTAGTATAAGAAATACATTACAGATTGCCAGGTATGATATTGTGGCCATCACTGAATCGTGGCTGAAGGATGGTTGTAGTTGGAAGCTGAATGTCTAAGGTTACACATTATGTCGGAGGGATAGGAAGGTAGGCAGAGGGGGTGGTGTGGTTCTACTGGTAAAGAATGGCATCAAATCAGTAGAATGATGTGACATAGGATGTTGAATCCTTGTGGGTTGAGTTAAGAAACTGCAAAGGTAAAAGAACATTGATGAAGTTGTATACAGGCCCCCCCATCAGTGGCTTGGAGGTGGACCACAGATTACAACAGGAAATAGAAAAGGCGAGTCAAAAGGGCAATGTTATGGTAGTCATGGAAGATTTTAATATGTAGGTCAATTAGGAAAATCAGGTTGGTAATGGATCTCAAGAGAGTGAATTTGTTGACTACCCAAGAGATAGCTTTTTAGAAAAGTTTGCTGTTGAGCCTACGAGGGGATCAGCTATACTGGATTGAGTATTATGTAATGAACCAGAGGCGATTAGGGAGCTTAAAGTGAAAGAACCCTTCCAAACCAGTGATCACAATATTATTGTGTTCACCTTGAAATCCGATAGGGAGAAAGTAAAGTCTAATGTAGCAGTATTTCAGTGGAGTAAGGGAAATTACAGAGGTATGAGAGAGGAGTTGGCCAAAGTAAATTGCCAGGAGATGCTGGCAGGGATGTCACTAGAACAGCATTGCTGTGCATTTCTGGGAAAAATGAAGAAGGTGCAGGACATGTGTATTCCAATAATGAAGAAATACTCAAATGGTAATATAGTACAACTGTAGCTGAGAAGGGGAGTCAAAGCTATTGTAAAAGCAAAAGAAAAGGCATACCACAAAGCAAAAATTAGTGGGAAGATCGAGGATTGGGAAGTTTTTAAAATCCTACAGAGAGCAAGTAAAAAAATCATTCGAAGGGAAACGATGGAATATGAAAGCAAAATAGCAAATAATATCAAAGTGGATAGTTAAAGTTTTTTCAAGTATGTTAAAAATAAAAGAGAAGTGAGAGTGGATATAGGACTGCTAGAAAGTGAGGCAGGACAAGGAGATAGCTGATGAACTAAGTAAGTATTTTGCATCAGTCTTCACTGTGGAAGACACTAGCAGGATGCCTGATGTTGTAGAGTGTGAAGGAAGAGAAGTGGATGCAGTTACTGTTACAAGAAAGAAGGTGCTCAAAGAGCTGAAAGACCTAAATGTACATAAGTCACCCGGACCAGATGAACTGCACCCTAGGGTTCTGAAAGAGGTAGCGATAGAGATTGTGGTGGCATTAGTAATGATCTTTCAAAAATCATTGGACTCTGCCATGGTTCTAGAGGACTGGAAAATTGCAGATGTTATTCCACTCTTTAAGAACGGAGGAAGGCAGCAGAAAGGGAATTATAGACCAGTTAGCCTGACCTCAGTGGTTGGGATAGCACTGATGAAGCCTCTCCTTGAGTATTGTGAACAGTTTGGGCCCCTCATCTTAGAAAACATGTTCTGGTATTGGAGAAGGTCCAGAGCAGGTTCACAAGGATGATTCCAGGAACAAATGTGTTATTATATAAGGAACATTTGATGGCTCTGGGTCTGTACTTGCTGGAATTCAGAAGGATGAGGGGGGTCTCATTGAAACCTTTCAAATATTGAAAGCCCTAGACAGAGTAGATGTGGAAAGGACGTTTCCCATGGTGGGAGAGTCTAGGACAAGAGGGCACAGCCTAAGGATAAATGGGCGCTCCTTCAAAACAGAGATGCGGAGAAATTTCTTTTGCCAAAGGGTGGTGAATTTGTGGAGTTTGATGCCACATGTAGCTGTGGAGGTCAGGTTACTGGATGTATTTAAGGCAGAGATTAATAGGTTCTTGATGGACATGGCATCAAAGGTTACGGGGAGAAAGCCAGGAACTGGGGTAATAGCTTTATGCTAACTGCTATGCATCTTTGTCATCCTTTATTCCATAGACCCGCAATTCAAGAATATTATTTTGCCATTGATCTACTGTTTAATCTAAATACCTTACTTGTTTTTATGTCAATGTAATTGAATAGTGGAAATAGGCCAGTTAACAGGATTTTATTGTCATATACTGGAATTGATTTTTATCACACCAGATGTTTATTTGGTCAGGAAATAATATCTACCTGAAAATCTATATTAACCTAGGTGACTCAATAAAGAGATCTTTGTTCCTAATTTAAAACTTGATTTATGGGATGACACATCACTGGTAAGACCAGTGTTTATTGTCCTTGTCAAGGTGGTGGTGTGCTGTCTTTCTGAACATAACGATTATGTTGTTAACTTGTGATCAAGTTCCTCTTTGATGACTATGATAAGAAGAGGTTTATGTGTAGATTGTACGAGGAAGTTTCTAGGGTAAATGTTCTATAAACAGGAGTGAATGACGTAGCTAATTGTGAATCCTTGGAGACCTCTACCAAGGTGTCAAAGGATATGGGAATAGTCTTTAAAAATAAGCTGAGTTAGAAGATAAACCATGATCTTGATGAATGGCCCTAGCAGGGCCTAAGGGATAAATAGCCTGTTCTACACTTATTTCTCATGCTGTAATATTCTTTTGTAAGATGATTCAGCAGATCAGCAGGGACACAGTTGGTGCGAATGAGGCTGGGTTTGAGGACAGCAACCGTCGAAGTGGCTATTATTCCATCATGGAACCAGGTGGCCTCAACATTGCCCAGAGATAATGTACATAGCACTGAAACACAGATTGCACAATTCAGTTTCAATATTACCAGAATAAATGGTGTAAGTTGAATGATTGTAGGTGATGGAAAGACAGGACCTAAGCGGAAACAATGTTTAGTTACACGTGGTGCCATTGAGAATTATGCCGTTTCCATTACACCAACTCTTTCCAGATGTAACACATGGTTCCAAATTTAGGATAACTTTATAACATTTTATGGGGCATCTGATTTTCTATTAGTTCTCACTGCTACAATAGTTGAGCCAATTCCAATTTCTAGACTGGCTAGATTTACTATAAGATTGTTCGATACCACTTTATTACTAATTATTCCGGTTGACATAAAGGAAAGCATAATTTATGTTTCTGCTTTCTTTGATAGAAGAAAAATATATGATTTTATTTGGTTGTATTTCCTGTCAACAACATTTAGTAATCAGAAGAGAGACAAATAAATCACTCATATTTTACACTTATTTATATCGAAAGCTTTGACAAATTTCAGCACTGTTTTTACTTAAATCCAACTAATTATTTCAGCATTGTTTCTCAAACAAAACCAAAATAACTGTATTCTTTCTAAGCTCATTTCAGAGCTTGTTAACTGAATTATTTGATAATTCATATCATGGGTCTTTGCTTATCAGAATTTCTCTTCCTTGAAACAAAATGTAAATTTACTTAAAAGAAACAAATTGAAAAAGATTGCCAACAATCTGCAGAATATAATTTTTCCTCAAAAGGCCCCTGAAAACAGAAGAGTCAGTCAAATCTGATCAGAAACAGACCTACTGGTGGGGAAGCTTGCATTCCATGTTAATGAGCAAAGAGGGATTTGACAGGCATTGGCTTTATCAATGTACATGCTTCGCATACTCAATTGATGTTTTGACAGAGGATAATTGAATTTAGCCTTGAAAGCAGCTTTCCGCATGGGTTACTGATTTACAAATCAAAGTCTGTGTCCTTTACACCTGCAAACCATACAGTAGCAACTAGGACAGGACAGCAGCATTTTATCACATGCTAGTTCAGAATCAATCATAACATCCTAAATGCAACAAAATGCTTAGATAAATAATCACATAATGTGGTAAATATATGACCTCCCATTATGCAGGCTATAGTGACACTTACCAGCTAATCCTTAATAGTTAAAAAAAGTTAAAGTCTATTTTGAGCCTTCAAGTCTGCTCTGCCATTCAATCATGACTGATTCTTCTTTTTCTCCTCCTCTACCCCAGTTCCTGGCCTTCTCCCTGTAACCTTTGATGCCATGTCTAATCAAGAACCTATCAATCTCTGCCTTAAATACACCCAATGACTTGGCCTCCACAGCTGCATGTGGGAACAAATTCCACAAATTCACTACCATTTGGCTAAAGAAATTTATAATATGGTGTGATCAGAGGGGTGATTTGGGGTGTGTGTACAGCAGGTGGAAAGCTTGTGACTGTAGTAACAGTGCTGGGCAAATGTCCCAAAAATGGGTTTAGCAATTTAGTGGTGGAGGGCAGGACCATTAACTTGAAGGAGTAATAAAAGCAGAAAGAAATGCCCATTTTGGTGTGATGTCATCAACTTGAGAGATCTTCCAAGCTGTATGTTGATAAGGAAAACCAGAATGATTTAACTCCTAATATTGATAAGATCCTTTATTCCTACACAAAATTGCCTTATCATGTGAAAGTATTATTGAAGATTGTTCAAGCTACAGTGCACAAGATACCTTAAGTTTTGGATGTGTTTCTACAATCAAAGTGACATTGAGGAAGGGAATCTTAGGATACCAAAAGTGTTCTGATGACTACATTAGCATCTTGTAGAGATTTAAGAGGATGTTTGAAAGGATGTAATTTAACTTGGCCTGAACATGGATTCAAATGGATGAAGGTCAGGCAAAAAGAAATAGTGAAAGCAAGAAGCAATTGCTTAACATTCCAAAAATACAGAAAGCAATGGTATTTCCAGTCAAATAAATCTATTTCTTTCAGTTTCTCAAAACATTGGCAATGAATATGCATCAATCTTTAGCATAGTTTTAATTAAACCATACCTTTGTGATTTTATTATTGCTAGGCTTGGAACGAATTGGCCGGAATAATTCTTATGAACAAGAGGGGAAAGTACTGTTTGTTATCGATGCAGTTTATGCCATGGCACATGCTTTGCACAACATGCACAAAGACCTCTGCCGTGGATATGTCGGACTTTGTTCCAAAATGGATCCCATTGATGGCAAGATCCTCCTTGAATACATCCGTAAAGTGAACTTCTCTGGTAAGTGCTCAAAAACATTTACCCACCAGATATTCTTGGTGGAAAGTGGTTTGAAGTCATTTGTTGCAACAGTCTTATGACAACTTAAACTTATCTGCTTTTGGACTGACACATTAAACCACATACTGTACATATCATAAGCATATGCAGATACATACATAAGTTTGATGTAACTTTTGGGAAGCCCTTTTCCTGCTTGTTCCTTATTAGTGCATGAAATCATGGAACAGTTTTAGATATTTGCTAACAATACAATTTTGTATATATGGTCACAGTATGGTATGAAAATATCTTAATGTATTTCACACTGAACATGGCATATTTGAATGGAGGAGAATACAGATATATTTTTCAGCATATATAATATATACAGATTGGTATATTCGGGAAGGAGATACAAAAGCCTGAAGGCACACACTCAGTGATTCAGGAACAGCTCCTTCTCCTCTGCCATCCGATTTTTAAATGGGCATTAAACCCATGAACACTATCTCACTACTTTTGTATTTCTGTTATTTTGCACTACATATTTTGACAGCTACTTAATGGATATATAGAGATATATATAGATATATATGTCTGTTATGTGTGTGTGTGTGTGTGTGTGTGTGTGTGTGTATAAACACCCAATGTAATTCATTTTGTCTCTATATTTATTTATCATATACTTTATTATACTGCGGCTGTAAGGTTAGCAAATTTCATGGCATATGCTGGTGATATTAAGCCTGATTCTGATTATTCTGAACATGGTATATTTTCATGTCATATATAGTATTGCATTCCCCTCTGGTTTTAAAATCCATGCCATTGAGATTAATGGAAAGAATTCTGTTTGAATAATACAATGTACCAATATTACTATCTAGTATCTGCAGGTTACTCTTGTGGGAAGAATATCTAGTTACAATAAAATTCTAACAATCCAACTATCAGAAAAGCTGATGGTTTGGTATTTGACTCACCAGGTGACATTAGCTGTGCTCCTATTTAGCTCTCTTGACCCCTTTCAAATCATCAGGGCCTCAATTCCAACATTCCATTTCAACTTCCCAAGCCCTGGTTACTGTACTCCTTTTAAGCAGACTACAGTCCAATTTCTTTCACTTCTCTCGAAGTCACCAGCCCTGCCAGTTGCCGTGTTTTATTTGAAGTGACAAAGGCCACACTTCCTGCACTCCCTTTCAACACTCCCCAGCCTGAATGTATGAACATTACATTCTCAAGTTTCGGGTAATTGCTCTCCCTCTGTTGCTCCCCTTTCCCATTACCCTTTCGTATCTGCTTCTGATCCAGCTGCTCCCATCAACCTATCTCTTTAACCCTCTCTCATGTTCCCCATCTGCGCATTGCTACAAGCTCCTCCTAACGGAACTCCTACAAACTCTCGCAAGACGATCCGGGTATTCCCTAACCGGAAACCTTGGATGAATTATGAGGTCAAGTCCCCTTTGAAGTCGAGAGCTGTGACTTTTAGGTCCGGGGATACCAGTCGCTACATGGAATCCAGGCATGAACTCCGGAAAGCCATTAAGGGTGCCAAGAGGCAATATCAAGCCAAGTTGGAAGCCCAGGCGAACCATAGGGATGCCAGTAGACTATGGCAGGGTCTAAATGAGATCACTGGGCACAAAGAAAAGGCTAGAAATATCAATAACTGTGGCGCTTCTCTTCCTGATGAACGTAACGTATTCTACGCAAGATTTGAACAGAAGAGGAGCGTCCCGCTCCCTCCGGATGAACCGGACCTGGTGGCATCGAGATTCATTGTCACCCAGGAGGACATTAGAGGGCCTTCCCGAAGATAAATCCAAGGAAGGCAACAGGCCTAGATGGTGTCCCGGGATGGGTTCTCTGGGCCTGTGCAAGCGAGCTAGCTGGAGTGTTTGCTGACATCTTCAGCTGCTCCTTGCTTCAGTCTAAGATCCTCACATGTTTTATGATAATCCCAGTGCCGAAGAAGAGCAAGGTGGCATGCCTGAATGACTATCGACCTGTGGCTCTGACATCAATTGCTATGAAGTGCTCTGAGCGATTGGTTATGGCACACATCAACCACAGTTTACCGGTCAACCTCAACACTTTGCAATTTGCCTACCGGAGCAACAGGTCAACGGCAGATGCCATCTCTCTGGCCCTACATTCCTCCTTAGAACACCTGGAGAATAAAGATGCATACGTAAGACTCCCTTTCATTGACTACAGCTCTGCCTTTAGTACCATCACTCCAAATAAACTGACTCCTGAGCTCTGGAACCTGGGCCTTAGCACTCAGATCTGCAGCTGGATCTTCAACTTCCTCACAGACAGGATCCAGGCTGTGAAAATAGGGGACAAGCTCTCCTCTGCAATCACTCTGAGCACCGGTGCCCACAAGGTTGAGTTCTCAGCCCCCTGCTGTACTCACTGTATACCCATGATTGTGTAGCCAAGTTTCCATTGAACTCAATATATAAGTTTGCTGATGACACCACAATCGTAGGCCGTATCTCGGGTAATGATGAGTTTGAGTACAGAGAGGAAGTTAAGAACCTGGTGGCATGGTGCGAAGACAATAACCTATCCCTCAACATCAGCAAGACAAAGGAATTGGTTGTTGACTTCAGAAGGAGTAGCGGACCGCACGACCCCATTTACATCGGTGGTGCACAAGTGGAACAGGTCAAAAGCTTTAAGTTCCTCGGAGTCAATATCACAAATGACCTGACTTGGTCCAATCAAGCAGAGTCCACTGCCAAGAAGGCCCACAAGCGCCTTTATTTCCTCAGAAAGCTAAAGTAATTTGGCCTGTCCCCTAAAACCCTCGCTAATTTTTTATAGATGCACTATAGAAAGCATTCGTCTAGGGTGCATCACAACCTGGTATGGAAGTTGTCCTGTCCAAGACCAGAAGAAGCTGCAGAAGATCATGAACACAGCCCAGCGCATCACACAAGCCAATCGTCTGTCCTTGGACTCACTTTACACCGCACGCTGTCAGAGCAGTGTTGCCAGGATAATCAAGGACATGATCCACCTAGCCAACACACTTTTCGTCCCTCTTCACTCCAGGAGAAGGCTGAAGAGCTTAAAGATTTGTACGGCCAGATTTGGGAACAGCTTCTTTCCAACTGTGATAAACTGCTGAACGGATCCTGACCCGGATCTGGGCCGTACCCTCCAAATATCTGGACCTGCCTCTCAGTTTTTTTGCACTACCTTACTTTCCCTTTTCTATTGTCTATTTATGATTTATAATTTAAATTTTTAATATTTATTATTGATTTATACTCCAGGGAGCACGAAGCACAGAATCAAATATCGCTGTGATGGTTGTACGCTCTAGTATCAATTGTTTGGCGACAATAAAGTATAAAGTATAATGCTTCTACTCCCCAACTACCTTTCTTTAGCCATTTTCCACCTCCCTCTCTTATCAGAATACCATAATTTGCACTTTCTCACTTCCGACTGTTACCTCCCTGCCTCTGACATCATTCCTAATCTCCCCCTCCCTCATCTGCCTGTCACTCCCTCTCCTGGATCTACATTTCAGACCTTGCTCCACCCTTAACGCCACATTCTTAGAAACATAGAAACATAGAAAACATACAGCACAATACAGGCCCTTCAGCCCACAAAGCGGTGCCGAACATGTACCTTAGAAATTACCTAGGGTTACCCATAGCCCTCTATTTTACTGAGCTCCACGTACCAATCCAGGAGTCACTTAAAAGACCCTATCGTTTCCGCCTCCACCACTGCAGCCAGCAGCCCATTCCACGCACTCACCACTCTCTGCCTAAAAGACTTACCCCTGACATCTCCTCTGTACCTACTTCTAAGCACCTTAAAACTGTGCCCCCTCGTGCTAGCCATTTCAGACCCGGGAAAAAGCTTCTGACTATCCACACGATCATCATCTTATATACTTCTATCAGGTCACCTCTCATCCTCCGTCACTCCGAGGAGAAAAGGCTAAGTTCACTCAACTTATTCTCATAAGGCATGCTCCCCAATCCAGGCAACATCCTTGTAGATCTCCTTTGCACCCTTTCAATGCTTTCCACATCCTTCCTGTAGTGAGGTGACCAGAATTGACCAGAGTACTCCAAGTGGGGTCTGACCAGGGTCCTATATAGCTGTAACATTAGCTCTCGGCTCTTAAACTCAACCCCATGAGTGATGAAGGCCAATGCACTGTATGCCTTCTTAACTACAGAGTCAACCTGCGCAGCAGCTTTGAGTGTCCTATGGACTCAAGCCCCAAGATCCCTCTGATCCTCCACACTGTCAAGAGTCTTACCATTAATACTATATTCTGCCATCATATTTGAACTACCAAAATGAACCACCTCAGACTTATCTCGGTTGAACTCCATCTGCCACTTTTCAGCTCAGTTTTGCAACCTATCAAAGTCCTGCTGTAACCTCTGACAACCCTCCTCACTACCCACAACAACCCTAACCTTTGTGTTATCAGCAAATTTACTAACCCATCCCTTCACTTCTTCATCCTGGTCATTTATAAAAATCACGAAGAGTAGGGGTCTCAGAACAGATCCCTGAGGCACACCACTGGTCACCAGCCTCCAGGCAGAATATGACCCATCTACAATCACTCATTGCCTTCTGGGGAAAGCCAGTTTTAGATGCACAAAGCAATGTTCCCTTGGATCGTATGCCTCCTTACTTCCTCAATAAGCGTTGCATGGAGTACCTTATCAAATCCTTTGCTAAAATCCATATACACTACATCTACTGCTCTACCTTCATCAATGTGTTTAGTCACATCCTCAAAAAATTCAGTCAGCCTCCTAAGGCACGACCTACCTTTGACAGAGTATGTATGCTGACTGTTCCTAATCATATTATGCCTCTTCAAATGTTCATAAATCTTGCATCTCAGGATCCTCTGAATCAACTTACCAACCACTGAAGTAAGACTCACTAGTCTATAATTTCCTGGGCTATCTCTACTCCCTTTCTTGAATAAGGGAACAACATCCGCAACCCTCCAATCCTCTGGAACCTCTCCTGTCCCCATTGATGATGCAAAGATCATCGCCACAGGCTCAGTAATCTCCTCCTTCGCCTCCTACGGTAGACTGGAGTGCATCTCGTTCGGTCCCGATTACTTATCCAACTTGATGTTTTCCAAAAGCTACAGCACATCTCTTCCTTAATATCTACATGCTCAAGCTTTTCAGTCCACTGTAAGTCATCCCTGCAATCGCAAGGGCCTTTTGCGTAGTGATACTGAAACGAAGTATTGATTAAGTACCTCTGCTATATCTTCTGGTTCTTTTGCACTGTCACATTTGATTGGTCCTATTCTCTCATGTCTTATCCTCTTGCTCTTCACATACTTGTAGAAAGCCTTGGGGTTTTCCTTAATCCTGTCTGCCAAAGCCTTCTCATGGCCCCTCCTGGCTCTCCTAATTTCATTCTTAAGCTCCTTCCTGCTAGCCTTATAATCTTCTAGATCTCTATCATTACCGAAATTTTTGAACCTTTCATAAGCTCTTCTTTTCTTCTTGGCTAGATTTACAACAGCCTTTATACAACACGGTTCCGGTACCTTACCATCGTTTCCTTGTCTCTTTGGAAAGTACCTGTGCAGAACTCCACGCAAATATGCCCTGAACATTTGCCACATTTCTTCCGTCCATTTCCCTGAGGACATCTGTTTCCAATTTATTCTTCCAAGTTCCTGCCTGATAACCTCCTATTTCCCCTTACTCCAATTAAAAGCTTTTCTAACTTGTCCGTTCCTACCTCTCTCCAATGCTATTGTAAAGGAGATAGAATTATGATCACTATCTCCAAAACACTCTCCCACTGAGAGATCTGACACCTGACCAGGTTCATTTCCCAATACCAGATAAAGTACAGCCTCTCTTCTTGTAGGCTTATCTACATACTGTGTCAAGAAACCTTCCTGAACACACCTAACAAACTCCACCCCACCTAAACCCCTCACTCTAGGGAGATGCCCATCGATGTTTGGGAAATTAAAATCTCCCACCACAACAACCCTGTTATTTATACTCCTTTCCAGAATCTGCCACCCTATCTGCTCCTCAATGTCCCTGTTACTATTGGGTGGTCTATGAAAAACACACTGTAGAATTATTGACACCTTCCTGTTTCTAACTTACACCCACAGAGACTCCGTAGACAACCCCTCCATGACTTCCTCCTTTTCTGCAGCTGTGACAATATCTCTGATCAACAGTGCCATGCCCCCACCATCTTTGCCTCCCTCCCTGTCCTTTATGAAACATCTAAAGCCTGGCACTCAAAATAACCATTCCTGCCCCTGAGCCATCCAAGTCTCTGTAATAGCCACAATATCATAGCTCCAAGTACTGATCCATGCTCTAAGCTCATCCGCTTTGTTCATAATACTCCTTGCATTAAAATAGACATATCTCAAACCATCATTCTGAGCACGATGGCTATCTCCCCTCTTTATTTCAATCCAGATGAATGGTCTCAACCTAAAACATCAACTGTCCTTTCTGCCTCCATAGATGCTGCTTGACCCATTGAATTCCTCTAGTGCATTGTGTGCTGTTCCAGACTGCATCCGCAGTCTTTTGTGTCTTTATTGAAACAGCTTGCATTCATTGTAAAATTTATTATATTATTGAGAAAATGTTATAACAAAAGATAAGTTAGATGTGTGGTTGGGCTACAAATAGGAATTACATTCAATTGGAAAATCTGTTAGTCCAGCACTAACAAAGTCCCAATTATGCAGGATTATTGTTTTCCATTGCTCATGTACTACACTGCAAAGATTTCACATTATGAACTTAATTGGGTTGAGTGATTGTAATTCATAACCGAGATCCTGTGTAAGTGATTTGATGCAATACTATCCAAAAGCAAGCAATGAATAAACGCTGTGGCTAAGATACAATGCAAGGTGCAAAATGCAGCTCAGTGGCATTTTCCCAGTGATAGGGGCTGAATAAACTGAAAGTCATTCTGTATATTCTGATTTAGCTTTATTTTGCAAAGATAATTTTGGTACTGTGATAGGTTTTGAATAATAATTTTTTAACTGAATTTCCACAATTGTTTTATTACTATAACTGCACCAATGTACGTTCCCATGGTTGAGTGACAACGTAGAAGAATATTACCTCCTAGATTTTGTTTTTAGCTTGTGATAGTTGAACGAAAACTAAGTTCAAAGTAAATTTATTATTGAAGTACATATACAGTATGTCACAATACACAACCCTGAGGTTCATTTTGTTGTGGGCAATCACAGCAAATACAAGAAACACAATAGAATCAATGGAATGCCAGCTCAGTAAGATGGACAGCAACCAATGTGAAAAAAAAAACAACTGCAAATACAAAAAGAAAGAGAAAAAAATAGTCAATAAATATTGTGAACATGAAATGAAGAGACCTTGAAAGTGAGTTGTTGTAGGAACAGTTCAGTGATGGGGCGAATGAAGTTTAGTAAAATTATCCCTTCTGGTTCAAGAGCCTGATGGCTGAGAGGTAATAACTGATCTTGAACCTGGTGATACAGTTCTTGAGGCTCCTGTGCCTATTCCTAATGACAGCAGTGAGAAGATGGCATGTTGTGGATGGCAGGAGTCCTTGATGATGGATGCTGCTTTCCTGCAACAGTGCTCAGTGTAGATGTGCTGAATGGTAGGGAGGGCTTTACCCATGATTGACTGGGTCGTATCTATTACTTTTTTGCAGGCTTTACCATACAAGGGCATTGGTGTATCTGTATAAGGCTGTGAAGCAACTGGTCAATATTGTTACGTACCCCGTAACTGGGTTGCCAAACCAGCAGAAATGGATCACTCAGTTGGAGTCTGGAGTACTAGAACTAAGAAAGTTTTATTAAAGAAACAAGCAACACAGTAATCGAAAGGATAATAAATGCAACAGTTCAGCGATGATAAACACACATGTGCACAGAATTTAGATAACAGCATCAATCAAGCTCTATCGTTGTCTAGGGGTAAATGACCAAATTTCAAAGTGACTCAAAGTTCAGTCCAGTTTAGTAGTTCAGTTCGCAGTAATCGTTGCCATGGCGATGGACAACGTGGGGGGAGGGAGAGAGAACAGGAACAACTGATCATTCAGACACGGCTTCACTCACAGACCGGCGAGATGGCTCACAAACAGCTTTTGGGCGGGTCCTTGGTGATGTCACCTGAGGTCACCGACTGTGACCCCTCCTCCAGATGCGGTCGATCCTCTGCAGTGAACCCGGCACCCAGGCAAGGGCGGACACACACCGGGTTCCCGCTGATCGTACCTGTCCACCCTGCCGTTGTCTGGTACTTCCCACCGACTCGTGAGAAGCGTTCCGCTTCCAGGGTCTCGTTACCTCGGGTGGCGTGTGTGTCCTGCCTTAGCGAACCGGTCCCTTTTTATCCCCCTGCTGGGGCATTGCCTGTCCACCACTTCAAACAGTTCAGGGTTCAAAGGGGGGAGCCGCTCCAGACAGCTCTCTCCCTCGTCCCTTCATTACACATCTCCAGACGCTGCTCCATTTTTCCTTATCTCTCCTTCCCCTGAGGGCAGGTGGCAGACCACTTGCTGATGTCACTGATGCTAACCTAGGCCAGCAAACATCTTAATTTTATGTGTATTCTCGTCACAATATACACTTCACCCTACATCTATAGAAGTTTTTCAAAGTTTTAGATGACATGCCTAATCTTTGCAAACTTCTAAGAAAGTAGAGATATTGTCATGCTTTCTTCATAATGGCACTTACATGCTGGACTGTGGATAGATCCTCCAAAACGATAATACCGAGGAATTTAAAGTTGCTGACCCTCTCAACCTCCGATCCCCCAATGAGGACTGTCTCATGGACCTCTGGTTTCCTCCTCCTGAAGTCAATAATCATCTCTTTGGTCTTGCTGACATTAAGTAAAAGGTTGTTGTTGTGGTACCATTCAGCCAGATTTTCAGTTTCTCTCCTGTATGCTGACTCGTCACCACCTTCGGTTTGGCCAACGACAGTGGTGTCATTGGTAAACTTCAACATGGTTAAACTTAAATGAGTTTGAAAAGATAAAGTATATCCCTGTTCATACATCTGATTTATGTATGTTTGTTGGTGGGGAAGTATGAAAAAAGTGATAAAGTTAACAACTTTTAATGTCATGAACAAAAGAGAGCCATACAAACAGATTAAGCAACAGTGTGCTAAGCATAGATATCTTGTTAATGTACTGAGGAAGACAACACGGTAAAATCCAAATGTCAATCTGATGGCCAGTTGACATATCAGGTGTTCCAGTGCTATCATGAGCAGACCAAACTGTATGTAAAGTGCACTGCAGACTAATTTAGAACCAGAGAAAAGAGAGCTGAATCAACATTTTTGGAACAAAGGCAATTTGTTCCCAAGACAGCTGAAGAGAATAGAAGTTTGAAAAATAATTGTGTCCTGAACAGTCAAGTCAAGAAACACATCTCAGTATAAAGGAAAAGATATTTTTATAAAAATGAGCAGGAAGAGCTGGATGACAGATAATTGCATTACAATCACCAAAGAGGTTCTAAGCACTAGTGAGAAAAAGTGGAGCTGATTTGCAACAGTGTGAAAGAGACCCTTTACATCTTGTGCTTAAAACAGGATTGGGGAATGTTCTTATGCATGCTCCAATTGCTTGCTTGTCAGTTTATCTGCTGGCTTTTAATAAGACAGTTTCTTAGTCAACATTGTGCCTATTTAACTGCCTCAGAAAACCAATCTTCCCTTGCTTAATATAAACCAATGAGGACAGCATTTAATTTCTGACTGCTTTGTTCTTGTTCCCTTTTCCACACTAAACCAGATTCTAGGAGCTCCCATCAGCTAATTTCAATTAGCACGTGTGAGTGGGATAGACTGGAGCAGTTGAAAATGCATTTGGTATCTAATCATTTCTTTATTGTAAAACTTGACAACCATTGCAATGTATTTAATAGACTGCTGAACTTCTGTTACACTAAGTTTGAATGTATTATTTTAAAGTTGAATTTCAATATATCTAGAATTATTATGAAGTTTGTTTATATAATTATTTTTATTGTCAGTAAACAGTAACCTTCCTATTTAGAATAATTTTCACTAATACAAAAAGTTTGACTGCATTTGTCCCATTCATTCAGCCTGTAGATTAAATAACCAAGAATGGAATATCTACTCCCAGTTATTCATATGGTTTCAAAAATCTTGTCATAAATACACAGAAGTTAAATTAATATCATTGGCATTGAAATTTCTTTCAGATTACAATTGCTTAGAAACTAAATTGTATGACTCAATATTTTAGTTTTGTGATCCTGAAAATCAAATTTTCATGTGGACTGAAAAGTAGCAGTAAGCTACTTTTGGGCTACTTTGCATGGCTTTAAAAATCCACTGAGGATTTGCTGGTATGTCCATGACCATTTTGATGTATTTGCAAACCTCAATAGAGCACAAGGCCCAAGGCCATACATTGATAGCCCAGAGAATGGGCTAAAGCCCAAAGAATGTTCTGGAATGTTAAAGGATGAAGTGCGGACATGAGAAACGGCAAACTCATTGCCTTGTAGTGTGGAGAGGAAATTAAGTAATTCAATAGAGTCCTCAGGTCATCAAAGTCTGAATTTGGGGATGAAATTGGTGAGTGAAGGTGGGGAAGAGAAGGACTGAAGTTAAAGAATAATCCTGCCAGAGTGGTGTCAGTGAAGAGAAATGTTTTTAAAACATGTTTGTTGCCAGAGCTGTTCATAAAAATCTACTTGACAACTCTTCAAAAGAACATTCCACTGAAATTTTATGCACCTGTGACAGGAATTTTGGTTAGGCTAATTTCCATGACAGAAGATGAGGTGATGGCAGTTTTATTGCACATATAAGCAGATGAGACAGTGACTATACTTCATTAGGAGTTTGAAGAGATTTGGTATGTCAACTAATACAATGTGGAGAGCATTCTGACAGGCTGCATCATTGTCTGGTATTGGGGGGGGGGGGTTAGAGGTGTACTGCACAAGACGGAAAGAAGCTGCAGAAGGTTGTAAATTTAGTCCGCTCCATCTTGGGTACTAGCCTGCAATGTACCCAGGATATCTCCAGGGAGCGGTGTCCCAGAAAGGCAGCATCCATTCTTAAGGATCTCCAGCACCCAGAGCATGCCCTTTTCCCACTGTTACCATCAGGTAGGAGGTACAGAAGCCTGAAGGCACACACTCAGAGATTCAGGAACAGCTTCTTCCCCTCTGCCATCCAATTCCTAAAAGGACATTGAACCCATGAACACTACCTCACTTTTAAAATATATATTATTTCTGTTTTTGCACAATTTTATATCTATTCAATATACATATACTGTAATTGATTGATTTATTTATTTTTCTTCTATATTATGTATTGTATTGAACTGCTGCTGCTAACAATTTTCACGACACATGCCAGTGACAATAAACCTGATTCTGATTCTGATAAAACCCTGAGACCTAACTAAGTGTGGGAAGCCAGGGAAGAATGCTGGTTCCCTGGCAGAGATATTTGGATCATCATTACCAATGGAAGAGGTACTAGAAAGATGGCTAATGAGCCCTTATTTAAGAAAGACTGCAAGGACAAGCCAACGAATTATAGGCTGGTGATCCTAACATCAGTGGTGGGAATTCTGAGATACAAGATCGACCTGCATCTCGAAAGGCAAGCCGGATTATAAATAGTCATCGTGACTTTGTGCATGAAAAATCAAGTCTAGCGATTATGACATGTTTGAAGAGGTGACCAAAAGCAGGACAGTAGAATTTGTCTACATGGGCTTCAGCAAAGCTTTTCATTAAGACCCTCATGGCAGTCTGGATTGGAAGGTTTGATCCCATTTGATCCAGGATGAGCTAGACAATTGGATGCAAAATCAGCATGGTGGTAGGTGTGAGATAATGGTAATGGAGGGTTATTTTTCACACTGGAGTTCTGTGATCAGTAATGTGCCATAGGGATTGGTGCTAGGTCCACCATTGTTTATCATTTATATGAATAATTTTAGTAAAAATGGAATTGACATGGTTAGTAAGTTTGCAGATGACACCAATATTGTTCAGATTATGGACAGTGAAGGGAGTTACTTAAACTTACTTCAGGATCTAGAACAATTTTGAATGTGGACTTATTAATGGCAGATGGAATTTAACTCTAAGTGCAAAGTGTTTCATATTTGTTGAGTTAAACTAGGGCAGGATTTACACAGTAAATAGGAGGGTTCTGGAGAATGTTAAAGAACAGAGAGGGCTGGGGGGTGGGGGAGAAAGTTGGAGGCATGGTGTGCAAGTACATTGTTCTCTGAAAGCTCTGAAAGTGGGGACAGATAAACAGAGTTTAGCATGCTTGCCTCATCAGTAAGAACTCTGAGATCAAGAGTTGGTATGTTAATGTACATATGTTTAGGATGTTGGTAACCTCACATTTTAAGTACTGTGTGCCGTTCTAGTTGCCAATCTGTACAAAGAATGTCATTAATCTGGAGAGAGTGCAGAAAAGATTCACAAGGAGGAGATCAGAGGGCTTGAGTTATAAGGAAAGATGAGACAGGCAGGGCCTTTAACTCTTAGAATACAGGAGGTTGAGGCCTTATAGAGGTATATAAAATCATGAGGGATTTAAATAGGGGGAATCATCATGATCTTTTTCTCAGAGTGAGTGAGTCTAGAACTAGCGGACACCGATTTAAGAATGGAGGGGAAAAATTTAAAGGGGACCCAAGGGGCAAGATTTTCACTCAGAAGGTGATGGATATGTGGAATAAGGTGCCAGATCAATTGGTGCATGCAGGAACAATTGCACCATTTAAAATGAATTTAGACAGAGAGATATGGACCAAAAACAGGCAATTTGATCACCGTAGACAAGTTGGCCAAAGGGGCTATCACTGTGTTGTATGCCTCTATGATTGGAAGCCCAACCTAACCCTAAATTCCTGGAAGAGTAAGATTTAATCTGGAAATAGTTGATCACATAGCACTAGGAAGAAGAGAATAAAACTCAGCTCCTTGAAGTTCTAGCCAAGTAGTTTATAAGCTTAGCTTTAGTAAGTGCTAAAGGTACTTTAAAAAAGGAGAAAATTTAGAAATAAGAGATCTATCTAAGGAACAGAATTAACCTGGATTGCCTATTAAAATTTTTGGCACAATTTTATGGTTTAAAATTTTGGTACACCTGGTAGGATTGATGTGGTTAAATAACAAGAACTGTCTAGTTCATAGTTTGGGAAACAACACAATTAAACTGTTAAGGGACAGACTAGACTGCAGATATTGGAATCTGAAACTACACACAAAAAGTTGAATGAACTCAGCAGGTCAGGGAGCATCTATGCAAGGAAATGGATAGTAGATGTTTCAGATTAAACCCTTCATCCAGATCAGGGGTCCCCAACCTTTTGCGCACCGCAGACTGGTTTAATATTGACAATATTCTTGTGGACCCCGCGTGCATTCAAGTTCAACAGTGGGTGTGACAGGGAATGAGGAAAGGTGCAGCTGACTCATATCGGTTCATATTGCCAAATCATATCATTTCCTTGCAGCCCGGTACTGGTCTGCGGCCCGGTGGTTGGGGACCACTAATCTAGATGAACAGATTAAGAGTCCAGATCTAGGGCTTCATCCCAAAGCATCTAGTGAGCATTTCCCTCTATTAGTGCTGCCTGACCACTTGAGTTCTTCAAGCTTTTTATCTGTTAGGCTGATAAGACTCAAAACAAAATTAGCTAATGTAATTGTTAAGCAAATCACAATTAATAAAACAATGATTATGATGTTGAGCTTTCAAATATTGTTTATAAAGATTAGAGGTGTACCTTTACTAACTGTAATCATTGATCAGACAAATTTCAGATATGTCACAAAATACCCTCTTAGATAGCTGATATAAGAATATATTAAAATTGAGTGCCATTCTACAATTATAATATGTGCCAAATATCACTTAATAAAAGGTGATACTATTATTTTTAAAGAGTTCAGTCCTAAAATTGATAAAACAAAGAGGAGAGTCACTTGTTCGTCAGTCTGGGAAGAACTATCTGTCGATAAGGAATTGCAAACGTGTTCGAAGTCTCGAAGTTGTTGCAATAGGTAAAAATTAATGCAGGGAGAACAACAGTGTGAATGCAAGATTGCTGATGTAATTTCAGTGCTAATTTTATACCCAACAGAAAGAATATTAATTCGAATTCCACATAAAACACTTAACATCTGATATGTTTATGTATATATAAAACTGGAGTCTCATTCACACCATTTATGTTGTCATCAGAGCCCAGTAATTATATTGGAGTCATGAAGTTTTTGCTCCCTACCTCTTTTCATGGTATGTGTTAAATTCTAGCTATACTGAGCAGGCTGACAGCATTGTGTTTAACATGTCTGTTTTGCTAACTTTAAAGTACAGGTTTAATCACAAGTCAGACTGACAGAGGAAAAAACATCACTCATAAAGCAATGAAAATCAGTCTTCTACACAAACAGTTCACAGCTATCCATGAAGGTGTAGGGACAGAAGAAAGGGTGGTGGATACCAACAACATCTCATTCATGTTGCTCCTTGTATTCACAGTGTTGACAATAAGTGAAATGTCAGAATAGTTGACCTGGCATTAAATACTTTATCAGCAGAGGAAGAGAATGCAAAAGCAAAAATTAATGATGGAAAAAGAAGTAGATTAATAAAAATGAGAATAATCTCATTACACTAGATATTGTTAGAAAAAGATCAGAATAATCCATTCATTCCAGATGATTCATATTCAAGTTAACTTGGTTCTCATAATTTGGAATTAAGTGATTCTATAATAACATAACTTTTGGTGTTAGTTCAGGGGCAAATTGCATAACGGGTTAAATACCAAGTGAATTCATGTTTAAATTACGTTTTACCAAGTTTTAGAAAATAAAGCATTGAAAGTCAAAGTAATATCAAAGTAAAATATATTGCCAAAGTGCACATATGTTACCATATACTACCTTGAGATTCATTGCCTTGCAGGCTGTCCGTTTCAATGAAATTGTAATAAATAAATCTGTATCTGGAAATAAAGAAATAAAATAGCATTTTACAAAACAAAAACATTCATAAATAAAAATACTAACAAATAACAAATGTACAGAAGAAGAAAAATTGTATAAACAAAAAAAAACTATGAACATGAGTTGAAAAGAGTCCTTGAAAGTGAGTCTGTAGATTATAGAATCAGTTTAGATTCATGGTGAGTGCAGTTATCCATGCTGGTCCTTGTGGTAGAGCATCTAAATATGCTTAATGGTGGAACAGGTTTTGTCTGTAATGGACTGGGCTGAATCCACCACTTTTGGCTGACTTCCAATCCTGGGTGTTGGTGTTTCCATATCGGGCCAGAATGTAAGCAGTTAGAATAGATTCCACTGTGTATCTATAGAAGTTTGTCAAAAGTTTTGGTGACATGTCAAGTCTACACATATTTCTAATATGAGTAGCCATGCCTTCTTTTTGATGGCACTTATGTCCCAAGACAGATCCTCTGATATGATAATGTCAAGGAATTTCAAGTTACTGATCCTCTCCACCTCTGGTTCCCGAATGAAAAGCTGGATCTCCAGCTTCTTCCTCCTGCAGTTGATAAGCAGTTTTTTGCTTTGCTGACATTGAGTGAGAGATTGTTGCTGTGGCATCATTCAACTATATTTTCAATCTCCCTCCTTTATGCCAATTCATCACGACCTTTCATTCGGCCAACATTAATGGAGTCATCAGCAAACTTAAATACGGCATTGAAGCTATACCTGTCCGCACAATCATATGTATAACGTGAGTAAAACAGGGGGCTAAGCAGACAGATAATGGGGGGTATGGAGGAGATGTTGCCAATCCATACAGACTGGGACCTTCAAGTGAGGAAATTGAGGTTCTATTTTCACAGAGTTTTTGAGGCTCAGATTTTCAAACAGTGAGGAGCTTTGAAGGGAGGATAGTGCTGAACATTGAGCTGTATGTATGCTGTATCCTGATCTATGCACCTCCATTGTCTAGTCCATCTCCACTTACTAACACCACTCCTACCCCCAATTCACCCCATCCTTACTTGATTGCTCATGGACCTTTCCGTCTTATCAACTGGGACAGAGGGGACCACTGTCCTGCAGTCAATCAATCAGAAGGTTTAGTTTTAAATCCAATTCTAGTGACTTAGGCACAAAACCCCAAGTTGATCCTCCAATGCAGTATTAGGGCAAAAGTTCACTGCTGAATGTGTGATACTTTGAATTAATGAAAGCCTAGTTAATGAATTTGTTTGGATAGAAGTGATTCCTCAGCATTATTTTTAAAAACAACCAGGCTCATTGTGATTTGGTTTTCTGATGGCTAGTATTTTTTTTTGCTAACCAAGTCACTTGAAAGAAATTTCAACCCTGCTGATATAAGAGGGCGTACAGGAGTGAGATATACCAACTAGTGGAATTGCGCCGCAGCAACAACCTGGCACTCAACATCAGTAAGACAAAAGAGCTGATAGTGGACATCAGGAAGGGTAAGACGAAGGAATACATACCAATTAGAGGGATCAGAAGTGGAGAGAGTGAGCAGCTTCAAGTTCCTGGGAGTCAAGATCTCTTAGGATCTAACCTGGTCCCAACACATTGATGTAGTCATAAAGAAGGCAAGACAGCGGCTATACTTTATTAGGGGTTTGAAGTGATTTGGTATGTCAACAAATATACTCAAAAGCTTCTATAGTTGTACCGTGGAGAGTATTCTGACAGGCTGCCTCACTGTCTGGTATGGAGGCGGTTCTGCACAGGACCGAAAGAAGCTGCAGAAGGTTGTAAATCTAGTCAGCTCCATCTTGGGCACTCGCCAACAAAGTACCCAGGACATCTTTAGGGAGCAGTGTCTCAGAAAGTCAGCATCCATTATTGAAGACCTCCAGCACCCAGGGCATGCCCTTTTCTCACTGTTACCATCAGGTAGAAGATACAGAAGCCTGAAGACACACACTCAGCGATTCAGAAACAGCTTCTTCCCTTCTGCCATCTGATTCCTGAATGGACTTTGAAGCTTTGGACACTACATCGCTTTTTTTTAAATATACAGTATTTCTGTTTTTGCACATTTTTAAATAATCTATTCAATATATGTAATTGATTTAATTGTTTATTTATTATTATGTTTTATTTTATTTATTTATTTTTCTCTCTCTGCTAGAATATGTATTGCATTGACCTACTGCTGCTAAGTTAACAAATTTCACATCACATGCCGGTGATAATAAACCTGATTCTGATAACCAAATTTGCAGTCAGTGGCTACTTTATTAGTTAACTCCTGCAGCTAATAAAGTCACCACTGAGTGTACGTGTCTGGTCTTCCACTACTGTATCCCATCCACTTCAAAGTTCAATGTGTTGTGCGTTCAAAGATGCTTTTCTGCACACCACTGCTATAATGCCTGGTTATTTGAGTTACTATCGCCTTCTTGTCAGTTTGAACCAGTCTGCCAGTCTCCTCTGATCTCTCATTAACAAGTCATTTTCATTCACAGAACTGCTGCTCACTGGACTTTATTTTGCACTATTCTCTGTAAAGTCTAGAGGTTATTGTGCAGCAAAATCCCAGGAGATCAGCAACTTCTGAGGTACTCAAACCACTCCATCTGGCATCAACAATCATTCACCGTCAAAGTCACTAGAAGATATTTCTTCCAACTCTAATACTTGTATTGAACAACAACTGAACCACTTGACCATGTCTGCATATTTTTATACATTAAATTGTTGCCACATGATTGACTGATTAAATAGTTGCTTTATCAAGCAGGTCAATAGGTGTACCTCAAAAAAATGACCACTGAGTGTATTCTAGATTAGAACTTATAGTGTGGAAATAGTCCAATCACAAACAAGAGAAAATTTGTAGATGCTGCAAATCCAAGCTACACACACAAAATGCTAGAGGAACTCAGTAGGCCAGGCAGCATCCATGGAAAAAATTACAGTCGATGTTTTGGGCCAAGACCCTTCAACAGGACTGGAGAAAAAAAGATGAGGAGTTAGATTTAGAAAGTGAGGGAAAAGGAGGAAGAAGCACAAGGTGATCGGTGAAACTGGGAGGTAGGAGAGGGGAGAAGCCAAGAGCTAGGAAGTTGATTGGTGAAAGAGATACAGGGCTGGAGAAGTGAAAATCTGAAAGGAGAGGACAGAAGGCCATGGAAGAAAGAAAATGGGGAGGAGCACCAGAGGGAGGTGATGGGCAGTAAGGAGAGGGAAATGGGAATGGGGAATGGTGAAGGAAAGCGGAAGGGGCAATACTAGAAGTTTGAGAAATTGATGTTTATGCCATCAGGTTGGAGGCACCCAGTCGGAATATAAGGTATTGCTAATATTGCTACTTCAGCCTTGAGTGTGGCCTGATCGCGACAGTAGAGGAAGCCATGGAATGTTTTGTTTTGCATTAGCACTGAGAGTGGGATACTTTGGGTATCTTCAGAAGTTGTCAAAGTTTCTACATAAATGCAAGTGCTTCTTTACAATATTGATTTCAATGGACAAAGGCAATTAGTTGTGCAGACCATCTGCCTGGGAATTTCCATAGAAGGCTAGTCAACAGTAATGACTTTTAATTAATGAGTTTCATCTAACAATTGTACCTACTGAAACTGCAGAGATGGTTGTTGGACTGGATCAGGTCATTTGCAATGAAACGGGAAATACTGAAATGACTCAGCAGGTCGAACAGCATTTGGGGAGAGAGGGGAACAGAGTTAGTGTGCTTCAATCAGAATTGGAAAAGTGTAAAAAGAAAGCTGCAGAATGGGGAAGGAAAGGAAAGAATAGAGGAAATGTCTGTAGGATGGAGACCAAAGATATAAGCTGATGCAGCATTGTCAGAATTTTCTAGTTAGAGAGAGAATCCAAAACAATAGAACATGTTGGAACTATGGAAGGCAGGTCAGCAGACACTGAATGTATTTAATACAAAGGAGTAAAAGAAAATCAGAAAAAGCTGTTCCTGAACTTGGTAGATTCAGCACTGAGTTCCAAGGATTTCACTGTGTCCTGAGAGAACTTGAGTTACTATTCCTTGAGATGACGTTGGATTTTATTTGAACAATGTAGGAAGCTAAGGGAGGTTAAAATGGGAATAGAAAGAATTGAAGTAACAGGTGACTAAAAGTCAAGGTCACCCTTGAAGACTGAACGGAGACTGAAAAAGAACTCCTGATATTTTTGTATCTAGAAAATAACTCAACCTTGCCTCTTATGGTTATCCTGACAAATTAAATGGAGAACTCGCATAGACCACCTTGTAATGCATTATAATGCCTTAGGGATTCAATGTAAACCTCATGTTCTGAATGAGCATGTTTTAATGGAGGTCATGGTTGAATCAAGTAGCAAAATGACATCTAAAAATGAACCTGAGCAAGACATACTGCAAAATTAGAAAGGAACCTCACACATTATACAGACATTTCCTCAATTCTTTCCTTTCCTTCCCAAAATGTCAACTGTTTATTTTTTTCCATAGAAACTTCCTGACCTGCTGAGTTCCTCCAGCATTTGCAGATTTTCTCATGTTAATATTTCACCTTGGTTTTATCTCCTATCCCCAACTGATTTCTACTGAGAGGAAAGAACTACTCTTCCTCCATCTAGATTTTTATTACCTTCAATTGTCACACAGCACAAATGTTTGAGGTTAATAAAGCTTGACTGATTGGTTAATAAATGTTTTATCTTAAGCTTAGGAGAGTGCAGGGAATCTTAAATCAATGAATCTGCTTTACATGTAGATTTCATCATTCTAGTTTTGAACTCCATCGAATCAGGGTCATATAATCATCCAGGATGTGTGCAGGTCCTTAGGCTCATCAACTCAGTACTGAACATCAAACAATATTTGCATGAATCCTACATCGTTCACATATTATTCTCCCGACATTCCCAAATATTCCCAAAGTTTGTATCAAGTGCCTACATACTAGGGAAAATATGGAATGGAAAATTAACTATGAGTCTGCACATCTTTGAGATCTGGGAAGAAACTGGAACACCCAGTAACATGGAGAATGTCCATCTTCACAGACAGAATTTTTAAGCACTTATTTCATTCTTCCTTTATTTCTGTGGGAAATGTCTCCCGAAAGATCTTACTATGCTTAAGATTGCATCGAAACAAGGGTTAGAAAAGCATTGCCTTTATATGCTGAAGAAGTAGCCATTATCAACACATGTGGTACCTGTATTGGTGATCCAAGATGCCTACAGACTAAAACATAGAATTCCTTTAAATATTCACTCAGTGTTGCTCATACATTTCCATACTGTTCGGGATAGCCAATCTTATTCCATAGGGCAAAGCTAAAATTTAAATAGTACCTTTCTGTCAGGATGATAATAGCTTTTTGATGTTTTCCGACATGATCTGATAAATGTTACTGCCTGTAAGCAGTAGTAGATAAAATGTGATCATTTCTATGTGTTGCAGTTGACAAAGCACCATTCATTCTAAAACATGGCAGAACCCAATTCATTAAAGGCTGTACAGGACGCAGCACAAATAAAATCAGATGGATTTTCCTGCATTAAAATGTACATTCAAATATTTGAAATGTTATTAGTCAGGAATGACAAGGTGTTAGATTTGTGTGTGTGTTTTGGCTTGCAGTTGTAGTTCACTGTCTATATTCCTTATGCACAGCAGTACCAGAATGTATCCTTTACCAGATCTAAGGGATTACCTGTTAGGTAATGTTCATGGGTTCAATGTCCATTTAGGAATCAGATAGCAGAGAGGAAGAAGCTGTTCCTGAATTGCTGAGTGTGTACATTCAGGCTTCTGTACCTCCTTCCTGACAGTAACAACAAGGAGAGGGCATGTCCTGGCTAATAGGAGTCCTTAATGATGGATGATGCTTTTCTGAGACACTGCTCCTTGAAGATGGCTTGGATACTGTGGGAACTGGTACCCATGATGGAGCTAACTAATTTTACAACTTTCAGTTTTGTGCAGTAGCAACCTTCCTCCCTCATACCAAACAGTGATGCAGCCTGTATGAATGCTGTCCACGGTAATCTATAGAGGTTTTCAAGTATCTTAGATGACAGACCAAGTCTCCTCAAACTCCAGTTGAAATATAGGACAGGAAGCAGAGCTGGGCCGAGAAGTGGCAGATGGTGTTCAACTAGAAAAAGTGTCAAGTGTTTATGGCAGGAAACTTAACAAAGGTTTCTTATGGTCCACATCCATAGATCCCTCAAATTGTGATGCAAGCTGATAGGGTTGCTAAGAAGGTGTATAGTGTGTTGGCCTTCATTAATCAAAGGACTGAATTCAATGAACATAATGTAACAGATCTATTAAACCCCGCTTAGACCACATTTGAAATATTGTGCTCATGTCACAATGTGGTGCTGGGAATGGACCCAAATGCAAGACACAGACACTAAAGTACAAGGAACAGGACTTGACTAGAGTAGGGACGTGACAGGATGCAGACAAGGAGCAGGGACAAGTACGCAGACTCGGGCTAGGACCCCGAGCCAGAGACCGGACAAGGACCCAGAACTTGGGTCTTGCCTCAGGCTTGGGCCCCAGAACCTGGCATGGACATGACATGATTGCAGGACTGGAGGCTGGGGTCTTGAGGCTTGAGGCTTGAGGTTTGAGCTTGGAGACAGGCTGGGGTCTTGGTCTTGAGGCTTGGAGACAGGCTGGGGTCTTGGTCTTGAGGTTTGGAGACAGGCTGGGGTCTTGGGTCTTGAGGGTTGAGCTTGGAGACAGGCTGGGGTCTTGGGTCTTGAGGCCTGCGGGCTGGGGTCTTGGGTCTTGGGTCTAGGGTACTTCAAGGCTTGAGTCTTTGGTCTAGGGTACTTCAAGGCTTGGGTATGGACTCTGAGCCAGAGACTGGGCAAGGACCCAGAACCTGGGACTTGACTCAGGCTCAGACTCCAGAACTAGGCGAGGACAAGACAAGACTGTAATTTCCCTAGCATCCCCCTTCTCTTCTCTGAAGTGGATCACTCTGGGGGCAGTTGTGCTCACTACAGAAAGCATTGCTATGGTCATTACATTGAGGTACAAATGTGGGCCCTGCTTCAAGAAATATGTTTCAGCCAACAATCAGGAATGTAAAGTGTTTGCAATAAGACAGAGACAAGTTAAGCACTTGGGCAGGAAATTGGCAAGTGAAGAAATATTTTAAAACATGATTGTGAGAACATTAGTCTAAGAAATGATAATTGGGATCTCCTGAATTGTTGCCAGAATCTATCCTGTTCATTATCTCTCATCAGAGAAGAGAACCTGTCAGTCTTACCAAATCTCTATATATGATTCTGAACTCAGCAATATAGTCAACTTTTAACTTGCCTCCAGAAATGGGCTAACAAGCCATTTAATTCAGGAGCAATTAAGGATGAACAACAAATACTAGAATTGTGAATGAAATCCCCAAATCATGGCTGAGGACATTAAAAAATGTTGATTACAATTTCATATGTAAAATTCAATTTAATCTATACTGACTCATGTTATAAGGGATTAAATTTCAGAAAAAAACTAATTGGCTGAAAGGTGCTTAGGGATACGTAAAATTATGGCAGTGTCATCTCTGTTTTTCTCAAAGTTAAAATAAAGTGGATTGCCATTTCCACTTTATTTATTCCCCTGGTGCTGTATATTCAACTTCCATTAAGAAGTTACAACATTATGATGAGCACAGTTACTTAATGAGACGAGAGGACCAGTAAATCTGTAGTTAAGTGTACAAAAGCCCAATTTATGCTATTAACTTCCTTGTTGGAAAAGCAAAATGCAAAAGAGGGTCAAGTCCTCAAAAGCATTAGATTTAAGTTGCATGATAATTTTTTCTCTCATTGCCACCTTGGTAGCAAGCTTTGCTTATAAACAAGGGAGATATTACTCTGATGCATTTAGAAGGAAAAATAATCACTACATCTGCACCATTTTCTTGCTTACTCCTGCAGTGAGCGTTCCTCACTCAGAAAACAGCAATAAAAAAACTCATTTTGCCATGCATCTGAAATCCGAAAGATAAGTTACACTGTAAATTTTTTCTTCCTTTCTTTGCCTCAGGCTAATTGTTACTTCTGGAAACAGAAAATGAGAAATAAGTGTTTTGTGATCCACTCAGATATGTTGTTTATCAGCTGGTGGTGGAACAGCACCGGTGGAATTCACAACCGGGTCCCAACACATTGATGCAGCTATAAAGAAGACAACAGAGCGAATATACGTATTTCATTCGGAATTTGAGTAGATTCGGCTTCTCAATAAAACGCTTGAAAACTTCTACAAATGTACCATGGAGAGCATTCTGACAGGCTGCATCACTGTCTGGCATGGGAGGTGGGGGAGGGTGGCTACAGCACATGATTGTAAGAAGCTACAGAAAGTTGTAAAATTAGCTCCACCATGGGTACTAGCCTCTGCAGCGTCTAAGACATCTTTAAGGAGCAGTGCCTCAGAAAGGCAGCATCCATAATTAAGGACCATTATCACCCAGTGCATACCCTCTTCTGATTGTTACCATCAGGACAGAGGTACAGAAGCCTGAAGGCACACATTCAAGAACACAGGAACAGCTCCGTCCCCTCTGCCATCTAATTCTTAAATAGACGTTGAACCCATGAACACTATCTCACTTTATTTTTCTGTTTTTGCACTATTTAATATACATGTAAACTTACTGTAATCTATTTATTTATTTATTTTTCTATATTTATTATATATTGTATTATACTGCTGCCCTAAGTCAACAAATTTCACGACATATGCCCATGATATTCATCCTGATTCTGATTCTGATTCTAAGCCATCGACGGCTTTCTCGTAGATGATGAAGTTGACTTAGAGAGAGGTATTTGACTGACTGTTTTATAATTATTCTTAAGATAGAAATCTGGTTTGTACAGGAGAAATCTTTCTCAAAGCCTGCTTGCTGGACCCTTAATTCTGCATCAACAGCTTGTTGAAAGTGTTGCAGAATTATTCTGTTTAGCACCTTTCTGACCACAGACATTAAGGATATATCGCTGTAGTTTTCAGTCTCCTAGGTCACCTTTCTTTGGAAGCTTGGTCATGCGACTTTCCTTCCACTCTTGTAGCACCTCTTCTTTGTCCCAGATGTTGCAGAACAAAGTGTATAGGATATCTGCCGAAAGTTTAGGGTCTGCCTTCAATGCCTCTGATGGTACCAGCTGTTGTTTCTGAATTTAGCCTCTTGATTGCCAGTATGATTTCCTTCTTTGATGGCATGGCAATGTTGACTTCCAAGTCTGTTGGCGCTTCTGGAATTAAAGGAGATTCTGGAGGAGGTGGTCAGTTCAGAAGCTCATTGAAGTACTGTGCCCAAAGTTGGAAGTGTTCATCTTCTTTAGTTAGGTCATTTCCATCTTTATCCTTCACATAGGTGTTGATATGGTTGAATTTTCCAGTGAGTTTCTTGGGAGTATTGTATAGTTCTTTCATATTCCCATTTGCTGAAGCTTCTTCCGCTTGGGACACAAGGGTGTTGATGTATTCTCCCCTGTCCCTCTTGATGTTTCCCGTTACTTCCTGTGCACTCTTCATATTCCCTCTGTGCCTCTGCTTTCTCATTCCAATTTCTTCTTCTAGTGTTCCCTTCTTGTTAATTGTTTCCACCGTTCCTGATGTAATCCACTCCCAATGCTCAATGCACTTCCTCACGTCTCATTTATTTCCTTTTTGACAGCAGTCCATTCTTCTTCGATATCAAGGTCCTCAAGTGCCTGGAACCTGCCGGAAAGTGTGAGAGCAAATTCCTGAGCTGTTTCTCTGTCTTTCAGGTAGCTCACATTGTACTTCAGTCACTGACTGAGTGATGCATAGCTTCTTTTTAGCTTCATCTGTACTTTGGTGATCAGAAAATGGTTGTCTGATCCTGCATCTGCACCACATTCACTCTTACATCATGGAATGATCTTCAAAACTTCCTTGAGAGGCAAACGTAGTTGATCTGGTTCTCTATTAACTTGTTTGATGATATCCTTGTCACCTTGTGTATTTTCTTGTGTGGGAATAAGCTTCCTCCAATAACTAGATTGCAGTTAGCACAAGTTTGAGCAAATTGTTCCCTATTTTCAATCATTTCTTTGAAACTGTGTTTCCCTATTGCCTGTTCGTATCCTGAATTATGCCTGCCTATTTTGGTGTTAAAATTTCCCATGACAATAGTCAAGTTCTTTCTCCTTCCCTCTGCTGATGCATCCAATGAGTGCATTGTAGAACTCGTCTTTGTCTTCTTCATTAGCATCATTTGTTGGTGAATAACTTTGGATTACTCGTGCTATTATCCTCTGGTGTTTAGTTTTAAAGCTAGCAGTGATAATTCTGGACCTGATGGCCTGCCCGTGTGATCATGGCTCTACGTGGTTCTGGTGTCATCTTGAAGGCTACACCTTCTGTATGTGGTGCATCATTGCTCTGGTGATACTTATCCTGTCTGTCAGTTCAGCTTCTCTAGATGATGTTCATCTTGTCTCAGTCAGATAGTTTGCACCGTTTCATCTCATTTGCTATGGTGGTGTATTTTTCCTGCCTGGTCCATGGTTTTCACATTCTAAGTACCCAAGGTAGGTTTTGACTTCGAAGACAAAAGACTTGTTGCCTGTGCAGGATCCTGATGACTTTCCCTATGCTTACCCAATGTTGAGCCTCTTCTCACAAAGTTGATGGTATAGTTAGAGTTCATCAATGCTTCTGTAATCCATTGTATCCACTGTACAGGGGATTGACCTTTACAAGAGAGCCTTTTTGGCTGCCATTATCCATTTCCACCTCTCATGGCAGGGATATAAGGTTGGACTTTGAGAAGCTGTTTTATTATCTCGCTCAACCCTGTTTTCTTGCCTTCTCCCTGTAACTTTTGATGGCTTTACTGATCAAGAATCTATCAACCTCTACTTTAAATGTACCTAATGACTTGGCCTCCTTAGCCATCTATGACAATGATTCACCACCCTCTCGCTAAAGCAATTCCTCCTTATCTCTATTCTAAAGAGATGTCCTTGCATTCTCAGGCTGTTCCCTCTGGTCCTAGACTCCCTCACTAAAGGAAATATCCTCTCTACATCCACTCTATCTAGGCCTCTCAATACTCGATTGGTTTCAGTGAGAATCCCCTCAGTCTTCTCATCTCCTAAAGCTTTCAAACACTCCTCACTCTTCCATTTCATTTCTTGGATCATTCATTCTCATGAACATCCTCTGGACCCTCTTCAATGTTAGCACATCCTTTCTTAGATAAGGGGCTCACAGCTGCTCACAATACTCTAAGTGTGGTCTGACCAATGCCTTATGTAGCCTGAACTAATTAAGATGATGGAACCTAATACCTTCTCACCACATTTGGTCCATATCACTCCATTCTATGCATATTCATGTGCCTATCTAAGAGCTTTAAAATACCTCTATTGTATCTGCCTCCACTACCAATCTTGGCAGTGCCAAAATCTAACACATTTGGCTACATGCGTTAACCAATGCAAGTCTGCTGTAAGCAAGCAGAGCTTTTAATGGATCAATAAGAAAATATATCAAATATAATAGGTAAATAGCTGAAATATACCAAGATAATAATTATTTTTATTATAGAACATAATTACTTTAACTCAGCAACAATGCAATTTATAAGCATAATAGCTATGTCGATATTTTTTACTCCCAGTTATTTTTTTCATAAGTATGTCTGTAAATTAAATTAAACTAAATTAAAATTAATTAAACTGTCCCTTGTGTGTAGATGAGTGGGAAAATATAGGCGCAGCTAGTGGGAATGTGGGGAAGGTTTAGCATAGAAATAGGTGTTTATAGTTGGTGTGGACTTGATAGGCTAAAGACTGTTACCATTTTGTGTCTCAGTCATTAATATGTTTAGCATTTGGTAAATCCATGTACAATTAGTACTATTATTACTGATTGTCTATTGTGAACATATACTTGAAACACAAGGAAACTAAATGTGCCGTGATTTTTGATAGGAAATTAATTATTCCACTGTTCCATGCCTGGTTTCTACAATTGAATTAAGCCTTGCGTTCTTTAACATAGTTACGTAATTTGATACATAAATCACCACAAATTAAATCATTGAGCTTTTCCTTTTGAAACAGCAATAACATTTCCATGAATCATTAATGAAATAACTATATTGTTCAGTTTAGAAGAACAACATATGAACTTAATCCATTTTAAGAAAGCTTAGAGATATCTTCAGCATATTAGTGGTGGCTGGAACTAGAATAGAATTACACAAGCATCATTTTTACTGCTGTAAAGTAGTAAAAGAACATTCAGTTATTTTGATGGTTTAGTTATCAGATGTTTCTATTAGAAGAATTACCAGACACATTCTTGTAAAATCCAAAGTGTATAAATAATATGAATTTCAGTTTTTTAAAATGACCATTTACACCTTGCTTCCGCTTCCTAACCAATTTTTTTTAAAATGTAAAATGTTATTGGATCCCGATGCTGTTGTGATCTAATGGTTCTTTGGAAGTTAAGATTGAGACATATAACATATTGCTTACGATCATTTTATTAAGTGTTACAAGCTAAAGTGTGAAGCATGGTGAGAGATAAAGAGGAGAGTGAGAGAGAGAGTGAGCGAGAGAGAAAGAGAGATAGAGACACAGAAAGAGAGAGAGAGACAGACAGAGAGAGCAAGAGAGGGAGCAAGATAGATAGATAGAGAGCAAAAGATAGAGAGAGACAGAGAGAGAGAGAGGGAGGGGGAGAGAGAGAGGGAGGAAAGAATATGAACAAAGGTGATCTGGTCTTCTTACACCAGAACACTGATTCCATCGAAATTCCAACAGATTACAATTAACTATTTAATAGCCAGATTCAAAGAATGACATGTCCCTCTGAAACCAAAAATATAGAGCCAACTGTAACCACTGAAAAACTCACTGGACAATTATGTGTCTATAGCTGATAATATAAAAATACAATCAAGCACAAGAAAGTTAAACTCAAAAAAAAACAATTATGCAGCCCAACACACAGTCAATTAAAATAGCTGGGATACTAAAAGCAGAGAGAACGAGTAAAAATCTAGTGACTACTAAACATGGATTCCAATGACATGTACATGTTTGGATTCCAAATTGTACTTATTAGAAATGGTTTTATGTTTATTAACATTTCAAAACTCATCAAACACGACAGTGTGTGGTTTCAAAATAAGCTTCTTCATTTTGAATGTGGCCCACTCGACACAATGGATAGGTCATTAAGATAGTAACAATATGTGCAATATAATCCGCTGCAACATCACTTATTCTCTAGAAAATGCTCTGCTGGTTCTGTAACTTGCTCCAAGCAGGTAAAATCTATGCTGATGGCTGGGAAACATCCCTTGAAGTAAAAAAAAGATTTAGAATGTGTGTTCAAATGCCTGCTTTCAGCGTAAAATAATATTTTCTGTCCTGCATTCTCCAATATATACATTGAGTTATTGATAATTTTTTATTGGACTTTCAGGTGGAAATATACAGGAATGCATTACATCCTAATTGACTAAGCCACTGTATCATATGAGTGCAGATTCAAAATGAAGATGCTTATCTAGAATTTACTGATACTGCAAAGCTTGATGAGCTTTGAAATCTCAGTGAGAAAGTTTTTTTTGTGTGGGAGCAGAGTTGCTATTGGATAAAAGGTTTTAATAAATCAGGCAGTTTGTACAGTTGGTAATTAAGCCAAGCTATGCACAGATAATAATGGTATAACTTGCAGCACTCATAATTATTATGATATACAGTATTGTGCAAAAGTTTTAAAAGAAAATTGGCCGGTAAGTTGTTCCAAGCATCTTGGAGAACTTACCACGGTTCTTCTACAAACTTTGGCTGTCTCAGTTGCTTCTGTCTTTCCGGGTAATCCCAGACATGCTTGATGATGTTGAGATCAAGGCTATGCGGAGGTCATCCCATCTGAAACCATATAAAAATCAAGGTGCTGAAGACTTTTGCACAGTACTGTGTACCAAACAGATAACTATATGGTGCACACGTGTTTTTAAAATAGAGAACCATAGCTGTGGTAGATAGTCAGAGTCCTTTTCCTAGAGTGGAAATGTCAAATACTAGAGGGCAGAGATTTAAGTTGCGAGGGAGTAAGTTTAAAGGAGATTTAAAAAGCAAGATTTTTATACAGAGGTTGCTATTTTCCTGGAACACACCACCGGAGGGAGGAGGGTTGGTGGTTGAGACAGATGTGATAGTCACATTTAAGAGGCATACAGACAGTGGCTTGAACAGGCAGAGAATGGAGGGAGCTAGATCATATGCAGGCAGATGGGATTTATTTAGAATGGCATCATGGTTGACATAGATGTTGAGAGCTGAAGGGACTGTTCCTGTTCTATATTCAATCAAATGAAAGAAAGAAATAGATATCCACTTCTGATACACTATGCTTTGACAGGGTGCACGCTACAAGAATTCACTGATGGACTTCACACTGAGCTGAGACACATCCACTCACTGAAAGCTCATGCTCAATACTTACAAAATAAGTCAAGCTAAGAAAACGTTATGACTTGTGCGTTCAACAGCACAGGATAATTTAACAATATTATGATAATTACTTCTAACCAATCACTGTGACACTGAAATGTAAGTTTATGAGCAAGAACTGTTACTCTTTTAGAAGATTATTGGTATGAGTGACATATGAAAATAAATATTTTCTCTCTATCACCCTTATCTTGCTTATTCCTAATCTACCCATTATTCAATACCATTTTTTTTCCTGCTATATGTACACGATTTATCATTTCTAGTTTTCGACTGGCTGAATTGGATTATTGCCTAAGCAATGACTTGCCAGACTAGTTGAAAAGCATCATTGTTTCTTAACCTGTTAATAGCTTTCAAAGATTACTCTGTAGAATCAGTCACCAAATAATAACAGGAAAAGGATAGTGATATGCATCTCTCAAGAAGATGAAGGAACATATGCCATTTTGACCAAAGTAATGGTTTTATCCATTACTATCATTTTCATAAGCAAACATCAATTTGCTTGATAATTGAAACTAATGGAACATAGAACATAGAACATAGAACATAGAATAGTACAGCACAGTACAGGCCCTTCAGCCCACAATGTTGTGCCGACCCTCAAACCCTGCCTCCCATATAAGCCCCCACCTTAGATTCCTCCATATACCTGTCTAGTAGTCTCTTAAACTTCACGAGTGTATCTGCCTCCACCACTGACTCAGGCAGTGCATTCCACGCACCAACCACTCTCTGAGTAAACAACCTTCCTCTAATATCCCCCTTGAACTTCCCACCCCTTACCTGAAAGCCATGTCCTCTTGTATTGAGCAGTGGTGCCCTGGGGAAGAGGCGCTGGCTATCCACTCTATCTATTCCTCTTATTATCTTGTACACCTCTATCATGTCTCCTCTCATCCTCCTTCTCTCCAAAGAGTAAAGCCCTAGCTCCCTTAATCTCTGATCATAATACATACTTTCTAAACCAGGCAGCATCCTGGTAAATCTCCTCTGTACCCTTTCCAATGCTTCCACATCCTTCCTATAGTGAGGTGACCAGAACTGGACACAATACTCCAAGTGTGGCCTAACCAGAGTTTTATAGAGCTGCATCATTACATCGCGACTCTTAAACTCTATCCCTCGACTTATGAAAGCTAACACCCCATAAGCTTTCTTAACTACCCTATCCACCTGTGAGGCAACTTTCAGGGATCTGTGGACATGTACCTCGAGATCTCTCTGCTCCTCCACACTACCAAGTATCCTGCCATTTACTTTGTACTCTGCCTTGGAGTTTGTCCTTCCAAAGTTTACCACCTCACACTTCTCCAGGTTGAACTCCATCTGCCACTTCTCACCCCACTTCTGCATCCTATCAATGTCTCTCTGCAATCTTTGACAATCCTCTACACTATCTACAACACCACCAACCTTTGTGTCATCTGCAAACTTGCCAACCCACCCTTCTACCCCCACATCCAGGTCGTTAATAAAAATCACGAAAAGTAGAGGTCCCAGAACAGATCCTTGTGGGACACCACTAGTCACAATCCTCCAATCTGAATGTACCCCCTCCACCATGACCCTCTGCCTTCTGCAGGCAAGCCAATTCTGAATCCACCTGGCCAAACTTCCCTGGATCCCATGCCTTCTGACTTTCTGAATAAGCCTACCATGTGGAATCTAGTCAAATGCCTTACTAAAATCCATATAGATCACATCAACTGCACTATCCTCATCTATATGCCTGGTCACCTCCTCAAAGAACTCTATCAGGCTTGTTAGACATGATCTGCCATAATAGACAACCATTGCACAAAAATAAGCTGTGGAAATAGCATTTAAACACTACTAGAAATGAATGAAAAAAGACCTTGAATTTAAGGTAAGGAACAGAGCAGAAAGCTCAAGAAGGGATCGTACAGTATGGCCAAGTGAAATAGGAATAGGAATTGATATGGGAGGTGAGGGGAGTACCTACGAGAATTAAAGGTATTATATATGAATGCACGGAGTATAAGAAATAACGTAGCTGGGCTTGAGGCACAGTTGGAAATTGGCAAGTATGATGTTGTGGGAATAACAGAGACATGGCTTCAAGTGGATAGGGCCTGGGAGATGAATATTCAAGGGTATACGTCCTATCGAAAGGACAGACTGATGGACAGAGGGGGTGGGGTGGCTCTGTCGGTGAGGAATGATATTCAGTCCCTTGCGAGAGTGGACATAGAATCAGGAGATGTAGAGTTGCTATGGATAGAACTGAGAAATTCTAAGGGTAGAAAGACCCTAATGGGAGTTATCTACAGGCCACCAAACAGTAGTCTGGATGTAGGTTGTAAGTTGAATCAAGAGTTAAAATTGGCATGTTGCAAAGGTAATGCTACAGTTGTTATGGGGGATTTCAACATGCAGGTAGACTGGAAGAATCAGGTTGGTACTGAACCCCAAGAAAGGGAGTTTGTGGAGTCCCTCCAAGATGGATTCTTAGAACAGCTTGTACTGGAGCCTACCAGAGAGAAGGTAATTCTAGATTTAGTGTTGTGTAATGAACCTGATTTGATCAAGGACCTCGAAGTAAAGGAGCCATTAGGAGGTAGTGACCATAATATGATAAGTTTTAATCTACAATTTGGCATAGAGAAGGGAAACTCGGAAGTGTCAGTATTACAGTTGAACAAAGGGAACTATGGTGCTATGAGGGAGGAGCTGGCCAAAGTTCAATGGAACAATACCCTAGCAGGGATGACAATGGAACAGCATTGGCAAGTGTTTCTGGAAATAATGCGGAAGGTGCAGGATCAGTTCGTTCCAAAGAGGAAGAAAGATCCGAAGGGGAGTAAGGGGAGGCCGTGGCTGACAAGGGAAGTAATGGACAGTATAAAAATAAAAGAGAAGTATAACATATCAAAGACGAGTGGGAAGCCGGAAGATTGGAAAACTTTTAAAGAGCAACAGAAGGTATCTAAAAAGGCAATATACAGAGAAAAAATGAGATACGAAGGTAAACTCGCCAAGAATATAAAGGAGGATAGTAAAAGCTTCTTTAGGTATGTGAAAAGGAAAAAAAATAGCTAAGACCAAAATGGGTCCCTTGAAGACAGAAACGGGTGAATTTATTATGGGGAACGAGGAAATGGCAGATGAGTTGAACAGATACTTTGGATCTGTCTTCACTAGGGAAGACACAAACAATCTCCCAGATATAATAGTGGCCAAACGACCTAGGGTAATGGATGAACTGAGGGAAATCTATATTAGGCAGGAAATGGTGTTGGATAGACTGTTGGGTCTGAAGGTTGTAAGTCCTCGGGACCTGATGGTCTACATCCCAGCATACTTAAGGAGGTGGCTTTAGAAATCGTGGACGTGTTGGTAACCATTTTCCAATGTTCTATAGATTCAGGATCAGTTTCTGTGGATTGGAGGGTGGTTAATGTTGTTCCTTTCTTCAAGAAGGGAGGAAGAGAGAAAACAGGGAATTATAGACCGGTTAACCTGACATCGGTGGTGGGAAAGATGCTGGAGTCAATTATAAAAGATTAAATTACGACACATCTGGATAGCAGTAACAGGATTGGTCCGAGTCTGCATGGATATACGAAGGGGAAATCGTGCTTGACTAATCTTCTGGAATTTTTTGAGGATGTAACTATGAAAATGGACAAGGGAGAGCCAGTGGATGTAGTGTACCTGGACTTTCAGAAAGTCTTTGATAAAGTCCCACATATGAGATTAGTGGGCAAAATTAGGGCACACAGTTAGGAAAAGGGGAAGTACAACGAGATCTGGATGTTCTTGTACATCAGTCACTGAAAGCAAGCGTGCAAATACAGCAGGCAGTGAAGAAAGCTAATGGCATGCTGGCATTCATAACAAGGGGAATTGAGTATAAGAGCAAAGAGGTCCTTCTGCAGCTGTACAGGGCCCTGGTGAGACCACACATGGAGTACTGTGTGCAGTTTTGGTCTCAAATTTGAGGAAGGACATTCTTGCTATTGAGGGAGTGCAGCATAGGTTCACAAGGTTAATTCCCAGGGTGGCGGGACTGTCATATGTCGAAAGCTTGGAGTGACTGGGCTTGTATACTCTGGAATTTAGAAGGCTGAGAGGGGATCTTATTGAAACATATAAGATTATTAAGGGATTGGACACGCTGGAGGCAGGAAGCATGTTCCCGCTGATGGGTGAGTCCAGAACCAGAGGCCACAGTTTAAGAATAAGGGGTAGGCTATTTAGAACGGAGTTGAGGAAAAGCTTTTTCACCCAGAGAGTGGTGGATATATGGAATGCTCTGCCCCAGAAGGCTGTGGAGGCCAAGTCTCTGGATGCTTTCAAGGAAGAGATGGATAGAGCTCTTAAAGATAGTGGAAACAAAGGTAATGGGGATAAGGCAGGAACTGGATACTGATTGTGGATGATCAACCATGATCACAGTGAATGGCGGTGCTGGCTCGAAGGGCCAAAAGGCCTACTCCTGCACCTATTGTCTATTGAATTGTTTGGAGGCAAGTTTCTATAATAGAGATCTTGTTTGGTACCAGCAAGTTTCATTAAGTTCATCATAGTTGTGAAGGGTCTATGGCTAAAATGTTGACAGTTCAATTCCCTCCATAGATGCTGCCCGACCTGCTGAGTACCTCCAACATTTATGTGTGTTGTTCAGTCATAACTGAATAACCTGGACCACCGGGTTTATCCACCTGGATCGGATCCTCAGCACTGGTGTTTCTGAGGGTTCTGTGCAAATTCTCTTTGTATACCCATGATTGTATGGCAAGATATAGCAGTTATTAAGCTCCTGATGACACCATGGTTATCAGTTGGCTGACCAACATGGTTTGATAAGTATACTAAAGAGATTACAAACCTTGTGTCGTGGTCTCAGAACAGCAACTTAACCTCTAACGTCACTAAGAGGATAGAGTTGCTTGTTGAACTAAGGAAACGGGGAAGAAATGAACACAATCCTATCCTTACTGAGGACTTGCTGTAGAGATGGTCAACGGTTTCAAGTTTCTTAACATCCGTACCCATCTCACCTAGTCCTTTCACACTGATGCAGTGATCAAGAATGCTCATTAGCATTTGTACTTCCTTAGGCATCGGAGAAGATTCAGCTTTCCCGAAAGGATCCTTTAGAATCTCTGTAGAAAATAACAGAAAAGGTATCCCAATGGGTTGCGACTCAGCCCGGTGTCTCAGCTGCTCTTCTCCAGACCAAAAGAACCTGCTGAGGATGGTAAACACTGTCCAACCCTTCACGAGCTTGACATATCTTTCCATCCAGTCCATTTTCACTGTGCATTGCTTCAAGAAGCCTGGTGGTACTCTAATCCTGTTTTACTGAAGCAGAGCCTGTGGAGGCGAGGCTGGTTTCTATGATGTGTGGAGCTCCGCAGTTTCTTGTGGGCAGAGCAGTTGTAATACCAGATTGGGTGCTTTTTACGGGGCAGTGAACAAAATGGTGAGGGTCATAGTGTCAGGCATATTTCATTAGCCTTCTCTCTTTCAAAGATCTCGAGAAAGTCTTCCATGCCCTTATATCCTCCCGCTTGGACTACTCCAACTCCCTGTATACTGGGATTAGTCAGTCGTCCCTGTCCCGCCTGCAACTGGTCCAGAACGCCGCAGCCAGGCTCCTGACAGGTGCCTGGAAGAGGGACCATATTACTTCTATCCTGGCCTCTCTCCACTGGTTACCAGTAAGGTTTAGAATTGATTTTAAGGTTCTCCTGTTTGTTTATAAAGCCCTAAATGGGCTGGCCCCCTCCTATATCACACACCTTCTAACCCCTTATTCTACTTCCAGGTCCCTCAGGTCGGCTGACTTGGGGCTCCTGGCTGTCCCACGATCTAAATTTAAGTTCAGGGGTGACCCCACCTTTGCTGTTGTAGCCCCTAGACTGTGGAACAGCATTCCCCTCCCTATCAGATCTGCCCCCTCCATTGACTCAATATATTAAGTCCAGGCTCAAAACTTACCTTTATTCACTAGTGTTTGAATCTTCCTGATGTGGCTGACTTTTGGCTTGTGCCTAGGTTCGTGTTGTTTATTTTGTGCCTATAAGCTGTGTGTCTTGTTGCTTATATCTGTGTTGTATTTGTGATTTTAACTACCTGATATGGTTTGTACAGCACTTTGGTCAACATGGGTTGTTTTTAAATGTGCTTTATAAATAAATTTGACTTGACTTACTGAAGTTGTAAAGGCACTGGTGAGCTTTTGTGACTGTGACATTTATATGGTTAGATCAGAACAGGCTACTGGCATTGTTCAATCCTAGGAACTTGAAGCTTTTAACACTCTCAGCTGTCAGGTGGATTTCATGGCACCCCAGTGTACAGTACATGACAGAAAACTCAGCTGAATCTGAATCTTTGAGGAGGGATCAGAGACCAAGGTGTTGCCTTGGGTGATAGCAGAGATCAGAGATTTAAAGTGCCTCCTGGAGATTAGTGAGATTTGTGAGTTCAGGGGGTTCTAGATATTCTGGGATCAGAGCAAAGATTTTGAAAACAATATCAGCTACTGACAAACAGCCGAGAATGGGTCTGAATGCTGGAGGTGCTTTGAGATTACCTAATAACAGAGAACTAGCAGGAGAATATGGCCCAGGTCACCCTGCAATACTGCAGAATGAAAGAAATCACATTGCTGTCTGCAAGGGTTGCTTGTGGCTGCAAGTACCTGATTGAATCTTACAAGTGATGCAACACGACCTCAAGGTGTCTTTAGTACTTTTAAATTGATTATGTATAGGCAAAAGCAATTCTCTTCACGAAGGAGTAGTTGGGGCTCCTGAAGGCTAGTTCAGAGTAGAATTAGCAGAGATCCTAATGAAGAATGCCAGACAGGAGTAGTTTAGGGTTATTTGGTATTCGAACAGCCAACAAAAATAGGTTTAAAACATCACACATAAAAGTCGCTGGTGAACGCAGCAGGCCAGGCAGCATCTCCAGGAAGAGGTACAGTCGACGATTTGTGCCAAGACCCTTCCTCAGGACTAACTGAAAGAAGAGATAGTAAGAGGTTTGAAAGTGGGAGGGGGAAGGGGAGATCAGAAATGATAGGAGAAGACGGGAGGGGGAGGGATGGAGCCAAGAGCTGGACAGTTGATTGGCAAAAGGGATATGAGAGGATCATGGGACAGGAGGCCTAGGGAGAGGGGTGAAACCCAGATGATGGGCAATAACGGATGGGGTACGAGGGGGAGGTGGGGCATTAACGGAAGTTAGAGAAGTCGATGTTCATGCCATCAGGTTGGGGCCTACCAGACGGAATATAAGGTAAACAACATACATCAAAGTTGCTGGTGAACGCAGCAGGCCAAGCAGCATCTATAGGAAGAGGCGCAGTCGACGTTTCAGGCCGAGACCCTTCGTCAGGACTAACTGAAGGAAGAGTGAGTAAGGGATTTGAAAGCTGGAGGGGGAGGGGGAGATGCAAAATGATAGGAGAAGACAGGAGGGGGAGGGATAGAGCCGAGAGCTGGACAGGTGATAGGCAAAAGGGGATACGAGAGGATCATGGGACAGGAGGCCTAGGGAGAAAGACGGGGGGGGGGTGACCCAGAGGATGGGCAAGAGGTATATTCAGAGGGACAGAGGGAGAAAAAGGAGAGTGAGAGAAAGAATGTGTGCATAAAAATGAGTAACAGCTGGGGTACGAGGGGGAGGTGGGGCCTAGCGGAAGTTAGAGAAGTCAATGTTCATGCCATCAGGTTGGAGGCTACCCAGACGGAATATAAGGTGTTGTTCCTCCAACCTGAGTGTGGCTTCATCTTTACAGTAGAGGAGGCCGTGGATAGACATGTCAGAATGGGAATGGGATGTGGAATTAAAATGTGTGGCCACTGGGAGATCCTGCTTTCTCTGGCGGACAGAGTGTAGATGTTCAGCAAAGCGGTCTCCCAGTCTGCGTCGGGTCTCACCAATATATAAAAGGCCACATCGGGAGCACCGGACGCAGTATATCACCCCAGTCGACTCACAGGTGAAGTGATGCCTCACCTGGAAGGACTGTTTGGGGCCCTGAATGGTGGTAAGGGAGGAAGTGTAAGGGCATGTGTAGCACTTGTTCCGCTTACACGGATAAGTGCCAGGAGGGAGATCAGTGGGGAGGGATGGCGGGGACGAATGGACAAGGGAGTTGTGTAGGGAGCGATCCCTGTGGAATGCAGAGAGAGGGGGGGAGGGAAAGATGTGCTTAGTGGTGGGATCCCGTTGGACGTGGCGGAAGTTACGGAGAATAATATGTTGGACCCGGAAGCTGGTGGGGTGGTAGGTGAGGACCAGGGGAACCCTATTCCTAGTGGGGTGGTGGGAGGATGGAGTGAGAGCAGATGTACGTGAAATGGAGGAGATGCGTTTAAGAGCAGAGTTGATAGTGGAGGAAGGGAAGCCCCTTTCTTTAAAAAATGAAGACATCTCCCTCATCCTGGAATGAAAAGCCTCAGCCTGAGAGCAGATGCGGCGGAGATGGAGGAATTGCGAGAAGGGGATGGCGTTTTTGCAAGAGACAGGGTGAGAAGAGGAATAGTCCAGATAGCTGTGAGAGTCAGTAGGCTTATAGTAGATATCAGTGGATAAGCTGTCTCCAGAGACAGAGACAGAAAGATCTAGAAAGGGGAGGGAGGTGTCGGAAATAGACCAGGTAAACTTGAGGGCAGGGTGAAAGTTGGAGGCAAAGTTAATAAAGTCAACGAGTTCTGCATGTGTGCAGGAAGCAGCGCCAATGCAGTCGTCGATATAGCGAAGGAAAAGTGGGGGACAGATACCAGAATAGGCACGGAACATAGATTGTTCCACAAACCCAACAAAAAGGCAGGCATAGCTAGGACCCATACGGGTGCCCATAGCTACACCTTTAGTTTGGAGGAAATGGGAGGAGCAAAAGGAGAAATGATTAAGAGTAAGGACTAATTCCGCTAGACAGAGCAGAGTGGTGGTAGAGGGGAACTGATTAGGTCTGGAATCCAAAAAGAAGCGTAGAGCTTTGAGACCTTCCTGATGGGGGATGGAAGTATATAAGGACTGGACATCCATGGTGAAAATAAAGCGGTGGGGGCCAGGGAACTTAAAATCATCGAAAAGTTTAAGAGCGTGAGAAGTGTCACGAACATAGGTCGGAAGGGATTGAACAAGGGGTGATAAAACAGTGTCGAGGTATGCAGAAATGAGTTCGGTGGGGCAGGAGCAAGCTGAGACAATAGGTCGGCCAGGACAGGCAGGTTTGTGGATCTTTCCCTCCCCCCCTCCCTCTGCATTCCGCAGGGATCGCTCCCTACACAACTCCCTTGTCCATTCGTCCCCCCCATCCCTCCCCACTGATCTCCCTCCTGGCACTTATCCGTGTAAGCGGAACAAGTGCTGCACATGCCCTTACACTTCCTCCCTTACCACCATTCAGGGCCCCAAACAGTCCTTCCAGGTGAGGCATCACTTCACCTGTGAGTCGACTGGGGTGATATACTGCGTCCGGTGCTCCCGATGTGGCCTTTTATATATTGGTGAGACCCGACGCAGACTGGGAGACCGCTTTGCTGAACATCTACACTCTGTCCGCCAGAGAAAGCAGGATCTCCCAGTGGCCACACATTTTAATTCCACATCCCATTCCCATTCTGACATGTCTATCCACGGCCTCCTCTACTGTAAAGATGAAGCCACACTCAGGTTGGAGGAACAACACCTTATATTCCGTCTGGGTAGCCTCCAACCTGATGGCATGAACATTGACTTCTCTAACTTCCGCTAGGCCCCACCTCCCCCTCGTACCCCAGCTGTTACTCATTTTTATGCACACATTCTTTCTCTCACTCTCCTTTTTCTCCCTCTGTCCCTCTGAATATACCTCTTGCCCATCCTTTGGGTCACCCCCCCCCCCGTCTTTCTCCCTAGGCCTCCTGTCCCATGATCCTCTCGTATCCCCTTTTGCCTATCACCTGTCCAGCTCTCGGCTCTATCCCTCCCCCTCCTGTCTTCTCCTATCATTTTGCATCTCCCCCTCCCCCTCCAGCTTTCAAATCCCTTACTCACTCTTCCTTCAGTTAGTCCTGACGAAGGGTCTCGGCCTGAAACGTCGACTGCGCCTCTTCCTATAGATGCTGCTTGGCCTGCTGCGTTCACCAGCAACTTTGATGTATGTTGCTTGAATTTCCAGCATCTGCAGAATTCCTGTTGTTTGGAATATAAGGTGTTGTTCCTCCAACCTGAGTGTGGCTTCACCTTTACGGTAGAGGAAGCCGTGTAACTTTAAATTGAAGGGGAATTTCATGGTGCGCCTTTCAAGTCCCTACAACACTGCAACATACATCAAAGTTGCTGGTGAACACAGCAGGCCAGGCAGCATCTATAGGAAGAAGCGCAGTCGACGTTTCAGGCCGAGACCCTTCGTCAGGACTAACTGAAGGAAGAGTGAGTAAGGGATTTGAAAGCTGGAGGGGGAGGGGGAGATGCAAAATGATAGGAGAAGACAGGAGGGGGAGGGATGGAGCCGAGAGCTGGACAGGTGATAGGCAGAAGGGGGTACGAGAGGATCATGGGACAGGAGGTCCGGGAAGAAAGACGGGGGTGGGGGTGACCCAGAGGATGGGCAAGAGGTATATTCAGAGGGACAGAGGGAGAAAAAGGAGAGTGAGAGAAAGAATGTGTGCATTAAAAACAGTAACAGATGGGGTACGAGGGGGAGGTGGGGCCTAGCGGAAGTTAGAGAAGTCAATGTTCATGCCATCAGGTTGGAGGCTACCCATACGGAATATAAGGTGTTGTTCCTCCAACCTGAGTGTGGCTTCATCTTTACAGTAGAGGAGGCCGTGGATAGACATGTCAGAATGGGAATGGGATGTGGAATTAAAATGTGTGGCCACTGGGAGATCCTGCTTTCTCTGGCGGACAGAGCGTAGATGTTCAGCAAAGCGGCCTCCCAGTCTGCGTCGGGTCTCACCAATATATAAAAGGCCACATCGGGAGCACCGGACGCAGTATATCACCCCAGTCGACTCACAGGTGAAGTGATGCCTCACCTGGAAGGACTGTTTGGGGCCCTGAATGGTGGTAAGGGAGGAAGTGTAAGGGCATGTGTAGCACTTGTTCCGCTTACACGGATAAGTGCCAGGAGGGAGATCAGTGGGGAGGGATGGGGGGGACGAATGGACAAGGGAGTTGTGTAGGGAGCGATCCCTGCGGAATGCAGAGAGAGGGGGGGAGGGAAAGATATGCTTAGTGGTGGGATCCCGTTGGAGGTGGCGGAAGTTACGGAGAATAATATGTTGGACCCGGAGGCTGGTGGGGTGGTAGGTGAGGACCAGGGGAACCCTATTCCTAGTGGGGTGGTGGGAGGTTGGAGTGAGAGCAGATGTACGTGAAATGGGGGAGATGCGTTTAAGAGCAGAGTTGATAGTGGAGGAAGGGAAGCCCCTTTCTTTAAAAAATGAAGACATCTCCCTCGTCCTAGAATGAAAAGCCTCATCCTGAGAGCAGATGCGGCGGAGACGGAGGAATTGCGAGAAGGGGATGGCGTTTTTGCAAGAGACAGGGTGAGAAGAGGAATAGTCCAGATAGTTGTGAGAGTCAGTAGGCTTATAGTAGACATCAGTGGATAAGCTGTCTCCAGAGACAGAGACAGAAAGATCTAGAAAGGGGAGGGAGGTGTCAGAAATGGACCAGGTAAACTTGAGGGCAGGGTGAAAGTTGGAGGCAAAGTTAATAAAGTCAACGAGTTCTGCATGCGTGCAGGAAGCAGCGCCAATGCAGTCGTCGATGTAGTGAAGGAAAAGTGGGGGACAGATACCAGAATAGGCACGGAACATAGATTGTTCCACAAACCCAACAAAAAGGCAGGCATAGCTAGGACCCATACGGGTGCCCATAGCTACACCTTTAGTTTGGAGGAAATGGGAGGAGCAAAAGGAGAAATTATTGAGAGTAAGGACTAATTCTGCTAGACGGAGCAGAGTGGTGGTAGAGGGGAACTGATTAGGTCTGGAATCCAAAAAGAAGCGTAGAGCTTTGAGACCTTCCTGATGGGGGATGGAAGTATATAGGGACTATATAACACTGCAGTTGCTTACATTGACATGCAAATCATTTGGGCTGATGCATAATATGAGAGAGTGGCTCTATTATTGCATTTTGGATGGGTGGTAATATTGTACAAAAGAGAATCAATTTGCAGACCAAACACTTATCACCTTTACCATATGGATCACAATTGGAATGTGAAGGTGATGAACCCTGATCACCAGCCTATTGCTCCCATGGTTTCCCTGACTGAAGATGGTCACCAATGCAGAAAAACTAATTACTTATCAGACATCCCACCCTGCATAAAATTATTTCAGAGAGGTAGCACCACCATTTCAGGGAGGTAGCATCCCCATCCCCCGCAACTCCATATCCCCACCCCTCCCCGTCGACCTCCAAGGATGTATGTAATACTTTGTTTAGTGATATTGTCTAATCTGTAAACCAAGTTGGGTATATACAGCAAATGCGACATTAAAATATGTACTTATATTATATTATATTATATTATATTATCATGTTTATTCCATTACAACTTTAAGCAAGTCTACAAGGAGTTTGGCTTCATCAGGTAGGGCATCAATAGTGTAGCTCCTTGGAAGCTAGCCAGATAGTTTAAATCAGGGGTCCCCAACCTTCTTTGCACTGTAGACCGGTTTAATATTGACAATACTCTTGCGGACCAGCCGACCCAGTACTGGGGGGGCAGGGGCGGTGTTAAACACGACCGGAATATAGGTGATAAGTCAACCATAAGTCACTTGTAAGTGGCTAATACACTCAATTTTGTTTCTAAAGGGGTTTGTCCAATGAATTTAATATTAAACACTCAACACATATTTTCCTCGCATGAATGTAGTGATAAGTCAATTATAACAGTGGTCCCAAACCTCCGGGCCACGAAGAATGCAGCGGTATGGCGGTAGCCAGAATGCACCCAGCACATCTTTAAGAAAAAAGCCGAAATAAATAAACTAATTGACTAGGTGCCGCCCAGCATGTAAAGCCCGCCCAGATCAGAGGCGACGCAATCTGCAATCGCCTTTGATCTGGGCCATCATTTACACGCCGGGTAGCACCCAATTAATTAGCTTGTTTATTTTGGCTTTTTTCTTAAAGATGTGCTGGGTGCGTTCCGGCCACCGCTGTACCGTTGTGTTCTTCGCGGCCCGGAAGCTGGGGACCACTGAATTATAAGTCACTTATAAGTCAATAGCATCATAACATTTTAAATAACATTTGGATACTAAACACACAGCGCATATTTTCCTCGTATGAGCATATAAAATCATTGCAGTACACCAATATCGCTGAACCAGTGGGAGCCCTGGGCCTGTTTTCCTGCAACAACATGGTCCTATCGAGGGGTGATGGGAGACAGCGATACTCGAAGGGGGTTCCTTATGTCCAGTCTATTCCGCAATTTAGTTTTTGTTGCATTCATTGCAGAAAACTCCGCTTTGCAGAAAAATGTTGGAAATGGAAGCAACGTTTTCAGTGCTTTCGTGGCTATCTCAGGATATTCAGCCTTGACTTTGATCCAGAATGCCGGCAGAGATGTTATGTCAGACATACTTTTCAGCCTGCCGTCATTTGCAAGCTCGAGGAGTTGATCTTTTTCCCGTGCTAACATGGATGATTCACCGGGGACATTCACAAATGGGTCACGGACCCATTCCTTTGCACGTCTTGGGTCACTGATGACCTCGCCTGCGTTAAAATTCAACAGTACGTGACAGAGAATGAGGAAAGGTGCAGCTGACTCATATCGTTTCATATCGCCAAATCATATCGTTTCCTCGTGGCCCAGTGGTTGGGGACCGCTCTTAGCACGAAGAAAGACCAATCAGGATGCTCGCTCTCCCTCTCCCTCTCCCTCTCAGAAAAATCTATTTCCGGGATATTGTATATAATTTCCGGATGTCAGGAAACCACTATCCATATGCGGGAGACTCCCGGACCTTCTGGGAGAGGTGGGATGTCTGACTTATACATTTGACTGATTGAGAAGATGCAGTCCATTGAACATTCGCAATGGTATTTCACCAGGGCAACATAATGAAGTTTAAAAGTTCACACCTGCTGCAGGTGTCAAAATATTGAGAACTAAAAAATTTGAGAAGAAATATAAACACGAGAGATTCCGTAGATGCTTGAAATCCAGAGCAAAAGACAAAGTGCTGGATGGAACATCAGCAGGTCAGGCAGCAGCTATGGAGAGGAACAAACAGTTGACATTTTGGGCAGACACCCTTCATCAGGACTAAAAAAAGAAATGTAAAATTTTTTTTCCAGCATGGAAAAGCGCACGCATATTTTCATTATTTGAGACTCTTTGATATCTTATGTTAGAAATAGTCTTATGGGAAGTTATAAGTAACTGGACAATTATTGGTATCAGAAAACATATTTTCTTTTGATTCCAACATAGCTGATGTTCCAAAAAAATGTGAGTTGGAAGTTTTAGAGTAGAGGTTGATTCTTAAATATTTGTCAACTTTTTCCCAGGTTTGGCTAATTAAATATGTTAATACATGAAAGACAATTTAATTTAAATTGCTTTGTAGGTTCGTCTTTGGCCATCTAAATTTTCCAGATCTGCAGAAATCTGAGAAGCGCATCATTTTTGCAAAGGGGGTAAATGTTTTCCCCAGCAACTACATTGCTCCTCCATCAAACCTTCCATAATCCTGAACCTCACTTGGGATTGACGGTACTTTTGAAATATTGCTCATCACATTATTCCCAACCCAGGGTTGACCTTCAGACTCGAACTCCCATGTTTCCATGAATGTCACAGTCAAAAGCAAAGTAAATTTACCATCATCATATACTACCTTGAGATTCATTCATAAATAAAGATCCACAAACCTTACCTAATTTTATCCTCCATGATTTACTCCCCTCCTACATATATCCACAACATTTCTCATGCTCTTGATCTCAATAGCTTTCAATTCCCTGGTCCCAGTTGTCTCGTTTTCATTGTGGATGCCCAGTTCCTATAAACTTCTATTGCCCATCAAGAAGACCATAAAGCTCTTCCCTTTTCTAACTTGACAACAGAGCAGATCAGTTCCTCTCCACCACCATTTTCCTCTGCCTGGTGGAACTGATCCTCACCCTCAACAATTTCTCTTTTAGCTCTTCTCACATTCTCCAAATCAACACCTCCTTCCCCTTTCTCCATCTCTCTGTCTTCATGATTGGAGACAATTAGCCTACTGCCACTTGCCCATTCACTTCCTCCCTCACCTCCATTCAGGATTCTAAGCAATCCTTCTAGGTGAGGCAACATTTCACCTCTGTATCTGTTGGGGTCATCAACTGTATCTGATGCTCCCAAAGCAGCCTGTTCTACATTGATGAGACCCAATGTAGGTTGGGGTCTGTGTTGTTGTGCTCTTCAGTTTGATCCACAAGGATCAGAATTTCTAGGCGGCCAACCATTTTATTATCTCTCCCCATTCCCGTTCAACATGAGAATCCATAGCCTCTTCTTTTGCCATGATGAGGCAACTCTCAGGCTTGAGAAGCAATACCTTATATCCCATTTAGGTAGCCTCCAACCTGACTGCATGAATGTCGATTTTTCCAACTTCTGGTAATTTGTTTCCCTTCCCCCCTCCCTCTTCTTCATTTTGCCATTTTGACTTCTTACTTCTGCTCATCTACCCCTGCTACCCCTCTTCCTTCCCTTTCTTCCATAATCCACTCTCCTCTCCTGTCAGATTCCTTCTTCTCCAGTCCTTATCAGCTCCCAGCTTTTTAATTCATCGCCCCCGTTCCCCCACCCTCCTGGATTTACCTATCACCTTTTAGCCTGTTCTCCTTCCTTCCCCCCTCCTTATTCTGGCATCTTCCCCCTTCCTTTCCAGGGTCTCGGCTCAAAACATCGACTGTTTATTCATTTCCATAGATGCCGCCTGAACTGCTGAACTGCTCCAGCATTTTGCGTGTATTGCTCTGGATATCCAGCACCTGCAGGATCTCCTGTGTTTATAAACAACGTATGACAAAAAGATCAATGTCCAAAAGAAACCAAATTGTGCAAAATAATACTGAGAACATAAACTGTGGAGTCCTTGAAAGTGAGTCTGTAGATTTTGGAATCAGTTCAGAGTTTTGGTGAGTAAATTATCCATGCTGGTTCATCAGCCTGATGGTAGGAGGGTAATAAATGTTCCTGAAGCCAGTGGTGTGGGACTTAAGGCTCCTGAACCTCCTGTTTGACGGCAGCAGTGAGAAAAGAGCATGGCCAGGTTGGCGGGAGTCCTTGCTGCTTGTAAATCTGCTCAGTGGTGGGGAAGACTTTGGACTGGGCTGTATCCACCACTTTCTGTAGACATTTCTGTTCTTGGTCATCGGTGCTTCCACATCAGGTCGTGATGAAAACAGTGAGGATACTCTCAAATGTGTATTGATGGAGGTTTGTCAAAGTGTTTGGTGACATGCCAACCCTACGCAAACTTCTAAGAAAATAGAGGTGTTGTCCTGCATTCTTTGTGATGGCACTTATGCGCTGGTCCCGGGACATGATAACCCCAAGGAATTTAAAGTTTCTGACCCTCCACCTCTGATCCCCTGTTGAGTGCCTGCTTACGGAGCTCCAGCTTCTTCCTCCTGTGGTTGATAATCAGGTCTTTGGTTTTGCTGATGCTGAGTGAGGCATCCTTGTTGTGGTCCCATTCAGCCAGATTCCCAGTCTCCGTTCTATACGCTGAATCATCACAACCTTTGATTTGGCCAGCAACAGAGGCCATCAGAGAACTCACTCAAGGCTGCGAGTACTTTTCATCCGACCAGGAGCTAAACCTATCAATGTATTCACTACTAGTAGCTGGTGATTAGGTTTGACTCCATTCAGTATTAAACCATGCACTTCATTAAATCAAGTCTTCCAGTATCTGCAGAAACCTTTGAAGACTTCATTCCATCTCTTAAGTTCCAGTTCATGAGTATAATAGAACAGTCACTGCTTGACTGGATGAAACACTCTCTAAATTCAGACCTATTGAAGATAAGGAAATCCACTGGATTGGCAGCCCATCCAGCTATTTAAAGAATGAATCCATCTATCACTTGCAAACTGCGGCAGCAGTCTGTTCCATGTACTAAAAGCAATGCAGATGCTCCCCCGCGCCCCCCCCCCCGACTACTCTGGTATCAGCTTCCAAATCTGACTCTTGACCACAAAGAACATTAAAGGCAGAAAAATGCATTGGTACGCTGCCAACTGCAGATCACACTTGATAATACATACCATCCTGATGAAGAAAGATACCACTGCTTCCTAACTTCTGCTGGTTCTACACCACTGGGATGTACATTTCCCAGAATGCAGTAGATCAAGAAAGTGGCTCACATCACTTACAGTAGACTATTATTGATGAGCAATAATTCTCAAGAAATAGAAATAAAATGAGAAAAAAAAGGGTTTGTGTTGGTGATACCTGGCAGTCTTTCAACTAAACAATCAACTGCTGTCTCGAATCAGCTCAGTGCTGCACAAAAAAGAATATGTGGTCAAGTATAATAGCAATCTAGCCCAATGCTGCTCGTGATTATCACATTTAATAATCTGTCTAAATATTATAACATTCGACCATTATTAATTTCTGGTTGGTCACTCTGAAAGCTAATAAATACTTCCAAGATGCATCCTTGTAGGTTTGTGGAAGAAGCAATGTAAAATTTTAATATTTCAAATAAATGGAATTAAACAGAAATAAATTTGTGACTTACCAAAGCATACAAGACTTAAATGTAGTACTAAAACATGCAAAACTCGTATGTGGTGGATTAATTTGAAGAGACATTGAACTTGTTCTGAGTATCCTGTCTATTTCATATACGCAGGGGTGCTACATGTCAGTTGAACAGAAAATAAATATATTTAATGTGGCAGTTATGTCTGTTAGAAATATTACAAAAAGCAAATCACCTTCTTCATTACTGTCAGATCTGGGCTGACTGTTATATATCACCTTCACTGTGTTGGTCATAATACAATTACATGTACAATATGCCTCAGCAGGATTTGAGTCTGTGATGTGTGTCAGATAAACAGAGCATGTAAATAGGTTTTTCTCCGTTAATCTTTGATATAAATAATTGGCATGACAGAGTGCATGCAGGAAGCAAAGATAGGATGATTGCTTCTCTGGAGTGAACTTTCTGTTTTTTTTAAATGGAAGGAACATCAGTTCACCTCTATTGTCAGTCGTTTTGTTTTACACCTTCTACCTGTAGGCTTCACACAAGCACAGAACAGGAAAAACACCACCATTATCCTTGAGGGTGTGGAGAATCTCGTTATTATAGGTTGTGTTCGTATGTTCAAGTTTAATAGTTGGGGTAGTTAGTCACCATAACTGGCAATCCATCTGTAGTTCTAGTAGGTGAATGTGGAGACTATTTTTTAATTTGCTATTTTTTTTGGAATATGGCCAAATATAAGTAATATTATGCAGTGGATAACTATATACAGCAAAGCTTCCTTGAACCATTTTATTAAAGAGAATCCTTTTAACGATGGCAGGGTATCACTGAATATACTATAATGAGATTCTTTTCAATTTTCTGATACATTACATTCAAATTAATATATTGAATGACTGTAATATGATATTGGTTAATACAAATCCTAATTTAAGATTGGTAGCTCCGCTGGATTGTCTTTGAGCCTTCTTGAAGTAATTGATTCCCTAGGGGCACTGCTGCTGACAACTTGATGAGAAAAATACTATATGCATGTTCTGTTCCTCAGAGCCATTACTCAGGGTCTGTTGCTTGTATAGAGATGTGGTCTGTAATAAGCACCATGACTGGGGTCTCTTTCTAGCCTGTAGTCATGTATTAATTATTCTTAAAGCAGATTTAAAACTACTAGTTATGAATGTAATTCTTTTATGTCAAATTAAAGACTGTTTAATCAGGACAAAGAGCTGTTACAGAAAAAGTGACGATCACTTTTGATCCGTCACAGAATAAAGTGATTCAATCGCAACAAGGTCCATATCTGTTAGTCCTGGATAGTTGAAAGTCCTCTCAAATTAAACACAATTCTCTGCTTTTTCCTAATAATCCGGTGAATATTTCCTTTTCAGACATAAATCCACCCCCTACTGGAAAATTACCAATGATTTTTTTTTGGCATCCTTTCAGGTGGGTTGAAATCCAGAGTGAACAAAGTATAATGTTACAGCTTAATCTGTCCTTGTCATAAAACAGCACCGCCAAATAAGTTAACATTAATCCTTTTGACGAGTGTTGTTTCATTTGGTTGTATATATGTAGTCAGATGAAAATAAACTTGAACTAGAATTTGAACTTTTTCTTCACTTGGATGTAATTGCTAAGAAGTACGGGTCACTAAATGGTTTCACCATGTGATCTATGGCTCCAACCAGAATGATTTCCAGATTGAAGCTTTCATAACTGCATAACTGACCTACTAAGTATGCATACTGTATAATCCAAAAAAAAACTTGGAAGTGTTGTCCATACACATGATTTACATAATTGGATAATGCTGTGCTTGTCTGGAACCTTCCAAAGGTTGACTTGCCACACACATGGAGAAACGAGATTGAAAATTATGAAGTTTGCAGTCCACCGAGAAGAAATCAATTTTAATCGATAGAAAAGCACAGAAACGCTTCTGTCTGCAGAGATGTGAAACAAAGGTTTGGGGCTAATTTTAAATAAAAATGAGAGGTGGTGAAATGTCTAATATGCTACTTGGTGACTTTTCATCTTGTTTATTAAGGAAGAATGTGCAGTCATTTTCATAGTCAAAGAGAGAAGTTATATGAGATTCTGAATGAAATAAAAATAATCAAGTGGAATTAGTAGAGATGAGTTTTATTTAAAATTTGATAAGTTACCAGGTCTAGGAGGAATGCAAAGAGGTTGCTGAAGAAAGCACTGTATGGGTGGAAATTGCACAAGTGCTGATAGGAAGAGGACTTGACACTTGTAAATGTTTTACTCTTATTCAAAAAGAATAGAAGGACAAACCCAGCAATTATAGGCTGGTCAGTGGTGGATAAGGTTTCAGCAGCAAAAATTAACGGAAACCTGTGCAATTGTGGACTTAATGCCAGATAAGAAGAAATCTGTTAAAATCCAATAAACTGCCCTGAGAAAGTTCAGTAAACAGTTCAGTGGCCCCATAAATGAGAAATCGGTTTGGGAAGTCATGGGGAAAAGTTGCAGTTTTGGACCAGAAGGAACACAGTTTTGTTCTGCAGTGCATGCTTCTGAGACCACTTCTTTTTCTGACCTTTAATAATGACTTGAATTTGAATGAATAGAGAACCATTTCAAAATCTACACACAAAACAAAACTTGGAAATATGATAAACAGAAAGAAATTCAGTAATGGGTTTTAGGTGGAAATGGGCTGTTTGCAGAATAGGTAGCTACATGGGAAGAGTGAAATGATACATGGATCACTCTGCCAGGGTTAATGGTAGAGGAAGGTACATTAAAGACATTTAAGAAACTCTTAAATAAGCACATGGATGATAGAAAAACAGAGGACTATTTAGGATGGAAAGGTTAGATAGATTTTAGAGTAGGTTAAAAGGTCAGCACAACATCATCAGCTGAAGGGCTTGTACTGTGCTGCAATTTTCTAAGTTCTATGATACATTTCATGGAGACACATGGATTCTAGAAATCTAAGAGTGCCACAGAACAGAGGGACACACTGCGTATATGATGGGAGCCGCTCCCTCAATGTCAGCAAGACCAAGGAGCTCATTATTGACTTCAGGAGGAGGAATCTTGAGGTCTGTGAGCCAGTCCACATCAGGGGATCAGAGGTGGAGACACTCAGCAACTTTGAAATCCTCGGTGTTATCATTTCAGAGGATCTGTCCTAGGTAGAGCACTTAAGTGCCATTATAAAGAAAGCATGGCAGTGCCTCTGCTTTCTAAGAAGTTTGCGAAAATTCGGTTCATCATCTAAGACATTGTCAAGACTTTGAATGTGTGGTGGTGAGTATATTGACCAGTTGCATCATGGTCTAGTATGGGACTACCAATGCCTTTGAATGGAAAAGCCTACAAAAGTCGTGGATCACATGTAAATTATTCTGTACCAGTGTGCACACCTGCATGGAGTACTGTTGCGGGAAAGCCACATCCATCAACATGGACCCCCACCATCCAGGCCATGCTCTCTTCTCACTACTGCCATCGGCAATGGAGGTATAGGAGCCTCAGAACCCAACAGCCAGTTCAACCCTTCAACCATTATGTTCTTGAACCAGAGGGAATAACTTCACTCATCTTCACTTGCCCCATCACCAAACTGCTCCCACCTTTAAGGACTCTACATCTCATGGTCTCAATATTTATTGCTTATTCATTTAATTTTTTGCATTGTTTTTCTTTTGTTGTTGTCTGTTGCATACTGGTTGTTGTCCATCCTATAGGGGACAGTATTTCATTGACTCTATGGTGCATGCCTTATTTTGGTCACATGACCATCAAGTCCATCATCCAAATCATTGACATATAACATCAAAAGAATTGGTCCCAATACCAACCCCTGCGGAACACCTCTTGTCACTGGTAGCGAACCAGAATTAGAATCCTTTATTCCAAGTCCTTACCTCCTTCTAGTCAGCCAATCTTCTCTCTGTGCTAGTGTCTTTGCATGGGTTCTTATCTTGTTAAGCAGCCTGATTTACTGGATCTTGTCAAAGACCTTCTGAAAATCATAGTAAACAGCATCCACTGACTCTCTTTTGTTTCTCCTACCTGTTCTTTCCTCAAAGAATTCCAACATATTTGTTGGGGAAGATATCCCCTTAAGGAATCCATGCTGACTTTGGCATACTTGATCATGTACCTCCAAGTACCCCATAAACTCATCTTCAAAATCTGGACTCCAACATCTTCACAACCTTTGAAGTCAGACTAACTGGCTTACAGTTTCTTTTCTTCTGCCTCTCACCTTCTTAAAGATTGGAGTGACATTTGTAATTTTCCAGTCCTCTGGAACCATTCCAAAATCTATTATTACTATGATTATGAGGACACGCAGTCCCCTTTTATTGTCATTTAGTAATGCATGCATTAAGAAATGATAAGATGTTTTTCCATCTAGTGAAATATCATTAATAATAGCTTCACAATCTCTTCAGCTACTTCTTTCAGAACACTATGGTATATTCCAGCGGGCTCAAGTGATCTGTTTACTTCTAGACCTTCTAGCTTCCCAAGCACCTTCTCTTAGTAATAGCAACAACACTTGCTTCTTCCCCCGACACTCAAAATTCTGGCATACTGTTAGTGTCTTCCACAGGGAAAAGAAGACTGATGCAAAATACTTATTCAGCTCATCCTCCATTTCTTTATCCCTCGTTACCACCTCTCCAGCATCATTTCCTGCAATCCAATATCGACTCATCTTTCTTTTACTCTTTATATATCTGAAAAACATTTGTCATCCTCTTTTTATTATTGGTTAGCTTTCAGAACTAGAATCAGAATCAGATTTGTTATCACCGGCATGTGACGCGGAATTTGTTAACTTATCAGCAGCAGTTCAATGCAATACATAATCTAGCAGGGAGAGAAAAAAAAATATATAAAATAAAACATAATAAATAAACAAGTAAATCAATTAAGTATATTGAATAGAATTTTTTAAAAATGTGCAAAAACAGAAATGCTGTATATTAAAAAAGTGAGGTAGTGTCCAAAGCTTCAATGTCCATTTAGGAACTGGATGGCAGAGGGGAAGAAGCTGTTCCTGAATCGCTGAATGTGTGCCTTCAGGCTTCTGTATCTCCTACCTGATGGTAGCTGTAAAAAAAAGAGCATGCCCTGGGTGCTGGAGGTCTTTAATAATGGACCCTGCCTTTCTGAGACAGCACTTCCCAATGATGTCCTGGATACTTTGTAGACTTGCATCCAAGATGGAGCTGACCAGATTTGCAACCCCTTCTGCAGCTTCTTTCGGTCCTGTGCCATAGCCCCCCCCCCCACCCCCCGCCATACCAGACAGTGATGCAGCCTGTCAGAGTGCTCTCCACGGTACAGCTATGGAAGTTTTTTGAGCTGTTACGATTTTGTAACGTACCAGCAGCAGGAGATGACAAATTGAGTCGGGTTCTAATATTAAAACCATCATATTTATTTACATCTACTCAAAAATATAGAAAATTAAATAAACTACTTTCTTGAAAATAAGTTAATAGTTTTATGCGTCTATAGCTCCCTTAGAGTTAAACTTAGAATCCATTCTTAACAAATCTTACTCAAGCACAGTCGTAAAGTGGCAGTTCAGAGAATCCCAGTAATTCATGAAATAGGTGAGAGGAGAGACTTGTGGATTCACAGTGCAGCGATGAGGCGATCACAATGAATACCAAAGATTCCACGGCTAGCGAACAAAGAAATGGTAACTGAAGATCCCAGTCGAGGAATACTGTTCAGAAGTCTACGAAGAGCGATTTCACAAAGTGACTGTCATGAAATCCACACCCATGGATCATACGAAGGATAGCTATGTCTCCCAAATGCACAGTGTGTCACTGATTAACCCAATCCTTTGGGTCTGGGTAAGCAATAGACTTTACCCTTCTCGATCGTGATCTGTTCCCAGATAGCTCAATGTCTGTGATCTTCACTCTCTCTCTTTCCTTCGACTCCCTCTTTTATACTGTCGGCATACGTCATAAGGTAACGCTCACAGAAACGAAACTGGGACCTCCCAGTAAAACGAAACTGGGGACACGTGACGCCTACAATAAACTAAACTATGGATTCCCAGGAAAAGGAAGCTGTGGACACGTAACAGAGTGTATTTGTTGACATGCCAAATCTCTTCAAACTCCTAATATAGTCGCTGTCTTGCCTTCTTTATGACTACATCAATATGTTGGGATCCTCAGAGATCTTGACACCCAGGAACTTGAAGCTGCTCACTCTCTCCACTTCTAATCCCTCTATGAGGATTGGTATGTGTTCATTCGTCTTACCCTTCCTGAAGTCCACAATCAGTGCTTCGTCTTACTGACGTTGAGTGCCAGGTTGTTGCTGCGGCACCACTCCACTAGTTGGCATATCTCACTCCTGTACGCCCTCTCGTCACCACCTGAGATTCTACCAACAATGGTTGTATTGTCAGCAAATTTATAGATGATATTTCAGCTGTGCCTAGCCACACAGTCATGTGTATATAGAGAGTAGAGCAGTAGGCTAAGCACACATCCCTAAGGTGTGCCAGTGTTGATTGTCAGTGAAGAGGATATGGTATCACCAATCCTCGCAGACTTTCTTTTATATTTCATCTTTTCTCTCCTTACGGCTTTTTAATTGTCTTCTGTTAGTTTTTAAAACTTCCCAATCCTCTATCTTCCCACTGTTTTTTGCCATATTTTAAGCCCTCTCTTTTGCGTTTATGCTGTCTTTGACTTCCATTGTAAGCAATAGTTGCAGCATCCTCTGTTTAGATACTTCTTCATCTTTTGGAACTATCTATCCTGTGCCTTCTGAATTGCCTCCAGAAGTTCCCACTGTTGCTATTCTACCATCATCCCTGATAGTGTCCTCTTCGAGTCAACTTTGGCCAGCTCCTCTCTCACACCTCTGTAATTCCCTTTACTACAGTGTACTGCTGATATATCTAACTTTATCTTCTCCCTCACAAACTGCAGTGTGAAGTCAATCATATTATGATTACTGCCTTCTAAGGATTCCTTTATCTTAAGCCCCCTAATCAAACCTAATTCAGTACACAATACCCATTCCAGAATTGCCTTTCACCTAGTGGTCTCAACCACAAGATGCTCTAAAAAGCCACTTTATAGGCATTCTAAAAATTCCCTCTCTTAGGATCCAGCAATGTTTCAGTTCAGTCATGGACTGAATGAGGAGAAATATGGATAAAATTTGAGATTACTTCATTAGTTGTTAAAACATTGCTGATTCTAGCTAAACATGACATTTGCGGATTTGGTTAAATCAATTGAACATTATAAATGCCCCATCCTAAATCTCAATGTTAAATGGTAAATGTGAGATAGTCTGATCTCAACTTTATGGCAGACCTGAAATGGATGGCCGAACACAGTATGTGTTGTATAAATGTATGGTAGATATTGTAGGATCCTATATGTTGTGGAAAACTGGATATTGCCTATGCAGTGGAAACAGCATTAAAGTACAGGATTTTCTACATCACCCAGGCGAGTTCCTAGGAGTTAAAAACTGGAGTCTATGTCTTCAGCACATTCAGGAAATGGAAGAATTTCATGAAGGACAGATGTTATCTTTGTGGCAGCACACAGCATCAAATAAATGAGTGCAGACACAAACAGACTCTTTGCCAGAATTCTGATATCAAGGAACATTTGTAAGCAGCACCAGCCATTCCTGGAATGAAGACAGATGGAACCATCAGGTTCTGTGAAGATTACAAGATAACAATAAAGAAGAGCGCAAAGGTAGGCAGATGCCACTGAAATCTGATGGAGGTTATTTGTCCCTCATTAGGAGGAGCACATATCCTCACATTTTAACCTGCAGATTGATTTGGGTAAACATTTGAATAAATATGAATAATAATGATGAAAATTCACATGGACTGCTCCAAAGTATTAGACTTCCTCTAGAGATAGCATGAGCTCCAGGCATTTTCATGAGACAAGGGATAATCTGATTCAAGATTTGGCAGGCATGAGAAACTAACTATGAAGTCTGGAAAGACAGAGCAGAAACAAATGGAAAATTTAGAGAGTGTGATATGACATTTTGACATTTGACATTTTAACATTTGGGGCATACCCTCTTCATGTTACTGCAATCAGGGAGTATGTATAGGAGGCTGAAGACACACACTCAATGATTTATCAACAGCTTCTTCCCCTTCACTATCAGATTTCAAAACCTATGAACTCTACCTCATTATTCTTTTCTTTTACACTATTTATTTAGGATGCAGAAAAAAAATCATAAGGTCGCTACTGGGACGAGATGGGTTGAATTTATTTATTAAGGTATTTATTTATTTAACAATACTATGTAAAGTAGGCCTTACTGCCCCTTTGAGCCATGTCACCAGAGCAACCACCCGCCCCCACAAATCCAATTAGTCCTAATCACTGAACAATTTATAATGACTAATTAACTTACCTGGTATGTCTTTGGACCGTGGGAAGAAATCAGAGGACATAGAAACATAGAAACATAGAAAATAGGTGCAGGAGTAGGCTATTCGGCCCTTCGAGCCTGCACCGCCATTTATTATGATCATGGCTGATCATCCAACTCAGCACCCGGCACCAGCCTTCCCTCCATACCCCCTGATCCCCGTAGCCACAAGGGCCATATCTAACTCCCTCTTAAATATAGCCAATGAACTGGCCTCAACTGTTTCCTGTGGCAGAGAATTCCACAGATTCACCACTCTCTGTGTGAAGAAGTTTTTCCTAATCTCAGTCCTAAAAGGCTTCCCCTTTATCCTCAAACTGTAACCCCTCGTTCTGGACTTCCCCAACCTAGGGAACAATCTTCCTGGCATCTAGCCTGTCCAATCCCTTTAGGATTTTATACGTTTCAATCAGATCCCCCCTCAATCTTCTAAATTCCAATGAGTACAAGCCTAGTTCATCCAGGACCTTCAGATGAAAGTCCTGCCATCCCAGGAATCACTCTGGTGAACCTTCTTTGTACTCCCTCTATGGCAAGGATGTCTTTCCTCAGATTAGGGGACCAAAATTGCACACAATACTCCAGGTGTGGTCTCACCAAGGCCTTGTACAACCGCAGTAGTACCTCCCTGCTCCTGTACTCGAATCCTCTCGCTATAAATGCCAGCATACCATTCGCCTTTTTCACCGCCTGCTATACCTGCATGCCCACTTTCAATGACTGGTGTATAATGACACCCAGGTTTCGTTGCACCTCCCCTTTTCCTAATCGGCCACCATTCAGATAATAATCTGTTTTCCTATTTTTGCCACCAAAGTGGATAACTTCACATTTATCCACATTAAATTGCATCTGCCATGAATTTGCCCACTCACCCAACCTATCCAAGTCACCCTGCATCCTCTTAGCATCCTCCTCACAGCTAACACTGCCGCCCAGCTTCGTGTCATCCGCAAACTTGGAGATGCTGCATTTAATTCCCTCATCCAAGTCATTAATATATATTGTAAACAACTGGGGTCCCAGCACTGAGCCTTGCGGTACCCCACTAGTCACTGCCTGCCATTCTGAAAAGGTCCCGTTTATTCCCACTCTTTGCTTCCTGTCTGCTAACCAATTCTCCACCCACATCAATACCTTACCCCTAATACCGTGTGCTTTAAGGACCTGTAGAAAACACATGCAATCCACAGAGATTCCTTTCAGAATGGCACCAGTATTGAACTCTGACTCCATAACACCCCAAACTGTAATACTGTGGGACATACAAGTAGAGATAAGACAGCTGGGGCTTCAGTGCTTGGAGCATAGGAGGTTAATATCTTATAGAGGTATATAAAATCATGAGGGACATAAATAGGGAGAATGGCCACAATATTATTCCCCAGAATTGGGGGAGTCCAAAACTAGAGGACATAGATTGAAAGTTGGAGAAAAAATATACAAAGGATACCTGAGGGGAACGATTTTCACACAGAGGATGTTGGTACATGAAATAAACTGCCAGATTAAGTGGAGGTTACAGGAACAATTGCAACAGTTAAAATGAATTCAGATGGAGGGATAGGGGTCCAATACAAACAAATAGGACTAGCTCAGACAGGTTGGTCGGCATAGATAAGTTGGGCCAAAGACCTTGTTATCCTGCCTTATTCATCTGTGATTTTTAAAATGTTTATGTTTTCACACTGTACTGCTACAACCAAACAAATTTCACTTCATTTTTCAGTTTTAGTAAGTCTGATTCTGATTTCAAAGAAATAAGAGCATTGGTGAGGGAAAGCAGGTGTGTCCTCACTTCCTGATTGTAAGATAGATGCTGGAGGCTCCATTCAGTTAAGTATAAGATGAAAGCAGGGTTAGATTCACTTGAAGACACAAACTTATCAAAGCTGGATGCCTAATTAGGACTTTTCAAAATTAAGATCGGGCTTATTTTCACTGACATGTCACGAAATTTGTTATTTTGCTGTGGCAGTACAGTGCAATTTGTAAAAAGTATACAAATAAGTTGTGCAAATGAGAACAGACATACTGACGTAGTGTTCATGGGTTGGCTGAGGGGAAGAAGCTGTTCCTAAAATGTTTAGTGTGTGCCTTCAGGCTGCAAACACCATTTTCCACCACCTTTAAGTGGAATACAGTAGTAGGATCTCAACATGAGCTGCTGAAGTGGAAGTTGACAAAGAAACAAGACACGGTGCTCTGAGAGCTGTAGCAGTTGTAGCTCAATTCACGGATTCTTGTTCCTTCTATCCAGAGACATCATTGCTGTTGCCTTGTGATGCATTGCCTTACAACATTGGCATAGCTTAGTCACACAACACGGAGAAAGGAGATAAGCAAATGATTGGTTTCAGTTCAAAGCCTCTCTCCATTGCAGAGAAACATTATCTCACCTAGTCAAAGCAAATTTACCTTTTGTCTGCAGGGTGTTGAAATTCCATAGCTATTTCTCTGGCTGTAACTTTACATTCTTGTGGACCACAAGTCAAGTGTTACTGTAGAAACCACAGAGATATAGATCAAATGACATCAACAAAAATGGGAAATGACATTGTCTATGTACCCTATGTTCCAAAGAATGCGAGAAGAAAATGTAATCAGAATGCTGGTGTGTTAAATCAACTGTTAGTAAATATGATGCAGTGTGACTGTACCTTACGTTAGGTGTATAAACACACATGGGGAATTAGAACATAGAGCTGAAAAATGTAGGAACAGGCACTTGGCTCATGATGTTATGTAACTAAATTAACTACATTAGATTTCAATTGCCCAACTAGACACAACTTTCTCCCCAACCCCACTGATCCCCTCCATCCTTGCCCACCCCCTGACACAGAAACACACATACCTTTACCTCCTTCTCTATCTTTCTTAAGACATCAAAATCCTGAAACATTAAGGGAGTTGTTCCGAAATGTTAACTGTTCCTAAAATTCTTGGCTTGAAATGTTGACGGTTCATCTCCCTCTGATGATGCTGCCTGATCTGCTGAGTTGCTCCAGCATTGTGTGTGTGTGTATTGCTCAAACATTTTATCCTGTTCCTCTCTCAACCAACTCTCTGTTATGGCAACAGCATCATATTATATGGACTGATCCATGCTCTAAGTGGATCCGATAATACATCTAGCTTTAAAATACACAAACTTCAACCCATCTGTCGAATTGTGTCTATCACTCCCTTCCTGCCTACCCTTACTGGTCAAGGTATATGCCTTCCTCTCAATTCCTCCATTTTTTGACTGAGACCTACCTAACACTCTCTCTCTCTCTCCCCCTCTCTCCCTCTCTCTCCCTCTCTATCCCTCTCCCTCTCTCTCCCTCTCTCTCTCTCTCTCTCTCTCTCTGTCCCTCCCTCCCTTCCTCACCATTGACAAGTGGCTTCTCAGTGTGAGGTCTAAGTGAACAATATATACACAACTACTACATAAAAATCCCCATGCTCATTTTATATTGTGGTATTTGAGATGAGGGATGATCTGTACTTTGTTGGATTTATGAAACTGTCATTTTATAAATCTTCAACTATAAACAACCCTGTGATTTCAGTCTCTGTGGCTGACGTGAGAGCATCCTTTAGGAGGGTGAACTATCTGAAAGTATCCAGCCCAGATAGGATACCCAGCTGATAAGACCTGTGTTGATCAACTGACTGGAGTGATCACTGATATTTTTAACCTTTTGCTTCCGCGATGCCCACCTGCTTCAAAGAGACTTCAATTATACCAATGCCTAAGAATAATGTGATAACATGTCTCAATGACTATCATCCAGTAGTGCTCACATCCAAAGTGTTGAAGTGCATTGAGAGGTTGGTGATGAAACATATCAACTCTTGCCTGAGAAGCGAATTGGATCTGCTCCAACTTGCCTCCCTTCACAACAGAGGCCATTTCATGGCTCTTCAGTGCTCTTCATTGACTACAGTTCTGCATTCAATACTATCATCATATCAAAACTAATCAATAAGCTTCAAAACCTTGGCCTCAGTACTTCCTTGTGCAACTGGATCCCCAGTGTTCTCGATGTTCCCAGTCATTTTGGACCGACAACAACATCTCCTCCAAATCTCCATCAGCACAGGTGCACTACAAGGCTAGGTGTCTAACCCTATTTATACTTATGACTGTGAGGCTAAGTTCAACTTCAATGCTATATTTAAGATTGCTGATGACATCGCTGTCGTTGGCCAAATCAAAGGTGATGATGAATCAGGACAGAAGGGAGAGATTGAAAATTTGGTTGAGCGGTGCCGTAACAACAACATCTCACTCCATGTCAGAAAGACCAAGGAGCTGATTATTGATTTCAGGAGGAGGAAACTAGATATCCGTGAGCCAGTCCGCATCAGGCGATCAGATGTGCAGAGAGTCAGTAGCTATAACTTCCTCAGTGTTAGTATTTGAGAGGAACTGTCCTGGTCCAGCACATAAATGCTATTATGAAGGAAGCATGGCAGAGCCTTCACATTCTTAGAAGTTTCCCAATATTCTGATATGATCTAAAACTTAAACAAACTTCTGTAGATGTGTGGTGAAGACTAAATTGATTGATTACATCATGGCCTGATATGGAAACATCAGTGCACTTGAATGGAAAAGCCTGCAAAAGTAATGGATACCGCCCCAGTTCATCATGTGTAAGGCCCTCGCCACAACTGAGCACATCTACACAGAGCATTGTCGTAGGAAAACAGCATCCATCATCAGAATCCCCCACCATCCAGGCCATGCTCTCTTCTCACTACTGCCACCAGGAGAAGGTTCAGAAGCCTCAGAACCCTTACCAGCAGGTTCAGGAACCATTATTACCCCTCAACCATCATGCTTTTGAACCAGAGAAGATAATTTCATCATCTGCACTTGCCCCATCGCTGAAATGTTTCCCAAAACTATGGGCTTGCTTTCAAGTACTCTTCATCTCATATGCTTAATATTTATTGTTTTTTTTCCCGTTTTGTCTTTGCACAATTGGCACAGTCTCTTGCAAATTGGTTGAGCCATTTCCATTCCCATTCTGACAGGTTAGTCCATTGCCTCCTCTACTGTCGCAATGAGGCCACACTAAGGTTGGAGAAGCAATGCCTTATATTCCGTCTGGTTAGCGTCCAACCTGATTGCGTGAACATTGATTTCTCAAACTTCCGGTAATTCCACCCCCCGCCCTCGCCTCCCTTCACCATTCCCCTTTCCCTCACAAACCTTTCTCCTTAGCTGTCCGTCACCTCCCTCTGGTGATCTGCTCCTTTTTTTTCTTCTATGGCCTTCTGTCCTCTCTTGTCAGATTCTCCCTTCTCCGGCCCTGTACCTTGTTTCACCAATCAAATTCCCAACTCATTATGTCACCCCTCCTCTCCGCCCCCACCTCTCAGTTTCACCTATCACCTCACAATGCTTCCTCACCTCCCCCCACCTTCTTACTCTGACTCCTCATCGTTTTTTCTCCAGTCCTGATGCAGGGTCTTGGCCTGAAACATCAGCTCCACTCTTTTCCATAGATGCTGCCTGGCCTGCTGAGTTCCTCCAGCATTTTGTGTGTATTGCTTGGATTTCCAGCATCTGCAGCTTTTCTCCTGTTTGGTGTTGGGTGTTGTCTTTCATTGATTCTATTGTGCTTCTTATGCTTACTGAGAATGTCTGCAATAAAATGAATCTCAAGGCTGTATATGGTGACATATATATATTTTGATGATAAATTTAGTTTGACTTTGAAATAGACCGAGTTAAGGTGCAACCCACCCCTCTTGTACAGGACGCACCATGTCCCAAAAAACATTCCAGTGATCTATGGACCTGAAAACCTGTCCCCAAACCATTTCCACAGCCACACATTCATCTGTTCTATCTTTCTATTTCTGCCTTCTCTAGCTTGTAATATTGAGTTTACTGTCTTTGAGGTTGAGTATTTATGCCTCTTTCCTATACTCACTGTGTAGCACCTCTCCTATCTTTCTATTGAGGTCATTGGTGCCAATATTCACCACACTTTTGGCTGCTCACTGTCCCTTGGGAATGTTCTGCATCTGCTCTGAGACATCCTCGACATTGGCACATAGGAAATAACACTCCACCCTGGCATATCTTTCACGGACGCAAAACCTCCTGACTGTCTCCCTAACCATCAATTCTCCTGTCACTGTTGCTCTGCCTAATTTCACCATTCACTGCTAAGCCTCAGAGCTGGCCACAGTGCCACTGACATGGCTGCTGCCACAGTGCCACTGACATGGCTGCTGCCGCAGTGCCCTGGAAGTCATTCTGCCGCCCCACGGCACTGTCTGAAGCGCTATACTTATTGCTGAGAGGCAGTTCCTGCATTGCCTGTCCTTTCACCATATCTCTCCTTGTGGTCACCTAAGCATCTGCAGCCTATATGTTTGCTCTGACCACCTCAGTGAAACTCTTCTCTTTGACGCTTTCAGCACCCTGCATAATCATTCGGGCTTCCAGTAAGATGGCAGCACGCTTGGTCACAGCAACCTCTCCAGATAGAACAAATGGTGAAAATGCACGCCTTAAACATTTTCCTTGTGTTTGCAAGACCCTGTTAGACACTGGTAAGATAAAATAATCCAAGTCCGGTTCACTGGTGAGACCAACGCTGGGGGAGCTCTGTGTTGTCGGTCGCTGTATAGACCAGGTTCTCATGCTGTGGCGCCACCCAGGGGAGGAGGCACTGGAGCCGGTATGGGACAGAACAGAGGTGCAGTGGCCACGCTGGGTTGGGTGCTGGCCGCTCCTCTCAGTGCTGCTCTCCAGCGTTTGCTCCAGCTGGATTGCTTGTGGCTAACTCAATGCCAGACAACCTGATTTGCATTTGTACGTGGCTGGTACTGCTTGAGATGAGGAACTGCTGTGTGCTTGTTCCTGCAGAATCCAAACTCCAAGACAACACCCTATGCACCAACCTTCAGGCCATGCCACTTAGGGACTTGTGCCAATATTACTTTTGACTATATGTGCTATCGTTACTATATGTGCTGTGTGCTGTGTGTGACTGTGTGTCCTGTGTTTTGCACTTTGGTCCAAGAGAAATGCTGTTTGGTTTATCTGCATAGATGTGCATGGTTGAATGGCAATTAAACTTGAACTTAAGTTGTCCAACTCCAGCTCCAGTTCCTTCACATGGTCAGTCAAGAGACGTAGCTGGCTGAACTTCCCATAGGTGAAGCTATCAGAGACATGGGAAATCTCCCTGATCTCTCACATCCTGCAGGAGAATCATGCCACTGCCCTAACTGACTTCCCAGATACACCTGGAGAAATGATAATTCAGAGGAAAATCTCACCTGAACCCACCGGCATGGCCATTCCTAACCGACAGCCTCCTGGATCAAAGCCTTAGGGCGAAAGTATAAGTGCAATTCAATGTGAAGTTGGTGTATGTATTACCACAGGAACTCAGCAGATTGGGCAGCATCTATGGAGGGGAATAAACAGCCGACATTTTGGCCAGAGACCCTTCAAGAGGCTTGCATTAAAATAACCTGGAAATTCTGTGCATAGAGACATGCAAAGGATTATACTGTGGGAGAGTAACATTCTAACATGTAAACTTTGTGCACGTTAGAATCAGAAATACTGAGTTCCCTGTGTATAACTCATCATGAAATGCACATTAATGAGAGTAACATTGAAAGGTTTAAACTTCAGTATGATCACCCAACATGCCAGCAGTTCTTAAAGCAGTATTTCGCAAAATCTACCCACCACGTCAATTAATGGGATCAATAAAAGGTCAGTGATCAGGATAAACTGCCTAGATGAGTGATGGGCTGCCATTAGGACTGGGCTGCTTAGAGGTCGACACCCATTGGCAGTATTATCATAGTTCCCAGACAATTAGCAAAGGGAACTGACCTACAGAATAGATAACTTTAGTACTGCTCTGGATAAAGGAAGTCCTTGCCTCAGTCTTGCAAACCTCATGCATGCTTAATGGAGGGAACTGTAACTAAAAATGTTGCAGAAGATCTTCACCCTCTATTAAAGGCCTTGTCTTTGAAAATGACTTTGTCTTTGAAAAGACATTAGCAAAGACTTCTTTGCTAATTTATAGCAGATGCATAGAAGCTTGTGTTGCCAATTCCCAAGGTATCATATCTGCATATGGAATTGCCCATTGTATTACTGACCTTTTTCAGAAATCCCACTCTAAATCACAGAGTTTATAGCTCCCTATTATTAATTAGACTCTGGATTTTAAACTACAGTAAGTGTTTAGGTTAAGTGACATTCACAAATTTATTTTGTCTGTGGTATTACAAATTCACCTCAACTCTGACTGGGGCAGTGAAGGGTCTACTCCCTCTGCTGTACAAAGTCTAATTTAACACCCTTAATCTAGTTTCATGAGAGCTCAAATATGAAATGCAAAATGCACAAAAAAATTGAGGGTATGTTAGCAGTCTTTATTAGATGACACCTGGGATTTAAAAGTATGTAATTCTGTTACAGCACTGACATAGAGCATTATATTCTCAGAAATTATGCATTTTGAAGTGCTTATATTTCTGTCAATTGTTTCATTAACTGGAGAGTTTCAGATTTTACACAATTACAACAGGAAAGTTTTTGTCTGAATTTGGCTGAGCAACACCTGAATTACCTCATGTCACTAGCTGCTCATTGGGATCTTATTAGGTAATATAGTATGGTCAGATGAAATACAAAGAGTGGAGAAATACCTAGACTATAGATGTCACATTGATGAACTGGTTGATTTTTCAGTGATGTATTTTCTACTTCAGATAATTAACATCCTAGCATTTTAATTTCAGATTTTCAACATAATTTCAGTTAATCGTTCTGTTATTCTGCCTTTTGTTACTCTGCTCTATCACCCCCATTGGCCAGTTAATTTCTCTGGTATTCCTACATATTGCAGACATTACCTTTTGCTCTTTGTTTTCTTCCCTCTTGCTCTGCATTTTAAAACCTGTTCTTCTCTAACTTTTTTTCCCAATTCTAATGAAAGGTCTTTGACCTGGAACATGAACTCTGTTTATATTTCTGCAAATATGGAATATTTGTGTATTTCTGTATTTCTGTGAACAGCATGCTTGTCGAAACTGTTGTCCCTGAGGAATTGGTAATCATTAAAATGGAATAGATAATATTCTCTTGACCTGTGAATGTTATGCCCATTACCATTATGGAACAGGGCACGACTGCGCAAGCGCGTGGAGATCGGCCAGTGAGAACAGCAGGAAGAGTTTAAAAGGTGATGGATATTTCTTCAGCGATTTGAATGGAGCACGACTGCACAAGCGCGTGGAGGTCAGCTAGTGAGAACAACGGGAAAAGTTTTAAAAGTGAGCAGAGTTTACAATGTGACGGTTATTTCTTCAGCGATTTGAACGGGGCACGACTGCACAGGCACATGAAGGTCTGCCAGTGAGAACAGCAGGAAGCGTTTAAAAAGAAGACAGCTTTACAGAATGGGTGTCAGAGGAGTGGGTGACAGAGTAGAGAGAGACAGAGTAGGAAGGCTTTGGCTCAACGGGGCTTCAGCGATAAGGGGTGGAGGCGAGGTAGGTTGTCTGTTTAGAATGCAGACAGAAAGTATGTGTGTGAGGCCAGTTTTCTGTGCTTGGTGTCAGATGTGGAAGGTCCTGGAGACTCCCAGCATCCCGAATGGCCAGATCTGCACCGGATGCATTGAGCTGCAGCTCCTTAGAGACTGCGTTAGTGAAATGGAGCTGCAGCTCAATGACCTTCGTCTGGTCAGGGAGAGTGAGGAGGTGATAGAGAGGAGCTATAGGCAGGCAGTCACTCCGGGGCCTTGGGAGACAGATAAGTGGATAACAGTCAGGAGAGGGAAGGGCAAGAGCAGATGCTAGAGAGTACATCAGTGGCTGTCTCCCTTAACAATAAGTACTCCCGTTTGAGTACTGTTGGGGGAAGCAACAGTGGCCGTGTCTCTGGCACAGAGTCTGGCCCTGTAGCTCAGAAGGGTAGGGAAAAGAAGAGGATGGCAGCAGTGATAGGGAACTCTATAGTTAGGGGGTTAGACAGGTGATTCTGTGGACGCAGGAAAGAAATATGGATGGTAGGTTGCCTCCCAGATACCAGGGTCCGGGATGTTTCTGATCATGTCCACGACATCCTGCAGTGGGAGGGGAAACAGCCAGAGCTCATGGTACATATTGGTACCAATGACATAGGTAGGAAAAAGGAGGAGGTGCTGAAAACAGACTACATGGAGTTAGGAAGGAAGTTGAGAAGCAGGACCTCAAAGGTAGTAATCTCAGGTTTACTGCCTGTGCCACATGACAGTGAGTATAGGAATAGAATGAGGTGGAGGATAAATGCGTGGCTGAGGGATTGGAGCAGGGGGCAGGGATTCAGAATTCTGGATCATTGGGATTTATTCTGGGGGCAGGTGTGACCTGTACAAAAAGGACTGATTGCACTTTAATCCCAGGGGGACCAATATCCTGGCGGGGAGGTTTGCTAAGGCTACTAGGGAGAGATTAAGCTAGAACTGTTGGGGGGTAGCAGCAGAACTGAAGTGACGGAGGAAAGGGAGGTTGGCTCACAAACAGAGAAAGCTTGGAGACAGTGTGAAAGGGAGAATAGGCAGGTGATAGAGAACAAAGGAGCTCAGACAAGTGGTTTGAGATGTGTCTATTTTAATATGAGGAGTATTATGAATAAAGTGGATGAGCTTAGAGCGTGGATCAGCACTTGGAGCCATGATGTTGTGGCCATTACAGAGCCTTGGATGGTGCAGGGGCAGGAATGGCTACTTCAAGTGCCAGCCTTTAGATGTTTCAGAAAGCACGAGGGTGGAGGCAGAAGAGGAAGGGGCGTGGCACTGTTGATCAGAGGTAGTGTCACAGCTGCAGAAAAGGAGGAAGTCATGGAGGGGTTGTCTATGGTGTCTCTGTTGGTGGAAGTTAGGAATAGGAAGGGGTCAATAACTCTACTAGGTGTTTTTATAGACCACCCAATAGTAACAGGGACATCGAGGAGCAGATAGGGAGACAGATTCTGGAAAGGAGTAATAATAACAAGGTTGTTGTGGTGGAAGATTTTAATTTCCCAAATATTGATTGGCATCTCTCTAGAGTGAGGGGTTTAGATGGGGTGGAGTTTGTTAGGTGTGTTCAGGAAGGTTTCTTGACACAATATGTGGATAAGCGTACAAGAGCAGAGGCTGTACTTGATCCGGTAATGGGAAATGAACCTAGTCATGTGTCAGGTCTCTCAGTGGGAGAGCACTTTGGAGACAATGATCACAATTCTGTCTCCTTTATGAGATCATTGAAGAGGGATAGGAACAGTCAAGTTAGGGAAACATTTAATTGGAGTAAGGGGAAATATGAGGCTATCAGGCGGGATATGAGGTATCAGGCAGGAAGAATAAATTAGAAACGGATGTTCTCAGGGAAATGGATGGAAGAAATGTGGCAAATGTTCAAGGGATATTTGCGTGGGGTTCCACATAGGTACTTTCCAATGAGACATGGAAAGGATGGTAGGGTACAGGAACCGTGGTGTACATAGGCTGTTGCAAATCTAGTCAAGAAGAAAAGAAGAGCTTACGAAAGGTTCAAAAAAACTAGGTAATGATAGAGATCTAGAAGATTATAAACCTAGCAGGAAGGAGCTTAAGAATGAAATTAGAAGAGCCAGAAGGGGCCTAGAGAAGCCCTTGGTGGACAGGATTAAGGAAAACCCCAAGGCATTCTACAAGTATGTGAAGAGCAACAGGATAAGATGTGAGAGAATAGGATCAATCAAGCGTGACAGTGGAAAAGTGTGTATGGAACCAAGGAGATAGCAGAGGTACTTAATGAATACTTTGCTTCAGTATTCATTACGGAAAAGGACCTTGGTGATTGTAGGGATGATTTACAGTGGACTGAAAAGCTTGAGCATGTAGATATTAAGAAAGAGGATGTGCTGGAGCTTTTGAAAGCATCAAGTTGGATAAGTCACCGGGAATGTACGGGATGTACCCCAGGCTACTGTGGGAAGCGAGGGAGGAGATTGCTCAGCCTCTGCCAATGATCTTTGCATCAACAATGAGGACGAGAGAGGTTCCAGAGGATTCGAGGGTTGTGGATGTTGTTCCCTTATTTAAGAAAGGGAGTAGGGCTAGCCCAGGAAATTATAGACCAGTGAGTCTTACTTCAGTGGTTGGTAAGTTGATGGAGAAGAATCTGAGAGGCAGGATTTATGAACATTTGGAGAGGCATAATATGATTAGGAATAGTCAGCATAGCTTTGTCAAAGTCAGGTCGTGCCTTACGAGCCTGATTGAAATTTTTGAGGATGTGACTAAACACATGGATGAAGGTAGAGCCGTAGATGCAGTGTATATAGATTTTAGCAAAGCATTTGATAAGGTACCCCATGCAAGGCTTATTGAGAAAGTAAGGAAGCATGGGACCCAAGGGGACACAGCTTTGTGGATCCAGAACTGGCTTGCCCACAGAAGGCAAAAAGTGATTGTAGATGGGTCATATTCTGCATGGAGGTCGGTGACCAGTAGTCTTCCTCAGGGATCTGTTCTGGGACCCCTACTCTTTGTGATTTTTATAAATGACCTGGATGAGGAAGTGGAGGAATGGGTTAGTAAATTTGATGATGACAAAAAGGTTGAGGGTGTTGTGGATAGTGTGGAGGGCTGTCAGAGGCTACAGCGGGACATTAATTGGATGCAAAACGGGGCAGAGAAGTGGCAGATGGAAGTCAATCCAAATGAGTGTGAGGTGGTTTATTTTGGTAGGTTAAATATGATGGCAGAATATAGTATTAATGGTAAGTCTCTTGGCAGTGTGGAGGATCAGAGGGATCTTGGGGTCCGAGTCCATAGGACACTCAAAGCTGCTATATAGGTTGACTCTGTGGTTAAGAAGGCATACATCATACTTTACTTTACTTTATACTTTATTGGCGCCAAACAATTGAAACTAAAACGTACAATCATCACAGCAATATTTGATTCTTCATTTCCTGCTCCCTGGATTACAAATATTAAATATTAAAAATACTAAAATAGTAAAAATAGTAAATATTAAACATTTAAATTATAAATCATAAATAGAAAATAGAAAAATGGAAAATAAGGTAGTGCAAAAAATACTGAGAGTCAGGTTCGGATATTTGGAGGGTACGGCCCAGATCCGGGTCAGGATCCATTGGCCTTCATCAATCATGGGATTGAGTTTAAGAGCCGAGATGTAATGCTGCAGCTACATAGGACACTGGTCAGACCCCACTTGGAGGACTGTGCTCAATTCTGGTCCCCTCACTACAGAAAGGACATGAAAACCATAGAAAGGGTGCACAGAAGATTTACAAGGATGTTGCCAGGATTGGGGAGCATGCCTTATGAGAATAGGTTGAGTGAACTCGGCCTTTTCTCCTCGGAGCGACGAAGGATGAGAGGTGACCTGATAGAGGTGTACAAGATGATGCGAGGCATTGATTGTGTGGATAGTCAGAGGCTTTTTCCCAGGGCTGAAATGACTAGCACAAGAGGGCACAGTTTTAAGGTGCTCGGAAGATGGTATAGAGGAGATGTCAGGGGTAGGTATTTTACTCAGAGAGTGGTGAGTGCGTGGAAAGGGCAGCCGGTGGCGGTGCTGGAGGTGGAAACAATAGGGTCTTTTAAGAGACTCCTGGATGGGTACATGGAACTTAGAAAAATAGAGGGCTAAGGGTAAGCCTAGGTAATTCAAAAGGAAGGATGCGTTCGGCACAGCTTTGTGGGTTGAAGGGGCTGTATTGTGCTGTAGGTTTTCTATGTTTCTATATTTCTATTATCACAGCTGCTAAGTATAATCCGATTCAGAAATATTTTCGTATGCTGCTGGAAGAAACAAAAATCAAGAAAACCCATTCAGAGGTAGTGGAATTTGAGTAAATACTGGAATACAGATTTGTATAATTGTATAAAAACACATTTACTCATTATTCACTTCAACTCATTATTCATTTCCTTCGATGCTGCCTGACCCGTTGAGTTTCTCTAGAATTTTCAGTATGTTACTCTGGATTTTCAGCATCTGCAAAATCTCTTGTGTGTCAAAGTTCAAAGTAAATTTTATTATCAAAGTACATATACCGTACGTCACCATGTACACCCTGGGATTCATTTTCTTGTAGGCATACTCACAAATCTGTAGAATAGTAACTATAACAGAATCAATGAAAGACCACCCAAATAGGGTGTTCAACAGTAGTGCAGAAGACAACAAACTGCAAATGCAAATATTAATAACTAACAACAAGCACTGAGAACATGAGATGAAGAGTCCTTGAAAGTGAGTCCAAAGGTTGTGGGAACATTTCAATGATGGGACTAGCGAAGTTGAGTGAAGTTATCCCCTTTTCTTTAAGAGCCTGATGGTTGAGGGATAGTAACTATTCCTGAACCCAGTGGTAAGACACCTGAGGCTGTGGTACCTTCTTCCTGATGGTGGCAGTGAGAAGAAAGCGTGTCCTAGATGGTGAAGATCCCTGTTGATGGATGTTGCTTTCCTATGAGAGCGTTTCATGTAGTTGTGCTCAATGATTGGGAAGACTTTACCTGTGATAGACTGGGCAAAGTCCACCACTTTTGTCAGATTTTCCATTCAAGAACAATAGTGTTTCCATACCAGGCTGTGATGCAGCCAGTCAATATACTCTCCCCTACGCATCTCCAGGGTTTGTCAAAGTTTTATATGTCATGCCAAATCTCCACAAACTCTAAGGAAGAGTTGCTGCCGTACTTTCTTTGCAACTGCACTTATGTGAAGTTCAGATCAGCTCTTCTGAAATAATAACTTGTAGAAATTTATAGTTGCTATCTCTCTGCACCTCAGATCCTCCGATGAGGACTGGCTCATGGACCTCTGGTTTCCCTTTCCTGAAGTCTACAATCAGTTCCTTGGTGTTGCTGACATGGAGTGAGAGGTTGCTGTTATGACAAGACAGCCAGATTTTCAATCTCCCTTCTCTATGCTGATTCAACATCTTTGATTCAATCCAAGACTGTGGTGTAATCAGCAGACTTGAACATGACATTGGAGCTGTGCTTAGTCGCACCATCGTGCACTTTTCAATAATAGCTTCAACTCCTATATCTTTGAGTTACCTAATTTTAAATGATGAAAAATGACTTAAATATTACTCTGTTATACTTAATGGTTTCAATATTTTTGCTTCATAACAGATTTTTAAAAGACAGTTCCATTTATAGATTAAAATAAATGAGCAATGCAATTAATACTAACTTGCACAGTTGATCTCCGGTTCATACCTGTTGTATTGAGAAAATGGGGTCGAGCTAGTGGAAATTAGTGGCCGATAAAGCAAATAGAGTATATTGGAACTTATTTCATGATCAAACACATTTTAAAATTCATTTATTAGCCTCAATTTGGCTAATTGTATCTACTAATGAAGAGAGATGCTTTTAACACAGATTTTATCTTTGACTTACAATGCGAACTTAGTGTGATTCTCACTAAAGGATTGATAACTCATTTAAAGCAAATTTTAACACCATGGCAACAGTGCCTCTGTCCTCACTTGCTATAAAGTGATTTGCAGCAGAAATTAGTTTAGGGTTCACCGGTACTTTTGTTCTGTAGGTAAATAGTATAGATTGTTGTGTGCATTATTTCAACATATAATCATTTTAAAAACATGTTGCTATTACAAGTACATAGAACATAGAATAGTACAGCACAGTACAGGCCCTTTAGCCCACAATGTTGTGCCGACCCTCAAATCCTGTCTCCCATATAAGCTCCCACCTTAAATTCCTCTATATACCTGTTTAGTAGTCTCTTAAACTTCACTAGTGTATCTGCCTCCACCACTGACTCAGGCAGTGCATTCCATGCACCAACCACTCTCTGAGTAAAAAACCTTCCTTTAATATCCCCCTAGAACTTCCCACCCCTTACCTTAAAGCCATGACCTCTTGTATTGAGCAGTGGTGCCCTGGGAAAGAGGCACTGGCTATCCGCTCTACCTATTCCTCTTATTATCTTGTACACCTCTATCATGTCTCTTCTCATCCTCCTTCTCTCCAAAGAGTAAAGCCCTAGCTCCCTTAATCTCTGATCATAATGCATACTCTCTAAACCAGGCAGCCTCCTGGTAAATCTCCTCTGTACCCTTTCCAATGCTTCCACATCCTTCCTATAGTGAGGTGACCAGAACTGGACACAGTACTCCAAGTGTGGCCTAACCAGAGTTTTGTAGAGCTGCATCATTACATCGCGACTCTTATACTGTATCCCTCAACTTATGAAAGCTAACACCCCATAAGCTTTCTTAACTACCCTATCCACCTGTGAGGCAACTTTCAGGGATCTGTGGACATGTACCCCCAGATCCCTCTGCTCCTCCACACTACCAAGAATCCTGCCATTTACTTTGTACTCTGCCTTGGAGTTTGTCCTTCCAAAGTGTACCACCTTACACTTCTCAGGGTTGAACTCCATCTGCCACTTCTCAGCCCACTTCTGCATCTTATCAATGTCTCTCCGCAATCTTTGACAATCCTCTACACTATCTACAACACCACCAACCTTTGTGCCATCTGCAAACTTGCCAACCCACCCTTCTACCCCCACATCCAGGTCGTTAATAAAACTCACAAAAAGTAGAGGTCCCAGAACAGATCCTTGTGGGACACCACTGGTCACAATCCTCCAATCTGAATGTACTCCCTCCACCATGACCCTCTGCCTTCTGCAGGCAAGCCAATTCTGAATCCACCTGGCCAAACTTCCCTGGATCCCATACCTTCTGACTTTCTGAATAAGCCTACCGTGTGGAACCTTGTCAAATGCCTTACTAAAATCCATATAGATCATATCCACTGCACTACTTTCTTCTATATGCCTGGTCACTTCCTCAAAGAACTCTATCAGGCTTGTTAAGCACGATCTGCCCTTCACAAAGCCATGTTGACTGTCCCTGATCAGACCATGATTCTCTAAATGCCCAGAGATCCTATCTCTAAGAATCTTTCCCAACATCTTTCCCACCACAGATATAAGGCTCACTGGTCTATAATTACCTGGACTATCCCTACTACCTTTTTTGAACAAGGGGACAACATTCGCCTCCCTCCAATCCTCAGGTACCATTCCCGTGGACAATGAGGACATAAAGATCCCGGCCAGAGACTCAGCAATCTCTTCCCTTGCCCTGTGAAGCAGCCTCGGGAATATTCCGTCAGGCCCCGGGGACTTATCCGTCCTAATGTATTTTAACAACTCCAACACCTCCTCTCCCTTAATATCAACATGCTCCAGGACATCAACCTCACTAAGGGAGATTGTTCAAATTGATTAGCAACGCTTTTCCAAGGTTAGGTCAAACAGCGGCAAGTTTGCGATGTAAAACAATAAATATTTGAATAGGGTTACAAGAATTGCACATTTTTTATATATTCCATGAACATCACTGAAATAAAAGGTAGTCATTTCTGAATTTAGGTTTAAGTATTAAAAAATCTCTGGGTTATTTAATGAATATCAGAAGAACATTGTGTTCCTCTGATAATACAATACAGGACTAGAATTGTATAAACAAGAAAGCCTAAATACATAGTCCAGTTATGTGAAATCAATCTCAAAGACTTCTTTTTTAAAGCTAAATTGCTAGAGTGGTCATAAATACCATGATAACTGATGTTCTGCTGGTTGAGATGGTTTAACCTTGCAAATCTTTGCTTTCTGCTTCAGCGAGAAGCGGGGAGCTTAAAGCTGATGAATAACTTCAGTCAGTGCCCATATTGAATGCAAATGAAAATTTTCAACACTGAAATATAATTAGGTCTGGATTCTTGGAGATCTTCCTGCATTAATATTATTACCATTGTTAATCATTTCTTTATTACTGCCCTTTCCCTATTTATTATAGACTCCTGTTTATTCACCACTCTGCCTCACTAATCCGAAATAATTTCTCATAAATTTCTTTGGAACTGCAATTAATGACCTTAATTTTTAGTAATGTAATTATTGCAATATAATATTGGACTGGAGGCTGGTGGAAAATGCTGCAACAAACTCACGACACTTTCAAGTGTAAATATTACTGAGTGCAGGATCTGGATTGTGGGGTGATGGCAGGAGGTTGGAGGGTTATTGTTGTCTGATCAGGTTCGGTGTCTGATGAAATGCTTAACACAGGGAAAGGGAAGATCAGGAGAGGACTCTTCTTGGTTCTCATGCATAAATTACAAGCTGAGCTTTCTGGGAAGGAAAGTCAGATCAGGCTGATGATTGAGTCAGTAGCTACAAATTGTGGCCACTGGGTTGGGACCGTAGCCGTCTGAGGTCAGGACCATCTGGAGGGCTAGAGCACTGGGGCGGGAGGGAGAAAGGGATTGGGATATTGAGACCATTGTGGATCCCACGGTCAGTGATCAACAATTAGAACCCGGGTTTCATGGATTGGGAAGAAAATAATTAGTATTGATGGGAGAGTGTCAAGGACTAGGCAAAACAATGAACTGGTTTGGGGTGAGAGGGGACTTCGAAAGTAAGAGTGTGGATTGTTGCATTAGTAAAAACTAGTTTTCCCAACATTGTCCAACAGCTAGTTGATCTAATTTCCTCTGTTCTGCTCTACAAGGAGGATTACATTAGGAATGACATTATGTATGACATCATTCCAAGTGCAACTCATTTGTAAATGATCTGGACAATATTAATACTACTCTGTTCCTTAGTTATATAATACCGGAATGTAAAGAGCTTTATGTGCTGAAATTCTGTGCATGTACTTTCCTCTTAAAAAGTGGGACTGACTACAAACTACAAAATCAAATGAAACAACTTCTAATGTTTAGTCTAATTAGCACACCTGCAAGGTTGAGTAGTGGTGGGGAGAGTATGGTTAGTAGAGGGATGAGCTACATGTCCCTAGAGGAGGTGGTACTGTTATTCATATGCATCATTTAGTTGGTAATCAAATTCATTGAGAAGGGAAAATAACACCTCTCAGTGACTTTAGAAGGTTCAGGTATGTATGGGAATGAGCCTTTTCAGATTGACTTCACCTGAATGGCAGGAGTCAAGTTTCAAATCCTCTGAATCATTGCTCCCTTCTCAGTTTGCATTGGACTGGCATCTCGTCATCTGGTAAAGGTAACGATCATCTATGATGTTCTTCACAAGAAACTGCTCAATATTTCATATGAGGTGATGTTTTGTGCAGTAAGCATCAAGAAAGTTCCATGTCCCTTCCTAGTTTAGTCCCACACTCCTACTTATTGAAAGCAAATAAGAGGAGGAGGCAGTCAATCCTCAAGGGGCTACTTCAGGGACTGATCAGGGTGACTAATTACAGAGGGTGAGATAGGTCACGTGATCTCGGGACCTACCCTTGTCCATGGAGTGGAAATACACCATGTCTACCCACATAGGGCCTTCTGTGACTGACGAGAAACAATTGAAGAGATTGGATTACATATCCTATGGTTTAATTCAGGGGTTCCCAAACTAACGTCCACGGACACTCTTGGATAATGGCATTTAAAAAAAAGGTTGGGAATCCCTGGTTTAATTCAACTTTTCAACTTCTTGTGGCCATGAACACAGGCTAGCAAACCCAGGTGTGCAGTTACAGGACCCTCGAGTATAAAATACCAATGACAATTTACTCACAGAAGAATCAACAAAGATACACAAGTCGCACGGAGCAAACAATTTTTTGAGGATGTGACTAAGCACATTGATGGAGGTAGAGCAGTAGATGTAGTGTATATGGATTTCAGCAAGGAATTTGATGAGGTACAACATGCAAGGCTTATTGAGAAAGTAAAGAGGCATGGGATCCAAGGGGACCTTGCTTTGTGGATCCAGAATTGACTTGCCCAAAGAAGGTAAAGAGTGGTTGTTGACAGGTCATGTTCTGCACGGTGGTCGGTGACAAGTGGTGTGCCGCAGGGATCTGTTCTGGGACCCCTTCTCTTTGTGATTCTTATTAATAACCTGGATGAGGAAGTGGAGGGATAGGTTAGTAAATTTGCTGATGACACAAAGGTTGGGGGTGTTGTGGATAGTGTGGTGGGCTGTCAGAGGTTACAGTGAAGCATTGTAAAACTGGCCTGAGAAGTGGCAGATGGAGTCCAACCCAGATAAGTATGAGGTGGTTCATTTCGGTAGGTCAAATATGATGGCAGAATATAGTATTAATGGTAGGTTTCTTGGCAATGTGGAGATCAGAGGGATCTTGGGGTCTGAGTCCATAGGATACTCAAAGCTGCTCCGCAGGTTGACTGTGTGGTTAAGAAGGCATATGGTGCATTGGCCTTCATCAATCATGGGACTGGGTTTAAGAGCCGAGAGGTAATGTTACAGTTATATAGGACCCTGGTCAGACCCCACTTGGAGTACTGTGCTCAGTTCTGGTCACCTCACTACAGGAAGGATGTGGAAACTATAGAAAGGGTGCAGAGGAGATTTACAAGGATGTTGCCTGGATTGGGGAACATGCCTTACGAGAATAGGTTGAGTGAACTTAGCCTTTTCTCCTTGTAGCGACAGAAGATGAGAGGTGACCTGATAGAGGTGTACAAGATAATAGAGGCGTTGATTGTGTGGATTGTCAGAGGCTTTTTCCCAGAGCTGAAATGGCTAGCACAAGAGGGCACAGTTTTAAGGTGCTTGGAAGTAGGTACAGAGGAGATGTCAGGGTTAAGTTTTTTTACGCAGAAAGTTGTGAGTGTGTGGAATGGGCTGCCGGCGATAGTGATGGAGGTGGATACTATAGGCTCTTTTAAGAGACTCCTGGATAGGTACATGGAGCTTAGAAAAATAGAGGGCTATGTGTAACACTAGGTAATTTCTAAAGTAATTGTGAGCCAAAGGGCTTGTATTGTACTGTAGTTTTTCTATGTTTCTATGTTTCAAACAACTCTATGGAAAGGCTAGTCCAAGACTGAGGGACGAGTGCTCAGTGCACATAACTAATATAATACAAGGTTGCACAAAAAAACTACAGTTACCAATAAACAGCAGAGAGAAAACTTCAGGGAGCAATTAACAGGGAAACAAGCCACAATGATGCAAATTAACAATATAAGGTGAAGTATAGTTTTGAGGTTTGGGGCCCTCAGGGGCCTCCCACTGATCCAAAGGGTTCATGCTGTTTCTGTTAGTTAGTATGGTGCTGTTTCTTTTGAGAACTGGCGAACAGGATTGACAGGCCTTTGACCATTTCTGCCTGCATGTTTGAGCTAATTGGTCGGCTGAGGGAACACCCACCTCAGATTCCTGCTCCAGAAATAATGGAGGATTATAGCTGAATTGGCATTCAAAAGGCTTCTTTCCTGTGGCAGAATGTTGGAAAGTATTATGAGTGAACTCAGCCCAGATCAAACAGTCGCACCACGTTGTAGGATTTCCTGAAACCAGACACCTTAAGGTTCTCTCCAAATCCTGGTTAACCCTCTCAATCTGTCCATTGGTATAAGGATGGAAGCTCGAGGAAAGACTTGCAGAGGCCCACATAATCAATACATGGGCTTAATCCACCATCCTTCTTAGGTACAAAAAATAATTCAGCGCCAGCAGGGGACATGGATGGTTGAATAAATCGGGACAACGGTGCCTCCTGAATGTACCCCTCCATAGCTTTCCTCTGAGGGACAGGCAAAGAATAAAGTTCTCCTCAAGGATTTGCACACTTGGACATCATTAGCACACCTCATCAAAATGTGGTGGAAGCATGGCGGCCCTCTTCTTGCTAAGTCCCTACAGCAAGTCAGAATATTCAGGAGGTACTCAAGGCAATTCAGGTAAAATAGGATCTGGCTTGGAGGAATCTGAAGGAGATTCAGGAGAACTAAGAAATGGCTTGAAAGATCTTATAGGCAACTCAGGAGACCTTGCAGGTAACAGTACTTAAGACCATACGGTAGAGGAGCAGATTTAGGTCATTTGGCTCATCGAGTCTGCTCCGCCATTTCATCATCGCTGATCAAATTTTTTCTCTCAGTCACAATCTCCTGCCTTCTCCCCATATCTCTTCATGCCCTGACCAACCTCTGCCTTAAATGTACATAAAAAAAACTTGTCCTCCATAGCTGCCTGTGGCAAAGAATTCCACAGATTCATCACTCTCTGGCAAAAGAAATTCCTCCTCACCTCCATTCTAAAAGGTCGCTCCTCTATTCTGAGGCCATGTCCTCTGGTCTTAGACTCTCCCACTGTAGGAAACATACTCTCCACATCCACTCTGTAAAGACCTTTCACTATTCAATAGGATTCAGTGAGGTCACCCCTCATGCTTCTGAATCCCAGTGAATACAGGACCAGAGACATCAACTGCTCTTCTGGCAGGCAACTCGAAGCCAATTAATCAGAGGATTGTGGGAGTCCAGCCAAGGATGTCCAAGAGTGAATGGAATCTCAGGGAGTGGATAAGATAAAATAGAACAGATTCTACTTGCTGGCCAATGATAAGTTTGAGAGGAGAGGTAGGAAGCCAAGTTTTCCCTGGGACTAATGGTCTCCCATTCAGAGTCATGACGAAAAGAGGTTGGTCTAGTAGGGAATAAGGCCAACTTAAGTAGTCTGGCCAGCCCAAGATCTAGAAAGTTGCCCACAGCACATGAGTAAATGAACGCTCCAAGGGCGTGCTGATGTTCCTTCCAAGATAAAAGAGAAGGTAGCACCGCTTCGGAAGTAGCAGGACAAGAAGAGTGATAGTAGCCAGCATCTCCATAATAAACGCAGCACTTCTCTCTTCTTCATCTCTCCCGTTCAGATGGATAGAGTCCAGTTCTGCCAATTTGCACTAGCTCCTCGGGTGTTGGTGGAGGTCTGGGTGGATTCCTCAAACATGGGGTCGAAGAAGATGTCAAACAGACTTGAAGGAAATTTCATCACGTCTTTCTCTCCTTCTCTTGGTTAATTGTTCATCAATTTGGATTGCCAGGTCTATGAAACAATCCAGATCTTCAACTGGGTCTCAGGCTGTTAAAACACCCTTAAGGTCATTGTTAAGACCCTGAAGAAATATGGTGTTCAGCACATCCATGTTCCAGCTGCTCTCTGTAACCACAGTGCAGAATCCTTTAGAGTAGTTCACTACAGACCAGGTGCCCTAATAAAGATGGAGAATCCTGTTGGCTGTCTCTCGACCACCGGTGGGGTGATTGAACACCCTCCTCATTGTTCTAGTAAAGAAGTCTACATAGAGGCAGATGGATGCCTCCCATATTACCTTTGCCTAAAAAGAAGGCCTCTCCTGAAAGACATTTCTTTCAGATGACATATGCCAGCTTACTTCAATCCAAAGGGAACTTCGAAGGCTGTAACTCAAATGCTAAGGAGCATTGCATTACAAACCTCTGGCAGGACTCAAGGTTACCATCAAACCACTCAGGGGCCGGTAGGTTTAGTGATCCTTCACAGGAGTTAAGTTAATCCATGGCAGGACCCCCAGGCGAGTGCTCGTAACTAAGCCAATCTCAGAAGGACTCCACCCAGGCCACCACCAGAGCTAAAGAATTCCTGCAGTGAGGTTAGTATCTCCTGGAGCATGTGCTCATGCCTCCCTACAGCTTCTCCTTGCCGTACACAATCTGCTTGGTCCATGATATCTCAGTCTTGCTGTAACGATCAACTCAGGCTAGTGAACCCAGGAGTGGAGTAACTGGAAACTAGAGTATAAAACACCAATGAGAGTTAATTCACAGAAGAATCAACAAAGATAAGCAGGTCATTTGGAATGAAAGTCATTATGGAAAGGCTCGTTTAAGACTGAGCAATGAGTGCTCTGCACGTATAACTTCAGTCGTACAAGGTCGCATGAGAAACCCACAGTTACCAATAAACAGCTGAGAAAACTTAAAGGAGCAAATAATAGGAAAAGCAAGGCACAACCAGGTAAATTAATGATATTCAGGTGAAATAGAGCACTGAAGTCTGAAGCCCTGATCCAAAGGGTTCATGATACTGTTACGTACCCCGTAACTGGGTTGCCAAAGCAGCAGAAATGGATCACTCAGTTGGAGTCTGGAGTACTAGAACTAAGAAAGTTTTATTAAAGAAACAAGCAACACAGTAATCGAAAGGATAATAAATGCAACAGTTCAGCAATGATAACCACACATGTGCACAGAATTAAGATAACAGCATCAATCAAGCTCTATCGTTGTCTAGGGGTAAATGACCAAATTTCAAAGTGACTCAAAGTTCAGTCCAGTTTAGTAATTCAGTTCGCAGTAATCATTGCCATGGCGATGGACAACGTGGGGGGAGAGAGAGATAGAACAGGAACAACTGATCATTCAGACACGGTTTCACTCACAGACCGGCGAGCTGGCTCACAAGCAGCTTTTGGGCGGGTCCTTGGTGATGACACCTGAGGTCACCGACTGTGACCCCTCCTCCAGATGCGGTCGATCCTCTGCAGTGAAGCCGGCACCCAGGCAAGGGCGGACACACACCGGGTTCCCGCTGATCGTACCTTTCCACCCTAGCCGTTGTCTGATACTTCCCACCGACTCGTGAGAAGCGTACCGCTTCCAGGGTCTCGTTACCTCGGGTGGCGTGTGTGTACTGCCTTAGCGAACCTGTCCCTTTTTATCCCCCTGCTTGGGTATCGCCTGTCCATCACTTCAAACAGTTCAGGGTTCAAAGGGGGGAGCCGCTCCAGACAGCTCTCTCTCTTCCACGTCCCTTCATTACACATCTCCAGACGCTGCTCCATTGTTCCTTATCTCTCCTTCCCCTGAGGGCAGGTGGCAGACCACTTGCTGATGTCACTGATGCTAACCCAGGCCAGCAAACATCTTAATTTTATGTGTATTCTCGTCACACTTCCCCCCTTTAAGGATTTTTACCGGGAGGTAAAAATTACAAACATGAATACATTATTTGATACATACACAAATATACATCTTTAAACAGCTCTTTGGCTAACACAGCGAGTTTGAAGCTGTCAACACCTTGACAAACAGTCATCACATTTTCTGTTCCTTTTACACGTGTTATTAATAATCCCTTAGACCAGGCTCCAACTCAGCAAACTTCATAGTGGCCAAAAACACTGATGAATTGCGACCAATGTAACCTCTCATTTGGTTTTGTCCCGGACCACAATAACAAGGGTCGTCCCATTCCGACTCAGTTTTCTCTCGCAAGGGCTTAGTAGGAGGGGGACGGGTATTGACCGCAGAGTTATTGCAAAACTTCCTGCAGTACCCCACCATCTCCAAGAGCCTTCTGAGGGCCCTCTTGTCTGTCGGGGTTGGCAAGTCAGCGATAGCCTGCACTGTAGCTTGCATCGCTGCCAGCTGCCCCTGTGTCACCTCAGTTCCCAGGTAAGTGACCTTCGTGTGGCCGAATTCATTTTTTCCAAGGTTCACTATCAAACTGGCTTCAGACAGCCGTATTAAATTGCCAATACACACCTCTGTGTTCATCAGCCCTTTAGTCACTGAATTACTCATTATATATGGGTGTTCTTTACTAGGTTTACCTATTGTAACAGACATCACCCAACGTCCCAGTACTTTGCATTGCCTCGGGACAATCAAACACACGGGTGCGAGTCGTTTAATTACTTCTTCTAAAGGTTCGCTTTGTTTGGGGATTAAGGGAGAGACCTTATCAGTAGACCTGGCCAAAACAATAGCCTTCTCCCATCTGCCCAATCCCATCCTAATCTTTTCAAAATGTTTTTTTCCTCTTATCAGGGGGCCCCTAGCTTCATTGATTTCCACGCTAACACCGACTAGGTTTGTTAGCATATCAAAAGCCGGTGACCGTCTCAGTTCGCGTCGGTCATGATCAATAACATTTTTCCCCCTGGGCAGCCGGTAAATCTCTTTCATGATTCCACCAACTGTTTCCTCCAGCACCGCAAAATGTCCACTGGGGGGTACCTCGTGGGCCATGTTAAAAACCTCATCCCCATAACTCTTTTGCACCACCCCCCATTCCTCATCTGCGGGTACTGTACTTGATTTCCCTTTTTTCCTTAGCACTTCCTTCTCCACACAATAGTCTACTAGTTCCCTTGTTAAAGCTGTGTCAGAGAGAGCTGTCTCTGCCACAACCATCAGCCCCTCGTCTCGCTCCTGCGTCTGCACAAATTCTTTCCTGGCTACTGCTACGTCCGTCCCAGCTCCCTCACTACCTCTTGTCTCACTACACCCCGTCTCATACAAGGTTGGCAGAAACGTTTCAGCTAAATTCACTATCGTGGGCCCGTAATGAACCTGTGAGTCCATGGGCGGGGCCTCACTGCTGGCAGGTTGACCTGTCAATCTCACGACTGGGAACACGATTCCTCCGGCAATGTCATTACCGAGCAAAACTTCCACGTCTTTCATCGGTAATTCGGACCTCACCCCGACCGTGACTAGTCCAGAGACCAGGTTGCTCTGTAAGTGTATCTGGTGCAAAGGGACTGACTCTGTCCCTTCCCCAACACCTTTGACCTCTACCTCCCCAGTCTGGGTCTCTGAGCTAAACTCTAATACACTCTTCATTATTAGTGACTGACACGCTCCCGTGTCTCTCCAGATCCGCACTGGAACTGGTTTTAACCCCTCCTTCACTGACACCAGTCCGGCCGAGATAAACCTCTCGCACCCTTCCTGGACTTTTTCAGACCTGTCCTTCCCTAGCGGTTCGCTTAACAGCTCGATACAGCCATTCCAAATTTCCGCTTTTCCTTTCCCCGTCTCCTTCCTTGGGGCAAAGCACCTGGACGCAAAGTGTCCGGCTTTCCCACAATTATAACAGACGACCCCAGGAGACTTCCTACCAGACTGCTCCCGGTCTACCTTATCCTGTTCACTAGTCCCCGGCTTACTTTCTGACTTTTCCGGCGGACTCTCCCCGCCGTCCTGACTACCCTTCTGGTAGCCTTTACTCGGGGCAAACTTCATTTTATGCGTCAACGCATTCTCATCCGCTAACTTAGCAGTTGCGGCTAACGTGGCTGCCTCTTTCTCATCGAGGTAGGGTCTCATACCCTCAGGGACACAACCTTTAAACTGCTCAATCAGGATCAGTTGTAGCAGTCTGTCATAATCCCCCTCTACCCCCTTTGAGGCGCACCAAAGCTCACAATATGTCTGCATCTCAGGGGCAAACTCCAAATACGTGCGGTCCCACCGCTTCCTCGCATTCCGGAACCTCTGCCGGTATGCCTCCGGGACCAACTCATAAATCCTGAGGATGGCCTCTTTCACCACCTCATACCTCTGGGCATCTTCCGCGGACAAAGCTGAGTAAGCTTCTTGGGCCTTCCCTTTCAGTACACTCTGAAGTAAAACAACCCACTTATCCCTCGGCCAGTCCTGACTTATAGCCACTTTTTCGAAGTGGAGAAAGTACCGATCCACGTCGGTATCGTCAAATGGGGGAACCAGCCTAACCTCCTGGGTCGCCCGGAACCCTCCACCTTGGTTCGGCACGAGCCCCTGCTCGGCCCTTATCTTTAACTTCTCCAGCTCAAATTCCCCTTCCCTCTGTTTCCCTCTCTCTTCTCGCTCCCATTGCCTCTCTTTCTCCTCTCTCTCTAACTGTCTGTCCCTCTCTTTCTCTTCTCTCTCCAACTGTCTTTCTCTCTCTTGCCTTTCTAACCCTCTCTCCTTCTCTTCGTGTTCTAACTGCCATACCCGGAACTCGTGCTCGAGTCTCAGTTTTTCAAGCTGTACCTGTACCGCGTCTCCAGCAGGTTTTTCAATAGACACCACCCCCAGCTCACCTTGGGGAAACACACCTCTAGATACATAGTGCTCTACAATAGCTCTGTGTATCTCCTCTCTCCTCATTATCGACTTCACCTTAGCAAGATTCAACCGTTTGGCCACAGCTATCAATTCCGATTTCCTGGCATCCTCTAATGCCTCCAAGGTCGGCGCCTTTATAAATTCCTCAGCCTCCATTTCTGCTGTTTGTCTTTTCTTTCTTTCGGGAATTTTAACCCAATCAATTTACTCCGTCCCAAATTTAGCGTTCAAAATCCCGGACGAGAACCCCACTTATGTTACGTACCCCGTAACTGGGTTGCCAAACCAGCAGAAATGGATCACTCAGTTGGAGTCTGGAGTACTAGAACTAAGAAAGTTTTATTAAAGAAACAAGCAACACAGTAATCGAAAGGATAATAAATGCAACAGTTCAGCAATGATAACCACACATGTGCACAGAATTAAGATAACAGCATCAATCAAGCTCTATCGTTGTCTAGGGGTAAATGACCAAATTTCAAAGTGACTCAAAGTTCAGTCCAGTTTAGTAGTTCAATTCGCAGTAATCGTTGCCATGGCGATGGACAACGTGGGGGGAGAGAGAGATAGAACAGGAACAACTGATCATTCAGACACGGCTTCACTCACAGACCGGCGAGCTGGCTCACAAGCAGCTTTTGGGCGGGTCCTTGGTGATGTCACCTGAGGTCACCGACTGTGACCCCTCCTCCAGATGCGGTCGATCCTCTGCAGTGAAGCCGGCACCCAGGCAAGGGCGGACACACACCGGGTTCCCGCTGATCGTACCTTTCCACCCTAGCCGTTGTCTGGTACTTCCCACCGACTCGTGAGAAGCGTACCGCTTCCAGGGTCTCGTTACCTCGGGTGGCGTGTGTGTACTGCCTTAGCGAGCCTGTCCCTTTTTATCCCCCTGCTTGGGTATCGCCTGTCCATCACTTCAAACAGTTCAGGGTTCAAAGGGGGGAGCCGCTCCAGACTGCTCTCTCTCCCCCGTTCCTTCATTACACATCTCCAGACGCTGCTCCATTGTTCCTTATCTCTCCTTCCCCTGAGGGCAGGTGGCAGACCACTTGCTGATGTCACTGATGCTAACCCAGGCCAGCAAACATCTTAATTTTATGTGTATTCTCGTCACAATACTTCCTTTACATTAAAATGACACAACAAATGGATTGAATTGTCATTGGTATCTTCATATACATTGTCACTAAATATTTATCACTAAAAATGAAAGAGACAATCCTAATTGGTGACATTGATCTAATAGAAATTACTGACACAACCTAAAAGAAAATTCTTAAATTTATAGGATGGTGTTTAATCCCATTGGTTAATTGTAAATTGGTTAGTTAACCTGGTTGCACGACAGCAATAAGTGGTAGAATTACATGCCTGAAATTGGCTATTCTCCAGATATGTAAATGTGCCTCAAGAATCTCTAAGAGCTTTGCGTAAGTAGTTCTACTCATCTTGCCAATAGAAAACATTTCTTGCCAGTTTAGGATTCTGCATTTACCAAAGGCAGGAAAATTTAAGTATGGCTTGGAGCAACTTATATAAACTTCATGTGTACATGTAAACACTATTGGATGTTTAACTTCACTTGTTATCAGCAGGACCTGCAACTAATAGGCTTTCTTCTGCTTGCTTACTGAAGGTCACCCATGCTTCTTGGATTTCTATTATCGTAACTTCCTTTTGTTGTATGAACTCAAACTCTCTGAAATTTTCATTATTTCTGTAGGTGTCCATCTGGGGTTCACTATTTCTTTGAACCAATTTCTGTGGCCATTAATGTAATGTGGTCAGGAAGAGTCTATACTTCAGTGGATGCCCAGATCATGACAGTGTTTCTAACCTGTGTGGTTTCAAACCTATATCAGTGAAAGTTCTAGTTGAGATGCAATGAAACGTCTGAGGTGCTGAACATTGATTTATATAGCATTAAGAAATAGCTGCAAATCTGAAATGTATGCATTCATTCTCAGTAAAGTCATATTTTGTCTGCCTTTTGAGGCAGTGTAGATTTAATATGTGTTTTTTGACTGAAGTTAAGATTGGATCAACAGACGGAATAGTGAGATAGACAGAGAATGATTGTCATCAATTGAAAGGATGGAAAGTAGCTAACTTATCCTTGAATGAATAAATCTATATGATTCACCTGATTGGTGAATGGTGTATTTTGGAATTGATCAAACTTTTCTTATATTTGTTCTGACATGTGGAGCACTAGAATGAAAGAAGTAAACAGAGAACTAGTGAATCAATGTCCCTGCAGTTTCTACCATACAGCTAGTGTATTGTAGCTTTCTTTCTAACTAAACTTTACTTTCTCGATTTATTCCTGTATTGCAGTCCAATGTCTGCCTCTCACTCTAACATTAATTGGTTTTATCAGCAGTTTGTTTTAATTTTTCATAATTATAGGTCTGATGAAATTCTGAAATCTTTCTTCCCCAATTTTAATGATGAGGGTCATTTACTAGTGATACTGAAAGTCATTACGTGTTTTTAATGACATTAGTCTTTATTCAACAATAAATTTTAAATATACGGGTATGTTGCACAGTAGAAATGTTCAACACAATGTTTTCCTTCAAATAGTATTTCCCAGTTCAAAGATTTTGCTGAAACAGTGGAAGACCTGAATAATCATGGTGACAGAAACTAAAGCTAGACCAAAAGCCTTTGGGAGAGCAAGTTATTACTTAACATTAAAATAGTACATGACTTCCAATTATTATTTTAAGGCTGCATTTTCGTAATGGATGGTAATTAGCTTTATTCTCTGAAACAGAGTTAATGAGTACTACAGCTCAGAAGCAGGACCTTTGGCCTATCTAGTTAATGCTAATCTGATGTTCTGCCCAGTCCCTTCTACCTGTGCCCCAAATCCCTCCAAACACCACCCATCCATTTACCTATGCAAACTTCTCTTAAGTGTTACAATTGATCCTGCACCTATCACTTCCACTAGCAGTTTGTTCCACACTTGCACTACCTCTGAGCAAAGATGTTTCCTCTCAGACTGCCCTTGAACATTCACCCATCCTGAGGAGAAAAAGTCCTGCACACATTCACTCTATCTATACACCTCATAATTTTGTATACATCTATAAGATCTCCCATCATTCTACTACACTCCAGGGAATATTCAACTCAGGTCTTCAAATCCCAGCAACATCTTTCTTACTTTTTTCTTCACTCTTTAAGCTAATATTTTTCCTATTTGTGAGTGACCAGAACTTAACAGAACACTCCAAATTTGACATCACCTATATCTTTTACAGCTTCAACATAACATTGCAACTACTATACTCCCTACCCTGATTTATGAAATCTAATGCATCAAAAAATCTCTACACTGATTGGTCTAATCTCAAACAATAATGAGGTGGAAGAAGTCATCTCTCTGACACAGTGGTGTCAAGAAAATAAGCTCTCCGTCAAAACAAAGGAGCTGGTTGTGGATTACAGGAGGAATGGAGACAGGCTAACCCCTATTGACATCAATGGATCTGGGGTTGAGAGGCTAAACAACTTTAAATTCCTCGGCATCCACATCACCAAGGACCTCGTGGTCTGTGCACACCAGCTGCGTGGTGAAAAAGGCACAGCAGTGCTTGTTTCACATCAGACGGTTGAAGAAATTTGATATGGGCCCCCAAATCTTGACTGACTGTATCACTGCCTGGTATGGGAACTGTACCTCCCTTAATCGCAAGATTCTGCAGAGAGTGGTGCAGCCAGCCCAGTGCATCTGTAGTTCTGAACTTCCCATGATTCAGGACATTTACAAGGACAGGTGTGTAAAAAGAGCCCGTAGAATCATTAGGGACCCAAGACATCCCAACCGCAGTCTATTCCAGCTGTTACCATCCGGGAAGTGGTATCGCAGCTTAAAAACCAGGGCTAACAGGTTCCGGGACAGCTTCTTCCACCAGACCAGAAGAATGATGAACTCATGATGATTTGAGTGTACTCTATATTACATCGCCTGTTCTATTTATTATAAATTATTATAAATTACTATGATGTCACCTCGCACATTTAGATGGAGACATAATGTAAAGATTTTTACTCCTCATGTATGTGAAGGATGTAAGAAATAAAGTCAATTTAATTTAATTCACAACACTATCTGCCTGTGATGCCACTTTCAAGGAACTATGGACCTGTATTCCCATGTCCTTTTGTTGTACTACATAATTCAGAGCCCTGCCATTCACCTAGTAAGTCTTGCCCTACCATTTTTCCCTTCAAGTTGTAACACCTCACAGTTGTCTGCATTAAATTCAAATTGCTATTTTCCAGCTTATGTTTCCAGCTGTTTGAGATCATGAAGCAAACTTTAATCGCCTTTCTCAATATGTCACCAATCTTCATGTCAACTGCAAATTCGCTGATCCAGTTTTCCACATCTTCATATAAATCATTAATATAGATGATAAACAACAAAAAAACGCAGCGTCAATCCCTGCGCTAGGCCACTAATCACAGGACTCCAGTCAAAGAGGCAACCATCTACTACCACTCTCTGGCTTTTCCCACTAAGCCAATGTTGATTCCAGTGCTAAGTGACTTATATTTTTTGGACGCAAACACGAGGAATTCTGCAGATGCTGGAAATTCAAGCAACACACATAAAAATTGCTGGTGAACGCAGCAGGCCAGGCAACATCTCTAGAAAGAGGTACAGTCGACGTTTCCGGCCGAGACCCTTCGTCCTGACGACCAGTCTGTCATGCAGGACTTTGTCAAAAGCCTTGCTAAAGTCCTTGTAGGCAACATCCACCACCTTACTTTATCAGCCTTCTTAGTAATCTCCTCAAAAAGCTCTGTTAAATTTGACATGAACTACCAAGCAATCTCAATCAGGCCCTGTTTTCTGAGTAAATAGAGAAACATCTATCAGTTTTTAAAAAAACTTGTCACATTGTGCTGTGCTTTCCCCTTAACTTTCTGCTCAAAAGTATATCCAGGCAGATAATGAGAGCATAGACATTTGGAACCATGGAAGTAAGAGGATCAACAGCATATTTACTTAAGCAACACTGGAGTTTACAACAATTTTGAGATCACTGCTTCATGTTGAGTTTCGGTTAGGAGAATATCCTGGTCAAATACGATTCCTGCTGAGAGTCATTTCCTCCCTAGCCTACCTGCCTGTTTTAGCAGCTTGCATAACAAATACAAATGGAATTTCCACTAATACATTCATGCTTGGGCACAACTGGTTTGCACAGAAAATTTCCTCATCCTTCTTTGTAAATTAAGCTGAATTAACTCAAGAAAACAAAAGAAGTCTGGTAGAATCTAAAAACGTAGTCATTAAAAGCACTTTAAGTAATACTGATAATGAGAGGAGACCTGGAGCCTTGCTGTTGCTGAACGTGTGCAATGGTACCTATTTATCATTCCTACAGACCTGATCGAAAAGCTAGGCCTCTGTAGCTCCCTCTGCAACAGGATCTTTGACTTCTGAACTGGAAGACCACAATCTGAACGGTTTGGAAAGAACATCTCCACCTTGTTGATGATCAGCTCTGGCACATCTCAGGAATATGTGCTTAGCTGACTGCTCTACTCTCTCTACACCCATGGCTGTACGGCTAGTCACAGCTCAAAAGCCATCTATAAATTTGCTGATGATACAACCACTGTTGGCAGAATTTCAGATGGTGACAAGAGGGCGAGATACACCATCCATTGAGTAGAGTCGCAGCAACAATCTTATACTCAACATCAGCAAGACCAAAGAGCTGATTGTGAACTTCAGCAAGGGTAAGATGAGGGAACACAAACCAATCCTCATAGAGGGATCAGAAGTGGAGAGCACGAGCAATTTCAAGTTTCTGGGTGTCAATATCTCAGAGGATCTAACCTGAATGCAACATAGCAATGCAGCTATAAAGAAGGCAAGACAGCAGTTATATTTCATTAGGAGTTTGAGGAGATTTGGTTGTTAAATAAGACACTTGAAAACTTCTATGATTGTGCTGTGGAAAACATCCTGACAGGCTGCATCGTTGTTTCGTATGGGTGGGGGGAGGGGGAGGGGCTACCGCACAAGATCAAAGTAAGTTGCCGAAACTTGTAAAATTAGGCAGCTCCATCATGGGTACCAACCTCATAGTGGTCAAGACATCTTCAAGTAACAGTGGCTTAGGAAAGCAGCATCCATCATTAAGGACACCCACCTCCCAGGTCACAGGTCATGCCCTATTCTCATTGTTACCGTCAAGAAAAAGGTACAGAAGCCTGAAGGCACACAATCAGTGATTCAGGAATAGCTTCTTCCCCTCTGTCATCTAATTTCGAAATGTTCGTTAAACCCATGAACCCTACCTCACTTTCTTTTTATTTGTTTTTTTTTGCGTTACTTATTTTAATTTAACTATTTAATAGGCATACTGTATATGTACTTAATGTACTCAGTTTTTTTCTCTATACTTATTTATTCATTGTGCTGTTGCTGTAAAATTAACAAATTTCATGTCATATGCCAGTGATATTAAACCTGATTCTGATTCAAAGGAAGATGTTATCCAGAACATTGAGCTACAAAATGGAAGATCTGGCATCAAATCAGCATTGTCCACTGATTGACCTTGCCTAGTTTGTATCCTTCTAAAGGGCATCCAATTTGACTTGCACTGCTAATTATGCACTTGCACCACAGAAGCTATTTTAATCATATAAACACTCGTAAAATATGGCTTGTTGGGTCCACTGTTGTCTTCAGGAAAAATCATACAAATCTGTTATAATTGGACAGTGAGATGTTTCGTTGACAAATAACATTATTAACCAGGATGTTAACAGTCTTCAAATTTATTACTTTCAGATTCATGGTCATTTTAATCTACCACTTTGTAAAATGAATGCTTATAGCCAATGGGAGTTTGGAGGGTAGTTTAAACATTACATGTTATCCTCAAGCATTCTCAACAGACTTATTCTAATTCATTTCTTCACTAAAAGTGAAGAGTGCCCAACCAGATTGTTGCTTTCCAACATGAGCATTCATGACAATAAAAACTCTGCTGAAGCTTGTAAGCAATTTGTAGATTTGCAAGAATATTTTAACATAATATATAAAACAATGTTTCATAATGCTGGTGTCAAACTGTATTAGAATCTGTCTTTCCTTTGGGTTCATCAGGTGCATGAAGAGGGAGAGCTTGTTATGTGGGCAACAGCTTGCTTTCTATATTATACTGCCCTGCTTTACATATCTAGACAACTAAAATGCAACATCCATGGTGAACCCTGATCAACGAAGCTTCAGAGATCCTACAAGTCTGCATAGCATTGTTACTGATGAATGAAAAATAACCTGAGATTATTTTCTTATTGATGGTGTTGTCTCAAATGTTTTCATACATTGTAGGAAAATTCAGTTAATGTAGATTCAGATGGAGCTTAACCCATTTAAGCTGCTCTGTTCACCAGTAAAATATCTTAAGAGCAGAAATTGATAATATAAAATTGATAATGTTGTACTCAAAAAAAGTTATACCAAGACTTGTTAAGTGCTATTGATAAGTACAAAAAGTATCTTGCTGCAACAAGTAATTTATTAGCACTTAAATGCTGCCACATTTTTTGGCACTGGGAATTTATCATTGGTACCTAGAGATTCAATTTAGTTACAAGTAATAAGTGTGGATATTCACAAGATTTATAGCAGGGAGTTAATGTGTTAAACCATGCCACATTAAATCACTTGTTCAAGTGTCGACCCCATAGTTCCATTAATGTAGCTCCTTTGGTAATAATAACCTACGCTATTGGAAGAGAATGTGAGGACAGACACATGTGCTATAGCTAACTGACCTCTACTCCTGCTTATGCATTTATGAGCCCTCAACACCATACTTAACCTAACACTCTCTATGTATCTTCCTATTTATTTCTTAATCTAACACTCTCTACCTATCTTCCTATTTATTTCTGCTGAGCTAAAGTCAAATACACACATCCATATTACTTGCCACAGCTAGCAGCATAATTCACATTCTAAACACTTATAAAGGGTTCTGAAATTGTTTACAACACCCCTTCACAAATAAAGGGCTCAGTGGTACAGCTAGGAGGAATATTCAGTTTGAAATTAGCTCAGTATAATCATGGAGAAAAGAACTGGAGAATTTGTAATTTGAGGCTGATGAATCTCAGAATTAGACAACCATGTACATTTGAACACTATAAAAGAGACCCAATACTCAGGGGTAAAAGCACACCAATCTGAATCAGAAATATGAACCACAAACTTTAAATACAATCCTGCAGGATTGAGTCACACTAGCTTTCACTGAAGTCTTCTGGGTTTGTAATGGCTGATGAAGTCAATTGATCCACAGACTTAGTCACTAGCAAACCAGAAGGTGCTTGTTGGGACATGACACTGGTAATGTGAAAGGTGCTGTGCTCCTTCCCTTGTCTTTTGCGGGATACTCCCCTTGAAGCAACCTGACATGACTGATGACATCTCAGATGGTTCTCCTCCATGTGATGAATAATTGACTATTTTCACATGTACATGTGACAAATAAAGCTAATAGCCATCTTAGGGCAGCATGTTACATTTTTCAGGGAGATTTTCAACATGCCTTTGAAAGATTTCTTGATAACCTCTCCACATGACAATATTCAGAGTAAAGAACATTGTTTTGGGAGTCAGAAACTAGTGATGCAAACTACCTGGCTCTCCCATTGGAAATGGCTGTGGTAATATGGTATATAATAATATACCATATGATATATAATAATATGGTAAAATAATTTCCATGTTTAGGGAAAAATACAATAACTCCAAGATCCAATTTAAATTCAAAACTTGAGATATGATGCAATACACTAGAACAGGGAGTAAGTAAGGTATTTTTCATAATTGACCAATTACATGGTGAGTAATATCCTATAAAATTGTTCCTCTGCTCATATGAAGTGATCTAGTATCGTGAGATTATTTCTCCAATTAATATAAATGCCAGTGGATGGAAGTTCAGCAGACTCAGCTGTATTGACACGGCACTGTGTTATAAAATAAGCGTTAATTAAGTCTTTTAAGCGGAGAAACTAGAGTTCACATGAGAAAGGATCTAGTGCTTTCCTGACGTATGTGACAAATAGACTTTTCTCGGGCTTCCAGACTGGTACAGGTATCAATTATAACCAACATTCCAATGACAAACTCAGCCATCTCCATCAAGGATGATGCCTGGGCATGTCTAATCCAATGTTATATATACCCCTGTAGTCGTCCCTCCTGATCGGTTAGTCCTCATCCAATCCATTGGTGAAGGAAGCCATTGAAATAAAACTAGAGGAAAAGAATTTTAACAAAACGAAGGTCTCACTCTAAGTAAGAAGTGGAATTTGATTGTAAACAAGATAGGAGAGCGGAATCCTGACTGGATGAGGACTAGCCAATCGGGAGGGATGGATACAGGGGAATAAATACCACTGGACTAGTCATGTCTAGGCATCATCCCCGATGAAGATGGAGGAGTTTGTCATTGAACATCGGTTAAAATCAATACCTGTGCTCAGCTGAAAGCCTAAGAAAAGTTTATTCACAGAGATCACACATTTTCAATATACTAAAACTGGTGATGTGTGTAGTCCTAAAACATAATCTGCAAAATAATTAGGATGATTTTTTCCCATAATCATCCATTAAAACCATATATGGTTGAATCCTGATGGCAGCTGTATGAACAGTTTTTGACAATAACTGGAAGCTGGTGAAATGTTAAAGAACCTTTCGACATCTAAGTCACACGTAGAAAAGTCTTTAATAGAAATAAGGGCAATGGGAGTGGCAACTCCCCTTGAATGGTGTTCCTTCTCGATCAATGCAAATGTTTTCCCTGACTGCATCTCTTGCTCCCTGGTATTGTATTTGCATCTGAATAGTGTGGCAGAGATTGTGTCTCACAAGCAGAAATTCCTGATCCAAATTCCAGTTGGGCGCAATTTCATCCAAAGGTGATTGTTAATCTGATCCGTAAAATGACGGAAAATTCTGGAAAAGTGTTACCAGTTTTTATAACACATTTCCAATATCAGTCTTTTTTTTTAAATTGGTATTCAATCAATTCAGTTTCTAGGCATAAATATTCACTATTCTATAAATTATGATGAAAATGATATTTACTAACTTTTGCAAAATAACAGTGTCACTTACAGGAAATTAGTTTTCTTAAACACTGACTTACACAAATGCAAAATGGATCTATGAATAACACATTCATTGTAAATGATGATTATACAGAAGATATATGTGTTCTGTATTTGGTACACAGATGCATGTATGACAAGAGCTGTTAAGACTTTAACATTATAACCACATATTATCTACCTCATACCCAGAGTGCATATTATGTATAAATGCTCGACTTCTGCTGAAAAATTTGAAGTACAAGTAGTTGACAGATTACCTTTTCTTAGTTAAAATATATTAATTCTCAGATCTGGGAAAATATATCAGTGGGCCCATTTGACAGCATACTCAATGCTGCATGAATATTCTACACTTCAGAGAGTAAGGGAATGATTTTATTTTCATTTTAAAAGTGAATTTGTTTTGCTTTATAGTTAAATTCTTTTAGTTTTGTAGTTATAGATTGTGCCAATATACAATAATAAACTTCATGTTCAGGGTAGGAGACTGTAACTTGGAGAATGCTGCAAGAACTGGTGCTGGGTTCCTAGCCTTACACAATCCATATCAATGATTTAGATGAAAGGATCAAGATTTGCACATTAAGGTTTACTGATGGGTGGCAAGATGGGTGAATAGATCTTGGTGAGATGCAAAGGGATATGAACAGGTTAAGTGAATGGGCAGCAGCATGGCAGATGGAATATAATGAGGAAAAACTCCATTTTGTTAGTGTGTAAAAAAAAAGAGAGATTACAAAGTATTCGTGTTCAAAGGGACCTTCGTGTCCTTGTTTAGGATTCACTGGAAGTTAATTTGCAGGTGCATATTGGGCAATTAGAAAGGCAAATATTATGTTGACTTTTTATGTAAGATGATATGATTACAAAAACAATGATAAATTACTCTAATTATATAGAGTACTGATGAACGTTATCTATTGGTCTAAATTCCCTACCAAAGGAAAAGTTTCCTTCTGACAGAGGGAGAGCAGTGAAGCTTCATCATAATGATGGGTGGGAAAGTTGGTTTGCTATGCCAGGAGAGTTTAGGCAGAATGGCTCTGTACTTTCTTGAGTTAGAAAGAATGAGAATTAATCTCATGAAAACGTGCCAACTTCCTTCAGTGCTTATCTGCGTAGAGAAATATATAACATTTCCCTTAACTCTAGTATATAGAAGAAACGATTGTAATTTTATTTTTAGGGATTAGCTCTTCAAGACAGCACCCAGGGCATGTCCTTTTCTCACTGTTACCATCAGGTAGGAGATACAGAAACCTAAAGGCACACACTCAGGAACAGCTTCTTCCCCTCTGTCATCCGATTCCTAAATGGACATTGAAGCTTTCGACACTACCTCACTTTTTTTTAATATGCAGTATTTTACACATTTTTTAAAATCTTTTCAATATATGTAATTGATTTACTTGTTTATTTATTATTACATTTTATTTTATTTATTATTATTATTATTTTTTTTTCTCTCTCTCTGCTAAATTATGCATTGCATTGAACTGCTGCTGCTAAATTAACAAATTTCACATCATATGCCGGAGACAATAAACCTGATTCCAATTCAGATTCTGAAGAAATGTGTTCACCCAGTGGTGCTGAATTCTTAAAATTCTTGACCCAAGAGTGCTGTGGAGACCCTATCACTCCAGGGCTCAATTAGGTTTCAAGAAATTAACGGAATTAAAGAATCTGAATTTTGGGCAAAACAGTGTAGTGGAATATAAATCATTAGCCTATATATATCATAATTGGGAAAAGACAAATGGACATTCATGTTTAAATTATTTTACTTTATTTTACAGTTTTTAATAATTTATTATGGTGCTGAGATCCATGCTAGGTTGCACTGGGACATATCATCACAATTTTAAGGACTATTTAGTTAATTTACTATGTTATAAATACTTAAAGATTTTAATGGCTTTTGAAAGTTTCTGATTTAAAGGAAATTCAAAAGCATTTGGCAAAGGCAAGTTGTCAATAGCCATCAAAGTGTTCTGACACAGGTCGCCAGGATGATGCCTTCTTGTTCACAGTCTATTCCACCTAATGCACTCCACTCAGCTGCCTGAAGTGCATCAGGTTGGAGAGGTCAGTCTATATCCACTGATTCAGGGCTTGAGGTCAGTAGGCAGTTTAATGGTACAGCAGGGACTAGATGGGCCAAAGGGCCTGCTTCAGTGCTGTATTTTTCTATGACTATGACTCTATGATCCTGGGTGACTGAAGCCTATAATTTCCTTTCTAATATCCACTGATGGAAACTGTATTTTCACTTAAAAAAATTCCTTCTACATATTCAAGCCAGAGGCAGCTCTGTGTCTGGGACATATGCAAACCATGCAAATTACCTGAGGATGAACACCACTGAAGTATGTCTATCCTTGGAGTGTCAAGGTTGGTGAAAGTCTTCCAGCATGTGAGTGACATTGCTTCACGCAACTGGGTCCATCAAATTTTCAAATATTTTATTTTAACTTTCCTAGGAAAGGTAAGACCAAACTAGGTTATGTGGAAAAAAGCAGCCCATGATAATTCTTAGGATGCAAAAAACAGAAAAAACAAGGGTGTAAAGCCCTTGTTGTCAAACTATGCATTTTAATTTTTTTTCCTATTGACAATCAGTGATTGAATATTGATAGCGTGAGAGGAACATTGCTGCTCATTGGGAATATAGTTACATATTAAACAATAACCAGATGTTCTATCCATCTGACAGAACAAACCATTTCAATTAGGCATCATGCTTCAATAACAATAAATTTTATACTATTAATAGAAGGTGCAAACATAACCAAGGAGGACATTATATAGGAAATGGTATCAGTAAAAATATCAGATTGTAAGAAGGTAAAGTTAGTGAGAAACTGCTTAAGTGTTTAAATCAAGTTTGGAAAGGTAGAAAAAAAATATCAACATCCATGCAGAGACAATGACACGAAATTGAATCCCTTCAGGTATGATAATATGACTTTTTTCTTCCTTATATCTGGATATGAATTGTACATCTTCAGAAAATCAATCATAAAAGCAATAGAACCTCATCCAAGTATTTAGTTAAATACATTTGGAAAAATGCCTAAGAAATGATTTTGTTTTTACATTTACTGAGTAGATAAGTCATGCTATAGATAGGAATGCACAAATGAATTTATATCCCTTGTTGGTTCTATACGTCAACAAAAAAATGCCCAAAGCATAATAATTTTAACTATCTCTTGACTTTTTTAAAAGTGTTTTTATTTGCACAATTTGTTGTCTTTTACACATTGGTCATTTGTTGTGCTTGGGTTTTCATTCATTCTATTGTGGTTCTTGGTATTTACTGTGAACGTCCACAAGAAAATGTATCTCAGGGTAGTATATGGCAACATATGTCACTTGATAATATATTTACTCTGAACTCTGCAAAATCAAACCACTGTTTTTGAAACATAGAAAGATCTGGCATTTATCAAGCATCATGTTGAAGTGTTTGACCATCAAAGATATTTTCTACTATTAGCTGCTTTTAATTGTATAGACATGGTGTTTGTACTAGTAAACAACAATATTTTGCAAGTAGAAACTGAAGGATGAAGATACAAGGGTGGAACTAACAATGCATCTTGAATTTTTATTAAAGAGTATATCACACTGAGCCTTAAAGAGGAGATTAGCTCTGTGCATGTGTTCTGTGTACACTACCATGCTGGTAAATTTTCAAGAGCACACATTGGCACAGGTGCTTGAAATGATCCTGTTCAATGCGCAAAATGAGTAGTCTTTTCAGCTGGCCGTGAAGGTGCCTATTAAATGTCGCCACTGGAACCAAGTTGTACTGCACTCTGTTGAAAGAGATTATAATTCAGTTTATGAGAAATGCGCAAGGAGTACAGATAGGTAATGTGACTTCCAAGTCATGTTCTTGAATGTACTTGGCTTTAAAATATAAATTACTTTGAACCAAAGCAAAAGTGAAAGCTTAATTTATGGAAGACCCTAAGTATATCACAAGGCCCACTGGAGTTGCCTATTTTTTGCAATAAGTGGACAGCAGATGGAATTATTAAATTTAAGGAATAAAGCCTTAAAGGATTTGCAACATCAGTCCTTCTACAGTGGTCAGCTGTGTCATATTTTGAAAGGTTTCATAAGTAATGGCACACTGAATATTGCAAATCTTTCTGTTCGTCCCTTTTGTCACAAGATAAGATGGTTATCTTTCTGCTGTTAGTGAAAAATCATATCTGGACTATAGTGTCTCAGCAGATCTGCACAAACAATAGCCAAAGCTTCACTGTACCTAAAAGAATTTACTTGTTTGATAAGATCACCCTTTTCACCAATATGAAAAGTTCAAAAGCAATCACTCTCAATTTGGAGCAATTTATACTTCAGTTGCATTTGTAACACTTTAAAAATATCTCCACAGCAATGAAAAGACAGTTGAAAAGAGACAAAAATAATGTAACAAAGTGCAAAAGAAATTCATGGAAAACATGTCATAACTGCTCCCCTCTGATGAGATCAGAGATTAATGTACTCCAAACAACCTCAAGTAATGTAAAAACTATGAGAAAGAATGTAGTACTAAGAGCCTTAAAGAGTAGTAACCTAAATAAAAAGGTCAAGGTTGTATGGATGGTAAAACTGCTGGCATATTCATTTGTAATTAGTGCAAGACAGAGAGATAGATGCTTGACTGGTCAGCTTGGATTGGGAGTGGGCCTTTGACAGCATGTCACACACTTACATGATAGACATGCTCTCTAAAATAGATTTTGGGGAGCAATCCTGAACAAACTGTCTACATTCTTATCTGTAGTGTGGTCCAAATCAATGGATGGGAAACATAGCTTCCCCATCAAGTCTGGAGTCAGGCAGAGTTGTCTTCTCTCTACTGTCTTGTTTATGTACTCCATAGAATTCTTTGCCACCATATCCATCAGGAAGAAAGAGAACGTAAGAGGGACAATATCAAGCCATGCAGACACACAAGTCAAAACCTCCCTGTATATGGATGATGTCACTCTCTTCTCCTCGGATCCATTGATCAGTTTGCAGATTGATCAGTCTGAGCTGGCATCAGGGATCAGAATAAACAGCTGGAAAAGCGAGGTTATTCTCTTTGGCAATTGGCCTGACCATTCCAATGCCCCCTTCGTTTTCATTTCTGACTACCTGAAGGTGCTTGGGATCTGGTTCAGATGTGTAGTAAGAATTGGCTAGAGCATACTGGGAAGGTCAACTGAAAGTTGGATCTGCAAAAAAGGTGTTTTCTGTCATTAACTGAGAGGAACTTGCAATATGCTGCACTTGGTGCAGGTATGATATGATCCCCACTCTGCTGCCCGGGTAATTATCTGGGACATCATTTAGTTCGTCTGGGAGTCCAAGATGGAACAAGTCCGACAGGTCACGATGCACAAAGTCCCCTGAGAATTGGGGGAAAGATGTACTAAATATTCTCTTCACCCTGATGACCGCATTTGCAATTTGCCTATTGCCACAATAGGACTGCAATGGATGCTGTCTCACTGGCTATCTACTCAGTGCTGGATCACCTGAACAATATTAATATTTACCTTAGGCTGCTATTTATTGACTACAGCTCAGTGTTCAATACAATCATACCCTCACGACCGTGCAGCTAGGCACAGCTCAAATGCCATCTATAAATTTGCAGATGATGCAACTATCGTTGGCAGAATTTCAGGTGGTGATGAGGTTCTATATAAGGATCTATTCTGGACCCAACGTATTGATGCAATTACAAAGAAGGCACCACAGTGGCTATATCTAATTTGGAGTTTGAGGAGAATTGGTATGTCACCAAAGATACTCACAAATTTCTACAGATGTACTGTGGAGAGCATTCTAAACATCTGAAATGGGTGGGGGGTGGGGGGGACACTACATATGATCTGAATACTGCAGAAAGTTGTAAACTCAACTCCATCATGGGCTCCCACCTCCCCAGCATTGAGGGCATCTTCAAAAGACAATGCTTCAGAAAGGCACATCCATCACTAAGTACCCTCATCACCCAGGACACGCCCTCTTCTAATTGCTGCCATCAACAAGGAGCTACAGGATCATGAAAACACATGGTCACTGCTTCAGGAACAGCTTCTTCCCCCCGCCAGCAGAATTCTGAATGAGTACTACATCACTATTTTCCCCCTCTTTTTTGCACTGCTCATTAATTTATTTCTTATATATCCTTATTATGGTACATTATAGTTTGGTCACTATGTATTGTAATATACTGCTGCCACAAAACAACAAATTTCACGATATATGCCAGTTATATTAAATCTGATTCTTATTCATGTGTGGCTGCATTGGGTGAGGTGTGGACTTAAAGTACGTGAGCACCAAGTGTCACTACATCCTCAGCTTCTATTTGTCCCTGGTGCATGGAAAACAGGGCTGCTCCAGGAAATGCACGGTGTCAGTGTCTGTTGTATGTTGCCACATTACCTATACATTGCGGAAGAGAATTTCCAAGTAGACGCCTTTGACCATAAGTCCGTCTGGCAGTGAGTCAGAGTGGAATGTACTGCAGACACAACAGGACAGAGATGTTATGGATTCTGTGAGCAAAAATTCAAACCATTTGGCAAAATGCCTCAACACCATATCTGGCCTATAATCACTAAGATCTTTCTTGGCTGGCAGTGAGAGATGCCCTCCCAGTGAGACCTTTCCTATACAGATGACACATCACCTTTTAGGATGGTTGCATTGGGGGGAATGGTCACCCACCTTTTTCTGAAGCTGTGGGTATGGAGGCAGATGCAAGATCCGCGTCTGGTTCATCCCTAGTATCTATGTAACAAAGGAATTTCTGATATATGTGCTGTTTCCAGAGACAGACACTGAACCAGACATCAAATGCTGCTGGATGGTCATCAACCTGCTGCTGTTCTTACAGCACAACAAGATACCTGTGCTATTGACCAGCACAGTCTAGGCTGTGGGAATATGTGCTGAGAATTGCACTGAAGCTCCGTACAGCCAATGATAAGGCTTTCTGCAGAAAAACCACATCTCTTTCTGCTACTGCACATGGAATGATGGAGTTTCTCTTGAATCAAGAAAGCAGTATCATCTCAGGGGGCCTCATGAGTGGAAATGGTCCTACGTTTGTGTTTTTTGATCCACATAAATCTAAAAGCCTTTTGCACTGTTTCCTCCTTTCTACAGTATATAATTTTAATCATGAATAAAGTCTATTTTTAAAATAATAAAAAAAGATACTGCCTGAAAGTTCTGGCATCCACACATGCCTCTGTGTCGCAGAGATTTAGAAGCTGCCATCAGTAATCCCCTGCTCATACACATACATGCCAGTGTTCTGGTAATCAAGACGTATCAGAGAATTAATGAGAACTTCAATACCTTACAAACTGCTTTTACTGTTAAAAAGATGAGCTACTGCTGGCCAAACTCTTCAATATTAATTTCATATATGTGAAGCTGAACTTCCTGTTTTTCGATGCAACTCATTTAGTGCCTTTGAGTCGGAAGATTCTCTGTTTGAGTCTGAGTTAAATGTCTTGAACATTAATGTATGATTTGATGTTTTAATGGAATGCTGAGGGAATTCTGCACATCAGAGCGGAGCATCTTTTTGAGGACATGTTACAGTGGAACTCTGGTCCCCACAGTGAACTAAGAAGGTATGGCACCAGTTCAAAGAACATAGGAGAGTTACCCTTGATTCCTTGGCCAATATTTATCTCTTTGTCAGCATTATATAAAGCAAAAAAGTAATGTTTAAAGCAGCTTGCTGCTTTTCCTTGCAGTCTATTCTTCGTGTATTCTGATCAGCTCGTTCCATAATTTGTTACTTGCCTATGCAGTAAGGGCAATATACGGTGGCTAATTAATTTGCCAACTACAAGACTTTAGGGTATGGAAGGGAGACAAAATATCAAAGGAAACCATGTGGTCACAGAGAAAAACTCCATCAATGCAGCTTGAAAGGTCGGGAGTGAACTCAGTTCACTGGTGCTATGTTATTCTATTAATACATTCAGCCTCAGCTAATAAGAAGTTACATTAATTAGCAACAGCTTCCCAAAGTGCAGTATATATGTTCCTTTTCCAGTAAATAATCAAATGGTTCAAGTGGTTCAATTGGTTCAATTTAGTATCAGAGAATGTGTATAGTATACAACCTGAAATTCTTACTCTTTGCAGACATCCACGAAACATCCTCATATTTCCAGGCACTGACTAGCTTGATCATTGAAACAATGAGGTCAAAAATTAAACCAGAGGTACAATATTCAAGTGACAAGAAGATTGAAAGAAATTTTGCCAACATATTCTTATAACCTTTAATATATATTCTATACTAGGTTAGACCTAACTGTATGAAGTAGCTTTGAAGATCAGAGTTATTTTTCATTTGGGAAGATCTTATGGTCACATTTTGGTGTAAAATAATGGTGTTAATGATTTTCCAGGGTAGGGACACCATCATCAGTTGTAAATGCTCAATATTTATTTATCTATCTCTCTACCCATCTACCTAGTTATCTATCTATTTATTTATTTATTGAGATACGGTGTAGAATAGCCCGTCTGGCTCTTTGAGCCATGTCACCCTGGAGCTCTGATTTAACCCTGTAGGAATCACAATGTTTGTGTAAATACAAACTTATAGTGTTCCAACTGCAGTCCAATAATCAACTTCATGTTGCGAAATAATTTACTGCGATCCCCAAACATGGGAAAATCTATCCACGTACCTGAACCTGACCTAAGTTAATCATGGCAGTGATGAATGAACCCACTTATTTGAATGGAATTGAATGTCTATGAATAGAAAATCAATTTGGGTTTGTTTTAATACCCTTTATTGTTAAAACAGTGTTCTTTGTGAGGAAACAGTTTTATTCAAATTTCAATGATCGTCAACAATATTTGATTGCCTAATTTTTTTTTTCAAATGAATCTGGAGCGTTAAGTACAGATTTGATTTATTTACCCAAACAAGGATCTACTTGCCAGAGAGAGAGTGTGTGTTGAAGATTCACTAGGGTATTTCCAGGAATGGTGAGTTTGCTGTGTGAGGAGAGATTAAGCAGACTGGAATGAGTTTAGAAGAATTGGTGGGGGGGAGTACATTTCATTAATTCAATATTCTTGCAAACATTGAGAAGCTGGATGCAGAAAGAATGCTTCGCTTGGCTGAAGAGCCAAGCACAAAGTGTCACATTCTCGGAATGAAGGGTTGGGTGTTTAGGACTATGATAAGGAGATGTGTATTCACTCTCAGGACTGTGAATATTGCTATTGTGGAGAGCTGTGGAGGATCAGGTGCTGAACTCATTCATTACATAGATCTATACTGTACATTTCTTGATATTAAGAGAATCAAGGGATAAACTTTCATCTTGATCAATGGAAGGATATGCTCAATGGGTTTGATGGCCCACACTTTCCCCAGTTTAACATTCTTAACTTGCATTGTTTAAGAATTATTCAAGTTCAAGATCAAGTTCAAGTTTATTTGTCTTTCAACCATACACATGTATACAGCCAAACAAAACAGCGTTCCTCTAGGGCCAAGGTGCAAAACACAGTACCAAGAGCCACACACAGCACACAGCACATAGTATATAGCACAAATAGTTTTTATAGCAGAGAAAATACAGTTACAAAAAAATAATATAGCCCAACTCTTCGAGTGGGATGGCTTGAAGATTGGTGGTCCATGGCTTGAAGATTGGTGGTCCATAGCATGTTGTCCTGGAGCCATGTTTCTGTAAGAACAAGTGCTCAGCAGTTTCTCATCTCACACTAGTGCAAATGAACACAATCCAGCTTTCCTTCCACTGAGCTAAATTTAGAGAGCAGTATTAATGAGAGGGGCCAGCCCCCAACCCAGCACGGACTCCAGTGCTCCTGCCGTACCTCTGCTCTCTCTCACACTACCTCTGGCACCTTCTCACCGGGGTGATTGCAATAGGCAATGCTGCAGCATAATGGTCTAGTCCATGCTACACCTGAGGCCATACAGCTCCTGCGCCATCGGTTTGCCAATTAACTAATAAACTAGACTTGCAGTACTCTATATTACCAACGTCCAATAAGGTCTTGTAATCATAAAAACATCCAAGACATTCATTGGCACTCTTTGTTGGACAGCACACCATCTCTGACACCTTCTTCCCTAGGTGTCTGTAGCAGGCGGTGAGAAGGTACGCAACAAGTTCATGCTGAGCTCCACCACTATAAAGCAACTTGCTAGTGGAGTAGACCTGCAGTACCTGGTGTTCTTAATATCCAGCAGTGTCTTGCAATCATAAGAGAGACATAAAAGATGAACATTTACACCATTAGTTGAACCCAGAGAGGCTGCTGCAACCTGATGCATCACCATCTTACTGGAAACCACAGTTTCCAGCAAGGTAATTATGAACAAAATTAACCTCATTCATTTAACTATGCATCTTGTTGTTTGAATGTTGTGAATTTAGAGAATACAACTATTACAATAAATGATTGCTAAGAGATGGGCATAACCAATTAATGTTTCTACAGACATTCTGTAACACTTCCAAGTTACAGGAACAATTAAATCCCTGGCTAGTTCTTTCTGTAGTGAATTATGTGCCTTTCAGCTTGACATATATTTACACTGTAACATACTGGATTGTGAACATAAAACTACATGGGAATTACGACAAGACAGTTTTGCTCTCATTCTACTCTGGGACCCAGATGCATCTTTTTCACCAATGAGACTCAGGATCTGAGAAGAAAATTTAGAACTGAAGAGGAGAGTTGAATTTTATATGCAGTGGTATTAAAATATTTGGTAATTTACCATGTGTATGGATGTCAGCGATATTTAAATCATTTCAAAAGCTTGCTCGTTTTGGCAGATCAGAAAGCAGAAAAGTAGCAGCCAGCTTCTGGACAATCATGAATTGGATGAGTTTTGATGACAGGTCCAAGATGTGAAACATGAAGTGTTCTTCTTTCCACGGAATCTGCCTGAATTGCCGAGCATTTCCAATATTTACTGCCTTATATCCAGCATTTTTTTATTTTGCTGGTTTTGTTCTAGTGATAAATTTTAAGTCACAGATTCAGTACAACCTACAAACCATACACACTGACTACATTTGAACCATTGGCTGCATATACAAATATAATATAAGTGCAATTGTTCTGTCCTGACTGAATTCAGATCTGGAGTGGAGCATTTTTGCTGCAAAATCTAAAGAGCTGGTTCCATTTTTCACGTGTGTAGATCTAATGTTTCTCTGGGCATGTTGCCTTGGACTAGAAGACAGTTTGGCACTGGGCCAAAAGCTTGCCAAGTCGTTGGCAATGATGACTTAATTAGTGATGACAGTGATGACTTAATCAGTGATGACAGAGATCTTAAATAGGTTTTCTGCGTCTGTATTTACTAAGGAAGCTGGCATGAAATTGATGAAATTGAGGGAATCAAGTAGTGAGACCATGGAAACTGTACAGATTGAAAAGGAGGAAGTGCTTGCTGTCTTGAGGAAAATTAAAGTGGATAAATCCCCGGGACCTGACAGGGTGTTCCCTCGGACCTTGAAGGAGACTAGTGTTGAAATTGTGGGGGCCCTGGCAGAAATATTTAAAATGTCGCTGTCTACAGGTGAAGTGCCGGAGGATTGGAGAGTGGCTCATGTTGTTCCGTTGATTAAAAAAGGATCGAAAAGTAATCCGGGAAATTATAGGCCGGTGAGTTTACCGTCAGTAGTAGGTAAGTTATTGGAGGGAGTACTAAGAGACAGAATCTACTAGCATTTGGATAGACAGAGGCTTATTAGGGAAAGTCAACATGGCTTTGTGTGTGGTAGGTCATGTTTGACCAATCTGTTGGAGTTTTTCGAGGAGGTTACCAGGAAAGTGGATGAAGGGAAGGCAGTGGATATTGTCTACATGGTCTTCAGTAAGGCCTTTGACAAGGTCCCGCATGGGAGGTTAGTTAGGAAAATTCAGTCGCTAGGTATACATGGAGAGGTGGTAAATTGGATTAGACATTGGCTCGATGGGAGAAGCCAGAGAGTGGTGGTAGAGAATTGTTTCTCTGAGTGGAGGCCTGTGACTAGTCGTGTGCCACAGGGATCAGTGCTGGGTCCATTGTTATTTGTCATTTATATCAATGATCTGGATGATAATGTGGTAAATTGGATCAGCAAGTTTGCTGATGATACAAAGATTGGAGGTGTAGTAGACAGTGAAGAAGGTTTTCAGAGCCTGCAGAGGGACTTGGACCAGCTGGAACAATGGGCTGAAAAATGGCAGATGGAGTTTAATACTGACAAGTGTGAGGTATTGCACGTTGGAAGGACAAACCAACGTAGAACATACAGGGTTAATGGTAAGGCACTGAGGAGTGCAGTGGAACAGAGGGATCTGGGAATACAGATACAACATTCCCTAAAAGTGGCGTCACAGGTAGATAGGGTCGTAAAGAGAGCTTTTGGTACATTGGCCTTTATTAATCGAAGTATTGAGTATAGGAGCTGAAATGTTATGATGAGGTTGTATAAGGCATTGGTGAGGCCGCATCTGGAGTATTGTGTTCAGTTTTGGTCACCAAATTACAGGAAGGATATAAATAAGGTTGAAAGAGTGCAGAGAAGGTTTACAAGGATGTTGCCGGGACTTGAGAAACTCAGTTACAGAGAAAGGTTGAAAAGGTTAGGACTTTATTCCCTAGAGCGTAGAAGAATGAGGGGAGATTTGATAGAGGTATATAAAATTATGATGGGTATAGATAGAGTGAATGCAAGCAGGCTTTTTCCACTGAGGCAAGGGGAGAAAAAAACCAGAGGACATGGGTTAAGCGTGAGGGGGGAAAAGTTTAAAGGGAACATTAGGGGGGGCTTCTTCACACAGAGAGTGGTGGGAGTATGGAATGAGCTGCCGGACGAGGTGGTAAATGTGGGTTCTTTTTTAACATTTAAGAATAAATTGGACAGATACATGGATGGGAGGTGTATGGAGGGATATGGTCCGTGTGCAGGTCAGGGGACTAGGCAGAAAATGGTTCGGCACAGCCAAGAAGTGCCAAAGGGCCTGTTTCTGTGCTGTAGTTTCTATGGTTCTATGGTTCTATGACGAAAACATACAGAAATTCACACGCGAATGAAAGACGGTGGCAGAAAAAGTGATGGGCTGAAGGAAGACTGACAGAAGAGGTGCAAAACAGGCTATTGCAGTTTAAAACTTACCTTGTTTTGCTTCACTGTGAAAAGCAGTTCATCTTCAATGATTGGCAAGAGCAGTGAAAATAAATTTGTGTGATTTATTGCAGGCTTGTAACTTCCCAAATTATCCATAATTAATCAGACAGCAGTTATATCCTTAAAATGGCCTATGTTCCCTCTGCGGTATGCACATGTGCATTGCACATATCGTTTAGCTCTAGCACACAAAAGGTTGTCACACTCTACCTCCTTGGCATGTTATGTACATTTTATATTCATATAAAATCACATTTCTTTTTTCGTTTTCTAATATGGCCAGTGTTGACAACATGGAGTTTGCGATGAATTGTCTGCAGATTTTAGAATTCGCTTATTTATACAGTTTTTATTGAAGAAATTATTGATGCACTATGTCAAATTCGAAAGAAGCAGAGAGCATGGAGCACAAAAGAATTGCTAGTTCATTTAAAGTGGAATGGCTTAATGAAACTGCTGTACCAAAAGCTCATGAGGTCAGGAACGTGCAGCTATGAGAAATATTTATGTACAATACAGAAACCGGTATTACCTGCATATATTGTCACGATGCAAAAGTTGCTGAAGAATTTGCAAGTGGGAAGAAGTGGACTGATATTTCGAAACTTGACCTTTTAAAGCGTTATTCAGCAAGGAAATCACATATGGATGGTGTGCAAAAGCTCCGGTGAGAAAATCCTTCATCACTCGCTACAGGCTTGCTACGTATGTTTTGTGAGATTGCAGATGAGCAAGAGTGAAAATGATCAAACCCAGAGATCGAAGTTCTTAATGACAGGGTTTTGCTAACTGTTAAAATAAATACATCTATATATAAAATTCAATGTGTACATGTTGTTGTCACTGGGCAAAAACTTGCACAGCACGAGATTTTTACGCACACTGGTCTTTACAAATTAGAGGGAGCAATGATAACGGCCATGTTTGACTGACTGGTTCTTGTTGTAAAGTACTTATTAAGCAATTGACTATTAGTTCAGATACATGTTCACGTTTTTCTTGCTTCTATCTGTGGGATAAATGAAATACCCAAATGCCAAATTTTGTCCCAGAGTTTTGTCCCAGAGCTCCTTTCAGATTCTGCCATAATTTAACTTGTGGGTAATCTGATATTAGCAGAAAAGATCCCCTGGACTTAAAGTGCAAATTGTCAAATTAAGTCACACAAATTCTTCTGATCTTTAAAAATTCTGTATGTCTCACCTATCATCCATCAATAAAATAAACAACAATACAATTTCCACTATTTGCAGTAACTTATAAGTCTCAGAGAGGCATTTAAAATTAATCTAGTGCAACAACATTGTGAGTCGCTCTTTCAATATATTTTGTTTGACATCATATTCAGACACTGATTAACAATTATCATTATAATTAGGAAATATGTTATTTATAAAGTCATTTTTAGTTATTTAAGTATTAATTTCTTATAGGTAGTGAATAAGGCACGATGAACAAAAACTGCACTTTTAGTAATTACATCCTAATCCTGGAGCAGTTTCCATTTGCATTGTACAAGTCCCCTGTTATTAAGTTCATTGTTATTTATTCACACATCCAACACTGGTTGCTCTTGAATTCGACTAATTGTTGTCTGCTTTTCAAGCAGCCAAATTCACTCAAAAGTAAGGACCAAATTCTCCATGGGCTAATCAACTCCAACATATCACAAAGGCATCCATTTTTCATGGCGATAATCTGCATAGTCGTAATCCACCATTTCTGATTCAGCTTAAAAATTTCACAAAAAAAATTAGAAAATAATTAAAGCTCTTGATATATCAGGCAGCATCAGTGTGGAGAAAAACAAAGTGCGTGTTTCAGGTCAAGAAAAGTTAATCAAACTTGGAATGCTAAGAGAATAAGTTTGGTTTATGTCGCAGCATTTGGAGAGAATAGGGAGCATGTCTGTCATCGGATGCAAATTATCAAGGTAACAATTATTTTTGAAAATGTTCAATCAAACACAGTGATGCAACAGTCATAATTACAAGCAGTTGGAATATTTTCCCTTTTCCTCTATTGAAAGTGGTAACTCTTTGCTGGAATATGACTCTATGGATATCAATCATCTGTCCCAGACTTTGCCAATGTGGCAATTTGAAATATGTGAACTTGACAATTCTCTGAAAATCTGGTGTACTCAAACGTGTAAATGCAGGATAGCGATCAGAAGTGATTGATCCTGCCTAAAGGATGGAAATAATATGTAAGGGATCAATAGATAGTATGTGGTATAAGCATATCATTTCAATCAATGATGATTACTGTTTAATATAATATAATTTAAAAGTTTTTTTTTAACTTTTTATCATTTTGCATAATTTGTTCTACTTTCGCAAGTTGGATGAATGACAGTGTTTGTTGTGTCTGGATGCCATTGTATTTCTCTTCTTTGTGGCTGCCTACAAGAAACTGAATCTCAAAGTTGTATATGGTATACAATACATAGTTCGATCATGAATGTACCTTGAACTTTGAAATTAAACTCTTCTGATTTTATGAAACATAATTGACTCAGTGATCATGTTCCCCAAGTCAACATTCGGGAGTTTAAATACACTTCGTATGTCATATCTATTGTTTTATCAATAATCAACACTGTTTACTTTATTGATATGTTAGCCTTTATATAATTCAATTCTGTTGACATTAAGTCATGATATGAACCAGCCTGATTTGTTACTTTGAAGGATAATACTGTATTAGTCAGGAGAAAAGTATCATTAAATCTGTAGTTAAAGCACAATTGCCAAAACATTTGATGTGTCTTAAGAGGAGATCCAAAGTTGCCTTAAAATCTTTCTTCATGCCTGGTGTTACCTTGACTTAATTTTACAATAATTCCTTGCAGAGTAATGCCTTACTGTTCAAGAATGCAATAATATCACCAGCAGTCTCAAAAGCTGCCATTTTCTAACTCCAATCCCACAAATCCTCATCCCACTAGAGACAGATACATCCTCCAACCTTAAGCAAGATCTAAGTCTGCTTTACTAAGGTAGCTTATTGCCATGGCAACAGTCTTCCCTTGCACGTGTTGTGAGCTTGTTTAAATGCATTGCTTCTTTCCCCATGAAATATTATCTCTCAATCCAAACTTAAGCAACAATTGATCAGTGCAGTAATAAACTTATATAATTTACTATTAATAAAATTTAGCTAAAAATATGTTGGAAACAATTTTGTCGAGATAACTTGAAATCTTCCTAGCAGAAATGCTGTTCCACTGCCTGAACTGTTAAGCTGTTCTGAAATATTCATGTAAGAATACCTCATTATTGGACTTGTGGGCTGCTTAAAATAAGTTTTTTTTCTCTGTCATTTCTGGATTGTGGGTTAGCATGTAAAAAGTTCAGACTAATGCAACTGAGACTGAATGGATACTTGGCAATAAAATCATAGAATACAAATGGGCACAGCAGATTCTACAGCCCTTCAGTTGCACCAATAGCTGATACCACAGGCCGCTGTTCTCACTCTAACCAATCAAGCTCAGAGACTTGGTATTAGCTGCTTAATTCTACACTCTGTGCCTTATCAAACTAAGGATTCCATCTGGTTTGCTACGAAAATGAAAGCAAAAGTGCTAATAACTTCAGTTAATGTTTTTCCTTGGTATTAAGTACTTAAAATTGTTAATTTTTATCTTATAGTACTTACAAGTGAAATGTTGTATGAGCTGTGGTGATTGATTTTTGTTGTCTGTAGATGTGATGATGGAGTTTCCATGGTGATAGTTTACAAAGGATATTGTTGTTTGATTTTGTGAAGTATCACAGAGAGGTAATTATTATGCATTAGGTTGTGCAAAGGAGCAAAGGACAGCCAAGGAAAAAATCTCATAATCTGACTATCCTCTGTGGTAAAAGAAAGCAGAATGAGAGAATTCAATTAACAACATTGTCCAGATTAAGGACCATAATACGCCTAGTTGAATTAAATTAGTAAACTAATCCATGCTGTTTATACATGAGATTATTAATTAGGTTGGTCTAATAAAAACTGCATTTTTAAGCATTCATTCAGGAAATTACATTTCTTCTCTGAAGTCAGAGGAATTTATTTGCAGCGTAATTGCTGAAGAATATATTGATGATAGACGTGTAGTTGCACACATGCCAAATGCAATAAGCTTGAAGAATTGAGACAGTAGTTCTGGGAGGTTGAATTGAGCTCGAGAGAGAAAGAGTAGACGATTCCTATAAAAATGAAATTGCTTATTTAAGGTGGAAAAGAGTTGTATTGAAATAGCACTTTTCATGTGTTTCAGGTGTCCCAAAATGGCGCATTTGACATAAATTAGAAATTCTGGCCGTCACCATATGCGCACATGGTAAACAAATGGCAATAAAGCAGATATTATGCCTTAATTATAGTTGAGGGATAAGTATTGGTTAGGATACTGGAAGAACTCCACTGAATTTCATCATAATGGTGTTATGGGAACTTTTGCAATAACTTGAGTGAGAGCCAGGGTTTTATTTTAATGATGTGCTATCAGATAGTGAAGCACTGATCAGAATTGCAAACAAGTCCCCTGATTTTTCCGATTCTGCACATACTCATCAGTGATTCTAAGATTTCCATAAAAGTACACGTGTGAGTAGACAAAAGTACATGTTGGAGTAGAAATCCTGATTTTATTGACACCAGCATATTCGAAGCAGTGTCTAGTGTTGGAATCCACATGGTGTACAGCAGCAGAGTGCAAAGCTACAACAGTTCCTGACACAGTTCATGGATATCTGATGAAAAAATCTGGCATGGTGTAGCAAAACAAGTTTTAGTGAAATTATATATTCTGAACAAATTCAGTTTAGTTTAAGCTTTGCAATTGCTTTCGAAGTTTTCTTAAGTGTTATAAAATCTTTTTGTTTATTGTTACATATGAGCAGCAATAGATTACTAACGAAGTCTGGTTTTCAATGTTAAAACCAGTACCTTTATTAGTATCTACCAAAATATAAAAGATTAAATGAAATAAACAGAAGTTAACACTGTTATGCGTGTATATATGTGTACATATAGCTCCCAAACTATCAAACTTGGGAAACAATGCTTAATGTCTTAAGATGGTAAAGTAGAATTGTTCAGTAATCCACGAAATAAGTGAGTGAGGGGAGAGATTTGTGAATCCACACAAAAATGTAGAGAAAAGGCAATTACGAATAATTCCACAGATTCCACGCTGGGTAAACGAAATAACAGTCGCCATTATCCGTTGAGTCATTCCAAAGTCCACCTAGAAATATCAGCAGGTGACAGTCACAGGGATATCATCTTTGAGTGGTCACCGCACAACACCCCGATTCCAGGTAAGGGCCAATACACGTGATACCACAGGATACTCCAACAAATCCACACATATGAATTATATGAACTGACAGTCACACAACCGTTGTGCACTGTGTGCCGATGATCAACCCAATCTTTTGGGCAAGGAAGAGTTCCAAACCATAGTAGTGACTAGCTGAAGTTCCAACAGCCTGTCCCTCTCTCTCTCTCTCTCTCTCTCCTTACAACACTGAAAATCTCAGCGGTCTGTCGCAGCTTGTCATACTGATATCATAGTCCTGCCTCAACCAGGTGTCTCTTAAAGTGACAGTCCACAGCGAACAAAACCTGTGGTCTGGTAACATTATGAAATTCAATCTTCTAAAAATTTATTGACAGTGTTAATTACTTATGCTTTTAAGTGTTTTTGAAAGTTAAAGAAATGTTCATAATTCACATCAAAATGCTCTCGTAAAGATAGAGTCGTAGAGTCACAGAAAAGTGCATCACAGAAACAGGCCTTTCAGCCCATCTAATCCATGCCAAACCATTTAATCTGCCTACTCCCAATAATCTGCACCGAGACCATACCCCTCCATACCCCTACCACCCATGTACCTATCCAAACTTCTCTTAAACATTGGAATCAAGTTTGCATGCACCACTTGCACTGGCAGCTTGTTCCACACTCCAAGAATTGTGTTAAAATGAAGTACACAATTCAGGAATCAGTCCCTACAGACACCTGTGGAGCACTACTAGTCACCAGCAGCCAGCCAGAAAAGGCTCCCTTTATTCTTACTTTTTACCTCCTGCCAATCAGCCACTGCTTTATCCATGCTAGAATCTTTCCTGTAATACCATGGGCTCATAGCTTGTTAAGCAGCCTCATGTGTGACACCTTGTCAAAGTCCTTCTGAAAATCCAAGTACATTACATCAACCAATTCTCTTTTGCCTGTCCTGGTTGTTATTTCTTAAAAGAATTCCAACAGGCTTGTCAGGCAAGATTTTCCCTTGAGGAAATCATGCTGACCGCAGCCTATTTTATCAGGTGCCTCCAAGTACCCTGAGACCTCATCCTTAATAATTGACTCCAACATCTTCCCAACCACTGAAGTCTGAGTAACTGGTCTGTAGTTTGCTTCCTTCATGAATAGTAAGGTGATATTTGAAATTTTCCAGTCTTCTGGAACCATTCCAGAATCTATTGATTCTTGAAAGGTCATTACTAATGCCTCCACGATCTCTTTAGCTACCTCTTTCAGAACTCTGGGGTGTATACCATCTGGTCCAGGTGACTTATCTACCTTCAGATCTTTCAGTTTCCCAAGAACTTTTGCCACATTTATGGTGACTTAACACACCTATGCCATTTTGTTGTCGCCCATTATTACCTCTCCGCCATACGTTTTGCAGTGGTTCAATATCCACTTTCACCTCTCTTTTACTCTTTATGTATATGAAAAAAACTTCTGTTATCATCTTTAATATTATTGTCTAGCTTACATACATCTTCTGTCTTTACCTTCTGAATGACCTTTTAATTGCTTTCTACTGGTTTTTCAAAGCTTCCCAATCCTCAAGCTTCCCATTAATTTTGCCTCTATTATATGCCCTCTCTTTGGCTTTTATGTTGGCTCTGAGTTCTCTTGTTAGCCAGTCATTTCTGCTCTGCCATCATCCCTGCCAGTATTCTTTTCTAATCAATTCTGGCCAACTCCTCTCTCATACCTCTGTAATTACCTTTACTCCACTGTAATACTGATACATCTGACATTAACTTCTCCTCAAATTTCAGGGTGAATTTGATCATATTATGATCACTTAGCCCTAAGGGTTCTTTTACCTTAAGATCTCTAATGAATTCTGGTTCATTACACATCACCCAATCCAGAACAGCTGATCCTTTAGTGGGATCAACCACAAGTTGCTCTAAAAAGCAATCTTGTAGGCACTCTAGAAATTCCTTCTCCTGTAATCCAACATCATCCTGATTTTCCTAATCTACCTGCATATTGCAGTTTCCCATGTCTATTTCCCTTTTGGATGCATTTTCTATCTCCCATTGTAATTTGTAGGCAACATCCTTACCAGTGTTTGGGGGTCTGTATACAGCCCAGCATTCCTTGTGAGTAGCTCTTTCTTGATTATTCTTACATTATATGTCAATCATTTGGTGATAGATGTGATGCCTTTGTTGCAATATTTGCAGACAATATGGAGATGGGTGGAAGGGCAGGTAGTTATTAGATTAGATTAGATTTAGATTTTGAGGACACTCAATCCTCTTTTATTGTTATTTAGAAATGCATACATGCATTAAGAAATGATACAATGTTTCTCCGGAGTGATATCACAGAAAACAAGACAGACCAAAGACTATCACTGACAAAACCACATAATTATACCATATAGTTACAGCAGTGCAAAGCAATACCATAATTTGATGAAGAACAGTCCATAGGCACAGTAAAAAAAAGTCTCAAAGTTCTGAGTCGATCGACTCCCGAGTCCCCAATAGCGGCGGCAAAAGGGAGAAACTTCCTGCCATAAACCTCCAGGCACCGTCAACTTGCCGATACCTTGGAAGCAGCTGAACACAGCCGACACTGAGTCCGTCCATCCGAAAACAAGCTTCCGAGCAGCCTCTCCGATACAGCATCCCGAGCACCATCCTCTGCCGAGCGCCTTTGACCTCTCCCCGGCCGCTGATACACGCAAAGCCAAGGATTTCGAGGCCTTCAGCTCCAGAGATTCTGGTTACCACACAGTAGCAGCGGTAGCAAAGCAGGCATTTCAGAAGTTTTCCAGATGTTCCGCTATGCACTCACGTCTGTCTCCATCAAATCAGGATTGTGCACAGTCCCCTATTTGACAGATAACAGATATTCATCACCGGACAGGCGGCGCACGCTGTTGTCGCGCTGCCATCTTCTCCCGTTTTGAGGAAGTAACTAGGTTACTGAAGGACTTAGGTAGACAAGGTGAATGGACAAAGAAATGACAATTAGAATATAGTGTCAGGAAGTGTATGGTCATGCACTTTGGTAGAAGAAATGAAAAGGTAGATTATTTTCTAAATGTAGAGAAAATACAACAAAAAATTGAGGTACAAAGGGGTTTGGGATTCCTTGTGCAGGATTTCCTGAAGGTTAATTTGTAGACTGAGTCTATGTTGAGGAAGGCAAATGCAATGTTAGCATTCATTTCAAGAGGAGGAGAATATAAAAGGAAGGATACAGTGTATTGTGAGCAGATCTGAATCCCTTATCTTAGAAAGGATGTGCTAAAACTGGAGAGGGTTCAAAGGAGGTTCACCAAAGTGATTCCAGGGTTGAGTGGCTTGTCACATGAAGAGCATTTGATGGCTGTGGGTCTGTATTCACTAGAATCCAGAAAAATGAGGGTTGACCGCATTGAAACCTGTTGAATGATGAAAGACCTTGATACAGTGGATGGGGAGAGGATGTTTCCTATAGTGGGAAATTGTAAGACCAGAGGATATAAGCCTTAGAATAGAGGTGTTTTCTTTAGAATGGAGATCAGGAGGAATCTCCTTAGCCAGAGTGGTAAATCTGTGGAATTCTTTGCCGCAGGCAGCTATGGAAATCAAGTATTTATGTATATTTAAGACAAAGGTTGATAAATTCTTGATTGGTCAGGGCATGAAGGGATATGGGAAGAAAGCAGGAGATTGGGGCTGAGAGGAAAAATTGGATCAGCCATGATGAAATGGCAGGGCACACTTGATGGGCCAAATGGCCTAATTCTGCTTCCATATCTTCCGGTCTTATGGTCTCTTGGAAAAATTGATACATTTAAGAGCCCGTGATATACAGTGGAGTCAAAAATATATGTGCACAGGTGTAATTGGAACTATGGCTGGCCATCATAAACTAGATTGGTCATGTAGCAGGTGCTATTCCTAACTTGCTTTCAGCAGATGACAAGGTGTTCTTTCAATATTGAAAAGGAATATTGATGGTGTTCTTAGAACCAGATAGAATTTTAACAATTCAGTTGAGGTAGTGACATTGTCATATTAGCTGATAAATGAAAGTAAGAGACTATTTAAAACTCATGTGGTGTTTATTCAGGAGAGCAATGCTTTCATCACTTGTTATTTTGAGAGCTTCTACTGCATACTCTCAGCAATGTACCCAGTGCGTTATTTCTTCAGCATGAACCATATACTGTCTGACTACACAACCATATTGACTGCTCCACCAAGTTTGGTGAAAAAGTTGATTGGGCCCCAAAATACAAGAAGCTGGTTTGAATATGTAGCCTCCCACTCCCAAGGTGTGGCTATCCTCGTCAGGATGGTCATATATTTTGTAATTCCAAAATATTAATCTATTAGAAAGGGAAATAGGGGAGCTGGGAATGTGTGTCTAACATTGTTTTTACCTTAAGTAAGATGTGGTGGTGTAATAATGTATGCCATTTATATACTTTTACATATAACCCACAATGAAAACAACAAAGAATGCTTAATCAAATAATATATTTACAGTATTACTCAAATGTTACTGAAATATTAAATACACACTTGCCCATGCTGAGCTGTAAACTCCAACTCAATAAAGAATGTATCTCAATATATATCAAAATATATATTTTTTTCTCACCCTTTATGTGTGGTGCTAATTTGTATTTTTTCCCTTAATCTCAAGTTCTCTACCAGAGGCCTGGGAGCTTGAGGGCTTTGTGTAATATCCTTGCTGTTCCTTTTAGTGCACTCTTCTGGGCCGAGAACTCAGATGTTGTTCCTGGGATCAGTTGTAGCCATTCTTCCAGTCCAGGTGCCACAGCTCCAAGTGCTCCTATCACCACCAGGGTTCCTCTTGCTTTAACTTTCCACATCCTTTCTATCTGCTCTTTTAGGCCTTGTCATTTCTCCAGCTTCTCATTTTCTTTCTTCCTGATGTTACTGTCATTCGGGTTTGCCACATCTATTACTATTGCTTTCTTCTGTTCCTTGTCCAGTACTACTATGTCTGGTTGGTTGGCCATACCTGTTTATCAGTCTGTAATTGGAAGTCCCACAGGATAGTAGCTCTGTCATTCACCAATATCTTCTCGGGTATTTCCCATTTGGACTTGGGAGTGTCCAATCCATACACAGTGCAGATGTTCAGTACACAATTACTGCAACTTAGTTATAATGATCAGTATATGTTGTCCCTGCCTGCACCTTGCACCCTGTTACTATGTGCTGAATGGTTTCAGCAGATTCCTTGCACCATCTGCTTCTTGGTTCTTGTCTGGTGTGATAGAGCCCTGCTTCTATTACTCTTGTGCTCAGCACCTGTTCTTGTGCAGCCATGAGTAGTGCCTCTGTGCTGTCCCTGAGCCCTGCCATTTCCAGCCATTGGTAGGACTTTCCAAAGTCAGCCACCTCTGATATCTGGTGATGGTACATCTCCTGCAGTGGCTTGTCCTGCCATGTCCCTGGTCCTCTGGCTCTGCTTCACCCACTTCCATTTTCATATGCCCTGCCTGCTGTCTGAGGTATTCTCCTCGCAGGTCATCCTTAGGGGCCATAATCCTGCCATACTCATGGATGTTTCACATTTCCTCCAGGATTGTGGCCTTGACACTTCCAAGACCCCATCCTCCTTTATTCCGGCAGGTGTACAGTTGTACGATGTTGGACTTTGGATGGAATCCTCCATGTATTGTTAGTAGCTTCTGCATCTAGATATCAGCAGCTTCCAGTTCATTTTTTGGCCAGCACAGTTCTGCACCTGAATATCTGATGACTGGTAGGGTAAATGTGTTGATGGCTCCAATCTTGTTCTTCCCATTCTTCTGGCTTTTTAGGACCTGTCTGACTCTTTGGAGGTACTTGCATTTTGCAGCCTTCCTATATCCTCATCGTGGCTTCCATGCACCCACAGGATCCCTAGATATTTGTAGCTATCCTGTACATCTGGTATGTAGCCTTCAGGTCACTCGATTCCTTCAGTCTTAATGAGTATTCCTCTTTTCACTACCATCAGGCTGCACTTTTCCAGTCCAAATGACAACCTGATGTCTCTGCTGTTCACCCTTGTCAGGTGTTTTAGTGAGTCAAAGTCTGTTTCATTTCTGCCATGCAGCTTGATGTCATCCATGTATAGGAGGTGGCTGATGGTCACTTCACTCTTGAACCTGTACCCATATCCACTCTTTGAGATGATTGGGCTGAGGGGCTTCAAGCCTATGCAGAACAGCAGTGGGGATAGTGCATCACCCTGGGATATTTCACATCTGATGGTCACTTGTGCTATTGGCTTTGAATTAACGTCTAACATTGGCCTCCAATGGCTCATTGAATTCTTGATGAAGGTCCATAGTGTCTTGATGATCTTGTACAGAGACAGACATTTCAGGATCCATGTGTGGGGCATTGAGTCGTCAATCCAAGCCATGCTTACGTTGGTTTGCCTGGTCTTGGAGTCTCGCATGACTGCTTTGTCTACCAGTAGTTGGTGCTTGGAGCCTCTGGTCCCATTACTAATCCCCCTCTGAGCAGGGCTCAGGAATTTACACACATTTTCCATCAGCTTGGAGGCAATGATGCCTGATATGTTGTTGACAGGCAGGGTATAGGCCGGTAGTTTGATGGAGTTGCTCCTTTATGAAGATCCTTCATTATGAGTACTGTCCTTCCTTGAGCTAGCCATTTCAGGTGGGAATCAGCTTCAAGCAGCTGGTCCATTTGAGCTGTCAACCATGTATGTAATGCTGATAGTTTCCTCAGCTAATAAGTGTAGATCATGTCGGGCCCTGGTGATGTTCAATTCTTCATACTTGCTACCCATTGTTAGACATCTACTGCTGGGATGGTGACTGATTCTTCCTCTGGAAGATTACAGAGGCTTGCTTGTAGGTTTTCCAGCCATTTGACACTGGTGATACGTGAAGCTTCTTTCTCCCATAAGCTCTTCCAGTCCTCTTCAGTTGCTGTTTTAATTGGTTCGGGGTCTGGCAAGTTGTTCTTCTGGAACTGTGCAAATATTTTTCCTAGTTCTTTGGAGAAGAGTGTATTTATTCAGTTGGCTTCTGCATCCTTAGTGTACCTATGTAGTCAGGTAGCCACAGCTGTTGATAATCGCTTGGCAGTTTCCAGGGCTTTGGCTATGGACATACCTCTGTACCTCCTTAGTAGCTGAGGCTAGTCTTTGGTCTTCCCACCTTTCTGCAGCTCAGTTAGTCTGCTGACCACCACCCTTGTGATGTTCATTGTGGCTTCTAATTGTCATCTCCAGGGGGAGTTATTACTGTACTCTGCACTGTTTTTCATTTTGTAGCCTAGCATTGCTAGGACTGCTGCTGCAGATGCATATATCACGTTATTGGTCTCAGTTATGTTGAAGGTTGCAATTGTGAGTAGTGCTTCTAGCATGCTGTCTGATGGAATTTTAACACTAGGTCTGGGAACCTAGTACGTTGATTGATGGTCGCCATTTTAGCTTTGGTCTTCTCTGTCATTGCAGCAGCCAGCATCAACATGCCCCAAGGGGAGGTTCAAACTTGCATTTCCTGTGTACAAAATGATGCTATTACCATTGCACCGTCTATGAGTTGTGGAGTTGGGGTTTGAACTCGTATTTCCCAATCGGCTCAGTTCTGCAGTGGTGTTGCTGTGACGCATCGTGATTGCATGTCTTCTAATTCAAGACGTGATGGCAATCCTCTGTTGACAACGTTTGATCGCTGAGTCACCAGTTGTTTTTCTGTGAACGTGGACGGCGGTCTTCGTTATTGCCAGACTCCCCACATGCGCTTGCTGCATTCTCTTTCATGGGGGTTGCTGTTAAAGTAGCATTCCAATAGTCCACATTGTCCAGTAACATCCATTTATGGTTTGTTCCAGTTGCCAATTTTGCACCAGATTGTCCCACTTCCAGAACCACTGGTACGGATCTTGTTAATCCGGGCAACATAGAGCCAGCCTGACTCTTCTTGTTCTTGTCACTCTCATCCGAAGGTTTTTGTGGGCAGATGTAGAGTAAGCACGAGTGGTCCAGCCCAAGAGTCTCACCCGGGCTGCCACCACCGGGACCTGAACCCCAGATCCACGCACCATGGAGCCTGGACGGTTCCTAGTTTTGGCCTCCAAAGTCCCCTATTCCACCTTAAGTATGTGTATGTATGCGTGTGTGTGTGTATCTATAGTGTACTACATAATACAATTACTATATAGACATCCACAGCATAGTAAATTTAAAATTGTCCCATTCAGGCCTAAAGATTTAATTACTGTTGACACTTTCTTACTCTTGTGGGATAACATCTTTCTTGATAAGGGGTATCGGTCTGCTTGACAGGTGAGACTTGTAGCTGTGAAACAACCTCAGGCTCTAGGGCCTGTGAAGCAACCTCAGTTCTGGGTCCTCCTCCATGGTAGATGTAGGAGTTGACTCTAGGACTGTACGAAGTGGTTCTGATGACTTTGACCACCTTTTCTTTTCTTACCATTAGTTCTGTTCTCCTTAACTGATTAATGTGTCATTTCCAAATATACTTCAAACCCAATCTCTACCATGTAGGAGAATAGTCCAGTTCTGTCCTTAATATTTCCAAGTACCCACTTTTAGTCGTCTATGTAGTCCCTCACCGTTACTGCTTGTCCAATAGTGAAACCTTGAACCTCCTTGTTTAAGGAGCCTATAATTTGTCTCAGCTGTTTGTTCTGCATACTCCTTCTGAGATTGGGTTTGAGGAGATCCAAGATGAACACAAGGGATGACCCAAGAACAGTGTAACTGTTGAGTTGTTTGTTGTGGAATGCGGTGCATTGCAATATGCAATAAGGACATTGTTGAGCTTCTGATTCTGTGCCAGTTTACTGCTGACATCGCTCTCAGTGCATTCTTTGGACTGGACGAAACATTCCACCAAGCTAATTCTAGCTGGGTGGTATGCTACAGATGTAATATATTTTATTCCATTCATTTTCAGGAATGACTGAAACTGTTCCACAATAAATTATGGACCATTGTCACTGACTAAGTATTCTGGAACACTCATCATCATAGCTTGTCACACCAGACAGCCAGCCATTCTAGTATTGTTTGGTTGATGTTGAGCAGGTCAGTGTCAGCTAAATCAGGTGAGAGTGGGCAGTTGCACAGAAAGTGTTCAATGTTCTTGTCATTGTCACGATTGTTAATTACCTATCTTGCTCCTAATTTCCTTTGATTCTGCCACGGTTCCAACCATTAATTTCGCAATTGCTTCTAAGTCACTTTGATGACGACACACCAGGTTTCCATCAAGACCTGCAGTATAAGAACCCCGACATCACAACCACTAGTCGCCAGTTTGTTGGCCTTTTTCTTGTGAGATAACTATGTTTCCCAACCACTTAGAACCGTTTGTTCTAAGTTTAACTCCAGATTCAGGGTTTACCTATGAGACTCCGTCTCTCTGAGTCAAGGCTCCGTGTCAAGTCTCTGAGTCAATGCTCCATGTGAAGGGTCTATATCAGGGCTCCGTGTCAAGATCCCTCCAGTTTGCTGTTCGGCGTTTACACCCGTGTAAGCATTCAAACTCAATCTCCGTGCCTGTGTCCTGCAATTGGGTTCTCTTCCTTCACTCATTGCAACAGTTCTGCACCCTTTCGCCACACTCACAGGATTCGCTGGTCTTTAAACCCCACTTCACCATATTATCTCCCGTCCTGCAAATTCCCGCTCTCGCTCTGTTGAGAGTGCACCACTTCCATCTGTCAAGCAGTGCCCCGTCTGGCAACATTTCTGTGGGGTCTTGCACTATATTGTTTGGTAGGGTTCTGGCTTCTGTTTGTTGCCAGAGGTCAATCCTGTATGTCTGGGGGGATGTTCTGTGTGGTAATTCCTCCACTGTAGCAAAGCTTTTCCTAAATTTTAGGTAGTTGGAAACTGGCACATGATGATGTAGTAGGTGCCGTGGATCCGGGTTCTGTTTACCTTTTTCAATTTTTGTTGTAGTGTCTTCGGATCTCTGGGGGAGCAATGCCTACAAGTCTGTAAATGATGTTAGTGGGTGTGGGGCGCAGTGTGCCCGTGATTATTCGGCAGGCTTAGTTAAGCAACGGGTCTATTTTCTTCGCATGGGCTGATCTGCCCTACACAGGTGCACGGTATTCTGCAGGTGCATAGCAGAGTGCTAAGGCAGTTGATCTAAGTGTGTGAGCATTAGCTCCCCATTTCGTGCATGCTAATTTTTTCAAGAGAGAATTGTGAGATCCAACTTTCCCTCGGAGTTTTAGGATGTGGGTGGCAAATGAGAGCGTCCTATCCTAGCATCCTATTCTGGAACGCTAATCCACGGGAATAGGCTTCTCAATACAACAGTGTGCGAGGCTGTAGTGGATATATTGTGAACACTTCTGGCCGCTATGTAGCTGCATTCACTATTACCAAGAAATATGTGCCCATGAATGGTCTAGCAAAATCTACATGAAATCTCTGCCAGAGCAATGCATGCCATTCTCAGGAATGGAGAAGCACTGCTCTTGTCATCTTCTGGGTGTGTTTGCATGCTGAACAGAGCATGGCAACAGGTTGATCTACTGATCTATCACAGGCCACCAGAAAAAAACTTCGAGCCAATGCTTACATTTTGACCATGCCTAAATGACCGGCATGTAGGTCCTCCAACAATTTTTGCTGTCAACATAGATGGTCTCAATTTCCACATAACACAACCTCCATCAAGTTCATCCTGCTGCTGGTAAAAATTGGGAAACTGTGATCTTTGCTTTATATTCTAGCCACTTAGGGTGACCATGTAGACCTGAGAAAGTATGGGGTCTTCTCTCGTTTCTCTGCCATATTCCGGGAACTTTCGATTTATATTGGGAAGAATTACTCAAAAGGAGTGTCCTCATTTGTAAATTATTCACGTAATGCCTTTTCCACGGGTAAATGGGATAATCCATTAGTATTTCCCATAGTTAGTTATCCTTTTGAGTTCAATCTTGTAATTGTGTCCTCTGAGAAACAGAGCCCATCTCTGCATTCATACTACTGCTGTTTGTGGAACAATCTTCTGTGGATTGAATATGGATACCAGTGGTTGATGAACAGTAATAAGGCTAAACTCTCTCCCATACAAGTACTGGTTGGAATTTTTGCACCTCAAACCAGACTCAAGGCCTCTCTGTCAATCTGTGGGTAATTTTTCTTTGCAGCAGTAGGGGATCATGATGCATAGGATATGAAGCGTTCACTTCCATCACTCATAACATGTGACATATCTACACCTATACTATCACAGGTAAACTTCACTGGATGATGTGGATCATAATGTGTAAGTACAATGTCTGATGTCACCATTTCCTTTGTCTTTTTGAATGCCGCCTCGCACTGCTTTGCCTGTAGTAGTGATTTCAAAGGATAGAGCACAGTAACCAGGTCTGACAGGAACCTATTATGGTGATTGTCAAATCCTAAAAGGAATCACAGCTCTGACACATCCTTTGGCCTTGGGGCATCCACCACTGCTAGAATTTTCTCAGCACACTTGTGTAATCTTGTGCATCAATGGTGTCATCACAGTAAGTGATACTTGGTTTAAAGAATTTACGTTTGTTGCATCATGTTGTGAGCCCATAATCTTCTAACCCATTTGACATTGTCTTGAGATTTTGGAAATGTTCCTTGCCTTCCGTACTAGTAGCAATGATGTCATCAAGGTACACTGAGTATCTGAGCCGTCTTGCAGCACCTGGTCCATGGCTTTCTGTCAGAGTGCAGGTGCAGATGCTACTCTAATAATATGCCTATTATAGTGATAAAGCCCTTTGTGAGTGTTTATGGTGAGAACCTCAATGGACTCTTCTTCCTCTTCCATCTGTAGGTAGGCCTCAGCCAAGTCGACTTTGCTGAAGAGTTTCCCTTCAGACTTCTTAGCTACAGGGACTATGGTGTTGCCCAAAAGCTCCACTCAAACTTGAAATGGATTCCTTCAGCCTCCATGCGATCTAGCTTACTGATTACTTTATCATGGATTGTATAAGGAAGTGAATGGGCTTTATAAAACTTGGGTGTGGCATTTTCATTAAACACTAATTTACCCTTGATACGTTTGAGTTTTCCAGTGCCACCTTTAAATACTGCTGTGGCGTCATCCAGTAACTTTCTTAATTTGTATTCTGTTGACTCTGTTTCAGGGGATGTGGGATGCAAATGGTGGATGGATCTCCAGTCAAGCTGTAGTTGTCTCAGCCAATGACAGTACCACAATGCTAGCCTTCCTGCTTTTAACCACATACAAGCTTGATGTAACTTGTTGGTCGTTGTATTTCAGCTGTATAAATGTCATTCCCACAGGAGTTATCTATTCTCCAGTATAAGTTCTTAGTTGTCTATCTGCAGGCTTCAGTTCTGTATCTTTAAAAGGCTGTTGAGACTCATTTTGTGGAATAACTGAAACAGATGAGCCAGTGTCTGATTCTATTTTAATTAATTTGCTGTACGGTTCTGGTGTAAGCCATATTGCTTGTCTATTGTTAGTTTTCAGTTTGTAAATCTCAAGTGTACCCTGCGTTGCGTCATTCTCATCATTATCAGATTTGTCATCAACAGCGTGAAGATTAGTGCTCTTTTTGAAACTGCAACTTGATTTATTATCTTTTTCTCTTCTCTGTACAGTCCATTTATTTTCATCTGCCTGACACGCTCATTGTATGTGTCCTACTTTGTTGTATTTTCTGCAAGTTTTGCCTTTAAACCTGCGTTGATCTTGTGTATGTGAGCTCCTGCTACAATTTGTAACACAATTTGTTTGGCCAGGCTGGTATCAGTTCAGAAGTTGCAAATTTGTTCATGCTCTTTTCCTTCCTGACTACAACACAATTGTGTCTCTGTCAGGAGAAATATCAAATACACAGGTGGCTGTGAAGGCCAAGTCATTGAATATATTTAAGGCAGGGGTTAATGGGTTCTTGATTAATCATGGTATAAAGGAATACAGGGAGATGGTAGGAAATTGGGGATGAGAAGGAAATGGATCTGCCATAATGAAATGACGGAGAAGCCTCGATAGGACAAATGGCTTAATTCTGCCTATATATCTTATGTATCTTCTGATTCCATTGATACAGCAATTTCAGCTGCTCTTTTAAATGTAAGTTAGGAGCCTTTTCTGAATGCTTTCTTGTAAGATTACACAAACTAAACCATCTCTCAACGCATGATTAAGCCCATTACTGAACTGACATTACTCAGACAACCTCATCAATTCAGCCAAGTTTGCTGAAATGGACTCCCCTTCCTTTTGATTTCGCTCGAAATTGAAATTGTTCTGCAATCAACAATGGTTTCAGTTTTAAATATTCCTACATTACTTTCACAACATCAGCAAAGCTTATTTCAGCTGGTTTGGTTGGAGCATTCTAACTTCTAAGCATACCATTGGCTATTCCTCATTGGATATTGCATTCGCTTTAAAAAACTATTCAATTCGCTCAGTATACAAAATCCAGTTATCTGTCGTAATTGAACATGTCAGTCTTACCGATGTTGCTTGCCATTTCTGCTTTTTTATTTCTGATTATTATCACCCAGAACTCACTGCTTTTGAACCCAAAAATTCATCTGTTTTTATTTTTTTTAACTCAACCGTGTTATCTCTTTCCCTTCCGAAGAGACATGTGAATTCAATTCAAGTTTATTTGTCATTCAACCATACATGAACACTCATTAATATAGCTAAATAAGACAGTGTTACTATGGAGTCAAGGTGCTAAAACAGATCACCAAGAATCACACACAAGAACACATTCATTGAATAAAAGAATATTGATGCCCCACCCCACAACACTGCAGGCTTGATACTCAGTCCTTACACTTAGAAGTCAACAAACCCATATAAAATATCAGTATATTACAATGATGCAGAATATGCATAAATATAAACCGGACCTCCCAGCCCACCAAGATCATCTCTCGACCGGCCCCAACACCCACTCCGATGCCCGCTAGGCAATAATGTGGATTAGAGTCCCATTCCTCACCTACTACAGGCATATATAGAATATTAGTAAAAACACAACCAGACAAATATACATGTCCAGACCCCGCAGTCGAATTGAAGTCTTCTGTCTACCACAACTGCGCTGCCCCTTGTAGAGCGTGACGGCTCAGACAGCTCTCCCTGGCGACCCTGCAGCTTGAGGCCTGATTCCACTGACTGCCACCAAAAAATCCAGTCAACCACAAAAGAGCTTTCCTTCTAACGAGCGAAACACTGGGAGGGCAGCACCGACTCTGTTCTGGATACAGCAGCATACCACTCCCAGTAAAGTACAACAGCTTCATCTCCTCACTCTGGCAGCAAACAGGCAATGCCATGGCTTCAGGCCTAATCATTGCTACGACCAAGGCCAGGGAGCTCCCCCTCCATCTACCCCTGCTCTCATCCAGTATATCTGTGAATAGAACTTGAGAATGTTCTTAGCCTTTAAGTGTGGACGGAGGCCTGGAATGGTGATGTTCTTCACTACCTATATCACTGGACTTCAAACGAGTAGTGGAGGCCTTGACTGCTTATGTCGTTCACTCATGTCTGTCATCCATGTGCAGCCCCAGGTAGTTGTAAGGTCCTCACAGCATCCACATCCTCACCATCAATAGTGAATTGTGGATTTAAAATACAGTGGATTCTGGTTAATTGGGACACATTGGGACCAACATATTTTGGCCCAATTAAGTGGCTGCCTCAATTAGCAAAAATTCATGGAAATAGTTAAAAAAGGTATAAAAAAAGATAAATTGCCATTTAACTGAGTAACAATTTTGTGTTTAAATAAAGTATAGGACAAATTAGAACACTACTAACAGCAATACTTTCAACAAAAGAATCATCCATTGTATGCTGCTGTGTTCATTTGATTGACTGTAAGTGAAGAAAATTTGTGCAGACACCTAGTGCAGATAATGGACTGCCTTCATACAATGCTTTTGAAAACTGCATCCTCCAAATCTTAATTTTTCTTGTACTATTCAAGATGGTTGTTGATACCTTCAAATTCTTCATAGGTCCTAACTTGTTGAAGTAGTGTAATCCTTTCGTTCTCACTCCCAGCCAATTCTGGAATCTCCAAGCCGGAATGCTTGAAACTGCATTGTGCAAAACAGTTCTAAGTTGTCTTACTGCTTACTTCTCACCAACTATTAGTGAGAAGAAACACTGCTTTTTAATCACCAACTCACACAACTGACACTATTTAAAAACGGTTTGATCTAAGCACGGTGTAGTGTCTAATGGCCAAACAATTGCACGCTACTGATGCTCAGTAGAAACTGTTCAGCAAATGTCTCCTATCCCAATTAGGCCGTATAGTGTCTTAAATAAACAAAAAGAATCCAGGTTATTTTCTTGGTTAGCTTTTGTTCTTTAAGAGTTGCCGCAAGTAAGTGGCTGCCCCAGATAACTGGAATCCACTGTAAATGCAAAATTCATGATTAGCTTGAAGTAAAGCTGTGCTGGTTACTAATTAAGGAATAAGGAAAGTGTAGAGCTAACAGACTGTCTCTCATTGTGAACCAATATCCCACAGTCTTAAGTTGCAGGGCATTTTGCCTAGCAGTCTCAGCTGAGCACTGAGGATGATCAAATTGAGACGTTAAAGATGGCTAGAGTATTCAACAGAGTAGAGAGAGAATTTATTTCATTTGATGACAGTATTTATGGCAAAAGAAAATGCATTAAAAATTAGAGCTAGGCTATTCAGTGGAGATATCAGAAGCTGAAGGGAAATAAGGAATTATGTCCTGAACTTGTAGAGGTTAGGTCCATTGCATATTTCAAACTTGGCAGTATTTTTTTTTCTTAGTCACAGGTCTTATAGTTATAGAACCAAATAGATAGAATGAGCCTAAGTTTCAGTAGGTTGTGATCAAATTTATACTTGGAAATATTAATCTGCTATCTAGTATTTTACGAATTCTCTAGTCTCTTATTAGAATTGACAAGTCAACCACTAACGGCCATTTCAGGCTAAAGCTCCCAAGTTGCGACTAATCTATGCACACTCACTTGAAAATATATATCAACCAAGCTGGTAGAGTGTATGACCTGAAGGTTCTTGAAATAAACAAACTGAAAATTTTAGCAATGTTTTTAATTGAATGGGAATACTGGGAATAATTGGCCCACTCTCCTATGTTTTCCCATTTTATAGCTATCACTCTGTCTTTCAATACTTCTGCCTCTGCTGTGGGCTCCAGCCTGAACTACAACCACCATCACCTCCAGACGGAGACTTTCCTTACTGCTGCTGGGCCCCTGGGTTCCGTTTCCCCCACCACCACCCTCCAACCGTGGGTTTTTCAGGCTGCACCTTCACTTAGGTCCTCGGAGCCGCCATCTTCCTCCCACCCCACCTTCCCTGAGTACCCCGACCCTCCACCATCCTCTGGTGCCACCAACTCTCTCCACCATTACCCTCCTCCATCTGGCAGAACTGGTCCTCACACTCAACAATTATTCCTTTGGCTTTTCCCACTTTCTCCACACCCGAGGTGTAGCTATGGGCACCTGCATGGGCCCCAGATATGCGGGTCTTTTCGTTGGCTGTGTAGAACAGTCCATATTCCAAGCCTTCCCGGGAAATGGTCCCTAATTCTTCCTCCACTACATCGATGACCACATTGATGCTGCTTCATTCACCCTTGCTGAGCACATCAATTTCATCAACCTCGGTTCTATCTTCCACTCTGTCCTTAAATTGGCATGGTCCATTTCTGACACCTCCCTCCCCTTTCTCAATCCCTCTGTCTTTATCTCTGTAGGCAAACTGTTAACCAACAGTTTAATAAACTTACCATTTCTCAAGGTTATCATAACTATTTCTCGTCCCACCCTGTCTCCTGTAAAAATGCTATTCCTTTTTCTCAGTTCCTTCATCTCTGGGACATCTGTTCCAGGATGTCACTTTCCTTTCCAGGATGTCAGAGATGTCCTGCTTCTTCAAAGAATGGTGTTTCCCTTCCTCCATCTTTGATGCCGCTTTCACCTGCATCTCCTTGATTTCCCAGACATCCACGCTCACCCCTTTTTTCCTCTGCCTTAATAGTGATGGTGTTCCTTTGATCCTTACCTACCACTCCATGAGCCTTTGCCTCTGACACATCACTCTCCGCAACTCCTGACATCTCCAAAGCGACCATACCACCAAACATGTCTTTACTCCCCCACCTCTGCTTTCTACAGGGTTCACTCCCTCCATGATTCCATTTTGCATAGCTCCCTCTAATCTCCCTCCCAGCAGTTACCCCTACAACAGCCAAAGTGCTACACCCCCCCATTCACCTTCACTGAGGGCCTTAAACAGTCCTTCCAGGTGAGGCAACTTGCAAGTTTGTCGTGAATTGGGCAACCTCTTCGTTGTGCACCTCAACTCCATCCACCAAAAGCAGAATTTCCCGGTGGCCAAACTTATTAATTTCCATTCCCATTTCTATTCTGACATATTGGTGCATGGTCTCCACTTGTGCCACAATGAGGACACTCATAGGGTGGAGGAGCAAGACCTTATATTCCATCTGGCTAGCCTCCAACCTGATGGCATGAATATCGACTTCTCCTCCTGGTAAAAAAATAATGTTTCCCTCCCCCTCGCCTCTTCTTTTGTTACACACTCTTGCTTCTTACCTATTCTCAGTTGCCTATCACCTTCTACTGGGTTTCCTCCTTCCCTTTCTCCTATGGTCCACTCTCCTCTCCTATCAGATTCCTTCCTCTGCAACCCTTTACCTTTTCTACCCATCTGACTTCATCTATCACTTTTAGCTATTCTCCTCCCCAGCTCATGCACACCTTTTTATTCTGGCATCTTCCTCTTCCTTTGCAGTCCCAAGAAAGGGTCTCAGCCCAAAACATCAACTGTTTATTCATTTTCATAGATGCTGTCTGACCTACTGAGTTCCTCCAGAATGTTCTGTGTGCTGCTTTGGAACTCCAGCATCTGCAGACATTTCCGCATTATAAATCTACGTTTACTCATTTTATGGATTAAACTTTTGATTCCTTTTTTTACTTTCATAAGGCCACAAAATTCTCTCTTGCTAATTCCTTTTGTGAGATAGTGTCAGTTGTCCAATCTCCTTTCTGACTGACATTCCCTCTCAGAATGCTTCCACTGGGGAATAATCGCATCACTATCTTTCTGTGTTGCTTTCACCACATACTATCTCATAGTTAATTCGCTATACCTGTCATAGAAATAAGACAGCAGCTGTCAACAATTACCTTGAAATTGTGGCTCTGACTGAAATCTATTCCTTGCTACTTTACCCTTTCACAGAAACATAGAAGCTTGGTGCGATTATATTTGGAATATTATGTACAGTTTTGGTCACTGTGTTATGGGAAAACCATTACTAAACTGGAAAGAATGCAGAGAAGATTTACAAGGATGCTTCCAGGACTCAAGAGCCTACATTATAGAGAGTGGTTGGGCAGGATAACATATAGGAGACTAAGGGGGGACCTTATCGAGTGTATAAAATTGTTAGTGATATAGACAGAATAAAAATCCATAATTTTTTTTTTCTCCCCGGGCTAGGGAAACTGAAAATTAGAGGGCAATGTTTAAGTTAAGAGGTGAAAGATTTAAAAAGGGATCTGGGGCACAACTTCTTCACGCACAAGGCTATAAATGGAACAAATGGCCAGAGGAAGAGGTTGAGTCAGGTTCAATAATAATATTGAAAAGACATTTTGTCCATGGGTAGCAGAGTTTCAGTAGGAGATGTGTAAAGCATGGTTGAATGGGACCACCTTGATAGACAACATGGGTGCATGGACATTGAATTGAATTGAAATGAATTCACTTTATTACTTCCATCCTTCATATTCATAAGGAGTAAAAATCTTTACATTACATCTTCGTCTAAATGTGCAATGTGAAATTTATAATAACTTATAATAAATAGTATGTACAACAGGACAGTCAATGTAACATAGAAATAGAAATACAATTGTATCAGCATGAATTAATCACTCTGATGGCCTGGTGGAAGAAGCTGTCCTGGAGTTTCCCGAATGGTAGCAACTGGAACAGTTTCTGGTTGGGGTGATTTGGGTCCCCAATGATCCTTTGGGCCCTTTTTACACACCTGTATTTGTAAATGTCCTGTATAGTGGGAAGTTCACATCTACAGATGTGCTGGGCTGTCCACACCACTCTCTGCAGGGTCCTGCGGTAGAGTGAAGTACAGTTTCCATACCAGGCAGTGATGCAGCCAGTCAGGATGCTATCAATTGTGTCCCTATAGAAAGTTCTTAGGATTTGGGGGCCCATACTAAACTACTTCAACCGTCTGAGGAGAAAGAGGCGCTGTTGTGCATTTTTCACCACACAGCCAGTGTGTACAGACCACGTGAGATCCTTGGTGATGTGTATGCCGAGGAACTTAAAGCTGTTCACCCTCTCAACTCCAGATCCATTGATGTCAATAAGAGTTAGCCTGTCTCTAGTCCCCTTGTAGTCCACAACCAGCTCCTTGATGTTTGCAACATTGAGGGAGAGGTTGTTTTGGACACCACTGTGTCAGCGTGATGACTTCTTCTCTGTAGGCTGCCTCATTATTATTTGAGATAAGGTCAATCAATGTTGTATTGTCAGCATATTTAATTAGCGGATTGGAGCTGTGGGTGGCAACGCAGTCATAGGTATACAGAGAGTAAAGGGGCACCTGGGTTGAGGGTCATAGGGGCAGAGGTGAAGGAGCCCACTCTTACCACCTGCCGGTGATCTGACAGGAAGTCCAGAATCCAGCTACACAAGGCAGGTGAAGGCGGAGGTCTCTGAGCTTCTCGTCGAGCCTGGAGGGAATTATGGTATTGAATGCTGAATTGTAGTCCAAGAACAGCATTCTCACATAAGCAACCTTCTTCCCCAGATGTGAAAGGATAGTGTGTAGAGCTGTGGCTATTGTGTCTTCTCTCGAACAGTTGTGTCAGTAGGCAAATTGTAGGGGGTCCAGTGTGGGTGGCAGCACGCTGCAGACGTAGTCCTTGACCAGCCTCTCAAAGCATTTGCTTATTATTGTGGTGAGTGCGACACGACGCCAGTCGTTCAGACATGTTACCTTGGTCTTTTTAGGTACAGAAACAATGGTGGATGTTTTGAAGCAGGAGGGCACTCTACACTGGGAGAGGGAGAGATTAAAAGTGTCTGTAAACACACCTGCCGGTTGTGCCATGTTGGACCTGTTTATATGCTGTATTACTTTGTCACTGTAAACTGCAAAATTAGGAGCAGGAGGAAGCTTTTCAGCCCTGCAGACCCGCTCCACCAAGCATAACAAGCATAGCTGTTTATCCATTCCAATATCTTATTTCTCCCTATAGTTAATAACTCAAACTCAGAGGCCCTTTTGAACCGAGACTTCCACAGGCTCAGCACCTTCTCTGGAAGGAAAATTCTTCTGATCTCGTTTCTAAATGGCCCACCCCATTCCTCTGCTATTGTAGGATCCTGCTGACACTAGTTGAGTCATCCTCCTCACTGGTCACATTCTTTCCCTGGTTTTGCCTCATCTGCAAGCTTTCGCTCAGATCACTTGTGAGTATTGTAAAAAGCTTGGCCCAGTCATTGATTTCTATAGCACCATGTGCTTTAATATTACACACTAACCTTCTGTATGGGGTAAAATTAAAATCTTCTTGGAAATCCACTTGTTATCTCCTTAATATTCTACTTCTTGTATCCTCAAATCAAAATCTCCAGGAGGTTTACCAAGCATGACATTCCTTCAAAACCTACACAATCCCTTTGATGCTTTCCTGATTTTCTGATGTCACATCTTTAATAAAGAAGGACACATATAACTTCCCATACATGTCAAGGCACTAAAGATTTAGAGAGAAAAATGAACTGAATAAAATTAACGTATGTAAAGAAATATGCACCCACTAGTTAAGGACCACTTCCTTTAGAAAAGTCATAGGGTCATAGGGTAATACAACAGAGAAAGAGGCTTTTGCCCTAACTCATTCATTCCAACCAAGGTGCCTAACTGAGTAAGTCCCATTTGTGTGAATCTGATTCATGTCCTTTCCTATCCATGTGATCACCCAAATGCCTTGTTCCAATCCTCTACCATTTAGTCTGACACCTCATTCCATGGACACACCTCCTGTGTGAAAGTCCTTTCACTATGTTAAAGATGCTATAAAGATGCCGCAGTTTGAACATTTGCAAGGAAACAGGAAGGCAACAGCAGGCCTCTCATACATGCAGCTGGGCTACCAGCCTGCTGAATTCTTTCCTTCCACTCATTGTAGATACCAGGACAGAAAGTTCTGATTTTCCTCCAAATTTTCTGGCTGGCTTAAGAGGAAAATAAATAACATTTCCACTTACTTTTTCTTTATCTGTGGCCTGTCCCATAGGCCTCTCCAGATTATTCAGCAGGCAAATGTCCAAGGTAGACCATATGCCACGGTTGCTCACTGGAGCAGAGTAGCATGAAGTGAAAGGCAGGGAGTGTTCCTTCTACTTTGATCTCACACTTTACAGAAAAGCATGAAAATCCCAGCACAATGTGAAAGAGGCAGATGCGTAGCAACCCATGAAATTGGTGTGTAGGCCATGAAGACTGACCTTGATGACTTTTGCAATTGCAGTTTGAGTAAAAGTGATGAGTTTTCACTTTATAAAGAAATTTTCTTTCCAGCTAGACATCTCTAAAACCTGGTCGATTTAAGAGTGGGTCATAATATTCTCTCCCCTGAATATTGCTTTTGCTCAAAATGTATTGGACTTTAAACAAAATCCCCAGCTCATCAGTAATGGTACTGTATATTGACTTCAGTATGGTAATGTATTCAAATGGGACACAGAGGATAAAGCTGATTAGTGGAAAGTCAAGTGCAGTGCCTCAGGGGTGTACAGAATCATTATGTCATTATAGCTAAGTAACGTGTTCATCAATACTAAGAACAAGCACTGAAACCTTTCAGCTTTATTCCATTAACAGAGCCTAGATGCTAACAGGTTTTATGGATTTTTGGTCCAAGGATCATTAAGACTTTCTTTATGTTCAAAGGAAACCATTAAGTCACTTCAGGATTCTTTCCAAAATAGCTTTCTTCAATTGCTTAAGTATTTGTTTGTGGAAGTCATGGCATATTATTAAATGAATAAGAAGAGAACGAGAACTTACATGAGTATGATACGTTTTAAATGGCAGCAATGCTAAATTGTTTTAAGGAGAATGCAGAAATTACGCAGTATTGCACATAAAATGCGGTATTGTAATGGATCAGGTAAAACACAAAAAGTGCTAGAAGATTTTCCAAAGTGATGGAGAGATTGTCTACAGAGTCTCTAAGGGTGGAAGTAAGGAACAGGAAGGTGTCAATAACTCAACTGGGTGTTTTTATAGACCACCCAATAGTAACGGACATCAAGGAGCTGATAGGGAGACGGATTCTGGAAAGGTGTAGTAATAACAGGGTTATCATAATGGGAGATTTTAATTTCCCCAAAATTGATTATTATCTCCCTAGAGCAAGGGGTTTAGATGGGGTGGAGTTTGTTAGGTGTGTTCAGGAAGGTTTCCTGACACAATATGTTGATAAGCCTACAAGAGGAGAGGCTGTACCTGATCTGGTATTGGGAAATGAACCTTGTCAGGTGTCAGGTCTCTCAATGGGAGAGCATTTTGGAGATAGTGATCACAATTCTATCTTCTTTACAATAGCATTGGAGAGGGATAGGAACAGACAAGTTAGGAAAGCATTTAATTGGAGTAAGGGGAAATATGAAGCTATCAGGCAGGAACCTGGAAGCATAAATTGGGAACAGATGTTCTCAGGGAAATGTACGACAGAAATGTGGCAAATGTTCAGGAGATATCTGCGTGGCGTTCTGCAGGTACGTTCCAATAAGACAGGAAAAGGATGGTAGGGTACAGGAACTATGGCATATAATGGCAGTTGAAAATCTAGTCAAAACAAAACAAAAAGCTTACAAAAGGTTCAAAAAGCAAGATAATGATAGAGATATAGAAAATTATAAGGTAGGCAGGAAGCAGCTTAAGGATGAAATTAGGAGAGCCAGAAGGAGTCATGAGAAGGCCTTGGCGAGCAGGGCTAAGGAAAACCCCAAGGCATTCTACAAGTATATGAAGAGCAAAAGGATAAGACATGAGAGAAAAGGACCAATCAAGTGTGACAGTGGAAAAGTGTGCATGGAACCGGAGGAGATAGCAGAGGTACTTAATGAGTACTTTGCTTCAGTATTCACTATGGGAAAGGATCTTGGCAATTGTAGGGATGACTTACAGTGGACTGAAAAGCTTGAGCATATAGATATTAAGAAAAAGTATGTGCTGGAGCTTTTGGAAAGCATCGAGTTGGAAAAGTCACTGGGACCAGATGAGATATAATGCAGGCTACTGTACGAAGCAAGGGAAGAGGTTGCTGAGTCTCTGGCGATGATCTTTGCATCATCAATGGGGACGGGAGTGGTTCCAGAAGATTGGAGGGTTGAAGATGTTGTTACCTTATCCAAGAAAGCGGGTAGAGATAGCCCAGGAAATTATAGACCAGTGAGTCTTATTTCAGTGGTTGGTAATTTGATGGAGAAGATCCTGAGAGAAGGATTTATGAACATTTGAAGAGTCATAATATGATTAGGAATAGTCAGCATGGCTTTGTGAAAGGCAGGTCATACCTTACAAGCCTGATTGAATTTCTTGAGGATGTAAATAAACACATTGATGAAGGAGAGCAGTAGGTGTAGTGTGTATGGATTTCAGCAAGGCATTTGATAAGGTACCCCATACAAGGCTTATTGAGAAAGTAAGGAGGCATGGGACCCAAGAAGACCTTGATTTGTGTATCCAGAACTGGCTTGCACACAGAAGACAAAGAGCGGCTGTAGACAGGTCATATTCTGCATGGAGGTCGGTGACCAGTTGTGTGCCTCAGGGATCTGTTCTGGGACCCCTTCTCTTTGTGATTTTTATAAATGACCTGGATGAGGAAGTGGAGGACTGGGTTAGTAAATTTGCTGATGACACAAAGGTTGGAGGTGTTGTGGATAGTGTGGAGGGCTGTCAGAGGTTACAGCGGGACATTGATTGGATGCAAAACTGGCCTAAAAAGTGGCAGATTGAGTTCAACCCAAATAGGTGTAAGGTGGTTCGTTTTGGCAGGTCAAATATGATGGCAAAATATAATATTAGTGGTAACACTCTTGGCAGTATGGAGGATCAGTGGGATCTTGGGGTCCAAGTCCATAGGACACTCAAAGCTGCTAAGCAGGTTGACTGTGTGGTTAAGAAAGCATACGCTGTATTGGCCTTCATCAACCATGGGATTGAGTTCAAGAGCCTAGAGGTAATGTTACAGCTATATAGGACCCTGGTCAGACCCCAATTGGAGTACTGTGCTCAGTTCTGCTCACCTCACTATAGGAAGGATGTGGAAACTATAGAAAGTGTGCAGAGGAGATTTACAAGGATGTTGCATGGATTGGGGAGCATGCCTTACGAGAATAGGTTGAGTGAACTTGGTCTTTTCTCCTTGGAGTGACACAGAAAGAGGTGACCTGATAGAGGTGTATATGATGATAAGAAGCACTGATCGTGTGGATAGTCAGAGGCTTTTTCCCAGGGCTGAGATGGCTAACACGAGAGGGCACAGTTTTAAGGTGCTTGGAAGTAGGTACAGAGGAGATGTCAGAGGTAAGTTTTTTACGCAGAGAGTGGTGAGTGTGTGGTGTGGGCTGCTGGCAATGGTTGTGGAGACGGATATAATAGGGTCTTTTACGAGACTCCTGGTTAGGTACATGGAGCTTAGAAAAATAGAGGGCTATAGGTAACAGAAGGTAATTTCTAAAAAATGTACATGTTCTGCACAACATTGTGGGCCGAAGGGCCTTTATTCTATCTCAACAGGTCAGAATCAAAATTAGAATCAGGTTTACTTTCACCAGCATGTGTCGTGAAGTTTGTTAATTTAGCAGCAGCAGTTCAATGCAATACATAATATAGAAGAAGCAGAAGAAAAAATAAGTAAATCAATTACAGTATATGTATATTGAAAGGATTAAAAATCATGCAAAAGCAGAAATATTATATATTAAAAAGTGAGGTAGTGTTCATGGGTTTAAGATCAATTTAGGAACTGGATGACAGAGGGGGAGAAGCTGTTCCTGAATCGCTGAGTGTGTGCTTTCAGGCTTCTGTACCTCCTACCTGATGGCATGCCCTGGGTACTGGAGGTCCTTAATAATGGACACTGCATTTTCGAGACACCACTCCTTGAAGATGTCCTGGATACTTTGTAGACTTTTACCCAAGATGGAGCTGACTAGATTTACAACCCTCTGCAACTTCTTTTGGTCCTGTGCAGTAGCCGGCCCCCCCTCCCCCACCCATACTAGACATTGATGCAGCCTGTCAGAATGCTCTCCATGGTACAAATATAGAAGTTTTTGAGTGTATTTGTTGACATACCAAATCTGTTCAAACTCCTAATGAAGTATAGTCGCTGTCTTGCCTTCTTTATAACTGCATCTATATGATAAGACCAGGTTAGGTCCTCAAAGATCTTGTCACCCAGGAACTTGAAACTGTTCACTGTCTCCACCTCTGATCCCTCTATGAGGATTTGTGTGTGTACCCTTCCTGAAGTCCACATTCAGCTCTTTCATCTTACTGACATTGAATGCAAGGTTGTTGCTGTGGCACCACTCCGCTGGCTGCCATATCACGCTCCTTTAAGCCCTCTCATCTGCATCTGAGATTCTACCAAAAATGTCTGTATCTTCAGCAAATTTATATATGGTATCTGAGCTATGCCTAGCCATACAGTCATGAGTATAGAGAGAATAGAACAGTGGGCTAAGCACACACCCCTGAGGTGCACCAGTTTTGATCGTCAGTGAGGAGGACATGTTATCACCAATTTGCACAGATAGTGGGCTTCTGGTTAGGAAGTTGAGGATCCAATTGCAGAGGGAGGTACAGAGGCCCAGGTTCTGTAACTTCTCAATCAGGATTGTGAGAATGATGGTGTTAAATACTGAGCTATAGTCGATGAACAGCATCCTGATGTAAGTACTTATGTTGTCCAGGTGGTCTAAGGCTGTGTGAAGAGCCATTGAGATTGCATCTGCTGTTGACCTATTGTGGCAATAGGAAAATTGCAATGGGTCCAGGTTCTTGCTGAGGAAAGAGTTCAGCCTAGTCATGACCAACCTCTCAAAGCATTTCATCACTGTAGGTGTGAATGCTAAATAGTCATTAATGCAGCTCACATTATTCTTCTTAGCATCTATAGAGGGAAATGGACAGTGAACATTTTGGGTCATGACCATTCATCTGGACTCTAAGGAAATGAGGAGGTAGCTGGTGTAAAATGGTGGAAGGGTGAAGCAAGAGCTGGCAGAAGACAGGTAAGAGAGATTGATAGATGGATGATAACAGGAATGATATCAGAAACTGAGAGGTGATTGGTGAAAGTGACAGGGGACTGAAGGTGATGGAATCTATTAGGAGAGAATGGTGGAGCATGGAAAGAGGGAGCAAAGCGTGGAGGGGAACCAATTATGATGAGAGTCCTAGGCAACGATGGTAAGGGCCAAATTGTCAAGTATCTGAGACTAGAAACGAGACACATTTTCAAGACTGAGACTAGATTTCAAGACTAGATGCTAGTCAAGAACCTGAGGAAACCAGACGAGAATCCAAATGAGACAGAAATCCTAAATGCAATTGTAGATTGAACCAAAGTTGAGCTGACGATTGAGCACCGAACCTGAGTTCAGGTGCTCCTTAAATATTCAAATATTGATACCAAAATATGGCCGCCAATTAGCAGAACGGGCCAAAGCTTTTAAAAGGACCACACCAGGAATCCATAGTCCGGAGAACCAGAACATCTAAACTCCGGAGGCTGGTGTAGTTGGGTGTGTACCGCAACACAAGCAGGAAGAATCTGTGAATGTTAGGCAGTTGGAAAAGGCCTTTGCTGCACATTCTGCTTACACGTGACTGCATAGCCAAATATGTCAACAATTGCAATGGCAAGTTCACTGTTGACAGGACAGTGGTGGGGCTCATCACCAACAACGATGAGGCAGCCTACAGAGAGGAGCTGAAAGAGCTCAACGCCAAGTGTCAGACAGTAACCTCTTCCTTAATGTCAACAAGATAAAGGAGATGGTTATTGACTTCAGGAGAACTCGCATGGCTCACACTCCTCTTTACAGTGGTGGCACAGCAGTGAAAACTGCAAGCAGTTTCAAACACGCGTGTGCCCATCACACACAGCCTCTCATTGTGCCACAACACATTCTACATAATCAAAGAGACTCACCAATGCCTCTACTTCTGAGGAGACTGAAGACAGCTGGACTTTGTACATCAATGCTCACATCATTCTACAGATGTGCAGCAGAGAGCATTCTCGCAAGCTGCGTCATTTCCGGTACAGAAACTGCACTGCGGCAGACAGATAGGCTCTACAATGGGTAGTCAAAACAGCCCAATGCATCATTGGCACCATCCCACTAACAATCAAATACATAAAGTTTCCGGAAAAGGGCCAGTAACATCATGAAGGATCCCAGCCACCCTGCCTATGGACTGTTTGTCCTACTCCCACCAGGGAGGAGGTTATATAGCATCCATGCCAGGATTAACAGACTCAAAAACAATTATTTTTCCCAAGCAGTAAGGCTCCACGCACAAACCCCACCACTACTTTATTACTTCCATCAGTCACGTTATGTACAGTATAGTGTCACTTTATGGATGTATAGTCAATCTATGTTTATAAGCTACCTTATGTTTTTATATATTTATATTGTTGTATGATTATTATTATTATTATTGTGTTCTTTATCTTTTGTGGTTTTTTTGTGCTACATTGGATCTGGAGTAACAATTATTTTGTTAACCTTGCACTTGCGTACAGAAATGACATTAAACAATCTTCAATCTTCAATCACCTGCCAGTTTACACATCTTCCCCTTCCCATACCTTATTCTGGCTTCTGTCCCTTGCTTTCCAATTCTGATGAAGAGACTCAGCCTAAAATATTGATTATTTTTTCCCTTCTACAGATGCTGTCTAACTGGCTGAGTTCCTCCAGAATTTTGTGGGCATTGATCCGTCTGTGTTCATTTGCAATTTAGATAACAGTTGCCTTTTGATTTGGATTTATGTGGAACATTATCAAATGACATTTTTAAATCCAAATACATCTGGAGGTTTCCATTCATCAGTTATGCTTGTTGCAACCTCAAAGAACTCTTGCAAATTTATAGACCTTATTTACCTTTCATAAAACCATGCTGACTTAATTACATGAAATCTTTCTAAATTACTAGCTATTTCTTCCTTGATAATAAATATATAGATTATAGCTTCCTAATTTTTGTCTCCCTTGCTTTTTGCAAAAGGGAGTTAGATTTCCAATCGATCGGAACCCTTGCAGAACTCCATGAGTCCTAAACAACTTCAGCCACTGGCTCCACCATGTCTGAAACCACTTCCTATAAAGCTGTTGGGTGCAAGCCATCAAGTTCTAGCCTCTTGTCTGTCTTCAGGTGTATTAGTGTATCTAATAGCTTGTCTCTCATGATAGAGATTGCTGCAAATTCTTCTGTGCTATTTGAAACTGGACTATATTTCATCTTTAAGATACTTGGATTTTCCCGCACTTTGAACAAGTAATGTTTTAACTTGTCTGCCATTTTCCTTTTCTTTCTTATAAATGTCCCCATATAACCCTCCAGCTACCTCATTTCTTTTTAAATATCTGTAGAAACTCTTGCTGTTTGTTTTCATGTTACTTGTTTCTTTTTTTTTCAAAATCAATTTCTGCTCTCCCTCCACCTTTAGATCTGGCTATATTATAAGCTTCGGGTTTTGATTTTAATGTTCTTTGATCATTCTTGCTAACTATAGAATGTTCATCTTTCTCATAAATTGGGATATACGTGTCACTTGTTGACCTTTTTGGCCAATGGTCAAAGCAGTTGGCAGTATCTGGCTGCAGGTATCAATATAATTAAAGTTTACAGGCTGCACATATCATCCACGCTTCCAGAATAAATAATCTATGAAGTTCTAACATTATTTTCTGACTCCCAGATGAGTAGGAAAAGTCTGGCAATAATTAATTTGAATTTTATTCTTTGAAATATGTTTTAAAACCACATCCTTTGAACTCAGATGCAAACCAACACCCATTTTATGCTGTTATTTTGGAAAACTAAATGACAATCTGATGCAATGGTGTAAATGGTGTTGCAGTCAATGCTCGTTTACCTATACATTATTAAAGCTTTCAGAGTCAGCTTTATTACCACTGTCTTATATGATGTGAAATTTGTTGTTTTGTTGCTGTAGGACAGTGCAAATACATACAGTTAGTAAAAATTACAAGCTAAATAGCTCAGAAATAAAAGGAATAATGAGGAATGTTCATAGAACCTGAAATGAAATAAGAACTGTTTTCACACAACCCCAACAACACCAGGACATGCTGCTGATTGTGATTATGCTTTGCTTTCAAGACAGGATCCCAGGTCGATATGTACACAACTATGAACAGAGTTGCTCTCACCAGCATGAAAACTGTGATCACAATTGCATGTTAGCAGAGAAAACCAAATATTTTTAGTTTCAAAGTGAAATGTACTGAGCAGGCTGATAATTTATAACATTTGAGTCATGCCAGTTGCTCTGCAGCTGAAGTCGTTGCATGTTTCGACTCATAAGGGAGAATGAGGCAGTCATAGATGAGAGGTACAGGGAGGTAGTCACACCTAGGCTGTCGGAAGCAGGTCATTGGGTGACCGTCAGAGGGGGTAAAGCGAAGATGAGCAGACAGGTAGTGCAGAGCACCCCTGTAGCCATTCCCCTGAATAATAAGTTTACCGTCCTGGATACTGTTGGCGAGGACGACCGACCAGGTGTGAGCCACGGTGGCAGGGACTCCGGCACTGAGTCTGACCCAGTGGTGCAGAAGGGTGGGACGGAGAAGAGGAGAGCTGTCGTCATTGGAGACTCTATAATCGGGGAGCAGACAGGAGATTTTGTGGACTTGAGAAGGGCACCCGCATGGTTTGTTGCCTCCCGGATGCCAGGGTCCGGGATGTTTCTGATCGGGTGCACAACATCCTGGTATGAGAGGGAAAACAACCAGAAGTCATGATACATGTGGGGACCAATGACATAGGCAGGAAGAGGAATGAGGTCCTGAAGTGTGAGTTTCGGGAACTAGGCAGAAGGCTGAAGAACAGGACCTCAAGGGTGGCGTTCTCAGGATTGCTGCCAGTGCTACGTGACAGTGATGGTAAGAATTGGAGGAGATGGTAGTTGAATGCGTGGCTGAGGAGCTGGTGCAGGGGGCAGGGTTTTAGATTTTTGGATCATTGGGATCTCTTCTGGGGAAGGTGGGACCTGCACAGATTGGATGGGTTGCATCTGAACTCGAGGGGGAGCAATATCCTTGCAGGTAGGTTTGCTAGCATGGTTCGGGAGGGTTTAAACTAATTTCCAAGGGGGATGGGACCCAGAGCGATAAAGCAGTGAAAGAAATGCATGGAGTAAAGCCAGATCTAGCATATAGAGAGGCTTTGAGGAAAGAGAAGCAGAATAAATGGTGTAAAGACAGTAAGGTAGAAGGGCTGAAGTGTGTGTACCTCAATGCAAGAAGCATCAGGAACAAAGGTGATAAACTGAGAGCTTGGATACGTACATGGGAATTATGATGTAGTGGCCATTACAGAGACTTGGCTGGCACCAGGGCAGGAATGGATTCTCAATATTCCTGGATTTCAGTGCTTTAAAAGGGATAGAGAGGGTGGAAAAGGGGAGGAGGGGAGGCATTACTGGTCAGGGATACAATTACAGCTACATAAAGGGTGGGTAATGTAGCAGGATCTTCTTTTGAGTCAGTATGGGTGGAAGTCAGGAACAGGAAGGGAGTAGTTACTCTACTGGGAGTATTCTATAGGCCCTCTGGTAGCTGCAGAGATACAGAGGAGCAGATTGGGAGGCAGATTTTGGAAAGGTGCAAAAATAACAGGGTTGTTATCATGGGTGACTTCAACTTCTCTAATTTGATTGGCACCTGATTAGTTCCAAGGGTTTAGATGGGGCAGAGTTTGTTAAGTGTGTCCAGGACGGATTCCTGTCACAGTATGTGGACAGGCCGACCAGGAGGAATGCCATACTAGATTTAGTACTAGGTAATGAACCAGGTCAGGTCACAGATCTCTCAATGGGTGAGCATCTGGGGGACAGTGACCACCGCACCCTGGCCTTTAGCATTATCATGGAAAAGGATAGAATCAGAGAGGACAGGAAAATTTTTAATTGGGGAAGGGCAAATAATGAGACTATAAGGCTAGAACTTGCAGGTGTGAATTGGGATGATGTTTTTGCAGGGAAGTGTACTATGGACATGTGGTCGATGTTTAGAGATCTGTTGCAGGATGTTAGGGATAAATTTGTCCTGGTGAGGAAGATAAAGAATGTAGGGTGAAGGAACCATGGGTGACAAGCGAGGTGGAAAATCTAGTCAGGTGGAAGAAGGCAGCATACATGAGGTTTAGGGAGCAAGGATCAGATGGGTCTATTGAGGAATATAGGGAAGCAAGAAAGGAGCTTAAAAAGGGGCTGAGAAGAGCAAGAAGGAGGCATGAGAAGGCCTTGGCGAGTAGGGTAAAAGAAAACCCCAAGGCATTCTTCAATTATGTGAAGAAAAAAAAGGATAACAGGAGTGAAGGTAGGACCGATTAGAGATAAAGGTGGGAAGATGTGCCTGGAGACTGTGGAAGTGAGCAAGGTCCTTAATGAATACTTCTCTTTGGTATTCACCAATGAGAGGGAACTTGATGATGGTGAGGACAATATGAGTGAGGTTGATGTTCTGGAGCATGTTGATATTAAGGGAGAGGAGGTGTTGAAGTTGTTAAAATACATTAGGACGGATAAGTCCTCGGGGCCTGACGGAATATTCCGCAGGCTGCTCCACGAGGCGAGGGAAGAGATTGCTGAGCCTCTGGCTAGGATCTTTATGTCCTCGTTGTCCACAGGAATGGTACCGGAGGATTGGAGGGAGACAAATGTTGTCCCCTTTTCAAAAAAGTTAGTATGGATAGTCTGGGTAATTATAGACCAGTGAGCCTTATGTCTGTGGTGGGAAAGCTGTTGGAAAAGATTCTTAGAGATAGGATCTATGGGCATTTAGAGAATCATGGTCTGATCAGGGACAGGCAGCTTGGCTTTGTGAAGGGCAGATTGTGTCTAACAAGCCTGAGAGGGTTCTTTGAGGAGGTGACCAGGCATATAGATGAGGGTAGTGCAGTGGATGTGATCTACATGGATTTTAATAAGGCATTTGACAAGGTTCCACATGGTAGGCTTATTCAGAAAGTCAGAAGGCATGGGATCTGGAGAAATTTGGCCAGGTGGATTCAGAATTGGCTTGCCTGCAGAAGACAGAGGGTCCTGATGGAGGGAGTACATTCAGATTGGAGGATTGTGACTAGCGGTGTCCCACAAGGATCTGTTCTGGGACCTCTACTTTTTGTGAGTTTTATTAACGACCTGGATGTGGGGTAGAAGGGTGGGTTGGTAAGTTTGCAGACAACACAAAGGTTGGTGGTGTTGTAGATAGTGTAGAGGATTGTCGAAGATTGCAGAGAGGCACTGATAGGATGCAGAAGTGGGCTGAGAAGTGGCAGAAGGAGTTCAACCCGGAGAAGTGTGAGGTGGTATACTTTGGAAGGACAAACTCCAAGGCAGAGTACAAAGTAAATGACAGGATACTTGGTAGCGTGGAGGGGCAGAGGGATCTCGAGGTACATGTCCACAGATCCCTGAAAGTTGCTTCACAGGTGGATAGGGTAGTTAAGAAAGCTTATGGGGTGTTAGCTTTCATAAGTCGAGGGATAGAGTTTAAGAGTCACGATGTAATGATGCAGCTCTAAAAAACTCTGGTTAGGCCACACTTGGCGTACTGTGTCCAGTTCTGGTCATCTCACTATAGGAAGGATGTGGAAGCATTGGAAAGGGTACAGAGGAGATTTACCAGAATGCTGCCTGGTTTAGAGAGTATGCATTATGATCAGAGATTAAGGGAGCTAGGGTTTTACTCTTTGGAGAGAAGGAGGATGAGAGGAGACATGATAGAAGTGTACAAGATAATAAGAGGAATAGATAGAGTGGATAGGCAGCGCCTCTTCCCCAGGGCACCACTGCTCAGTACAAAAGGACATGGCTTTGAGGTAAGGAGTGGGAAGCTCAAGGAAGATATTAGAGGAAGGTTTTTTACTCAGAGAGTGGTTGGTGCATGGAATGCACTGCCTGAGTCAGTGGTGGTGGCAGATACACTAGTGAAGTTTAAGAGACTACTAGACAGGTATATGGAGGAATTTAAGGTGGGGGCTTATATGGGAGGCAGCGTTTGAGGGTCGGCACAACATTGTGAGCCGAAGGGCCTGTACTGTGCTGTACTATTCTATGTTCTATGTTCTATGTTTTCTTGAGGTGTTCTCCCATTGTCAGAATTCAAAGGCCGACCAAATCACTGACCGCACACACTGTGTGGTACAAAATCTGTGCACCATCCGTTCAGAACCTGGCGTGAACAGTAACTCAGCTTGCTAGGGACATACTGATATTTCAGAAAGCAATATTAAATGTTTAGTTTTAAAGCAAAGCTCCCAATATTTTAGATAGGTCCCTATAAAAATTGAGTGACAGACACTAAACTCATTTCAACTACTTTTATACTGTATGAAATAAGGAGCATTATTGCACCAGAAGAATAAAGATCATTTTGCTTTATTTCAACAGTAGGTTCAAACCAGTAGCTTGACAATAAAAATACTACCTTTTCCTTTTGACTTCAGTTTGGGCATCTTCTGCTTTTAGGTCTCATCTCATTCTGTCTATCCCGCAGAGCCGTCTCTGCATTTAAATCAGTCATACTGAATGAGATGGAGCAGAAGAGTTGCTATTTAAATATCACAGTACTGGTAGAGTGGAACAGCTTGCTGTCTGTTTGCTCTTTCACCATGCCTTGCTTTAAATCTGTTTCAGTTCATTAGCAGCTAACAAGTACAAGGTGTATGGCTTGAATTTACATTGCAAATGAAATTCCATTCAAAAGTTAGATACTGGACCTTGGTATTATTGCTCGAGGCATGTGTGTGTTTTGGTAATTTTAACAATTCCCTTTACAATCTATATATGATAACAAAATATTTTTGAAACCACATTTGTTTTATGCGTGTCCCAATGCTGAATACAAACACTTACCTTTTCTACATGAATAGCATTTGGTCAACTCACTAACAATCATTCTGGTCTTCAACTTTCAGGATCTTTCCTGTGACAGATTACATTCAGAACCTTGACTTCTGCCCCCTTTCTGCAAATTTAAAAATGTTTTAATAATAGGATGCTTCCACTGAGGGAGTTAACTTCACAAGCATAAGTAACAAGTAGTTTAACACTGTGTAGTGTCAGGAAAGGCTTGCTAAAACAACAAGGTGTGCTGCTTCATGCATGTTTCACTTGTCTCTTCTGCAATTTTTGTTTCACAGCAGAACCCAGCTTCAAGATATTTTGTGTAGAATGCTTTCTACATTTTGAGGAGCTATGGTAGACACTGCAGAGAGGCCAGGCTTGATGGAGACAGGTGGAAGGGCAGACCTTCAAACAACTGTATGGTGTGAGAGGAGAATTTCAATGCTAAAGGAAGCATTCTATACCCCATTCACACATACTCTGGAAAATAGTTATTGTTTGACCAATGATTTATATCTGCTTCATCAAGTGAGCTTTTCATTAGAATTCTGCAGGAAAATGTGCCACTTTCTTGTTACTTAAAACAACTGCAGCAGAACCGTTGAAATGCACATCCAACATTTTCTCAAACCCCATCATCATGGAGCTCATGCCACTCTCCAGCTTTCTCTTAAAGAAGAGCAATGCAGACCAAAATACACTCCTTGAACATGTCTGAGACTGTCATTAGAGTAAAGAAAGTACAGCAGCCCCTGCTTCTTTAGACATTGGATTGTAGTAGTTGTCCAGGTATTCTGATGGCTGTAGGAATCTAACCAAAGTTCTGCAGTTGATGAGGAGAATCAAGGTTTTGCTTTGAGTGATGATAAGCATGAACCCAAGGAATAGTGATAATAAAATTTTAAACAAAACTTGTCTCTGCTTTGAACTAATCAATATACCCTCCTTAACCAACTGTGGCAGGCCCCTGAAGGAGTATCACAGAGTCTTTTTCTGCCCTAGGCAGTACCATCATTTTCACATTTACAAATTATCCTCAGCTGAAATATGATCAGGGACAGGAGGGAGCACCAGCAGCAGGTGGAAGTTTCACTTGAGAAACACCAATTAGAAAGCAAAGGCCAGTTACAGGGACACCAAATTATACAGAGAAGTGAATGATAGGAATTCAGAAATATGGAATTACAGAAAGAATAGAGGAAGATGAGACAAATTTTGTTTAAAATTTTCACTGTTCCTTGATACATGTGACAATCATAAGCCATACCAATACGAATACCCTAATTTGATATATCCATGTTGACCTTACGAACAGGATGCTTTTTATAGTGCATCTATAGAAAGCATCCTATCAGTACAGATGACTATAGAAAGCATCCTATCAGTATAGGTCCACTATAGAAAGCATCCTATCAGTATAGACACACTATGGAAAGTATCCTATCAGTATAGGTGCACTATAGAAAGCACCTTATCAGTATAGATGCACCATAGAAAGCACCCTATCAGTATAGATGCACCACAGAAAGCATTCTATCAGTATAGATGCACCATAGAAAGCAACCTATCACTATATATGCACCATAGAAAGCATCCTTGCACAGTAAAAAGTACCCAATCAGTATAGATGCATCAATAGACAGCATCCTACCAGTATAGGTGAACTATACAAAGCATCCTATCAGTATAGATGCACCACAGAAAGCACACTATCAGTATAGATGCACCATAGAAAACACTCTATCAGTATAGATGCACCATAGAAAGCACCCTATCAGTATAGATGCACCATAGAAAGCACACTATCAGTATAGATGCACCATAGAAAGCAACCTAACAGTATAGATGCATCAATAGAACACATCCTATCATGCATCACAGCTTGGTATGACAAATGCTCAGTACAAAACTGCAATAAACTGCAGAGTTGAGCACATCACAGGAACAAGCCACATATTCTGTCTACACTTCTCACTACCTCAGTAAAGTAGCCACAACATTCGAATTCCCAATCTGGACATTCTCCCTTGTCCCCCTCCTACTGGGCAGAAGATGGGAAAGCCTGAAAGTATGTACTACCAGGTTCAAAGATTGTTTCGATTGTGTTGTTAAAGCTATTGACCTCATACAATAAGATGGACCCTCATGATGTACCTCATAATAGCTGCACCTTATTGTCTGGCTGCACTGCATATTCTCTGTAACTGTAACACAATATTCTACATTGTTATTATTTTCCCTTGTACTTTGTCAATGTACTGGTGTGATGAAATGAAGTGCGCGGATTGCATGCAAAATAATTCTTTTCACTATCGCTCAGTACATGAGATAATTAATAACCCAATTTACCAATTCAGAATATTTGTACAATGCAAGGTTACATCTGTAGCTATAAAACTTTTGGAATCTGTGATCAAATAAAAATATAACTTAGTGCAAAATAATTCAGATTGACATTAGCTTTAAAAATTCCATTTGTGCTTTTTGGATTTCTCACAGAGATCTTAGCCCTGTCTCCTCCCCCACCCCCCACCCCTCCACAAAGCAGGTGAGCAAGGATGTAAATTAAGCAGGTCACATCCTTAATAGGGAAAGCCAAGAATTTGTCCAGATTTTAATTTACTTTGCTCAATAGTTAGAAAGATGGCAAAGACATCTGCTGGATTTTATGGAGTCACTCTTTATGGACCTTCAGTTCTGCTGTCAAGAGCCAGCAACAGCTATAAATAAAGTCACCCACCCAGATTCTGTACTTTCTTCATTTGCTTTAAATGTCTTTGGAATCGTGTGTAATACGTTATGAGTGAATTGTGTCAATCCTCTAACTGAACATACTGTAGTAGATTATTTTGGCAAGTTAAAATGTCAGTACTTTATTAGATCAGGTTAAGGAAGTACTTTGACATTTGATTTTGACATTTGTTCATTCTGATGTTTCAACTTGGCAAAGTTTGCATTTCTTATATTGAGTATCAAATACTCAGAACATACTGTACAAAGGAATGGAGAGTGGTTATTATAAACTTCTGGATTTTTGCTCAAACTAAGTCACTAGGCTAGAAGAATTGAATTATATGTGACCAAAATATTAAAAAAAATAATGTGATGCAAGGCGTGCAGTCTTGCTGGTTTAGCTCCCTTTTGTAATTATATATGAAAACACATGTTTCTCGGTTTAACAGAAGGCATATGAAAGACACTCTAGTAAAACAGTTCACAACTGTGAGCTGACAAACTAATTGTTGTTACCTAAAATACAAAGTACTGTACATGCATGCACAGATTATGGTTCCATGATGGCAGTTTTCAATTTCCTTCTGCATAAAGACTCTAATAACATTAAGTCTCTCTCTGTTTTAAAAACAGCCTAATTTCAGATGAGCTGACCTAAGATAACTTCTATGGTTATCAGTAATAAATAATCAGCACACTGGAGGCTGTGGACGAACAAAGGACCCTACGGAAAATCCTGGCAATTCTGGTCAATGTTTCTCACCCTCTGCATGCCACCTTAGCCCGAACAGAGGAGCACTTTTAGTAAACTAAGACAGCTGTGTTGCTCCAAAGAGTGCTATAGGAGGTCATTCTTACCCTTGGCCATTAGGCTCTATGATGAGTCAACCTATAGCTGGGGAAGTGATGACTCCCTCTTGTTAGACTGTTTCAGATCATTTATTTTTATTTTTTTCTACTTCTCTTTTAATTCTCTTCTAATCTGTGCACTTGTAATACTACTTTGACACTGTAATTTCCTTTGGGATCAATAAAGTATCCATCTATCTATCTTTCCACGTTTCCATCTCTCAGAGGGTGTGGTATCTAACTTCCAGCCTTATAAGCTTGAAAGGCTTTCCAGGATCTGTGCCTGAGGTCACAGAACTAGGGTCTCCCTCCCACTGAGTTCACAGTAACTATCTGTCAACCTTCTATGCCAATCTAATGTTAATCTCATTTCTCTAAACCTCTCAAGTGCTCCCAGATCCGACAACTTATATACATCAGGGACGATTTATAGTGGCTAATTAACTTACCAACCCGTGAGTCTTTGGAACGGCGGAGGAAATTGGAGTGCCTAGAGGAGCCCACATGCCACAGGGAGAATGTGGAAACACCACACAGACAGAATCCATGGTGAGGTTTGAACCTGGATCTCAGGTTCTCTGAGGTAGTGGCTCTACAGATGCAGTTGCAGCACCTTTGCCCAATTTCTACTTGAATTGAAGCCCATTCTGGACAGATGGATGAATTGCTGCCAGGCAACTGTCCAAAGAACCCGCAATGCACCTAGATGGAGATGATGAAAAATCTCACTTTGTCTCACTTTAATTTACAGTTTGATTAATCCACAGCAGGTATTCAACATCCCTATCTGGAAACAAATAAATACATCTTTAATTAAAAGTCCGTGAAGATACTTAATACTCTCTATATGTGTATTTTTTTGTATCGAGATCGCGGTTTGTAGTGGGTGACTGGAGGATTGGGAAAACTTTAAAAAGCAACAGAGAACAACTAAACAAGAAATAAGGAAAAGGAAGATAGAGTATGAAAGTAAATTAGCACAAAATATAAAAACAGATAACAAAAGTTTTTATAAATATATAAAGTGGAAGAGGGTGGCTAAAGTCAACGTAGGTCCCTTGGAAGACGATAAGGGGAAATTGATATCGGGTGATAAGGAAATGGCTGAGGCATTGAACGATTATTTTGTGTCGGTCTTCACGGTGGAGGACACATCTAATATGCCAAAGAAGGATGTTATGGATGAAATGAGAGGTGAGGACCTCGATCAAATCACTGTCACTAAGGAGATAATGATGAGCAAACTAGAGAACCTGAAGGTAGATAAGTCCCCTGGTCCTGCTGGGATTCATCCCAGGGTGTTGAAGGAATTGGTGGAAGTTATAGTAGACGCATTGGTAATCAATTATTAAAACTCTCTGGACTCTGGGCAGGTCCCAGCGGATTGGAAGGCAACAAATGTTGTGCCACTTTTTAAAAAAGGATGTAGGCAAAAGACAGGCAACTATAGGCCAGTTAGCTTAACATCTGTAATCGGGAAAATGCTTGAAGCTGTCATTAAGGAAGAAATAGTGAAACATTTAGAAAGGAGTAGTTCCATTAGACAGATGCAGCATGGATTCAAAAAGGGTAGGTCCTGTATGACAAACTTACTGGAGTTCTTTGAGGACATAATGAGTGCAGTGATAGAGGGGAACAGGTGGATGTCATAAACTTGGATTTCCAGAAGGCATTCGATAAGGTGCCGCACAAGAGACTTATAAATAAGATACAGATGCATGGAGTCGGAGGAAGTGTATTGGCATGGATAGTGGATTGGTTAACCAATAGAATGCAGAGAGTTGGTATAAATGGATGTTTCTCTGGTTGGCAGTCTATGGTGAGTGGGGTGCCGCAGGGGTCGGTGCTGCTGTTTACCATTTACATTGATGATTTGGAAGAGGGGACTGAGTGTAGCATAGCAAAACTTGCTGATGACACTAAACTGAGTGGAAAAGCAAATTGTACAGAGGATGTGCAAAGTCTGCAGAGAGATATAGATAGGTTAAGCCAGTGGGCCAAGGTCTGGCAGATGGAATACAACGTTGGTCAATGCGAGATCATCCACTTTGGAAGGAATAACGGAAGAGCAGATTATTATTGAAATGGTGAAAGACTGCAGCATGCTGTTGTGCAGAGGGACTTGGGAGAGCTTGTGCATGAATCACAAAAAGCTGACTTGCCGGTACAACAGGTTATTAAGAAGGCAAACGGAACGTTGGCCGTCATTGCTAGAGGGATTGAATTCAAGAGCGGGGAGGTCATGCTGCAACTATACCGGGTATTGGTGAGGCCACCAGAGTTTAGATCAATGAGTTTCACAGTGAGGAGCGACCAATAACCTGGTCCAATGGTGGTTCCTCTTTTTCCATGGTTGCTGCTTAACATGCTGACCATGTTTTGTTTATATTTCAGACCTTCAGCAATTTTCAGCCTTTCATCCCCTGGCCACTTCTGATGTAATAATTTCTCGTTCTCCTCAAATGCTACCAGGGCTTTGCCTGCATTCTGCTTTGTGTCAAATTCCCAGCACTGGCTCTGTTCATTATCTCAGCTTTCTAACAGGATTATTCCTCCTCTCCACCCTCAACTATTTACACCTCCTCACTCAGATCAGCTACTGTTAACAATCTCAATGCCGTCTCCTAATCGCTACCAATATGTGTCATCCATCCTGTCTTGGTTTCTAGCCTGTCACAGATTTTTCTCTATTTATCCAACTTCTCTGCAAATCTGCTCTCTGAATTTTGAAAGGACCATTGATCTGAAATGTTGACTTTTTTTTCTCTTCCACAAATGCTAGTTATTCCGCTGTTAATTTCTAGAATTTGCTGTTTTTGTTTCAGATTTTCAGTATCTGCAGTTATTTATTTTTCAACACAGTGGTGTGATTATTTCAGCCAAAAGATTACTGTTTCTTTGCATTGTTTCTGAGCATAAATTAATATATGATCATTTTAATTATAAAATTAATGCAAGCTATGGATCAAAAATGGTTAATGTGAAGTAAAAAAAAATGGGGCAAAGCAGGCTGACTGCTTGTCGATGGCAACTAGGTTTATATGACCATATGACGTAGGAGCAGAATTAGGCCATTTAGCTCAGCAAGTCTTCTCTACCATTCGATTATGGCTGATTTATTCTTTCTCCCAATCCCATTCTGCTGCTTTCTCCTTGTAACCTTTAACGTCCTCACTAATCAAGAACCTATCAACCTTCGCTTTAAATATATCCAATGGCTTGCCCTCTACTGCCGTCTGTGGAAATGAATTCCACAGATTCATCACAGTCTGGCTGAAGAAAGTCCTCCTCATCTCTGTTCTGCGTGGCATGGCCAGATATAAAAGTACAAGACACGATGAAAGTCAGAGACACAAGAGATTCTGCAGATGATGGAGATCTTGAGCAACACACACAGACTGCTGTAGAAATTGACCAGGTTAGGCAGCATCTATGAAAGGAAATGAATAGTCAACGTTTGGGGACAAGACCTTCATTAGGACTCATAAAAGTCAGATATCATCGCGTCTGAGCTAGTGTTCTTTTACTGAATTCTCTGGTGAGCCCAGCAGCAGAGTAGTGACTCATTGTAGAAAGGGTCAGGATGTAATCCTGGACAGCAGAAGGTCTTAAGAGTTATCATAGCGGAAATGTGGGGGGAGGGTGCTTCAACCTAGGATCAGCCTGCTCAGTTAAATACCGACTTTATAAGAAAGTTGCCTGGAAGTATAAAGTGCAGCGATGTTGGGACCAGTGGCAGCAGGATAATCTGCTTCAACCAATTTCCTCAGGGTTTAAAATTGGATGTAACCCAGAAGTAATATCATGAGGTCGTTAGTGCAAAATCTAATGGACATCATAGGGATGGAAAACCAAAATATCATAGATGGCATGAGGCTTCTACCTGTCAGGAACAAACCAATGATTATCTGATATATCGGTTGTAATATATGCTTTGACGCTGATGTGTTATGTGTCCCTGATAAGTAGTGGTCACCAAATGCCTATTATGTCAAACATCACTAATCACGAAAAGTTTCATGAATAGAAAAAGTGGGCAAGAGAATTATTAATTGCCCAGAATGCAAGCGGATGTTCACCAGTAAAAAACTACCCTGCTGTGATGACTTAGTAAAATCAAAGCTCCTGCTACTGATCCGATTAAAGTTATTGTATTATCTAGCATGCAGGCTTGTAATTAACTGGAGAACTTGAGTGCATGTGAAACATTCTTGGCCCCAGTGACAAGCTTACCCATTACTGCAAAGACTGTCTCTACTTTTGTAGATGCTTATATCTTTTATCTATGAATTTTAATGACTGCTAACAGCTGCAACACTTTATAAGTATTTTTCATTTCTGAAAGAACTTGATAGGAATACAGCATATTGGGAATTATTTAAGACCAAGTTTTATTTCTCTTTCTCAGAAACTATTAATGTGTAGGTGCGACACAGATATCAAATACAGAATAGCAATGGCGAAAGAAGCTTTACAAAAAATGAAGCCCATATTAACAGACAGAAAGATGAGCACGTACACTAAAAACAGAATACTGCAGGGCTACATTTATCCTATCCTGACTTATGGAAGTGAGTGCTGGACCATTTCTCCAGCAATGGAAAAGAAACCAGAAGCAGCTGAATTATGGATCTACAGGAGAATGTTAAAAATATCATGGACCACACACACATCAAATGAAGAATTTCTCAGAAGAGCCCAAGCAGTTCGATCTCTCATACCAACAATAAGAGAAAGACAACTCAGATTCCTAGGACACATCATGCGGAAAGATGAACTAGAAAAACTCATACTCTCTGGAAAGATTGAGGGGAGTAAACCTAGAGGAAGACCTCAGTTTATGTACATCAAAATCATAGCCAGGTGGCTACACATCGAGGCAATGGAAGTCATTCAGAAAATGAAGGATAGATATATATGGAAAACCATGATCACCAAAGTCTGCATCGGATATGGTACCTAGACAGACAGACATTAATGTGCAAGGTCATATAATGTAGATTTGTAACCATTTCAATGCTGGTTTTATTTATATGTCACTCACACACAATCATAAGAAGTTATAGGCTAGATATGTTGCGATTCTGAGTTTCTTTCTAACTGCCTAATGAAATTATGCAAAAGCTTTACTCAAATACCAGTTGAATCCACAAAGATTACTTATACATAATAGCTACGCAAAGGGAAATAAGCGACACAGGGCTATTCTTTTTGAATTAAAGTTTTGCTTCATAGACCAAACCCTACAGAAAACTGTCTGGAAGTTCATTAATTAGTGATCACTATACATAGTCATTCTTCAATTTCAGCTTTGCAAGTGATACAAATATTATTGCTGCAGAATGGAGGCAAGACTTGCGTCTGAAGCCAAGTTCCAAGCCATCATCAAAGCTTTAACTGAAATACAAGACTGAACTTAACACTCAACATTTGCAAGGCAATGGTCCTCCGTTAATTTACTCTAACTACAGCTCACAGCCATGCAACAATGTAAGTTTATAGGAAGACTTTGGAAAATGTGGACCACTTCTCATATCTTGTTGGCCACCTATCCACCAAGAGAGATATAAAAATTTAAGTTTATCACAAACTTCAATGTTTTCACGTTACCATTGGTTATTTGAAAGGGAGGAAAAGTGTCTTTATGCACAATTGAAGACTTCAGACCTACTGGTCAGTAATAATCCTTGCCTTCCTGGGGAATTCTGAGACTTGAATTACTGGCAGCCAGTATCTCAAGACACTGGAAAAATGCCATTAATGCTCTCTCCTCAAAATACTTAAATACACTGAAAGAAAAACTGAGTCAGTGGGTTTTTCTCCCCTTCTACTGAGGCTATAGTTGTGCTGTGTCAGCTTTGCAGTATAGGTAACATTGTTCACACACCTGATGCCAGACACGTTTTTTTGAATTCCCGCACAGGAAGAGAGATGCACTTAGGGTCTTTCTGAAGTAATACGGTATTTGTATTGACTATTGGGAATCTTTGTTCTATGACCGTTCAATGGAGATGGAGCATCTGGATAGTTTATAAAATTTAGGCATGTACAAGCTCAAAACTAATCAACCTTCTCCCCCATCCATTACCTCTTGCCCTATCTATGGAAGAAATCCACCCTGACCTTCTTAACCATTTTAGAATTTACCACTACTTACTGATATACCACAACCTACAAATCAACCATTTATATTTCATCTACTCCACAATGATGAATTGTGGAAAGAAAGGATCTATCTTGGGCCTTTACCATTGTGTTTTGCATCGATGAGGCTTGATTAAAGCAATTATTGGCCAACTGTGCAACTCCATGCATCTTTGAAAACAAAATAATTTCCTGTAGGATTCAGGAGACACAGGAGACTGCAGATGCTGGTATCTGGAGCAGCAAACAACCTACTGAAGGAATGCAGACCTGATGCAGGTTTTGGATTCAACACATCGGCAACCCCTTTGCCCCTCAGTCCAGGGAGCTGCTCTGACAGATTGCTTCTTAATTCGATAATATTTAGCTGTTATCATATGAAGAATCGTGAGGAATAAGAAGAAAGCATGATAAACTTCTCTCCATTTTAAATACTGGCACTAATGTATTGGAAGACTCTTTGGCCATATTCAGTCATCATCTAATGAGGGAAATAACAATGATGGATGTAGGAAAATCCAATGAATTTTGGCATCCCCATAGCTATTGTGAAGAAAAGTAATTGTGATGTACTGATATCCTGTGAATCACTTACTGACGCTGATTAATAATGTAAAGGGTGTTATATTGCATCCATCACAGAATTAATATCCATTAGGCACCTTCATTAAATTTTTTTGGTACATTAGGCGGCATAGTTACATGATGTTATGAGTGTAACTGTGAGGAGGAATGAACCATTATGAATCTGATCTTGGTAATTGCTAACCATATAGTAAACTGCATACTCATTAAAAAGATCCCAGTGGAAAATTTCACATTCAGTTCTCAGTCTGTGTCGCTAGCTGATTCTACCCAATGTTGCAAAAAGCACAATGTAGTTGGCTTTGGTAGCCTGTGTTTAAAAGAAAAGGAAAACTGGCATCTATTCCTCTCTCTGATTTCTATTCATTAACTACTACTCAAAGTACTTCTGTGATTGTCTGGTGGGGATAAGACAGCCCTATACTTCTATCTGCATGACCGAACACTGAAACGTTTGCAAGCTTGATTCACACTTTAATGATGAGGCTCGGAAAGCTACATACAAGCATGCTTCAGAACCTGCAGAAAAAAGAGTAAAATAGAAAAGACTTTGCACTTCCCTATATAGATAAGAACACTTCAATGATTTTTGACCCAGTATTTATGGTCTGTGGCATGCTAAACATATTTTTCTCTAACTTTTGAAATAAAGACGAATGTCCTTGCCTCTGCAACAGAGTTATGATGTGCCTCGATCTGTGTATAAATGCAAACTTGCTTTCATGATTCAGTGGAGATATACAGTTGAAGTCAGCAGTTTACATACACCTTAGCCAAATACATTTAAACTCAGTTTTTCACAATCTCCATCTAGGTGCATTGCGGGTTCTTTGGACAGTTGCCTGGCAGCAATTCATCCATCTGTCCAGAATGGGCTTCAATTCAAGTAGAAATTGGGCAAAGGTGCTGCAACTGCATCTGTAGAGCCACTACCTCAGAGAACCTGAGATCCAGGTTCAAACCTCACCATGGATTCTGTCTGTGTGGTGTTTCCACCTTCTCCCTGTGGCATGTGGGCTCCTCTAGGCACTCCAATTTCCTCCACCGTTCCAAAGACTCACGGGTTGGTAAGTTAATTAGCCACTATAAATCGTCCCTGATGTATATAAATTGTCGGATCTGGGAGCACTTGAGAGGTTTAGAGAAATGAGATTAACATTAGATTGGCATAGAAGGTTGACAGATAGTTACTGTGAACTCAGTGGGAGGGAGACCCTAGTTCTGTGACCTCAGGCACAGATCCTGGAAAGCCTTTCAAGCTTATAAGGCTGGAAGTTAGATACCACACCCTCTGAGAGATGGAAACGTGGAAAGATAGATAGATGGATACTTTATTGATCCCAAAGGAAATTACAGTGTCATAGTAGTAATAGTAATAGAAATAGTAGTGTCATAGAGCCTTTTTAGAAAGGATCTCAGCTAACCACACATGACTGAAGAACCTCGCCTGATGAACCGTTTGAAAAATATATTTCAGTTTTGTAACAATGTAATGTGCTTAGGACTCCTAGTTTGTTTTAATACATGTTTTATTCATAGCAATAGATTGTAAGTCAAAATTAAATATATATCAATGAGAACTGATCAGGAAGGAAACATATATTTTTAAAAGAACAAAAATGGTAGCTTAATCCACAGTACCTATTATTTTGACTTTAAGGAATGATTGCTTGGTTCAACGGGGTTTATTCATTTTCATTTAAGTTGGCAGAATAATTCATCAGGAAATACTACTCTTTTTTTTGAGAAATCAACAACAAACCTCGCTGTAGTTGCCAATGCTAACTGAATTTTGTGTCACTGTGAAGACAAATAGATTATTTAGTAATTGTTGCTGGTTATACTTGGTCCATCCCTCCCCTCCCGTCTTCTCCTATCATTTTGGATCTCCCCGTCCCCCTCCAACTTTCAAATCCCTTACTCACTCTTCCTTCAGTTAGTCCTGACGAAGGGTCTCGGCCTGAAACGTCGACTGCACCTCTTCCTAGAGATGCTGCCTGGCCTGCTGCATTCACCAGCAACTTTGATGTGTGTTGCCTATATCGACCTATATAACCTGAAAGGCTGCTCAGCAAGGAAGAAGCCACTGCTCCAAAACCACCATAAAAAAGCCAGACTACAGTTTGCAAGTGCACATGGGGACAAAGATCTTACTTTTTGGAGAAATGTCCTCTGGTCTGATGAAACAAAAATTGAACTGTTTGGCCATAATGACCATTATTATGTTTGGAAGAAAAAGAACACCATCCCAACCGTGAAGCATGGGGGTGGCAGCATCATGTTGTGGGGGTGCTTTGCTGCGGGAGGGACTGGTGCACTTCACAAAATAGATGGCATCATGAGGAAGGAAAATTATATGGATATATTAAAGCAACATCTCAAGACATCAACCGGGAAGTTAAAACTCAGTCACAAATGAGTCTTCTAAATGGACAATGATCCCAAGCATACCTCCAAAGTTGTGGCAAAATTGCCTAAGGACAACCAAGTCAAGGTATTGTAGTGGCCATTACAAAGCCCTGACTTCAATCCGATAGAAAATTTGTGGGCAGAACTGAAAAAGCGTGTGCGTGCAAGGAGGCCTACAAACCTGACTCAGTTACACCAGTTACTGTCTGGAGGAATGGAACAAAATTCCAGCAACTTACTGTGAGAAGCTTGTGGAAGGTTACCCAAAATGTTTGACCCAAGTTAAGCAATTTAAAGGCAATACTACCAAATACTAACAAAGTGTATGTAAACTTCTGACCCACTGGGAAAGTGATGAAAGAAATAAAAGCTGAAATAAATCATTCTCACTACTATTATTCTGGCATTTCACATTCTTAAAATAAAGTAGTGATCCTAACTGACTTAAGAAGGGAATGTTTTCTAGGATTAAATGTCAGGAATTGTGAAAAACTGAGTCTAAATGTATTTGGCTAAGGTGCATGTAAACTTCTGACTTCAACTGTATATAAAAATGAGATCAAGCCACAAAATTATCCTCTAAAATCTAACCTTTTTATTTTGGGTAGAGTTTTCATATTCACTGTTATGTCAGTGTTTCCTCCTGGGGTTCTGGTATCCTCCCATATCCCAAAGACATTTGGATTGGTCAGTTATTTGGCCACTGCCAATTGTCCCTAGTGTAAATAAATGGCAGATTCTGGGATGATAGGGATGTGGGCGAATTAGTTGTTCTGTAAACCAGCATAGAATCAATGGGATGAATGTCCTACTTCTGTATTGTTAGGAATATAAAAGTACAGGACAATAGGACTTACGATTTAGTTTAATTTTATTTGGAAATTTTGGTTGAAGAAGGAATACTGAGCAAGATACCAGTAGGGCTATTTCAAATAATTTCATGGTTATGAGATGTAGGTGTACCTAGCAAAAACTAGCTATCATTGCCTATTCCTTAACATTACAATGGTAGATATGAACCACCTTAGTGGATTGCTGTGTCTTTCCGGTGAAAAATACTTCCACGTGGTTTTGAGCAGAGAATTCCAGGATGTAGAATGATTTGACCATTTGCCTGGATACTTATTTCCTTACTGTCTTCTCTGAAAATGGTCACTTTCAAGGATCTCATTTTGCGGTTGTGAACTGGTAGTTTTGATTCTAAAATCAAATTCTAAATTTTACTTTGAATCAGAAAGGTGGGTGCTGATACCCGAGTGAATGGTGATACATTGCTATTTTATCAGCTCTTAGGTAAAATAGCTAAAATAATTTCAAGATATTTTAAGCATGTGGTTTTAATTATATAAGCAGATACAAAAGCGAAATTGTTAATGATGGTGTCAAATGTCTGAGGGAATTGAATCATTCCAACTCAACTTAAATGGGAACATGGAGGGAGGAGAAGATGGTGGCGTGAAGCAATGCATGCAGCTGTTCCGAATGAATATCGATATGTATAACTTGGGGGCCGTGCATCAATCCGGATTTGATGGGGACAGCCGTGAAAGCGCAGAGGAACATCTTGAGCAACTTCTGAAATGCCTGGTTCACTACAGCTGCTACTTTGCGATCGAGAATCTCCGGAGACGTAGGCCCCAAATCCTTGGCTTTGCATATCTCCTGTTGCCGGGGCCGGGGTCGAAATGCTCGGCAGAGATGGTGCTTGGTGCTCCGTGTCGAATAGGTGGTCGGAGGCTCGGACGGACTCGGAGTCAGACTGCGGTCGGATGCTTCCAGGATGCTGCATCGGCAAGTTGGCGGCACTGGGGGGTTTACCGTCTGTGTGAGATGATGGGACTTCGAGAGACTCTGAGACTTTTACTGTGCCATGGTCTGTTCTTATCAAATTATGTCATTGTTTTGCACTGTTGTAACTATATGTTATAATTAAGTGGTTTTTGTTAGTTTTTACGTCGGTTTGTCATGTGTTTTCGTGATATTATTCTGGAAAAACATTTTTATTGTTTCTTAATACATGCATTACTAAATGACAATAAAAGGGAACTGCGTGTCCTCATAATCATAATCATAATTTAGGTTAAGTGACCATTTATGTTATTTCCATGGGCTTGTTCAATAGTTATTTTAAAGATGGTGCTGCCGTCATGAAAGCTATGCTCAAAATTTTATTTAGAACCTTAAATAAGGGATTTGCAAACCTAAAGGATTTTAAGAATGCTTTGTGATGTGTTCTAATCTCTTTACGCTCATGGCTGTGTGGGTAAACACAGCTGAAATTCCCTCTATAAATTTACCAATGACCCCACTGTTGGCAGAATCTCAGACAGTGATAATGAGGAGTATCAGATTGAAACTGATTGGGTGGTTGAGTGGTTTCACAACAACAACCTTCCACTCAACACCAGCAAGACCATGGAATTTATTGTGGACTTCAGGAAGGGGTAATTAGGAGAACACACACCAGGTCTCATTCAGTGGCCCGCAATTGAAAGTTTGAGCAGCATCGAGTTTCTGGGGGGGGGGGGGTCAATATCTCAGAGTATTGATCCTGGGAGCAACATATCGATGCAATCACAAAGAAGGTATACCAGCAGCAATACTTCATTAAGATTTTGAGATTTGGTATGTCACCAAAGATTAGCAAATTTCAAAGATGTTGTGTGGAGAGCATTCTGACTTTATTATTGGCTGGTATGGATGCTCCAAAGTATAGGATTGAAGAGGTTACAGAGGACTGTAGACTGAGCCAGTTCCATCGCAAGCACAAGTTACTCCACCATTGAGGACACCTTCGTAAGCTGGTGCCGCAGGAAGGCAGCACCCATCTTTAAGGACCTTCATCATCTAGAATGTGCCCTCTTCGCATGACTACCATTAAGGTACAGGAGGTATAGAAGCCTAATGACACACACTCAAAATTTTAAGAACAACTTCTTCCCTTCTGCCTTCATATTTCTGAATGGTCCATTAACCCATGAACTTTACTGCAGTGGCAACAACTCAATACATTAAAGCTTACAGACATGGTAAAGACATTCAGTTGTTGTTCAGATCTAACACCAGAATTGGAAAGAAATATGATCAAAGTGACTTGGACCATGGAATGATTGTTGGTGCTATACAGGGTGATTTGAGTATCTCAGAAACTGATGATCTCTTGGGACTTCTGACACAGCAGTTTCTGGAGTTTACAGAGAATGGTGCATAAAACAAAACAAAAACACCCAGTGACCCACAGTTCTATGCATGAAAACACCTTCTTAATAATAAATGTTAGAGGAGAATGGCCAGACTGGTTCAAGGTGACAGAAAGACTACAGTAACTCAAATAACCACACGTTACCTCAGTGGTATATAAAAGAGCATCCCTGAATGCACATCACATAGAAGCTTGAAGTGGATGGGCTACAGGAGGGGATGACCATACTGGGTTCTACTCCTCTACCTAATAAAGTGATAATAAACCTGATTTTGATTTGGGTAAGGTTGTTTCTCTAGAGTTGAACTGTATGTTGCTGTTGAATCATAGTCAATAGTTTTAAATAAAAATAAAACTTTTGCAGTCTCCTCTGTACTCTATTGTCTGAATATATACTTTATTGAGGATGCTAATTATCAATTGCTCTCCATTACTCTGCCTGAGTGAATCATATATTGATTCTTACATTTTGATACATGATACTTCAAAGTAAATTTTATTATCAACGTACATATATATCACCATATACAACTCTGAGATTCACTTTCTTGTGGGAATACTCAATAAATCTATAGAATAATAACCATAACAGAATCAATGAAAGACCACACAACTAGAGTGGCTAACCACAGTGCAGAAGACAAAAAATGTGCAAACGTATAAAGAAGGAATAATAATAATAAATTAAGAAGCAATAAATATCGAGAACATGAGATGAAGGGTCCTTAAAAGTGAGTCCATTGGTTGTGGGAACATCTCAATTATGGGACAAGAGAAGTTGAGTGAAGTTATTTCCTTTGGTTCAAGAGCCTGATGGTTGAGAGTTCCTAAACTTGGTGGTGTGAGTCCCTGATGATAGACGCTGCTTTCCTGCAACAGCATTTCATGTAGATGTCCTCAATAGTTGGAAGGGTTTTACCCATAATGGGATGGGCCGTATCCACTACTTTTTGTAGGATTTTTTGGTTCCATACAAAGCTGTGATGCAGGCAGTCAATATACTCTCTGCTACACATCTATAGAAGTTTGTCAGAGTTTTAGATCTCACACACAGTATATCGGGTTGCAAGTGAATTGTGCAAAAATCTTTGGCTTTTTCAGCCTTGGCCACTTTTAATATAATTATCAATAACCACTAGAAACACACACAAAATGCTGGAGGAACTCAGCAGGTCATGCAACAACTATGAAAATGAATAAACAGTCGAGGTTTCAGGTCAAGACCATTCATCAGGATGGAAAAGGATGGGGAAAGACACCAAAATGAAAAGGTAGGCGGTGGGAGGGGAAGGAGGGCAAGCTAGAAGATGATAGGTCAAACCATGTGGGCAGGAAAGGTTAGGGGCTGGAGAAGAAGAAATCTGATAGGAGAGGAGAGTGCGCCACGGGAGAAAAGGAAGAAGGTAGGGACCAGGGGACGGTGATAGGCAAGTGAGGTGAAGAAGTAAAAGGTCAGAGTGAGTTATCAGATATCAGTAACCCAATCCATGTTGAGTTTAGGGAATTGTAGCTGCAAATATTGGAAATTCATTCAACAGTTCTCAGTGTAAACTAGCTAATGTGATCAGTAAGTGCAGTGATCAATATGGCCAATGGTTGTCAATGTGAAAATGTTTGACATTTTTCTGCAAAGATTTTGTATGATGCCATAATCCTGTAGTTAAAGGTGACTGGAAATGCAGAGAAAATTATATCAAGCAAACCAAATGAATGTGTCTTGGAAGAGACCTAGATTTGGGTTTGTTAAATACAAACCTAAGAAAAAATGCTGCCGGGCTTCTCTGAAATGAAGAGATGAAGTTGTTTGGTTCCAAAGGAAAACTTTTCTTGAGAAAATGGATACTACTAGAGCTGACTCCCTGGTCAGCTGTACTGTACTTGAATATTTTCATGTCAGTGTGTTGTATTGTGAAACTACTTCTCATGAAGTCAATGGAATGAGTCTGAGACAGAAACAAGATATTCATAAAACTATACAGATCATTTTGCATATTAACCAGGATTGTAATTGTGGACAATAATCTGATGATTTTTATGCTTTGTCAAAAAACTAATTCTGTGTGATTTCCTGTTATGATGTTATGTTTGGTCATAGGGCGGCATGGTAACGTAGTGGTTAGCACAATGCTTTACAGCACAGGCGATTGGGGTTCAATTCCTGCTGCTGCCTGTAAGGAATTTATACATTCTCCCCGTGACTGTGTGGGTTTTCTTTGGGTGCTTCAGTTTCATTCCACAATCCATAAGATGTATTGGTCGGTAGGTATACTGATCTTTGTAAGTTGTCCTGTGTTTAGGCTAGGATGAAATAGGGGGATTGCTGGGCGGCGTGGCTTGGAGGGCCAGAAGGGCCTATTCCACACTGTATCTCAATAAACAAATTAAAGAAATAAATAATGACATAATAGGGCTATTTAGCAGAGTTGTATTTGTTATGTTTCAAAATAGTACCTTCAGATAATTGTTTGGCATTTTAGCATCTATGAACAAGTTTGATGAGTATTGCCTTCAACTCATTCACATCACGCAGATGCTTCAGGCTAGCCCAATATTTATTGCTCAGATCTGAAAGCCATTGGCCTAATTAGATCGCTGGGTCACTTCAGAAAGCATTTAAGAATCATTTCTTTGAGCTGGTTGTCGTGTTTAAACCAGACAAAATAAGTAGGGTAGAATCAAAACGTTATTGAGAGATAGAGCATGGACACCGTCCCCTTGCCCCACTATATCCAGGCTAGCAGGTAACCATTTTCACTTATCCTACAATTAATCCATATTTTATTCTCCCTGTATTCTCATCAATTTCACCAAGATTCTACCATTCATCTGCACGCTACAGACAATTTACAGTGGCCAAATAACCTACCAATCTACAATTGTTTTTGAAAGTGTGCACATGAAGAGGATGTTTCCAATAATGGGAGAGGACACAACCTCAGAAAAAGAAGGGTGTCCCTTTAGAACAGAGGTGAGGAGGGTGGTGAATCTGTGGAATTTATTGCCACTGTCAGCTGTGGAGGTTGAAATATTGGGGACATTTAAAGCAGTGGTTGATAGAGTGTCAAAAGTTATGGGGAGAAGGCAAGGAAATAGGGTTGAGAGAGAAAATAAATCAGCCATGATTGAATGGTGGAACAGACACAATGGGCTAAATGGCCCATCTACTCCTTTGTTTCATGGTCTTTTATGTGAGGAAGCCAGAGCAACCAGAGGAAATCCATGCAGTCAAAGGGAGAACATGCAAATTCTACACAGATGAATGTCTTTCTCTGAAGGCATCAATGAGCAAAATGAGATTTTACAACAATTCATTAGATTTATTATTGATGTTTTAATTACTTGATTTTAATTCCCCAGCAGCCTGCTGTTAGTCCAACTTCTGGTTCTAGATTAATATCCTGGTCACTATACAAGATATTAGGTAGAAGCATATTGGAATTGTGAATAGAATGAATTATTTTCTTAAAATGAAGGCTGGGTGAGAGGAAAAAAATGTTGCCTCCAGCTATTTTAGTTTCACAATCCTTGGAACAGTCAAAGACTGGGAGCACACACTATAAATTAAAATCTGAAAAAAAAAACAAGAATAAAATTAGTGAAGAACAGGATGATATTAAAAGATAATGCCCATGGAAGATTCTACACAGAACATCACCAATCATGCCTCTATATAACTAACATTCCAGCCTGTGCTGGTGCTTAAGAATCACTGAGGATGAAAAAATGTGTCTTAGTGTGAAACCGATATACGGAAGATTTAAAGTAGAGAGTAAAAACTTTGAAGTGTAACCAGCAACAATTACTAAATAATCTATTTGTCTTTACAGTGACACAAAATTCAGTTAGCATTGGCAACTACAGCGAGGTTTGTTGTTGATTTCTCAAAAAAAAGAGTAGTATTTCCTGATGAATTATTCTGCCAACTTAAATGAAAATGAATAAACCCCGTTGAACCAAGCAATCATTCCTTAAAGTCAAATAATAGGTACTGTGGATTAAGCTACCATTTTTGTTCTTCTAAAAATATGTGTTTCCTTCCTGATCAGTTCTCATTGATATATATTTAATTTTGACTTACAATCTATTGCTATGAATAAAACATGTATTAAAACAAACTAGGAGTCCTAAGCACATTACATTGTTACAAAACTGAAATATATTATTCAAACGGTTCATCAGGCGAGGTTCTTCAGTCATGTGTGGTTAGCTGAGATCCTTTCTAAAAAGGTTCTGTAACAATGTTTAAGTTGTAGTTATGTATGAGTTTTAATTAAGTGGTTAACCTCTTAGTGCATTAAGTTTATAAGAAATCCTCAGGCTATACATTGCACATAGAACAGGAACAGGCCCTTTGGTCCATCACGTTGTCATCAACCGTGACGTTTATTTAGCTACTCCTACTTGCCAGCATGTGGTCTGTATTCCTCACTTGCTTGCCTACTCATGTATCTGTCTCAACGCTACTTTATCATTGTTATTGTTTCTGTTTCTAGCACCTCTCGTAGCAGTGCATTTGAGGCACCTATCATTCCCTGTGTAAAAAAAAGTTTGCCTTGCACCCCTCCTTTAAATATCCTCCTCTCACCTTAGAGCTGTGCTACACGTTTCAGAGTCTGATATTTGTTGATTCCATCCCAAGAAAGAAGACTCTGGCTGTCTACCTTATGTATTCCTCTCATGACTGTGCCAGCTTCAATCAGCTTGTCTTCAGAATCTGACACTCAGAGAAAACAATCCAAGCTTATCCAATCTCTCCTTGTAGCACATGCACTCCAGTCCAGGAAGCTTCTGGATGTACCTTTTCCATGCCCTCTTGCAAGGTTTCGCATCCTTTCTTTAGTGTGATGACCATTACTGTATGCAGTACTTCAAATGTGGCCTAATCAATATTTATGCAGGTGCAGCATGACTTCCCAATTTATAAAGTATATTCAATCATCATCATCAGTTGCCATGCCCAGTTTGAGCTTTGACTGCCATGGCCCACACACTTCTGTTTCGGGTGAAGTGGATCAATTCATTGGTATTCATTTCCAGTTCTCTGGCTGCTGTCTCCATCATCATTTATCTTTGTCTTCCTCTTGCTTTCTTCCCTTCAATCCTTTCCATAATTACCGTGCATTCTAACTCCACTTTTCTAATCATATGTCCATTGAAGTTGCGTTGCCTTTTCATGATCACATACATTATTTCTCTTTTTGTCTTTGCTCTGTTCATGACATCCTCGTTAGGTATTCGTTTTGTCCATGATATTCTTTGCATCCTCTTCAAAAACCACATCTCTGCTGCTACAACTTGTTTCCTCATGTTACTAGATATTGTCCAATGTTCTGAGCCATATAACATAACTGGATAAACATAACATTTCAGTACTCGGAGGTGGGTTGTCATGCCTAGTTTAGTATTGGTCAGTATACTCCTCATTCTGGTAAAGGAGCCTTTTGCCATCCCTATTCTTCTTTTGACGTCCATGTCACACCAATATAAGGTATATTCAATACCTTACTCATAAAGACAAACATGCTGTATGCCTTTTTTACTGCCTTATCTACTTGTGTTGCCACTTTCATCGCACTATGAACCTACTGTGCATCCTAAGATCCCCTCTGCACATCAATGTTGCCATGTTTCCTACCAGTTACTGTCCAATTTTTACTTGGAGCACCATTTGATGGTCATTGTATTAATATTAGTACAAAACACAATCCAGTTTGTTCCTGGGTGGTTTACAAAGTAAGCAGGAAGGAAAAAAAAATACTGCATATTGAAAAAGAAAACAGAAAACGCCAACAACAGTCAGAAGCTTGGTCAGTATCAGGAGGGAAATAACATTGACAACTTTTCTGTTTGATGACCTTTCATTATAACTACAAAGGGGGAGAAAACAAATATGTTTTTAGGGCAGTGGAAGGTGACAGAAGAAAGGGAATATCTGTGATAGAAGGAAAACAAAGAAACACTGACAGATACAGGGTGGTGTTGGTGCTGGCTGACAGAGAGTGCTGAATGTTTGCTCGTGGCATCTGGCATGTTTGAAAACTGTGTAAGTAGAGAGATATGAATGACATTAGAGGAGAGAGAGGAAACATATCAAATTGTGAGATGCTCGAAATAATGATTAAATTTAAAAATGCCAATAATTCAGGGAAATCTGTGGAACAAGGAAATTGAGTTAAAGCTGTTCAAACACAAATTTAAATAGCAATGATCATTATCCTCAACTTGTGGTTCACTGATCAGTAGACTGAAGATAAGCAGGAAAGAAAATATAGTAACACATTTACGCAACGGGTCTGAATACTTTGCAATATTTTATGGTGTCAGAAATAGGGAGTGAAAACAGATCTGCAGACAGGAGCTTAAAAACAGGTGACCTTCATGTTTGGAGGGAGAATAGAAGGTTGGTGGGATTTGGAGAGAGTTTGAATTCCTAGAAAATGGCCTAACACAATTTTCAACAATGCAAAGCACATTATCTGCACATGCATCAACAACTGAGCTGAATAGTAATTGTTCATTTATTTATATTTTTGCACAAATGCAATAAGAGCATATTTTTCTTCAGCATCCAAGATTTTTGAATTGAGTAAGGGTAAATTTCCCTTACAGGAACATGGATAAACAGGGGTTCACCTGTAATTATCCTTGATGTGAAGATAGCATTTGACCTATCATGACAGCTCAGAGCCCTGGTACAACTGATGTCCATAGATATCAAGGGGAAAATATTGCAGAGGTTATATTCCCACTTTCCAGAAAGGAAGGTAACTGTGGTTATTAGAGCTCAATTATTCCTGCTATAGGATATCACAACCGGAGTTTTTTTGGGGCAGGATCTGACACTTCACCATCTTTGGCTGCCTCATTGATGATTTACACAATAGACACAAAAGATTCTGCAGAGGCTGAAAACCTGAGCAATGCACACAAAGTGCTGGAACAGCCCAACAGGTCAGGTAGCATCTACACAGGGAAGTAAAGAGTCAACGTTTAAGGCCAAGAACTTTCATAAGAAATGGTGAGTCCTGATGAAGGGTCGTAGCCCAAAACGTTGACTGTTTTTTCTCTCACCAAGCTGCTACCTGACCCATTTGTTCTTCCAGCATTTTGTGTGTTTAATCAATAATGACTTTCATCTTCTTCTTGGGTCCCTAGCTCCCAGTGGAGCATCGGCCATTGATCACTTCCTGTCTCCGTCATCCAAAGTCAATGGTATGGTTGGAGTTTATCAATGATTCTGTAATCTATTGTATGCTCTGTACAAGGGATTAGCCTATACAGTTGGCCCTCCTTATTCGCGAGTTCTGCATGCACGAATTCAACCAACTGTGAATCGGGAAAACCCGGAAGTTCTCTCTCCAGTACTCGTTGTTCGAGCACTGTTTGCCTCGTGTCTCGTTCATTCGCTACTTTGTTTCTGTGAAAAAATGGTTCCTAAAAAGCAATTACTTGGTCAAAGCAGTTCCTCAAAGGCTAAGAGGGAGCGTGAAGTGCTATCTCTTGCTGAGAAATTAGAAATATTAGATCTTTTGAAAAGTGGCGTGTCGCATTCCAAAGTGAGCCATAAGGTCGGTAAGAACGAATCAAACATTTGCACAATAAAGCAGAAAGAAGCTGAAATTCGTGGAAGTGCTAGTGCTAGGGATGGCTGGCTGGCTATGTAAAGCGCTACGGCCTCAAGAACTTAAAGATCACGGGAGAATCGGAATCGGCTGATGCTGAGGCAGCATCAGTGTTCCTGGAAGAGCTACGATGGTTGCGTCTGTACTGAACATGTGCAGACTCTTTTTCTCGTCATTATTCCCTAAACAATACAGTGTAACAACTATTTACATAGCATTTACATTGTATTAGGTATTGTAAGTCAACAGAACAGAAACACTGAGGGCGGCGGGTCCTGTGCTGCCCTGGGTCCTAAAGTCCACCCGCACTGAGACAGGTTAAATAAGGGACTTGAGCATCTGCGTTTTTTGGTATCCGCGGGGGGTCTCGGAACCAATCCCTCGCGGATAGGGAGGGCCGGCTGTACAGCTTCACCAGAGCCCTGTTGGCTGACCTTACCCATGTCTACCTTTTACAAAGGGGATGTAGGGTTGAACTTTGTGAGGCATTAATCACTTTGCTTCCTTCTAAATGTCAAAAGTGAAAATGCTCATCACAGATTACACAGTGTTCAATTACGACTGCAGAAAGATTTACATAATTTGATGATGTCTAAATAATGATTTGAAAATATTTTACTTTCCTTCCTAATTGCCAGGACTAATTCTGGAACTCTCAATCCACTATTGTACACTGATAAGACTGTGACTATTCCGTAAGTTGGCCACCACATTCTTAAGAATAAGGAGGGATGTGTAATAAATGATGGGTTTGCCAGTGATATCATTATCATGAATATTGACAAAAAATATTTTTAAAATGCATATAGCTAAGACAAGGGTCTTTAAATTGTTCATAATATCTCTCAACACACTCTTACCAATAAATACATAATCTCAGTGGATCATTGATAACAGCTTTCTTGAAGAAGCTGCTCAAGTCACAATGACAGGGTTGTGAGTCTGACACAAGTAAGCCATGCTCTAATACTGAAGCAGCTCTAATATGTCAGAGTATTTGTGAAAATCTGGACACCGTTTCAGTGGGCAGATTTCTCAAAGGTCTACTGGGAAACTGCAATGATTTGGGTTCCATTGCTGAAGTCAGCGAGGAGCCATGTGTTGGATTGCAATGGGATTTGATGGCAGTGGTCAAAAGCAGTAGTTCAGCACTTTTATGTTCAAGCATGCTTGAATGAGAGTCCAAAACATCAACACAGTTCCAGAATTAAATGCTGGCACTAACACAGAGAACAGTTTGCATTTCAGCAGAAATGTTGAACTGTTACATTTGTGCACTTTTGTGGCTCAAAACCTTAAAGCAATTGGCACGAAAGGGCTTTCCAGATCACTAAGTTCCTTTTCTTATGAGTAGTTGAGATTCTCTTTAAACTGGAAAGGTGACTCAGTTACTTGCAGCTTCCACACTGATGTTTCCTCTAAAGCTTTTGTTAATAATAAAGTTCAATTATTACAATCGACTTTAGAAATGAAAAGAATGCATTATTAGAAATATACAGGAGAAGTATTATTACTTTGGCCTACCTCATGAATTTGTCTTGAATGGTTTACAAGTATAACTATTTATTCTCTGATTATCTGCAGGAAGCGCAGGAATCCCTGTGACCTTTAATGAAAATGGAGATGCTCCTGGACGTTACGATATTTATCAGTACCAAATCAAGGACAATTTCACACGTACCTATTCAGTCATTGGACAGTGGGTGAATAAACTTCATTTAAACGTAAGCAACATGTCAGATTTTTATAATTTTCTTTTAAGAAGTTTGCAGTTTTTACATGGAATGTGCGAATTGTGTATGGTTTTTGAAGCACTCTTGGTGCACTGATTCTTGCCAGTCCATTGGTAGTGCTATAATGGAGTATCTAGTCAAAGAATATCACTACCCCCCATCGTCTGGGGCAGTACTGCTCTCTGTAACTAAAATGGAGTCTAACCCAAACATTTGAACACAAGAAAGTTGTAGAAGCATTTGAATGTAATGGTGTGGAAATGCCACAATAATAAGTGTATAGTTTTTGAGATGAGGTGTTAAGCAGAAACCCTCTATATTCTGGCAACTGAATATAAAAGGCTTCAGGACATTATCTCGAAGTTAACGAGGAAGGGTATCCTCGGTAATAGTCCATCCTCACCAACATCATTAAATCAGATGAAATATAAACAGAAAACTCTGGTAACACTCTGTAGGTCAGGCAATATTTGTGGAAAGAGAAACATAGTCAACTTTTCCAATTTGTAGACTCTTCATCAAAACCTTCATGGAACAGGTACTGACTGATTTGCTGAGTGTTTTGTGCTTTTTGTGCCTTAGTTCAGATTATCAGCACTTGCAGTTGTTTTTCTATTCAACCAAATAAACTGGCCTGGCCGTTACCATATTGTTTATAGGAACTTACTATTTTGAAATTGATTGCCACAATTCCAACTCAACAATATTAACCAGATGCCGAAAGTACTTGTTTGTCTCTAAAATGTTTTGAACCTCTCTGAAAAGGATTTGAAAGGTTCTGTGTATGTCCTTGTTTTCCTTTCTGTTTCAGCTGGTGTTGCACTATGTATGCTCATGAAAAGATACTTAACAATAACTGGGTGGCCAGTAGGATTGGTGGGATTTCAGGACCTGCTGTATTTTCAGTTTGCCTTCCATTAATGGTTTCAGAATGGTGGAGCAAACAAAATGAATTATCAGCTTCTCACACCATTGAATTTTTTAAACAAGGGCAAAATGAAACTGAAATGTTTGAATTAATACTGACCCAACAGTGTTTTAGAAATTGTGACCTAAATGGTTCCATTTCACCAGTATTTAAACCAACAATTAGTTTTATAGAAGTTATTATTCAATCATTATCAATGCATTGTCTCCTTGGCTCGGATGGTACCACTCTTTCCTCTGAATAAAATATTGCAGCTATTACCCTATCTATCCCTTCAGAACCCAGCAACCACCCACAACTTCTTTACAGTTTGGGATCTGAGTTCATAATCCAAAGTGACATCTTAAGTGCAGTATTTGAGAAACAGCTGACAAAGAATGGCCGTTGTGCTAGTTCTGATTCAGGCATTATTAGAAGAGCAGGGAGACCCGAAGGTATCTTGTCAAACATTATCCCTCAAATGGGATAGGCAAGGAATGGACTGACTGGTTACCAATTTGTTTGTATGTTTTTGCTATTGTTGTTATACTCAATTAATTTTAAGTGAGTTTTTTGAAAAATATGATCAGCTACAAATCCAGTAGGTGTGATAATTGTTTTTGAATGCTGAATTTTAAACTTGCCTGGGAACTACTGCAATATATAGTTCTAAATAGTAACTTCTGATAAAAATCATGGCCACTAAGAAGCAAGTCAAACTTAATGAAAGATATTTGTCTTTTCATACCATAATTAAAATCGCAGAAGACGAGTCTTTGAATCGTTATAGAAATGAATGTTTGTAGGTCTTCTTTAAAAACACACAGAACTAATAGCAACCTTGACATTTTCAACATAATGTGTTTGAAACCTAAGTTCCAAAGGTGCCATTATTGCTGATCACAGTTGAAACAATGAGAATATATTCTTTTAACTAATAATTTATCCATTGTAAAATACCCTGAAAAATGTATATCTATTAAAATGAGGATTTTTTTTATGATGATGCACTAAGCAATAATTGCTGATTAGTAAATGTCATGGCCCTCAAAATTGAGATTTTATTCATGCATATTTAAAATTCCCAAAATGGATATTTCAAAGTAAAGTGATTATGTTTTTCCTATGCATATGTTTCAATTGTTATTTAATACAATGTTATATTTAAAAAGTAGTTTCATATAATCCCATATCCTTAGGTTAAAGATGGTGTGCAACCGCCAGTAGCTTGAAAGCAAAGAAATTCAATAAAAACATTACTGATAACATTTTTTTGAACTAAATTGTGGTAAACTATCACTGCAAATGATGAAGAGGTAAGTGAAGGCAAAGCGAATTCGAGAGGTGTGCCCTGCTGGTGTGCTGCAAAATCGACGCACTTGGAGTTGGAGCTGTGATGGTTGGAGTGAACGATTTGGAGAGGAGAAGGTGATGTAGAAGAGTTCTGAGACCCGTCCAACTAACTTGATGCAAGGGTGGATTGCTCTAAGCGCTGAGCCAAAATAGAGAGGTGGAGAACGGTTTCTTCAGCAGCGAAATCTAGGCTGAAGTGAATCACTGGGTGGCATGTTCTAGGCCCAGAGCGATTTGCCACGGCAGGACGCGGGTCCTAATGTGAGGCACAATCTGCTGCTTGGATAACTTAAACGCTGACCATCACGGAAAGGTAGTGTGTTGTGAATTGGGTGACGCTGAATCGTTCTAATCACCAAGCTAATTTGGAAAGGTCAAGAACAGCTTCTTCGGCAGTAAAATCTAGGCCTGGAGCGATTTGCCGCTATAGGGCCAGATCCTAATGCGAGGTACAGTCCACTGTGTGGACAATTTAAATGCCAACCCAAATAGACTGGGGCTCCTCTCTCCACGATGTCAAGGGTGCGAGACCGCTCCTGGCTGCTGTGCTTCGTGTCTGCAAACTTTGCAGCGACTTGCCTCACTAATATGATGAGCTGAAGCTTTAGGCCTACACTGGACTGTTCCAGGGATTTGGATGTAAGGAGCAAATGGTTTGGAATGCTGTTGCTACTCACTTTGATTATTTGCATGATTTGTGTTTTTTTTCCCTCCTTCTCTGTGTGCATTGGGGGTTGGTCTTTACCTTTTTTTAAATCAGGTTCTTTCGGGTTTCTTGTTTTGCGTCTGCCTGTAAGCGAATAAATCTCAAAGTTGTATAATTTATACAATCTTTGATAATAAATGTATTTTGAATCTTTGAATCCTTGTATGAACAGGCCCTAATTTGTTTGGTATGTTAGAAGATCTGATGCAGGGTTTTACCCCAAATTATCAACAATTCCTTCACCCCAACAGATGCTTCTCAAACCTCAGATTTCCTCCAACAAGATGCTTCTGTTTCTGATTTCCAAGTTTAACTGTACAAGTGTGATCACTGGAAGATCCAGATTATTTCTTAGCATCAAACTGTCCAATAGCCTCACTATTATTCCTCTCTGAATTCAGGTTGCATTTCCTCATGTTTTGCACTATGGTGAAACACTTGAGAGGCCAGAGTTGATTCTATCTTCTTGCAGAACAGTGCAATTAAATTCAAAATGTGAAGCTGCTGTGTGGCTTGACAAGGATACATTTATAATGTACTGTATAGAGAAAGAGATAGCTGGTCCTTTGGGTCAAGTAACATTTGCTAGTTGATTTGTTGGTGGCTGCTTTATTTTCTGTTTAAATACCAGTGGTGACCCATTATCTGTGACATTATCTTCCCCCTTCAATCACCAGACTTGACTAATCTGCAGGTATGCCTTTCCCAGTACTGCTACATGTCACTGTGCTTCGAGCGCAGAGATGAAAACTACTGTGATCACACAGATCATGACATTTTACTTTGGAATTTACTCTGTCATCACAATTGTAACTTGTAATGCTCATCAGCTTGTGCTTTTGAACCAGGGTGGCTCTGCCTTCCATCGACTCGAATATCTAACTACTTGAGTGATTACCTGTTGAGGATATGTGGCATTTTCTACCCTGATATCACACAGATAAAAGCCATTTGAGATTATATCCTAACATTCAAAGAAGGGTAGGTTAACCAGGTTACAAGGAATCATTCCAATGTGTCAGCCATTTATAAGAGAAGTATACTGTGGATGATCATTCTCAAATTTTGAAGGTTAAATTCAAAGGTCCAATTTAATGTCAGAGAAATGTATACAATATACATCCTGAAATGCTTTTTCTTTGCAAACATCCACAAAACCAGAAAAGTGCCCCAAAGAATGAATGACAGTTAAATGTAAGAACCCCAAAGTGCCCCCCAAGCTCCCTCCCTCCCACACGTCACATTATAATTCTTGCATTTAAAAGCCCACAGATCCACAACTCTGATTTTAATATAACTTCAGGTGATTGTTTCTTTATCTGTAGTTTATCTTGGACAGACTTTCTTTTCTGTCAGTCCTTGGGGGTTAAGATTATCTTCATTTGAGACATGTTTATCAAAACATAGAGTGGAATGTGTCATTTGTGTCAATAGCCAACACAATCCAAAGATGTGCTGGGGGCAGCCCATTGGTGTTGGCATGCATCCCGCGCACGTCTAGCAGGCCCAAAACTTACTAGCCCAAATGTCTTTCGAATGTGAGTGGAAACTGGAGCACCCAGAGGAAACCCACGTGGTCAAGGGGAGACTAAACAAACTCCCGCCGCTATCTGTAAGGAATTGAATCCCAGTCACCGGTACTGTAGAGCATTACACTAACCACAATGATGCTGCACTGCCACTTATTCCTTGCCCACAAGCTGTAATCAGTAACGTTTGTCAAAAACAGAGCATTTCATTCTAGAGTACATTAGATAATGACTCAGCTATAACTCACCATCACCTCTCCTGATCTTTATTCTGTTTCAGATTGATTAGCTACAATGCCATCAACTACGAAATCCCCAAGCTGTAGAACCCATCCTCTAAACATCTGTTCATCTATACCTGCATCTCACTTTATAGACTTCCCTGAACACCTTCCTCTTTCTCTCAAGCACTTTTCTGTACTATAGTCTCCAATATGTATTTGATCAAATTTGGTTTGATAATGTTTCTGTGAAGTTTCAGGGGGCATCTTATGACATTAAATGCATTATATAATTAAAACCTGGTGCTACATCTAGATATAAATGTTCCATCATTGACAGCTGTTGCTTTAGCCATCTTGGCTATAAGATCTGAAATTCTCTTAGCAAGCTTTTTAAAAACTTTTTTTCAGTTATTATACTTAAGTAACTTGTGTATAATAACAAACAAATTGAAAAAAAGCTTGAAAAATTTTCAGATCTTTAACAAACAAGGAAATTATTATACTCAAGTTAATAACAGGAATTCTGCAGATGCTGGAAATTCAAGCAACACACATCAAAGTTGCTGGTGAACGCAGCAGGCCAGGCAGCATCTCTAGGAAGAGGAACAGTCGACGTTTCAGGCCGAGACCCTTCGTCAGGACTAACTGAAGGAAAAGTTAGTAAGAGATTTGTAAGTGGGAGGGGGAGGGGGAAATCCAAAATAATCTTAACATACTTAACATGTTCATATGCTTCTGAGTTTTCCTATTTTAATTATTTTTTAAAAACCAATTGTCAAAAGGAGCAGAGATTATAAATTCACTTATCAAGAAGAAACATTTAACAAGATGGGAATGATGCAAATTAGAACATATTCCAACTTTAAAACAAAATGTGTATTGCCACTTTTTTCACTTGAAAGATCTACTACTTTGATAATGACTCACATCAAATAGATTCAGCAAAGCAAATTATAAATGGTCATTAAAAAAATTGTTAGAAGATAAAAGTAAATTAGGACCATAGCAAGCTGGTTAAAATTATGTCACCCTAGGGTCTATAACAAAACACACAAGATAGGAATTGAACAATCCCAAGGAGTCAATTAACAGATATAAATATCAAAGTCACTCTTGGAAATTCAAAGTAATGGAAGAATTAAATGCATAATGAAAGCAATTTCAGTTTGACCCTATTTCAACAATCGGCTTTAGTAAATCAAAAAAAAAACTGTAGATCATGAAAAGGTCTGCAGATGCTGGACATCCAGTGCAACACATGCAAAATACTGGAGGAACTCAGTGGTTCAGGTGGCATCTATGGAAATGAATAAACAGTCGAAGTTTCGGGGTGAGACGCTGCTTTGGGACAGGAGTGGAAGGGGGAAAATTCCAGAGTAAAAAGGTGGGGGGAGGGGAAGGATATTATCTAGGAGGTGATGTGAAGCTAAGTGGGTGGGAAAGGTAAAGGGCTGGAGAGGAAGGAATCTGATAGGATAGGAGAGTGGACCATGGGAGAAAGGGAAGAAGGAGGGAACCCAGGGAGAAGTAATAAGCAAGTGAGAAGAGATAAAAGGCCAGAGAGGGGAATAGAAGAAGGGGCAAGGGGAGAGAAAAAAATTACCGGAAGGAAAATTAATATTCATGCCATCAAATTAGAGGTTACCCAGATGGAATATAAGGTATTTCTCTTCCACCCTGAGGGTGGCCTTATCTTGGCACAAGAGTAGACCATGAACCAACATGTTGGAGTTATAGATACTGTTAATCTTTAAGAATAAGGGGTAGACAATTTAGAACGGAGTTGAGGAAAAGCTTTTTCACACAGAAGGTTGTGGTTCTGTGGAATGTTCTGCCTCAGAAGGCAGTGGAGGCCAATTCTCTGGATTCTTTCAAAAAAGAGTTAGATGGAGCTCTTAAAGATAGAGTGAAGGGATATGGGGAGAAGGCAGGAAAAGGGTACTGATTGTGGATGATCAGCCATGATCACAGTGAATGGTGGTGCTAACTTGAAGGGCTGAATGGCCTACTCCTGCACCTATTGTTTATTGTCTATTGTCTATTGAAAGATGAGCAGACAATTTTCTATATACTCAGCAGTTGAAGCAACACCCATGGTTAAATAAAGCTTCAGATCAACGGTCTCTGGTCAGAAGTTTTGCTGTCACAGACTGCAGTATTTTTTAAAGGTATTTGTGCCACAAGTCTACATACTTGAGTGGGTGTTTAATGTGAAACAATCTGTTCCAGAGGTGAATTATTCCTGGCATATTTGGTTGGGGCACGATGATGTGCTCTCCTTTGAGGTAAATAAGTGTTCCATGGAGGGCTTGAGCTAGCTTTCACAAAATTATTAGCATGTTTATATAATGTATTAGAGAAACACAGAAAACCTATAGCACAATACAGGCCCTTCGGCCCACAAAGCTGTGCCGAACATGTCCTTACCGGAGAAATTACCTAGGGTTACCATAGCCCTCTATTTTTCTGAGCTCCATATAACTGTCCAGAAGACTCTTAAAAGACCCTATTGTATCCGCCTCCACCACCATTGCCAGCAGCCCATTCCATTAGACACAAAATATGTCCTAACATACTTTACTGGAGTGTTCCCAGACAAGGAACATGAGTTCCTCACATTGTGCTTGTGAGTGTCAGCACCTTAAGGAACTTAAACTTGGCTGAATTGCAGACATTGCAATGCAACAGTGAAAGATGGAATTTCATGGATAGTTTAGTCCCAGAAGCAGCAAAGTCATTTGGTTTAGGTTGAAGCCGGTATTTGATGCTCCTCATGACTAAAGTCATCAGAGAATGAGAATCCAGCATGTGGTAATGCTGCAGTCTTAGCCTTCAGCTGTCCATTAGTTTTGAAGTATTTACTTTGTATGGATATAAAGAAAAACAAGAAAGGACAGTCAATCTGGTCATGGTATATGGTGGTACAGGAGTGAGGTTAAGTCCATTAGATATAGGAGTAGAATTAGGTCATTTGACCCACCAGCTCCGCCACTTCATCATGACTGATCCATTATCCTTCTCATCCACATTCTTATGCCTTCTTCACATGCCCCTTAATGCCCTGACTAGTCAAGAATCCGTCAACCTCTGCTTTAAATGACGTGGCATCCATAGCTACCTGCGGCAATGAATTCCACAGATTCACCACACTCTGGCTAAAAATTGTTTTCCTCTTCTCAGTTCTAAAAGGACACTCCTCTATTCTGAGGCTGTGTCCTCTGGTCCTGGACTCTACCACCACAGGAAACACCGTCTCCATATCCACTCAATTAAGGCCTTTCGACGTTTGTTAGGTTTTGAGAGGAGGTCACCCCTCATTCTTCTGAGTTCCAGTGAGTAGAGGCCCAAAACTATCAAACACTCCTCACGTGACAAGCCGTTCAATCCTAGAATCTTTTTCATAAGCCTCTTTTGAACCCTCTCCAATGTCAGAATATCCTTTCTTAGAAAACTGTTTGCAATACTCCCAGTGAGGCCTCACCAGTGCTACACAAAACTTCAACAATACATTGTTGGTTTTATATTCTAGTCCCTGAAAGAAATGCTAATACCACATTTGCCTTCCTCATGTCAGAAATAGCCTGCTAATTAACCTTTAGGGAATCGTGCACAATGACTCCGAAGTCCCTTTGCACTTCAGATTTTTTAATTTTCTCTACATTTAGAAAGTAGCCTACTCTTTCATATCTTCTACCAAAGCACGTGACCATATACTTCCCAGCACTGTAGTCCATCTGCCCTTCATCGCCCATTTTCCTAATCCCTCTAAGTCCTTCCGTAGCCTCTCTACTTCCTCAAAATTACTTGCCCTTCCATCTATCTTTGTATTGTCTACAAACTTTGCCACAAAGCCATCAACACAGTCATCCAAGTTGGCATATGATGTAAAAAGAAGTGGCCCCAAAACAGAACCCTCTGGAACACCATTACTCACCAGCCGCCAACCAGAAAAGGCTTTCTTTTTTCCCACTCTTTGCCTCCTGCCAATAAGCTAACTTTTTTATCTATGCTAGTATTTTTCCTGTAATACTATGGGCTCTTTACTTGATAAGCAGCCTCATGTGTGGCACCTTGTCAAAGTCCTTCTGAAAATCCAAGTACACAACATCAACCAATTAACACACACAAAATGCTGGAGGAACTCAGCAGGCCATGCAGCATCTATGGAAAACAGTGAACAGTTAATATTTCCAGCCGAGACACATCAGGTCTGGTGTGAAGTTGCCATTGCTAGAGTGAAGGTTTAGGGGAAACTGAAAAGTGACCTGATGAAGGGTATCAGCTCGATACATTAACTGTTTACTCTTTTCTCTGGATGCTGCCTGGCCTGCTGAGTTTCTCCAGTATTTTGTGTGTGTGTGTGGCTTGGATTTCTAGCATCTGCATATTTTCTCTTGTTTATGATTGAACACCAACAAATTCTCCATTGTTTATCCTGCCTGTTATTTCTTCAAAGAATTCCGACAGATTTGTCAAGCAAGATTTTCCCTTGAGGAAACTATGGCCTATTTTATCAATGTGCCTCTAAGTACCCCAAAACCATATCCTTAACAAGCAATTCCAATATTTTCCCAAACACTGATGTCAGACTAACTAGCCTATCATTTCCCTTTTTTCTGTGTTCTCCCATTTTTCAACAATGGAGTGAAATTTGCAATTTTCCATTCCTCCAGAATCATGCCAAAATCAATAGATTCTTGAAATATCATTACTAATGCCTCCACAATCTCTTCACCCATCTCTTTCAGAGTCCTGGGGTGTACACCATCTGATCCAGGTGACTTATCTACCTTCAGACATTTCATTCTCAAAATGGCAACTTCACACACTTCTGCCCACTGATATTCTCAAATTTCTAGCAAACTGCTAGTGTCTTCCACCATGAAGACTGATGTAAAAGACTTATTCAGTTCATTTACTATTTCCTTGTCCCCCATTACTAACTCTCCAGCATCATTTTCCAATGGTTCTGTCATAAGGGGAGGGACGTACTCGAAGCGGACCCAAATGCAAGACCCAGACACTGAAGTACTAGGAACAGGACTAGGTGTGTCAAGCAAGCAAGGGAAGTGGGGAAGAAAGGACGCTGAACATTGACACAGACCCTGGACGAGGCTAGGATACAGGGCCTGGGCTAGGACTAGACTAGGAAAGCAGGACCTGGACAAGGAACTAGGAACTTGGAACCTGGACGAGGACTCCGAGCCAGAAACTGGACAGAGACCAGGAACCTGGGGCTTGACTCGGGCTCAGACCCCGGATCTAGGCAAGGACAAGACGTGGCTACAGGACGAGGAGTGGCAACAGGACTGGACGTGAGACTCCTGGACAGAATGAGGAACCCCAGTACAGGACGAGGAAACCCCTGCACCAGGCTGGCTGGGCGAGGTACTCCTGAACCAGGCGAGGCACATGGACAGGACGAGAACACGAAGCCTTGACTTGGTCGAGGGAGAACAGGAACGCTGAGCCTTGGTCGAGGGAGAACAGGAACGCAGAGCCTTGGTTGAGGGAGAACAGGAACACAGAGCCTTGGTCGAGGGAGAACAGGAACGCAGAGCCTTGGTCGAGGGAGAACAGGAACATGGAACACAGAGCCAGGACCCCTCCTTGGGAACAGGACTTGGGGCCAGGGCTCTACAAAGAGTCAGGACCCCTCCTAGGGAGCAGGACATAGGGCCAGGACTCATACACAGAACACTGAGAAACAGATCTCCACTCAAGGTAGTGGCAAACAGCCAGACCTACGCAGCGGAGGTGTGGACACAGAGACAGTTCCGAACTCAAGGTAGCGGCAAACAGCTGGACCTACCTAGCGAAGGTGGGCACACAAAGAGACAGTTCCAAACAATGAAAGACAGTTTCTTATCTAGACACAGCAAGGCCCTGATCTTGCCCTGATGGCGTTACAGGTGAAGGTAGCAGGCGAAGCTTCAGAAGGAAGGGGAGGGAACAGTCCAGCCACTGAAGCTGAACCCAGGAGCTGTTTATGTAGCCAGCCCAAAATGGGAATCGTGTGCCTCAATTAAGGCACACAATGGGACAAGGGAAAACTGGAAAACATGGAATAAGGAACAATGGACTGGACCGTGAAGCGGAATGCGGACTTTACGGACCGGACGATGACAGGTTCAATATCTACTCTTGCCTATCTTTTACACTTTTACACTTCCATCTTTTCCTTCTTTAAGATTCTTTTAGTTTCCTTCTGTTGTTTAAAAGCTTCCCAATTCTTTAACTTCCACTAATTTTTCCTCCATTATCTGCCTTCTCTTTGGCTTTTTTGTTGGCTTTGACTTATCTTGTCAGCCATGATTGAGTCATACTGGCTTTAGAATACTTCCTCTTTGGGATGCATATATCCTGTGCCCTCCAAATTGCTCCCAGAAGTTCCAGCTATTGTTGCTCTGCTACCATCCCTGCCAGTGTTCTTTTCTAATTAATTTTGTCCAACTCCTCTCTTATGCCTCTGTAATTTCCTTTACTCCACTGTAATACTGATACATCTGACTTTAACTTCTCCTTCTCAAGTTGCAGGGTGTATTCTATCATGTTATGATCATTTCCCCAAAGGGTTCATTTACCTTAAGCTCTCCACTCAATTCCAGTTAATTTCACAACACTCAATCCAGAATAGCTGATCTCCTAACGGGCTCAAAACCCTAAAAATCCATCCCATAGGCATTCCAGAAATTCCCCCTCATGGAGTCTAGCATCAACCTAACTTTTCCGATCTACCTGTATATTAAAATCTCCCATGATAATTGTAACAGTGCCTATTTGGCATACATTTTGTATCTCCCATTGTAATTTGTAGACCATATCTTTTCCACTTTTCGAGGGTCTGTATATTAGATTAGATTCAACTTTATTGTCATTGTGCCAAGTACAGATACAAAGCCAATGAAATGCAGTTAGCATCTAACCAGAAATGCAAAGAATAGTGTTACTTACAAAATAACGGAGAATAAAAAGTAAGTGCTACAGCACACAAATATAAAAGTACTGAGACAGTACAATATGGGTGCAGGGTCACAGCCTCAGGAAAGAAGCTCTTCCTGTGCCTGCTGGTGCAGGAGTGGAGGCTCCTGTAGCACCTACCAGATGGGAGGAGAGTAAAAAGTCCATAGTTAGGGTGAGATGCATCCTTGATAATGTATATATCTCTATCAGGGTCCTTTTTACCCTTGCAGTTCCATAATTCGACCTAAAATGATTCAACACCTTCCGATCCTATGCCATCTCTTTCTCATGATTTGATTTCATTTTTTACCAACAGAGCCATGCCACCCTCTTTACATACCTGCCTGTTCCTTCAATACAATGTGCATCCTTGTATGTCATGCTCCCAGCTATAATCTTTCAGCCGTGATTCAGTGATGCCTGCACATCATACGTGCTAATATATGCCAATCATTGGTGGGGGAGAATATAATTGGCAGAATAATACCGTCTGCCTAATGGGATGCTCCAAGATTTGCATTGCCTGCCCTTCTTGGGCTGCATAAGAACATGGAGTAGAAGGGGAAGATCCACTTATCATGGTCCAACGGCAATATAGGAAGTTTCAAGAAGGGGGTATGATGAGAAACTTTGGATTATAGGAACCAACTTGAAATGTAGCTTACCAGGAGTAATAATCTTTGGGTTGCATGAATCATGAGCAATTCTATCCAAGAGATCAGAATTTAATGCATAGTCTAAAAATGTTGGGGTTGGAAGGAATTTTGACTCATGGAACACCATCATTAGCTTTGGGAAAGGAAGAGCTATTTAGCTGAGAGTGAATTGGGTTGACAAAAAGCATGCTCCAACTTTAAACAAGGCTTTACATTGTATTAATAGTGCATCGGTTAAACAAACAAAATAAAATTGCTAAGAAAAACATTAAAGATTCTGCATATGATTGTAAAAACTAATTAAAACTGAATAGATGAACTGAAGGCACAAATAGTGGCAAATCTGTTACAGTGATATATAGAACATAGAACATAGAATAGTAATCCTCTACACTATCTACAACACCACCAACCTTTGTGTCGTCTGCAAACTTGCCAACCCACCCCTCTACCCCCACATCCAGGTCGTTAATAAAAATCACGAAAAGTAGAGATCCCAGAACAGATCCTCATGGGACACCACTGGTCACAATCCTCCAATCTGAATGTACTCCCTCCACCACCACCCTCTGCCTTCTGCAGGCAAGCCAATTCTGAATCCACCTGGCCAAACTTCCCTGGATCCCATGCCTTCTGACTTTCTGAATAAGCCTACTGTGTGGAACCTTGTCAAATGCCTTACTAAAATCCATATAGATCACATCCACTGCACTACCCTCATCTATATGCCTGGTCACCTCCTCAAAGAACTCTATCAGGCTTGTTAGACACGATCTGCCCTTCACAAAGCCATGCTAACTGTCCCTGATCAGACCACGATTCTCTAAATGCCCATAGATCCTATCTCTAAGAATCTTTTCCAACAGCTTGCCCACCACAGACGTAAGGCTCACTAGTCTATAATTACCCGGACTATCCCTACTACCTTTTTTGAACAAGGGGACGACATTCGCCTCCCTCCAATCCTCCGGTATCATTCCCGTTGACAACGAGAACATAAAGATCCTGGCCAGAGGCTCAGCAATCTCTTCCCTCGCCACGTGCAGCAGCCTGGGGAATATTCCGTCAGGCCCCGGGGACTTATCCGTCCTAATGTATTTTAACAACTCCAACACCTCCTCTCTCTTAATATCAACATGCTCCAGAACATCAACCTCACTCATATTGTCCTCACCATCATCAAGTTCCCTCTCATTGGCGAACATCGAAGAGAAGTAATCATTGAGGACCTTGCTCACTTCCACAGCCTCCAGGCACATCTTCCCACCTTTATCTCTAATAGTTGCATAGAGATAGTATATGGATTGAAAATTAAATATTGACGGTTAGAAAGGACAGGCAATTATAAAAGGAGGGCTCTGGTAAGAAAAGATCAGCTCAGAATAGTCTTCAGAAAAAATCTTGACTCAGATAACCTGCATTTCAGATTATTATGGGTGCAAGATAAACAAATACATGTTGGAGTAAATTACAACAGATCCACATTTGGAAAGGGAATTAATCAAGAAATAAGGAATATTTGAGGAAAGATAATGCAATAATCATGCTGCACTTACATCTACAAATAGACTGGGAGAATTAAATGCGCAAAAGTAGTTTGGATGAAATGTTTATAGATTACATTCAACATGGATTTTTGAAATTAAACGTCATTGAAGCAAATAGGAAACCAGCTTACTTTGACCTTATTTTGTATAAAGAGGCACAGTTAATTAGTGAACTGAAAATAAGGGGTCCTCGGGAGAATGCTGAATCCAAATGATAGAATTTTATATGTTGTTTTGGAGATGTAGGTTTGTTGTTAACTAGAACCTTGAACTTTAGAAAAGTCAATAATAGCATCAGAGGTGTATTGATCTTTCATCAAACATAGATTAAAAGATTTGCTAGTTAATGAGCGACCGGTAATGTTTTAAAATGTTCAGTAATTGCAAATTCCATTCAGATATAGATACACAAGAGAAAAGCAAGCCACGGTTAATTAAGGAGATTAAAGCAAGTATTAGATTAAAAGAAGAAGCTTATCATGGATCCAAAAGTAATAAACCTAAGGAATGGGAAAAATCAGCGGATCAGCAACAAATGACCAAAAAAAAAATAAAGGGAATAGAGGTGGATTATAGGAGTAAATTAGATGTAAAAAGTAAGAGATGCGACAATATTTTCTAGAATTTGGAACCTATCCAGTCTGAGTGAGAAGGTAAAAATATATCATGGTTAAGTCAGAAAGCAGGGTAGAAGAAAAGATTATGAGCCAACTAATGCCACATCTGCTGTCATTAAAATTTTGGAATCCATCATTTAAGAGATCTAATCAGGCTGCTTAAAAATCATAACATGATTAAGCAGAATCTGGATTGATTTATGAAAGAAAATTTGTATTTGACATTTCGAATGGAGATATTTTGAGGTACATAGTTACTAGCAGGGAGGATAAGGACAGGGTAGTGGATGCAGGATGTCTGTATTTATCAAAAATATTTGTTAAGGTATCACAGAAAAGGCTGTTACATTAGATAGAGTTCTCAAGATTGAAGTAATATTTTAATATGGACTCAAATGCTGGTAAAGGACAGAATTTTTGATGTCTTGAATTTTAAAAGTTTAGGCATATCAAAGATTTTCACAAGCATTGAATAATAGTAATAGCCATTGCATTTGATGACTCTGAAGAAGGGGCCTCACCAACTGTCAAAGCCGGTTTGTAGTGCAGTAGCTTGCCTGTGTTGAGAAAGCTCTGATTTCACACATTAATACATAGATATTGCATGCAGAGAGCCAGGTTCACAGCAAAAGAATGCAGTTAGGCCTACACTGGAAGAGACAATTTGGCCCAGGAGAAGTTGATCATTGATCACATCATAGCAACAGGCCCTCCATTCCATCAAGTGGCCATTTTGCAAAAATCCCGTTTCACTCTTCCTACATTTGCATCAACTCGGCTTTGCTTGTTGCTCGGCTGCCGGGCCAGGGTTGAGGCACTCGGCAGAAATGGTGCTCGGTGCTCGGTGTCGGAGGTCTGGTCGGAGGCTCGATGTTTTCGGACGGACGGACTCAGAGTCGGCTGTGGTCGGATTCTTCCAGGGTGCTGCATCAGCAGTTGTCGGTGCCTGGAGATTTATGGCAGGGAGAGTTTCTCCCTTTTGCCGCCTGCTATCAGGAGTCGATCGGAACTTTGAGACTTTTTTTTACCGTGCCCGTGGTCTGCTCTTTATCAGATTATGGTATTGCTTTGCACTGCTGTAACTATATGTTATAATTATGTGGTCTTGTCAGTGTTAGTCTTTGGTTTGTCCTGTTTTTTTTGTGATATCACTCTGAAGGAACATTGTATCATTTCTTAATACATGCATTTCTAAATGACAATAAATGAGGACTGAGTGTCCTCATAATCTAATCTAATCTAATAATCTAAACTTCACACAGATTCTACCCCACACCTACACTCTGGGAGGAATTTACAGTAGTTATTTAACCTACCAAACTGCATGTTTTTGGGATGTTGGTGGGGGAGGGGGAACCAACACATTCAGATGAACCCACATGGTCACAGAGAGAGCAGGAAAACTCCACAGAGACAGGACAAAAGATAAAAGATCAGTATCGAACTTTGGACACTGAAGCTATGAGGCAGCAGCACTACCAGCTGCCCCATTCTGCCACCCAAGTCATGGGGCAGTGAAGGTTTGTCCCACTATTTTCTTAATGGTCAATAAAGACCATTATGTTCCATTATGTACAGAGTTACCATGGTATGTTGGGACATTGGATCAAGCAAAATTGCAAGTACTGCAGTTAGAAGAGATCTGTTATAAGGCGCTAGGGTATAAAGATAATGAGGTACTGTTAAAGTTTTGCAATGCTTAGGTAAGGCCTAATTTAGACTGTGTGTACAATTTTAGTCTTTAAATCTAAGTATGATGATTGCCTTGAAATTAGTGTGATGAAGGTCTTTAGAGAGTGAAGTCCGGAGTTTAGCAATGCATTTGTAGAAGAACTTTTAACACTGCATCTAAATCCTGATAATGTTCTTACTTGATTTTACAGTATATTCTAAAACCATTTTCCTCTGCACTGTTGACAAGCTGCACGCAGCCAAATCAACATTGTATACATGAAATATAATGTAATTTTCTTAATAGCAGATAATTTTGTTAATTTTTATAGTCAAAATAACTGTGCTATGAACTAGATTATAGAGACCATTAATCTGATCTATATTTGCTGAGTGAGAAGATCATGTTAGTTGGTTGAGGCAAAGAATGTATTGCTATGTAAAGCTAAGGTAGGGTTTTGTTTCAGAAAGAAAGGTTTCCTACAATGTTTGGAGCCTGCTCAGTGACTGATTATAGAGCAGAAGGAACAACATTTATACTGTGGTCATGTTGTTTAACAGAGATCTGCCACTTAAGACTGTCAACTGATTGGTCCTTGAATTCTAGCTTAGAATCTTGAGAATTTAGACTTCATTACTTAATTAAGTCTGGAATTAAAAACCTGTTATCAGTAATGGTGACCAGGAAACTGCAGCAGGGTTGTAAAAAAACTGTTTGACCATTGTTGCTCAGCAAAGAAAATGCACTATCCTTCATTTTTCTGACAATCTTTTTGACTCCAGACCATTAATGCAATTGATTCTTAACAGATACATTCTAGCAAGACTCTCAGTTCATAGAGTCATAGTGTCACAGACACAAAGAGCGTGAAAATAAGTCCTTTGGCCAAACCTGCCGTATAGATCAATCCCGGGTTTGGCCCATGAACTCAAAGTCTTTCCTATCTATGTGCCTGTCCAAATATTAAATTTTAATATACCTGTCTCAACCACTTCCTCTGGCAGCCCATTCCATATACTGACCAATCCCTAGGAGAAAATGTTTCCCCCTCAGGTTCCTGATACACTTCTTACCTCTTACCTGAAACCTATGCCCTCTCGTTCTTGATTCCGTGACGCTGGAGAACAGATTACATGCATTTCCTCATGAGTTTACACTTTTCTATAAAATCACTCTGCATTGTCCAGCACTCCAATGAAAACCACCCAGTGTTTTAAACCTCTCTCCTTAACTCCATCTCTTGAATCTAGGAAACCTTCTCATATATCTCCTCTGCATTCTTTGCAGCTAAATGACATCTTTCCTCAAGCAGTGTGAACAAATCTGAACACAATATTCCAAATGTGACCTTGCTAGCATTTGCAATATAACATCCCAACTTCTGTACTGAATGCCCTTCTTCACAACCCTATCTACCTATGATGCCACTTTCAGGACACCATGTACTGGTACTCTTAGTTTCCTCTGTCATGGGACCTAGGACCCATCAAGGTGTAATTAGGAGTGGACTATAAAATCAAGCTTATTCAAGATTCAAGTTTGTTTAATTTCATTTCCAGTACAAAATGTACTGGAAATAATTGTTACTCAAGATCTGATGCAGCACAAATAGAAATTCAAGAAGACAAAGAATGCAATAATAATAAAAAAACAATAAATAAAAATATGTAAGATAACTTGTACATATAGATTGACAGTATGTCCATAAAGTGACACAAGGTCACTGACAGGAAATAATAAATACGTGGTGGTTGACGGTGTAGAGGTGTGGGTTGGAAGGTGAAGGTGTTGATCAACCTTACAGCTTGGCGAACTTTTTTTTAAACTCTGGTGGTCCTGGCATGGATGCTATGTGGCCTCCTCACTGATGGATGTGGCACTAACAGTTCATGAGCAGGGTGGGTGGGATTCTTCATCAAGATACCAGCCCTTTTCTAGCACCTTTCTACACTTACATATCTCCTTGATGGTGGGTAGACTAGTGCCGGTGATGCATTGGACAATTTTGACTACTCGTTGTAGAGCCTTCCTCTCTGCCACAATGCAGTTTCTATACCATGCTGTGATGCAGCTTGTTAAGATGCTCTCTACTGGTGCATCTATAGGATAATATGAGTATGGATGTGCATAGTCCAGCTCCCTTTAGCCTTCTCAGAAAGTAGAGGTATTGATGAGCTTTCCTGATTGTGTGTATAATGCTTTTTGAGACCATAAGAGGCTGGGCAAGCTGTGTGCTCCCAAGAGTTTGAATGTGCTCACAGTATCCACTGCTATGCTTCTGATGTAACAAGGGGTGTGAGGGTGTGAGTTCTCCTTTGTCTTGTTTAACATCGTGGAAGATGCTATTTGCCTGGCACCTGGCCTCGAGCTCTTCTACCTCTTCTCTGTACGCCATCTAATCATTGCTGGTAATGAGCCCAATATGAGATTTACCAGTGAAATCCACATCCAGTGACTGAAGACAAGTGACCTTATAAAGCACTATGATAAAATATTTTCGTGTAAAACATTCAGCGAGCAAGGCACAAGTAAAATGCTGTTTTACAGCTCTTCAAGAATAGACAAATTTCCCACGTTTTACCATCCCAGTAGCAATGATTTAATCAGAATCAGAATCAGATTTATTACAATAATTATCACCAGCATGTGTCATGAAATTTGTTAACTTAGCAGCAACAATGCAATGCAATACATGATAATATAGAAAGAGAAAAAACTAAATAAGTAAATAAATTACAGTAGGAATATATGCATATATTAAATAGATTAAAAATCACGCAAAAACAGAAGCAGTATATATTTTTTAAAAAGTGAGGTAGTATTCATGGGTTCAATGTCCATTTAGGAATCATATAGAAGAGGGGAAGAAGCTGTTCCTAAACCACTGAGTGTGTGTCTTCAGGCTTCTGAACTTCTTTCCGGATGGTAACAATGAGACTAGGGCACCCCTGGGTGAATGCAGTTCTTAATAATGGACGCCACATTTCTGAGGCTGCATTCCTTGAAGTTGACTTGCATACAATGAAGGTCAATAACCAAGATGGAGCTGACTAATTTTACAACTTTCTGTAGCTTCTTTTGACCTTGTGTAGTAGACCTGCCACCCCCATACCAGACAGTGACGCAGCCTCTCAGAATGCGCTCCATGGTACATCCATAGAAGTTTTTGAGTGTTTTAGGTAGTCAAATTTCTTCAAACTCCTAATGAAATATGGCCACTTTCTTGCCTTTGTTATAACTGCATTGATATGTTGGGACCAGGTTAGGTCCTCGGAGATCTTGACACCCAGGAATTTGAAACTGCTCACTCTATCCACTTCTGATACCTATATAAAGATTGGTTTGTGTTTCCTTGTTTTACTCCTCCAGAAGTCCAGAATCAGCTCTTTCTTCTTACTGACATGGAGTGCAAGGTTATTGCTACAACACCACTCACCTAGCTGGTATACCTCACTCCTGTATGTCCTCTCATCTTCATCTGAGATTCTGAATTTATAGATGGTAGTTGAGCTGTATCTAGCCACATAGTCATATGTATAGAGGGAGTAGAGCAGTGGGCTAAGCACACACCCCTGAGGTGCACCAGTGTTGATCATCAGCGAGGAAGAGATATTATCCCCAAGCTGCATAGATTGCGGTCTTCCAGTTAGGAAGTCGAGGATCCAATTGCCCAGGAAGGTTCAGAGGCCCAGGTTCTGTAGCTTATCAATCAGGACTGTAGGAATGATGGTGTTAAATGCTGATCTATAGTCAACGAACAGCATCCTGACATAGGTGTTTGTATTGTCCAGGTGATCTAAGGTCACGTGAAGAGCCATTGAGATTGCATCTGCTGTGGAGCCATTGAGATTGCATCTGCTGTAGACCACTTGTGGTGATAGGCAAATTGCAGTGGGTCCAGGTTCTCAAAGCATTTCATCACCATCGATGTGAGTGCAATTGGGTGATAGACATCAAGGCACTCACACTACTCTTCTGAGACACTAGTGTAATTGTTGCCTTTTTAAAGCAGGTGGGATCTTCCACTGTAGCAGTGAGAGGTTGAAAATATCCTTAAATACTCCCACTAGTTGACTGGCTCAAATTTTCAGAGCTGTACCAGGTACTCCATCGGGGCCTGCCTCTTTGCGAGGGTTCACCCTCCTGAAAGACAGCCTAACATCAGCCTCTGAGATAGAGATCACAGGGTCACCAGTAGCAGCAGTAATTGCCACTCCTTGGCACCAGATGAGAATGACAAAAAACAGCAATGCATTTGGGGTGATGCTAAGAATGTGGCGGTACATATTTGGTGGTGTGCTATTAATTCAAGAATTTTCAGATAAGGTAGGCGCGCCCGACCACAACATGCACGGAGCCGAAATTGAAATCAGAATGAGAAGTACATGTTCCCCATATTCTAGGATGCTTTCCATGGTGTTTGACATTTTTGGGGTCCAGAAGGATGGATAGTCATGGTCCATGCACCCTGACGATATTGCTCAAACATTTTGGTGATACCAGTGGCCTCTGTGTAGATTAAAATTTCTGAGTGGTCAGATTCATGTAACAAAACCTTATATATGGACTCTATGCAATACCAAAGGAAGCTTACAGCATCAATCATATCAAAGAACCCAGATGAAAAGTTTTCTGTTATATATTAGTTTGCTTACTTTAGATTGCATCTAAGAATTTATCTTTTATTTTAGTACAAACACAAAGGTTTGATTAACAAACTGCAGATATCATAAAGTTAGCAAGAAATTGGCGGGAGGAGAAAATGGCGGCGCGATGCAGCTCGCAGCGGCCACTCAGGTGGTGATGTCTGTTATCTGCCATGCACAATCCTGATTTGATGGAGACAGACATGAGAGCATGGAGGAACATCTGGTGAAACTTCTGAAATGCCTGCTTCGCTGACGGTGCTACTGTGTGATCCAGAATCTCTGGAGGGGAAGGCCTCGAGTCCTCGGCTTTGCTTGTTGCTCGGTGGCCGGGGCGGAGTCGAAGCGCTCGGCAGAGGATGGTGCTCGGTGCTCGGTGTCAGAGAGGCTGGTCGGTGGCTCGAAGTTTTCGGACGGACTCAGAGTCCACTGCGGTCGGGTGCTTCCAATGCTGCTGCATCGGCAAGTTTGCGGCGCTTGGAGGTTCATGGCAGGGAGAGTTTCTCCCTTCTGCCGTCTGCGTGAGATGATGAGTCTATCGGGACTTTGAGTCTTTTTTTTACTGTGCCCATGGTCTGCTCTTTATCAAATTACGGTATTGCTTTGCACTGTTGTAACTATGTGTTATAATTATGTGGTTTTGTCAGTTTTAGTCTTGGTTTGTCCTGGGTTTCTTGTGATATCATTCTGAAGGAACATTGTATCATTTTTTTAATGCATGCATTTCTAAATGACAATAAACGAGGACTGAGTGTCCTCATAATCTAATCTAAATTTCTGAACTGAGAACAATATCACAGTCTTTGATTACCTACATTTTTCTTTGGTTATGAATTTTCAGAAAATTATATTTTATAAAAAATATGATCAAGTAATTCAATGTAGCTACTTCTTTAAAACTGTTCTTTTACCTGTCATTTATTTACCACAACAATTATTCATAGATAATCCATCTTCATAGTTTGAATGTATTCCTAAAGGACAAAATGCATTTTCATTAATAAACTCATTTTATAAACAGCAACACCTGTACTTTAAAGTCATATTAGGTTGTTCATTGTGTCAACAATTGTGGTATATACTATGAAATGAACCACTAGTTGAATGTCCATTGAAAATAACCTTTCATCTGAACTCAGAGGCTATGAGCTGAGCAATATCAGTGTTAACTTCTGCCTGCCACAGATCTAATATTGCAAAACTCACAATGTGTTGCCCAGAAGGCTATCACTTGCCTGTGGTGTTCAGATAAATGCTCATTCTTTAAGGTTTTCTTTTTTTTTCCTATTCTATCTTGGCAGAGATGAATCATTCTTTTATGAATCATCACTACCCTGATAAACTGTATTTCTAATTTTATTAAGTGATTTGTAAATTTTCCGACGTATCAATTGATTCATTTTTCTTCTTTATAATGAATAACAGAAACCAAAATGTAACGAGACAACTATGGTTGCAGTCTTACCACATCAAATATTGTTAAAAGAATATTTTATCCCTAATTTATTTTGAAGGGGCTTCATTGTGACCAAGTTTAAAACTGGCAGAAAATGTCATTAGGGTCCAATTGACTCTGAGGAGCATTGATTAACATTCTCGATTCCAGCTCCCAATTAATTACAATAAGGACCTCATCTGCTGCCAAAGCCAGGAGCAATACAATCAGAACTCAACAGAAAAGATCACCATACTGTCCTCTTCTGTATCTGAATTTATTAAAATATTTCAGGAGTTGTTTGCATTTTTTAAATTAGAAAATGTTATTTAAGGCATTTCTTCAGGGATTTCACTGATCCTGTGTTGGGGTTCTGGCAGGAGATAAGGATACTGCCCATGGAAATGTAAGGATATCAATCCAAGTCTGCAGTACTGCAGTGCCAGGAGGGCAGATGCCCATTAAGTTCAAAGGCAAAGCGGAATTATGAGAGCAGGTGCTGCATAAAACTCCCTCTGGGCTGGCATTCAGTGTTTCCAAATAATTAGCCAGTTGAAAGCTTTATGCTTGAGCCTTACAGATAGCTTAAATCTAAATCAACATCCAGCACATTCAGTTTATTGATAACCTCAACTGGATTTTTCTTTATTTCTGCGCATATGTTAATCTGAAATAGACTGTGCCTGGGAAAGAGTTTATTTTGCCTTTATTGTTTCATAGTCCCTTTTAATGCATTTACTGCAATGTTTATCGACTTGTTGGAATGTTAGATTAAAATATATTTTCCAGGAAAAGTTTGTTTCAGTAATAGCAATGGCATTTTTGTTTTCTAACTCCTGGAATACAATGTTTTATGGTTCAAGTATTACATGATGAGAGACAGCATGACAGTAGTTCTCGACCACAGACATTGACATATTACTCTGCTGCCTACTACATACAAGCAACTCCGTTCGCTGTGAGTCAGTAAGGCAGAGTTGTGTCACTGGCAGTAAAGCTTGCAACATAAGGACAGTGCTGTTCTTAGCCAGTCAGATTTCCCCCAGTTTTTGTATTGCTATATCTGTAGCTTATTTCAGTGTAACATGTTGCCTATACACACTTATTAAGCAAGTGACAGGCACATCGTCAGTAATTTCATCTCTCTTCTCCTGTTTCCAAGCCCTGCATGTGCAACGAGCTGTGACAAACCTATTTGCGTCTCATGCCAGGCAATCTCCACTGTTTCCCTCCAAGGAAAGAATCTCTTGATTTTCAAACACCTTGCCTTTACCTTATGAAATGGTGTTCACTGCCATCAAACTGCATGCCTCTTTCCTGCAGTTCTGGATTTGTTCCTCTCTTTCGATTTTTCTCCCACTGTTACTTATCATTTTCCTTTCCTTGGCAACTATACATCCTTAACAAAGACTGAAAACTAACAGCGGCATTTGTGTAAATACAAAGTATTTAATTCCAAACAGTGTTAAGTTTGAATTTGGAAGTAAAACCACTTTAGCATCACACTTTGGTATTATGACAAGTAGTTATTTCTTGAGCAGAAATTTTACTTGAAAGCGCATTGTTTAAATCATCTAGGTATTAAAAGCTGTGTGTGCTAGGCTGATCAATCTTGTGTGAGGATACAAGAAACCATTTCTGCACAACATGCAGTTTATGTTAATCTTTGGACTGCAAAGGCATGTTAACTGCCAGGTCATGCAAGAATCAAAAATTTTACAACATAATCTCTCACCATGACAAGAGCTTAAATCAGTGGTTAAAGCACGAATATCATTCGGGAATAGATTTTTCCAGATATACAGAGTGGGTGATTGGTGTAGACACCACTCATCTCCGGCTGCCAATGAAAGTGGTCTCTCAGAGAAAGGACGTGTGCAAAGTGGGAAGTATTGCAATCAGGTGCCCTTCATTCTCTCTCCACCTCCCCCCACCCCCACAACACTGAAGAGCAAGAAGAATGACTTAACTGTAAGATGGAAATCATCAGGAACATTATAAAGGTTCCATTACTGATGTTAGGTGGCTCCGGTGCTGTTGAATCTTCTAACTAATGATGGAGCAGCCCTTCTCCCTCCAATAAAGGTCGGCCCTATGTTTAAAGTCTGATGTTACTGCAGCATGCTCAGTCTATATGCATAAAGTCTTAGGGGTGGAGGGCAATGATGTAATTTACCAAAAATCACTATGTACACAGTTTTTCCATATTCTATTTGTCATATTCTGGTCTGTGAAGTCCGTGTTCCGGTTCATGGTGCGGTCCATGATTCCTTGTTCTGGGGTTTCTGGTTTTCCTCAGTTTCTGTTGTGGGCACATGTTTCTCGTTTTGGAGCTGAGACATAAATACCTCTGCAAACCAGGGATTCCCTGCTGGACTGTCCTGTTCCCCTCCCTGTCTTTTCCCCCCTCACCTGACTCTCTGCCTGGATACCTCGCCTGAATCCTTGTCCAGTCTCTGGCTCGGGGTCCAAGCTCTAGTTTGCGTTCTTGTCCCTGCTCCTTGTCTGTATCCTGTCATGTCCCTACTCTAGTCAAGTCCTTGTACTTCAGTGTCTGTGTCTTGCATTTGGGTCCATTCCCAACACCCCATTGTGACACTATTAGATAATTCCAGCTAATTGTAGCACTTTAAATAATTGTCATGGTCACATACTATATTAAAAACTGGTATTTCTGCTTTTAGAACATAGGACATTACAGAACAGTTCACATCCTTCTGCCCAGGATGTTACTCTGACCCTTTAATCTACTCTGCGACTAATCTAGTCCTTCCCTTCTACATAACCTCTATTTTTCTATCATCCATGTGCCTAGCTAAGATTTCTTTAAATGTCCCATTTGTCTATTTGTCTCTACCATCACTCCTGGCTCTGTATTCCACACACTCACCACTCTTAAGTAAAAATACTGAGCTCTAACATCCTCACCTACACTTTCCTCCACTCACGTTAAAATGATTTCCCCTTGTATTCCCCAGTTCCAGCAATCCACTTGATCTATGGCTCTTATCGTTTATAAATCTCTGTCAAGTCACCTGTCATCCTCCTTCACTCTAAAGGGTAACATCTTAGCTCGTTCAACCCATTCTCATAAAATTAACTATTGAAACAGCTTAGCATGTGTTACAATGTTGAACATAACGTTCAGATGACATTGATTCAGGTTGGACACAAGACAAAAAGAACAAATAAATATTTGCTCCTTTTTCTCGAATTATGTTCACCACACTAGGTAACATAAATTATCAGAATAGTAAGCTGGCATTGGCTTCCTCTGCATCTTCAAGAACTACAAGTTAGAACTTAGTGAAGATAGCATAGGAGCCATTGTATTTTCATAACAAGATAACTGATATTAGAAATCCAGAGGGGGGATAATTCCAGTTTCTAATTTTTATCAACTGTTCACACTCATTGTCTGTTAAATTAATGATGTTAAACATATTTTAAGATTATTACTTCTTTAAATAGTTTCCCACCAGAGTTAACTTTATTTTTTTCTTTCAGATTCGTACAATGAAATGGCCGTCGGGATCCCGACAAATCCCAGCGTCCATTTGTAGCCTCCCGTGCAAACCAGGCGAGAGAAAGAAAATTGTTAAGGGTATTCCCTGCTGTTGGCACTGTGAACTGTGCGATGGGTACCAATACCAGGTGGATAAGTACAACTGCAAAGTCTGCCACTTTGACATGCGACCCAATGAGAACCACACAGGATGTCGCGCAATTCCCATAGTTAAACTGGAATGGTATTCCCCTTGGGCAATTGCACCTGTATTTTTTGCTATTATTGGAATCATTGCTACATTGTTTGTTGTCATTACCTTCATACGTTATAACGACACACCGATAGTGAAGGCATCTGGTCGAGAATTAAGTTATGTGCTTCTCACAGGAATTTTCCTCTGTTACGCCATTACCTTCCTAATGATAGCAGAGCCGGATGTAACCGTCTGTTCCTTGCGACGCATCTTCCTTGGGTTAGGAATGAGTATTAGCTACGCAGCTCTGCTCACGAAGACCAACAGGATATATCGGATATTCGAGCAAGGCAAGAAATCAGTCACTGCTCCCAGGTTTATTAGTCCAGCCTCACAACTTATGATCACTTTCAGTTTTATCTCAGTGCAACTGTTGGGAGTCTGTATCTGGTTTATTGCTGACCCTCCCCACTCCTACATCGACTACGACGACCAAAAGACTGCCAATCCCCAGTTTGCTCGTGGAATTCTCAAATGTGATATTTCTGATCTGTCTCTCATCTGTTTACTTGGATATAGCATGCTCCTCATGGTCACATGCACCGTGTATGCCATCAAAACCAGAGGGGTTCCAGAGACCTTCAATGAGGCCAAACCTATCGGATTTACCATGTACACCACCTGCATTGTCTGGTTAGCCTTCATTCCAATATTTTTTGGGACTGCTCAGTCTGCAGAAAAGGTAAGTACCAACATTTATCCCAAAATTACACTGTGTCTGAAAAATACACTTTGCGATTAGTGAAAGGTGACATTGTTTAAATTAATGGTGATGTTATGATTCTGAAAGAATGGGAGGCAACAGATAGGCTAGTTGAGCCTTTCATGGGTTTAGTGATAATGAAAAGATTGGGAGTCAGATTTCTCAGATTTGCACTGTACCCAGAGAATTTAAGTTGTTTCCAGACCAAGAACCATCTCACTTGTTGTCTTTATACACTTACAGCATGATAAAAGTTATGCTCCATCACATCCTGTTTAGTAGTGTTGTATAACCTGCGTGATTGTGAGCACTGAGACATTTCCGTTCTGGAAACTACACACCAGCAATAATGTAGCCTGCCTCTATCACCAAATCGGAGGGGAATGGCAGTGTAACACAAAGTACTGTAGCAATAGATGGAGTCTCCAAAATGGAGACTTCAAGTTGCTCCATCTTTGCATGCCATACAGTGTGACACGCAAGTAGAAACACATTTCCAGCTAGGCCTTATGTCCTGCCTACATTGGTATGTGATTACAGCAGCATTTGAACCCAGTTTAGCCCCTGTGTGGAGAGCTAATTAAACTCCATGTGCTTCAAAATTCCATGGCAAAACCAAACCACCATCCAATTTAACGAAATGTCAAAACATTTAGGTAAATTCATTCTGATTGCTTCCAATTTTGCTTCGTTACGTAAAAGATTTTTGTTGTTGAAAATCAACAATGGCAAATGCCCATTTTCTTCTTCCATTGGTTTTCAACCACAACAGTTCTTTTTAAAATGATGTTCATAAGTCACTATGCTAAGGACATGACGATTCATTGATAAATCTTTCTCAATTTATTAGTCTGTTTTCCTCTTCTCATTATCCATAGGTAGACCTTGTATTCATGAGAAGGCAAAAAGCAACTGTTTTACTATTTGCACTGCATGTTCGTTTGTTTAATTCCTTTCTGGACTTACTGAAATCAAAAAGGTTCATCATTGCAAATAAGATTGGTAGGCAAAAGCTAACAAGTGTTCAGTGTAACAATAGAATCTCATCTTCCAGCTTTCTAGAAAGTGTTGTCCAATTATAAGAGATCAGAAAGATTTCTCTATCAGCCAGTACAGTAGAGGGTGGTTTGGTACTCCAGATTTGAATGCAATTTTATTTTAGAAGCATTGCTGCATACATATTCACTAGTATTTAACTAAAGTGAATTTCTAGGCAGCTGTGATTTTAAAGTTTAGCTGAATGAGGATCAATTCAGTTTGATTTTAATGGAAGAGCCAGTCAAAATCATACCAACATTATCCAGCAAACTCAGTCCTGCCCTTTCTCAGAATAAGATGTAAAAACAAGGCATTGGAAGTAATTTTCCTGATTTATATTTTGACTGTAGTCACAATTTTCACTACAAAATTGTAACAGAGATGATAGTTTCAATTCAGATTGTCAGAAAATGAGGTGTAGAGTATGAGGAATTCCTAATGAGGGTTGTTGGCTGGAATAAAGCTTTTCATCTCAAATTGGCATGGGAAACTTACTCCACTATATTTGATCAATGTGGTGATTAAGAATGATCTTGGTTTGAATCTCCTCAACATCTGAGCGCTATTACTCACTTTAATTAATTACTGTTAACATTCATTCAAACAACTTGATCGAAGCTTTAGGGGTTAACACAAATATGACTTGACATCTGTTATCTGTTAAGTATAGCTTCATTGGGCAAGGCATATCTATCCTTATGCTGGTTATTTTGTAAAACCTCATTGCCTTGAAAGTTCTCAGAATATGTGATTGTCTAACTCAATTTCAGTGAAAACTGCATCCATGTTTAAAAACGTATGACTTTACGCAAGGTATATGTTTGGAATTACATTTATACATTCTTACATTCAGCAAAGACCAGATTTGCACAACAATGTACACTGTATTCCTGGGAACCAATTCCATTTCCTTAGTTTCCTATTTTTGTGCTTTATGATTTGTATAAAAGTTGACAAGGATGATTTAAAGTATGTCTACTGTGGGAAACTGACCAGGCAGATGCCTTTTAATGTCTACCTCTCGGAAGTCCAACCTCAGCTATAAGAATATCATCTTCATGTTCATATTGGTCTGACATGAGCCATTGGATAATTTACCTTTAATGACACCAATCAAGCATCAGCTTTATATTTTCAATGTGTTTTTGTGTAATTGAAGATGATGTATACTGAGTGAGTAATGAGAAATCATTGGCAAAAGCATTTTAACAAAGGGTTAATATGGATTTGTTAAAGTAAATTAATGTCAATTTAAGCTTGAGGTTTTCCTTTGTTCAGGAATTCAGGGATATAAAAATATTTGACATTAATATATCTGAAGAATCTCTAACAATTTCAATGCAATGCATTTACTTATGTCTGTACACATTTAAACAATTCAGTTTGCTTAATTGAACCATTTGTAACTTCTATGTCTATCCTCAGAAGTATTTGTCTACTATTTCAGAGTATGTGCTCTTTGTGATGAGTTTGTCAGACTATGGGAAGATGAATGAATTTACTGTGGTGTTGTTTAGCCAATGCCTTTAGTCACCCTTATCTCTCCACAAATGAATTACAGTTTGAAGCTGGAGTATGAGTGGAAATTGGAATCGGGCACCATTCAATGAATTATTAAGCTCTTTCATTTTGTGAAGTTCTGAACACCATACTTTAATTGTCTTCATACATTGAAATGCTTATTATGACAAAGCAGGATGTCATTTAGTAAATCAAGTGCATGAGAGCTACCCTATCTATCCCATTTCTGTTAGTGCTCATTAGTAGATCTGCAATTTATCCCCTGTTGGATGCCCACCAACTTCTCCTTTGTTTTTTATTTTTGCCTCTTACCGCATTTAGGATGAATTTACAGTCACTAATGTGATGAGACTGGATCGATTGTGGTGACAAGCATGGTCACCAGGAGAATCAGCAAATTCCACACTGACTGCCCTTCAGGTCATGATTGAATCTCGATCTCTGGAACTGTAAATACCAAGCTGGTTTTGCACATTGACAAAACTGCCATTGACCAACAGGACTAAATGTTTTCATGCCGATCAATCACAGGTTCTGCTTGCATTCCCATGCACATACTGATACCCACAAATCTCCACAGCTTTCTTCCTGTTCTGCACTACTATACTTCTTTTCAGGACCACCAAAGCTTTGGTACACGTGTTTCAAGCTTCCAAATTTATATGTTTCCAAAGAGAGCTATAAAAGTTGAGTAGTTCCATTTCATTCAAAATATTGCAGCCCTGACCCAACCAATCTATGTTCATCACGTTTTCCACCCAACTAGTCCCAACTTCCTCTATTCGTACCACATCCCACCAAGTCCCATCCGTCTATGTCCTTATTCAAGTGCATGCTTCTTAAGTAATACTATTGTACTTCACTCAGTCACTTCCTCTGGCGGCTCATTGCTTATACTCTCCATCCTCAAGAAATCCCTCCTCCAGAGTCAGCAAACTCTCCGCATACGGAAATGGCTATTTATGTCCTAGTGATCTGAGCTCAATATTTGCATCTTCAATTTCAAACCATATGCCACTCCAGAAAATGTCAATTGACAGGCCTGATGTGTATACGTTGCTCTTCTAATGCAACTTCACCTCTATTTTGCTGTCCAGGACTCCTTCTTGGTCTCTGGTGCTCTCTGTGTTGAACTTTCATGTTCTCGCTGTGACTGCATGGACTCCCCTGGGTAGTTTGATTTCTTCTCAAATCTCAAAGACCCGGGTTGGGAAGTTAATTGGCCTAATGTATAGTGAGTGTTAGATTTCCAGCTGTGGGTAGGAGTTGGAGTGGGGAGAAATTGATGGAAATGTGTGGAGAGTAAAATGGCTTAGAGTAGGATTAGAGTAAAGGAGTAGCTGAGAGTCCACATTGAGCCATGAGGGTCAAAGGACCTGTTTCCATGATGTATTTCTTTCTATGGCTGACTCTGTTATGTAACAATGAGAAAAACACAAAGTGATTGAATTTCTAAGCAATGGTTAATGACTATTTCTTTTAGCTTTTAATAGACAGCAATCTTATTAGTGCATTAGCATCAGAGACATAAGTGATGCATCCCCAATAAGGTCAATTACAATCACCTCAAGTAGCTAATCTGCCACTTGACTCTCAAAGTTCTGTCACATGCAGGGCAACAGGCATAATCATCCCAGAAGAGTTCTAAACCTTAATATCTATACATGATTTCTTTAAACAAGAAAGTAGTAACTTGGGTGAGCATTGCATATAGACTAATGGTAAGACAGAGGAAAAACATGTAAACATATTATAATTTTATAAAAGCAAAACAAAACACTCAGCATGTTGCTAAGCATCAAAGAGAAATGTAATTAATGTTCCAGGTCAAGGACCTTTTATTATTACCGTGTATAAGTGTTGTGAATTAATGAAGGATCAGCACCTAACAGCACTCGTTTTATTTGTGTAATGATTGCTAAGGATGTTTGGCAGCGGAGGATTTTTGTGCAACATACAGCTCTTTGTATAGTTCACTGCCACCTTCAATTAGAACAATCACATCAGGCTGGATCACACATGTACGGTATATCAAACTCAGAGACACTTGTGGCACTGAGAGAGTTTATGTTACACGATCTAACCAGTAAATGGTGACAAGTGTAATAAGCAATATCAGTTTCAAAATGTTCTAACAAAATTAACTTGGTTTTACTGGAAATAATATTTAAGCATATCAAAAAATAATACCATGGTTGACAGTAATGCATTATTAATAATCTAATGTCAGTGTCTTTTCTGTATATATAGATGAACTGGAGTTTTCTGTACCTACTCAAAGTACCTAGGTAGATAATTGTCAAGTGTCAAGAATGGCTCAGCAGCCTATGTCACTATTTTTCTTAAACAGGAAATTCAGTGGAACTCTTACAAATTCATGAGTAGGTTTAATACAGTGGATGAGTCCACACTTAAGACAGCCAATAAATATCCAAATGAAAATCTTATTGAAATTTCTTCATATTGTACTTGGTAAAATGTGGAATTAAAAAAAAAGAAAATACTAGAAATACACATTTAGTCAAGAAGCATCTGTGGAGAGGGAAACCAAATTATTTTCTCAGCTTGATGATCTTTTGTCAGAACAAGGAAAAGGTAAAAATCAAAAACTGTTTTAAGCAGTGAAGAAGGGGTAGTCAAGATGCCCACAATTGACTGGGAACACCAGTCAAAAATAATATTAATAGAGGTGTCATTTAGCTCATTATGATTTGGGTCTGAGATGCCATAGGGCCATTCCAAAGAGATGAAGATTTTTTTTCTCAAATCCATGCTTTCTACCACCATCCTTCACCTACCTACTTACACTTATCTGTATGGCAGCCTTTATGCTTCTGTAGCATATAAGCCACCAATAGTGTACCTTTATAAAGCTGATTGACTTCCCACAATGCTCTAAACTATCCTTTTGTATGAGTACAAGAGAAAAACCAGCAAAGGTTCATACAGCCCAAGCAGAGTCCATGGAAATGGAATGCAACTTTGGGAAAGAGCTGAAAATGTTGGTAACTGTCACTGGGACATTATTGTCTATAAGCCATTCTACCATCATTCCAAAATCAGACAGTAATTGCATCATGGTGTGCATTCATCCAAACATTGCAAAGTGAGAACCCTCCTGGGATTTATTGCTTAGAATGTCCCTGAGGATAGATAGCCTCATAAATGTAGACATCACTTTGGATTGTTCCTCAAACTCATAAAGGCTATCATAGGAGGCAGAACTCATAAATCTTTGTGATGCTTCTATAATAAACACTCTATGACTAGCCTCTATTATATATATGGTCACTTTAAACTGCTTGGCTGTTCCTTTGTTGTACGCTGGCACCTTTTTATTTAAAGGTTATCTGTGTTTGTCACGGATGATTCATTTTGGTTCTTGTTTTCATGAGAAAAAGAATATTATGAGAGAGTAGAGACCACACTGAAAGAAAATGGTCTGGATAATTTGTGCCGTCACCGCTTCATCCAATCTGTAGACATTGATTAATAGAGCAGTGAGTTCAGATAAACTATTACTTTGTTGCAATTAATTTCATAAAGAGCATTTTATTAGTTAACAGTTTTTATTTTTACAATTGGTCAGACATAGTTCAGCTGGTGGGCTGCTTTTCAGAAAGTTGTGCATTTGACTCTCACTGCATTGAATCCAAAATGGAGGCTGTCATATCAAAACTAAGAGTTTTGCAGGTTTGAAGGTGCTATCGTCTCAATGCAAAGTTAATCCAGCCTCTGAGATGGATGTAGAACAAGCTTCTCTTTGGTGTATTGACCTGGTTATTTTCACAATTCTGTTCTGGGTGTTTGTTGTCTTTTTCATTACAACAATGACTGGCTTTGAATTACTGACGTCGGAGAAAGTGCTATCCAAAAAAAAAAGAATCACTTATTATACACAAAAGAAGTCCGGCAGATATTGAAATCAGCACATTCACAAAGCTGCAGGAATTCAGCAGGTCAGGCAGCATCGGTGGAAATGAATAAACTGTTAATGGATTTGGCTGAGACCCTTCTTCAGGACTGGAAAGGAAGAGAGAAGAGAACAAAATAATAGGGTGTGGAGAGGAGCAGGAAGGTAGCTAGAAAGTGATAAGTAAAGCTAGGTGGGTGGGAAAGGTGAAGGGCTGGAGAAGAACGAATCTGATAAGAGAGGAAAGTGGGCCATGGGAGGAAGGCACACAGGGAGAGGTGATAGGCAGGTGAGAAGAAGTGAGAGAGCAGAGTGGAGAATAGGAGAAGAGGGAAGGGGGGAGGGAAAATATTTCTTTTCCAGAAGGAGAAGTTGATATTCATGCCACCAGGTTGGAGGCTGCCCAGACAGAATATAAGGCATTGCTGCTGCACCCTGAGGGTGGCCTCCTTGTGGCACAAGAGGAGGCCATGGACCAACATGTCAGAAGAGATGTCAAGCACCTCTGTTCCATCCGCCAAAAGCGGAAATTCCCAATGGCCACACATTTCAATTCTCATTCCGACATATCAGTCCATGGCCTCCATGGTTTGTTTTATTTTTGCTTTTTGAACCATTCTTTGTAAACTCCAAAGACTGTTGTGCTGAAAATCCCAGGAGATCAACAGTTTCTGGGATACTCAAACCACTCCGTCTAGCACCAAAACTCATTCCACAGTCAATGTCACCTAGATCACATATCCTCCTCATTCTCATGTTTGGTATGAACAACCTGAACTTCTTGACAATGCCTGTATGTTTTTACGCACTGAGTTGCTGCTGCCTGATTGGCTGATGAGTGAGCAGGTGTACAGGAAGCCCCTGAGTGTATAGTGACATAATTTTTCAAAGTAGTCTAAAAAATGGCATAAGACAAACATGCAATTAATCCCTAATGAGCTAATTACATTGATTTTTGTTATTTGGTATCAATGTGCTGAGATTTATTTCAAATGCCAAACCAATCATAATTATTCTATATGCTACTGCAGTTCTGTACAAACTTTAATAAATGAAGCTTGCAAACAAGTGCATTTAAAATAAAGTAATGCCATGGGTGAAGGTTACCTCCATCAGCAACATTATGATTTCTATATGTAAATTGTCTAGTAATCTCTCCTCCCAAAAGGTTTGTGATTAGGAACAGAATGGGTACCTTGCACTATGTTCTTTTTTTTATTTCCTCAGATGTTATGAAAACATGTTACCTTTGTAGTTCTGTTTGTTTAACAACAGGAATCAGGCACTACTTAAAGGTAAATCAAGTGCAACTTTACACTTTTGTTCCAAGAACCTATTAGCACTTCAATCAATTGATCTTAGCTAAATATACAACAGGAAATATCATGGTAGTGTGCAAAAATGAGGCATTTTAATAGAATTAAAATTCTCTTGTGCACCACTGGTTATGTCATTGGAAACATTCAATCTTTATTTATGAGATTCCCAGAACATTGTTGTTGGCTTCCCCTGTGTAAAATCTCTCTTTTGTCAACTTTATTCTCACTCAGAGCAGCATCTGCCAAGCTTCCATGTGCAACACAATTCTGGGTCAATTTCATTCCCAAGCTCACTTGGGTTTCCTTGTATGACAGCACACTATCATTTTCAGCTCATATTATGTTATTAATGTCTTATAAGATCTTCAGTTACAGGCACTTCGCCTAGCAGCCAACCCTTATGGGAGCATAACAAGATTTTGGTAGACTCCTTGAGTCATCTGGGAGTACCATTGAACAAACATCACATGATCAAAGAGCAGAGAAAGAAAGTTAGTGCTCCAAGGGAGAATTCAGAGAGCTCTTGAGAGGCTAGAGAGGAAGAGGCCTTTGCACAAGGTTGCTAGGGAGGTCTCCTAGCCAGTTGAATACACAAGTACCGCTAATGAATGCTTGCATTTTTAGAAAGCCATAGTTCTAGAAAACCTTCATGCCTACTCTGCCTACTACGATCATCTCTCATTCACCTGGTATTTATATGGTGCTGGTTTGGAGAATGGTGAGATGCAAAGGGCTTCAATGCTATTATACGCCAGTCATTGAAAACAAACATGCATATGCAACAAGCATTTAAGAAGGCAAATATATGCAGGTCTTCACTGCAAGACGATTGGAGTACAGGAGCAAAGATGCCTGGCTACAATTATGCAAGATGTTCGTGAGACTGTAATTTAAATATTGTGCACAGCTTTGGTCCCTTTTCTCAAAGGAGATACCACCAGAACAGGCAGTGCAGTGAGCATTCAGTAGATAGCATCCTGACATTTCTGAACTGTCACATAATGAAAGATTAGGCTGAATAAATCTGTAGTCACTGGAATTTAACAGAATGAGAGGGGATTTCTTTGAAACATACAACATTCTGACAGGGTAGACACATTGGATATAAAGAGGATGTTTCTGTTGTTGTGGGGAGGAAACATGTCAAGAACTGGATGTCAACTTCTCAATAAATATTTAGAATTGACAAGAAAAGATTTCTCTTTGCTCACAGGTTGACTGTTAGTCAGTTTATATCTAACTTCTTCCATGGATATAGAGGAGTCAGTGAGCGAATAGCACGTTAAACAAACAGTAGCTTGATTTGTAACATTTTAAATACTATGCTGTGTTTTCACATGTTGCTGATGAAAAATTAAACAGTAGATCTGTTCAATTACTGAAATACAATCTATCTTCTTGAATTTGAATTTAATTATCTGAACTCAAAGATTTTTTTAAAATTTTACCCTTTGATTGTGAAAGCAATTTTTAAACCAAGAGATAAATTTGGAGATAGAGATTTATTGACTTTCTCTACATAAGGAATGACAAGATTTATTTCACCTGACTGAAATGCAGATAGACATTTCTTCAGCAACACACAAAAATGTTGGAGGAACTCAGCAAGTCAGGAAGCTTAAAGCTAAAGCCCTAGCTAACATCAGTCATTATCTTCAACATTCCATCTTTAGGTCTGTGCCATTCCACTGAAACTATGCTTCATTTTGACCATAATCTTGGCCTCGTAGTTCTCCACTCTGGAAATCTGAGGCTAAACTGAGCTGGGTGCATTCACTTACACCAAGAGATTTATTCCATATCTTATCAAAGGACCAAAATGGAAAAAAAATGTTGAAAATTTAGTCTTTGAGCTATGGTGCAGATATTTCTTAGACATGCTTAATTCAATAGCATATAGTGACACTTATAGCTCTGTGGAATTTTTAACCCAATTACATTTTCTATTGCTACACATGTTTACATATTATAAAAGTTAACACATGCTTGGTGTACTTATAGGCTCAAGCCTTTTTACTGCGAATACCATCCCTTTATATAGGAAATTCGAGCAACACACACAAAATGTTGGTGGAGCATTGCAGGCCAGACAGCATCTTCACGACAAGGCACAGTTGACGTTTCGAGCCGAGACCCTTCGTCAGGATTAACTGAAAGAAGAGATAGTAAGAGATTTGAAAGTGGGAGGGGGAGGGGAAGATCCGAAATGATAGGAGAAGACAGGAGGGGGAGGGATAGAGCTAAGAGCTAGAAAGTTGATTGGCAAAAGGGATACAAGGCTGGAGAAGGGAGAGGATCATGGGACGGGAAGCCTAGTGAGAAAGAAAAGGGGAGGGGAGCACCAGAGGAAGATGGAGAGCAGGCAAGGAGTTATTGTGAGAGGGACAGAGAGAGAAAAATGAGAGGAAAAAAGGAAAAAATAAAAAGTAATAAATGAATAAGGGATAGGGTAAGAAGGGGAGGAGGGGCATTAACGGAAGTTAAAGAAGTTGATGTTCATGCCATCAGGTTGGAGGCTACCCAGACGGAATATGAGGTGTTGTTCCTCCAACCTGAGTGTGGCTTCATCTTGACAGTAGAGGAGGCCATGGATAGACATAACAGAATGGGAATAGGACGTGGAATTAAAATGTGTGGCCACTGGGAGATCCTGCTTTCTCTGCCGGACAGAGCGTAGGTGTTCAGCGAAATGGTCTCCCAGTCTGCGTCAGGTCTCAAATGCATCTCTCCCATTTCACGCACATCTGCTCTCACCCCATGCTCCCGCCACCCCACTAGGGATAAGGTTCCCCTTGTCCTCACCTACCACCCCACCAGCCTCCGGGTCCAACATATAATTCTCCGTAACTTCCGCCACCTCCAACGGGATCCCACCACTAAGCACATCTTTCCCTTTCCCCCCACCCCCCCTTTCTGCTTTCCACAGGGATCGCTCCTTACGCGACTCCCTTGTCCATTTGTTCCACCGAACTCCCTCCCGGCACTTATCCTTGTAAGCGGAACAAGTGCTACACATGCCCTTACACTTCCTCCCTCACCACCATTCAAGGCCCCAGACAGTCCTTCCAGGTGAGGCGACACTTCCCCTGTGAGTCAGCTGGTGTGATATACTGCATCCAGTGCTCCCAGTGTGGCGTTCTGTATATTGGTGAGACCCGGCACAGACTGGGAGACCATTTCGATGAACACCTATGCTCTGTCCGCCAGAGAAAGCAGGATCTCCCAGTGGCCACACATTTTAATTCTACGTCCCATTCCTTTTCTGATATGTCTATCCATGGCCTCCTCTACTGTCAAGATGAAGCCACACTCAGGTTGGAGGAACAACACCTTATATTCTGTATGGGTAGCCTCCAACCTGATGGCATGAACATTGACTTCTCTAACTTCTGTTAATGTCCCTCCTCCCCTTCTTACCCTATCCCTTATTCATTTATTACTTTTTATTTTTTCCTTTTTTCCTCTCATTTTTCTCTCTCTGTCCCTCTCACAATAACTCCTTGCCTGCTCTCCATCTTCCTCTGGTGCTCCCCTCCCCTTTTCTTTCTCCCTAGGCTTCCCGTCCCATGATCCTCTCCCTTCTCGAGCCTTGTATCCCTTTTGCCAATCAACTTTCTAGCTCTTAGCTCCATCCCTCCCCCTCCTGTCTTTTCCTATCATTTTGGATCTCCTCCTCCCCCTCCCACTTTCAAATCTCTTACTATCTCTTCTTTCAGTTAGTCCTGATGAAGGGTCTTGGCCCGAAACGTCGACTGTGCTTCTTCCTATGTATGCTGTTTGGCCTGCTGCGTTCCACCAGCATTTTGTGTGTGTTGCTTGAATTTCCAGCATCTGCAGATTTCCTTGTGTTTGCGTCTTTCTACAGGAAATAAGCAGATACCTCCCTTCATGTTATACATCTAACAGTCAAGTACAACAATAAATGGACCACCCTTTTAAAATAGGAGTTTATTAAACTAGATGTGTTACCTATATATTCTTTTTTAACTGAAAAAATAATGATTCAGTTTGTGAATAAGTAAGGTGCTGGTAACTAACAGTGATTAATTCTTATGCTTTTTCTATTGGAAGTAGACTACAGGCATTTAAAATGTACTAAGTATTTGTTTTCATCAAATATATCTGTGAATACTATTAACATCAGAAGTTAGAGTTAGCCATGCACAATTTAATTCGTTAAGTAATGAAATACTTTGCCATTGTTAACAATGGTATATTTAGTGACTGGACTAGTTTTGGAAAGTCTGGACCTCTGATCTAGATATAGGAATCCGTAGCAGCTGTGGAATTCAAATTTGAGTAATGAACTAAAGGATAGAATAGGTAAAAAAAAGTCATAGTCATGGAGAAGTACAGCATAGATACAGGCCCTTCAGCCCATCTAGTCCACACTGAAACCACTTAAACTGTGGCTACTCCCATCAATCTGCACTTGGACCTTAGCTTTCAATACCCCTACCACCTTTGCACCTATCCAAACTTCTCTTCGATGTTGAAATCAAACTTGCATGCACCACTTGTGCTGGATTTATATTCCACACTCTCACGACCCTCTAAGTGAAGACGTTTCCCCTCAAGTTCCCCTTAAACTTCTCATCTCTCATACAACTGGTTAAGGCGTTAGCCTAGTGATCTGAAGGTCGCTAGTTCGAGCCTCAGCTGAGGCAACGTGTTGTGTCCTTGAGCAAGGCACTTAACCACACATTGCTCTGCGACGACACTGGTGCCAAGCTATATCGGCCCTAGTGCCCTTCCCTTGGACAACATTGGTGGCGTGGAGAGGGGTAACTTGCAGCATGGGCAACTGCTGGTCTTTCATACAACCTTGCCCAGGCCTGTGCCCTGGAAACCTTCCAAGGCACAAATCCTTGGTCTCACGAGACTAACGGATGCCTATATATATATTTTTTTTTTACATACTTAATCTATGACCTTTTGTTGTAGTCCCACCCAACCTCAGTGGAAAAAGCCTGCGAACATTTACCCTTTCTATATCCCTCATAAGTCTGTAAACCTCTATCAAACCTCCTTTTAATCTTCGACATTCTAAAGAATACAGATCTAACCTTTCCAATCTTTCCCTATAACTCAGGTCCTTCATACCCGGCAGCATCCTTGTAAATTTTCTCTGCACTCTTTCTACTTTGTTTACATCTTTCCTGTAAGTAGGTGACAAAAACTGCACACAATCCTCCAAATTAAGCCTCACCTTCGTTTTATACAGCTTCAACGTAACTTTCTATTTCCTGTACTCAGTACTTTGACTTATGAAGGACAATGTGCCAAAACCTTTCTTTACAACCCTATCTGTGATGCCACTTTCAAAAAAAATATGGACCTGTATTCCCGGATCCATATGTTCTACCACACATCTTAGTGCCCTACTGTTCACCGTGTAAGACCTACCTGGTTGGTTCTACTGAAGTTCAAAATCTCACACTTGTCTGCATTATGTTCCATTTGCCATTTTTCAGTCCATTTTTCCAACTGATGCAGACCCCTCTGCAAATCATGATAGCCTTCCTCACGGTCCACTACATCCGCAAATTTGGTGTCATCTGAAAATCTGTCGATCCAGTTAACCACATTATCAGTCAGATCATTGATATAGAAGACAAACAACAACAGACTCAGCACTAATCACTGCAGCACACCATGTCACAGGCTTCCAGTCAGAGAAGCAACCCTCTAGTATCGGTGTCTGGCTTCTCCCAAAAAGCCAATGTCTAATCCAATTTACTACTTTATCCTAAATGCTGAGCAATCAAACCTTCTTGACCACCCTCCAATGCAGAACCATGTAAAATCCCTTACTAAAGTCCATGTAGACAACATCCACTGCATTGCCTTCATACACTTTTCTAGAAACTTACTCGAAAAATTCTTTAAGAGAGCCATGCTGACTATCCTTAATCAGTCCATGTCTATCCAAATACTAATATATCCAGTTCCTTAGAATATCTTCCAATAACTTTCCCACAATTGATGTCAGACTCACTGGCCTATAATTTCCTGATTGATGTTTAGAGCCTTTTTTAAGCAGCGAAACAACATTAGCTATCTTCCAATCCTCTAGTACTTCTCCTGTCACTTATGATATTTTAAATATCTCTGTTAGGGTCCCAGCAATTTCTGCACTTTCCTCCTGTACGGTTTGAGGGAGCACCTTGTCAGGCCCTGGGGATTTATCCACCCTGATTTGCCTCAGGATAGCAAATACCTCCTTCTCTAAAATCTGTGCAGGGTCCATGAAGTTGAGGCCATAGAACCATAGAAACTATAGAAAAACTACAGCACAGAAACAGGCCTTTTGGCCCTTCTTGGCTGTGCCGAACTATTTTCTGCCTAGTCCCGCTGACCTGCACATGGACCATATCCCTCCATACACCTCCCATCCATGTATCCGTCCAATTTATTCTTAAATGTTAAAAAAGAACCCACATTTACCACCTCGTCTGGCAGCTCATTCCACACTCCCACCACTCTCTGTGTGAAGAGGCCCCCCTTAATTTTCCCTTTAAACTTTTCCCCCCTCACCCTTGTCCTCTGGTTTTTCTCTCCCCTTGCCTCAGTGGAAAAAGCCTGCTTGCATTCACTATCTATACCATCATAATTTTATATACCTCTATCAAATCTCCCCTCATTCTACTACTCTCCAGGGAATAAAGTCCTAACCTATTCAACCTTTCTCTGTAACTGAGTTTCTCAAGTCCCGGCAACATCCTTGTAAACCTTCTCTGCACTCTTTCAACCTTATTAATATCCTTCCTGTAATCTGGTGACCAAAACTGAACACAATACTCCAGATTCGGCCTCACCAATGCCTTATACAACCTCATCATAACATTCCAGCTCTTATACTCAATACCTTGATTAATAAAGGCCAATGTACCAAAACAACACACATCAAAGTTGCTGGTGAACGCAGCAGGCCAGGCAGCATCTCTAGGAAGAGGTACAGTCGACGTTTCAGGCCGAGACCCTTCGTCAGGACTAACTGAAGGAAGAGTTAGTAAGAGATTTGAAAGTGGGAGGGGGAGGGGGAGGGGAGATCCAAAATGATAGGAGAAGACAGGAGGGGGAGGGATGGACCAAGAGCTGGACAGGTGATTGGCAAAGGGGATATGAGAGGATCATGGGACGGGAGGTCTGGGGAGAAAGACAAGGGGAGGGAGAAAACCAAAGGATGGGCAAGGGGTATAGTCAGAAGGACAGAGGGAGAAAAAGGAGAGTGAGAGAAAGAATGAGTGTATAAAAATAAATAACGGATGGGGTACGAGGGGGAGGTGGGGCATTAGCGGAAGTTAGAGAAGTCGATGTTCATGCCATCAGGTTGGAGGCTACGCAGACGGAATATAAGGTGTTGTTCCTCCAACCTGAGTGTGGCTTCATCTTTACAGTAGAGGAGGCCGTGGATAGACATGTCAGAATGCGAATGGGATGTGGAATTAAAATGTGTGACCACAGGGAGATCCTGCTTTCTCTGGTGGACAGAGCGTAGGTGTTCAGCAAAGCGGTCTCCCAGTCTATGTCAGGTCTCGCCAATATATAGAAGGCCACATCGAGAGCACCGGACACAGTATATCACCCCAGCCGACTCACAGGTGAAGTTTCGCCTCAACTGGAAGGACTGTCTGGGGCCCTAAATGGTGGTAAGGGAGGAAGTGTAAGGGCATGTGTAGCACTTGTTCTGCTTACAAGGATAAGTGCCAGGAGGGAGATCAGTGGGGAGGGATTGGGGGGACGAATGGACAAGGGAGTCGCCTAGGGAGAGATCCCTGCGGAAAGCATTGGGGGGGGGAGGGAAAGATGTGCTTAGTGGTGGGATCCCATTGGAGGTGGCGGAGGTTACGGAGAATAATATGTTGGACCCGGAGGCTGGTGGGGTGGTAGGTGAGGACCAGGGGAACCCTATTCCTAGTGGGGTGGCGGGAGGATGGAGTGAGAGCAGATGTGCGTGAATTGGGGGAGATGAGTTTGAGAGCAGAGTTGAGAGTGGAGGAAGGGAAGCCCCTTTCTTTAAAAAAGGAGGACATCTCCCTCATCCTGGAATGAAAAGCCTCATCCTGAGAGCAGATGCGGCGGAGACGGAGGAATTGCGAGAAGGGGATGGCATTTTTGCAAGAGACAGGGTGAGAAGAGGAATAGTCCAGATAGCTGTGAGAGTCAGTAGGCTTATAGTAGACATCAGTGGATAAGCTGTCTCCAGAGACAGAGACAGAAAGATCTAGAAAGGGGAGGGAGGTGTTGGAAATGGACCAGGTAAACTTGAGGGCAGGGTGAAAGTTGGAGGCAAAGTTAATAAAGTCAACGAGCTCAGCATGCATGCAGGAAGCTGCGCCAATGCAGTCGTCGATGTAGCGAAGGAAAAGTGGGGGACAGATACCAGAATAGGCACGAAACATAGATTGTTCCACAAAGCCAACAAAAAGGCAGGCAGAGCTAGGACCCATACAGGTGCCCATAGCTACACCTTTAGTTTGGAGGAAGTGGGAGGAGCCAAAGGAGAAATTAATGTACCAAAAGCTCTCTTTATGATCCTATCTACCTGTGACGCCTCTTTTAGGGAATTTTGTATCTGTATTACCAGATTCCTCTGTTCTACTGCACTCCTCAGTAGCACTCCTCAGTAACTTACCATTTACCCTGCATGTTCTACCTTGGTTTGTCCTTCCAAAGTGCAGTACCTCATACTTGTCTGTATTAAACTCCATCTGCCATTTTTCAGCCCATTTTCCATCTGGTCCAAGTCCTTCTGTAGGCTCTGAAAACCTTCCTCACTGTCCACTACACCTCCAATCTTTGTATCATCAGCAAATTTGCTGATCCAATTTACCACATTATCATCCAGATCATTGATATAGATGACAAATAACAATGGACCCAGCACTGATCCCTGTGGCACACCACTAGTCACAGGTCTCCACTCGGAGAAGCAATTCTCTACTACCACTCTTTGGCTTCTTCCACTGAGCCAATGTCTAATCCAATTTACCAGCTCTCCATGTATTCCTAGCGACTGAATTTTCCTAACTAACCTCCCATGCGGGCCCTTGTCAAAGGTTTTACTGAGGTCCATGTAGACAATATCCACTGTCTTCCCCTCATCCACTTTCCTGGTAACCTCCTCGAAAAACTCCAATAGATTGGTGAAACATGACCTACCACGCACAAAGCCATGTTGACTCTCCCTAATTAAGTCCCTGTCTATCCAAATGCTTGTAGATTCTGTCTCTTAGTACTCCCTCCAATAACTTACCCACTACCAACGTCAAATTTACCAGCCTATAATTTCCTGGATTACTTTTCGATCCTTTTTTAAACAATGTAACAACATGAGCTACTCTCCAATCCTCCGGCACCTCACCCGCAGACACCGACATTTTAAATCTATCTGCCAGGGCCTCTGCAATTTCAACACTAGTCTCCTTCAAGGTCTGAAGGGAATACCTTGTCAGGTCCTGGGGATTTATCCACTTTAATTTTCCTCAAGATAGCAAGCACCTCCTCCTTTTCAATTTGTACAGTTTCCATGATCTCACTACTTGTTTCCCTTAATTCCATAGACTTCATGCCAGTTTCCTTAGTAAATACAGATGCAAAAAACCCATTTAAGATCTCCCCCATTTCTTTTGGTTCCCCACATAGCTGACCACTCTGATCTTTAAGAGGACCAATTTTATCCCTTACAATCCTTTTACTCTTAATATACTTGTAATATCTTTGGATTATCCTTCACTTTGACTGCCAAGGCAATCTCATGTCTTCTTTTAGCCCTCCTGATTTCTTTCTTAAGTATTTTCTTGCACTTTTTATACTCCTCAAGCACCTTATTTACTCCATGTTTCCTATACATGTCATACAACTCTCTCTCCTTCTTTATCAGAGTTGCAATATCCCTTGAGAACCAAGGTTCCTTATTCCTATTCACTTTGCCTTTAATCCTGACAGGAACATACAAGCTCTGCACTCTCAAAATTTCCCCTTTGAAGATTTCCCACTTACTGATCACATCCTTGCCAGAGGACAACCTGTCCCAATCCACGCTTTTTAGATCCTTTCTCATTTCTTCAAATTTGGCCTTCTTCCACACTTTGCCACACTTCTATAGATTCTGTATCCATCTCTTGCGTAAATACAGATAAACAGAATCTATTTAAGATTTCTTCACCTGTTTTTGCTTCGAAAATGGTTTACCAGTTTGGTCTTCCAGAGGACCAATTTTGTTCCTTACAATCCTTTTGCTTCTAATCTATCTGTAGAACCCCTTAGGATTCTCCTTCACTTTGTCTACCAGAGTAACTTCATGCCATCTTTTAACCCTCCTGATTTTTTTCTTAAGTGTTCTCTTGCATTTTTTATACTCCATAAGCACCTCATTTGTCCTACTTGCCTATACCTGCTATGCACCTCCTTTTTCTCCTAACCAGGGCCTCAATATCTCTTGAAAACCAAGGTTCCCCACATTTGTTATCTTTATCTTTTATTCTGACACACACATACAAGTTTTGTACTCTCAAAATATTGTTCTTGAAGGCCTCCCACTTTCCAATTACACCTTTGCCAGAAAATAGCCTGTCCCATTCCACACATGCCACATCATGTCTAATACCATTAAACCTGTTTTTTTTTTCCAATTTAGAACCTCAACCGGCGTACCAGACCTATCTTTTTGCATACTTACCTTGAAACTAATGGTGTTGTGGCACTGGATGCAAAGTGTTCCCCTGCACAAACATCTGTCACCTGCCCTGTCTCAATCCCTAATGGCAGATCCAGTATTGCACACTCTCTCATTGGGAATTCTACGTACTAATGAAGGAACCTTTTCTGAACACATTTGGCAAATGTTCTCCCATCTAGTCCTTTTACAGTATTTGTTTCCCAGTCAATATGTGGAAAGTTAAAATCATTTACTATAACAACCTTATGATTCTTGCAACATTCTACAATTTCTTTACAAATTTGATCCTCTAAATCCCTAGGACTGTTGGATTGTCTGTAATATAGCCCCATTAACATGCTCATACCTTTCTTATTTCTCAGTTCAATCCATAATGCCTCACTAATTGACTTATCCAATCAGTTCTAGACAGAGCACTGCTGTGATATTTTTCCTGTTTAGTAACACCACTCCTCCTCATTTAATCCCTCCCACTCTCTCACATCTAAAACAACGGAACCCCAGAATATTGAGCTGCCAGTCCTGCTCCTCCTGCAATAAAGTCTCACTAATGGCAATGATGACATAATTCCAGGTGTTGATCCATGCCCTGAACTCATCTGCTTTGCTTCCAATACTTTTTGCATTGAAATATATGCAGCTCAGAACACTAGTTACACCACGCTCAATCTTATGATTCCAACTTTGTCTGAGATCTTACCAACATCTGCCTTCATAAACTCTCCGCTAACAGTTCTAACACTCTGGTTCCATCCCAGCATCTCTAGTTTAAACCCTACCACACAGCAATACCAAACTTTCTCACTAGGATATTAGTGTACTTCGAGTTCAGGTACAAACTGTCCCTTCTGTACACATTCCACCTTCCCTGGAAGAGAGCCCAATTATCTAAAAATCTTATGCCCTCCCTACTACACCAACTCTTTAGTCATGTGTTAAACTGTATAATCTTCCTAGTTCTGGTCTCACTAGCACGTAGCACCCTGAGATCACAACCCTGAAGTTCCTGCCCTTTAACTTAGCAGAACTCATCGAACTCTCTACGCAGAAGCTTGTCACTCATCCTACCCATGTCATTGGTAACTACCTCTGGCTGTTCACCATCCCACTTAAGAATGCTGAGGATTCAATCCTGGTACCCAGAAGGCAACATACCATCTGGGAATCCCGTTCTCACTCACAGAACCTCCTGTCCATTCCCCTAACTAATAAATCCCCTATCACCACAGCGCTCCTCTTCTCTCCACTTTGCTTCTGAGTCACAGAGTTAGACTCAGTGCCAGAGTGCCAGACACTGTGATTTTCCTCTGTTATGTCACCCCTCCCCACCCCCATCAGAATCCAAAGTGTTGTTGTTGAGAGGACTGGCCAGAGGGGTACTCTGTACTAACTGTTTAACCCCTTTCCCCTTCCTAACTGTCAGCAAGTTTCCTGTGTCCTGCATCTTGGGCGAAACTACCTCTCTATATGTCCTATCTGTCACCCCTTCAGCCTCTTGAATGATCCAGAGTTCATCCAGTTCCAGCTCCAACTCCTTATCGCGGATTGTTAGAAGCTGCAGCTGGATGCACTTCTCGCAGCTGTAGTTGTCAGGGACATTGGAGGTCTCCCCGTCTTTCCAAATCCCACAAGAGGAGCACTCAACCATCCTGCCTGGTATCTCTACTGTCCTAACTGAGCAGAAATGAGAAAACAAAGGGAAAAAAAACCTTTTTTTTTGCTGGTCAGAGCTCAATAACTGGTCATGAAATGACAAGATTATTATGAGAACCTAACGGATTCGCGGTTATCTTTCAGAGAAGGAAATTTGCAGTCCTTATAATATCTACCTTATATGTTCCTCCAGATACAGCTACCAATGCAATTGACACTTAACATCCTGCATGGTACAGGGACATTTAAGAATAGACATTGCCAATCATGTCCATGTCTGTGAACAAATCCATCAATATTCCATAAAAACTTACTATAAGCAATAGTTGCTGATTGTTAGGGTCTGACTTCAGGGTGGATTGGATTAGCACATTGATTAGCCTTCTTTTGGATTTGAATTTTAATTAGGACTAATGACATAAACTATTTTAAATGCCAATTGGAAACCTAAGAGTCAGCTTGCCTCATTAGCACTTCTCTAATAATTTAGAACCTCGACACCTTGGTGCAGCACCAATACAAATTAGGTGGTGTCATTTACTTTTGGTATTATCAGATTTTAAGTACCATTCAGTTTTACTGGATGGTATTTAATTGTCATAGTATGAATTAGAACAGAGATATTTCCCATTTATCTCATCTCCCATTATAGTTTAACTGGTGACAGGCCCATCCCCACCGGTTGCTATTCCCTTGTGTTATACAGTGACATATCCATCCCCACTGTTACTGTACCCCAATGTTATACAGTGATAGTTAAAAAAATACTATTTTTAATGAAGTTAAAGGCTTAAAAATATTATGTCAATAAGTTACAATGTACTTTAAGTAATTTTAAGTTAAGAAGTAAAAAACCTAAATAAAAAGTTAAAAGTACTATTTTTAAAACATTTCTTGAATATTCTTAGCAGAACACCAGACATTTAAGTTCAACTTTATTGTCATCTGACTGTACATGTATACAACCAAACAAAACAATATTCCTCCAGACCACAGTGCACTCACAACACATATGTCACAAATTGCACATACAGTAAACCAAAATATTACCATAAATACATTAATAAAATAAAATACAATTATAATTCACAATGTATAGAGTGTGCAGGACAAGTAAACAGACCTTTGACCTCAGTGGTGGCAGGGTATTTAATAGTCTCACAGTCTGAGGGAAGAGGTTGTTACCCAATATGGCATTCTGATTCCTGATGCTTCTGTATCTCCTTCCTGGTGATAGTAGATCAAATAGGTGGTGGTGTATGGGGTGTCAGGGAGGGGTAGCACCTCTGGTGGGGGAACATGTCGCGTCCTTTTCAAGGCGGTTAGTCCACCTTTGGTCCCCACCTGGCACTCAGCTCTTACCTGTGGCTCCCCGTAGTTGTTTGCATGCGACAGTGGCCACACCCCGGCAACGGCTTCGACAAGCCTGCTAAACCAGGTGATGGTAGCCGACGGGTCTCAACCCTCGGTGAGATAAGGGAGTTGGCTATCCCAGACAGATTCCGGCGGATTGAGCGGGCGAGCCCAAAGGTCCAACGGTCAAGAAGGCAGTCTCTGCAAGCGTCGTGGAAGGTGTAGAGCAGGACAAGACACAGAAGATGTCCTGGTCATCCACTGCGCCTAGCCCTATCTCCAGTCATCTCCACTCTGTCTTGCCGCTGGATCCAGATGAGAATTGAGAAGAGAGAGTGAGGTTGACGCTGCGCAACTCTCCCTCACTTAAATCCAAATCACATGCTAGTCTCGACACCATCATAATGGTGTCGAGGTCCTCATTGACATCAACGATGGACGAACACTAGATCAAATAAGTTGTGGGATGGGTGGTAGGGATCCTGAACACTGCTTCAGGCCCTTCTTCTGCAACATTCCCAGTAAAATGTCACAAGCAGTGAGGAGGGAGACCCCAGTGATCCTCTTGGCAGTTTTTAATATCACCTGTAGAGTCTTGTTTTCCGATGCCTTGCGCTTTCCATACCACCCAATGACGCAGCCTGAGAGGACAATGTCTCTGGTGCTCCTGTAGAAAGTTAGAATCAGGGCAGAGAGCCTTGCAAGCCTCAGTCTCCCCAGAAAGTGTATTCACTGCTCTGCTTTCATGACTAGTGAGCAGGTGTTGTGGGTCCAGGTTAAGGCCATTAATTATGTACACATCAAGGGACTTTGTGCTCATCACTTTCCACAGAAGAAAACGTCAAGCTCTATTCTTCCACAGAAGAAAACGTCAAGCTCTATTCTTATTCATAAAACATGTTTCTGAAGCTATTGCATTGGAACATTTAAGTTTTAAGCTTCTCTTCTCATCTCTCTGATACAGGACAAAATTAATGCAATCTTCAGTTTAGGAAATTTGAACATTCACATTTTAACATCATGCTGATTGATATTACTGATTTCTATCTGCCTGTGTTTTCATCCTGTGACTTTGTATGCGATTTATCTACCTTAATGAACCTTGACAAACATATAACTCACTTGGAATAACTCACCATCATTAACTTCACATATACACAACACAAATATTGAGAAATCTATTTCTGTCCAAAATTCTTCAGTAATGGTGTTTGCGACACATAGAGAAGCTCATCTAAACCCTTTGATGTTTGAGGAATTACCTTCAAAGGAGAAAGAAAATCACAGAATGTTACTGAAGAACTGAAATCCCTTGATCTTTTGCCTTCCACATTTGTTTTGGATTATATAACCCTTGGAAATCCCTTGCAAATTCTTTCTTTTTCAATTGCCAGCGAACAGGAATTAAAGTTTTAAAAATTTACTTTTTTTCTAACTGATTAGTCATCAACTTCTGGAGTAATCTACTTCTGGACTGGAGGGTTTAATAGCCTGATAATTTTTACCATTTTCAATTAATATTGAATGTTCTGTGAAATCCTGCTGAAAATTTTGAAAGCAAAATATTGCAGGTTTTGTAAATTCATTATAATGAAAGCTAATGCTGATAATATTTAAAATTTCAAGCAGCATAAATTGAGAGAAAAGGGGTGTTAACATTTTAAGTTGACCATCTTTTCTCAGAACTGAGAAAAGTTAAAAATAAAACAAACAGAAGATAATGAAGCTGTGGCCTTCAGGAGATGACACCTTATGTCAGATTATCCTTCCTCCCAATCCCATCTCTTTCTCATCCACTCCCTCTACCCACAGCAATATCAGGTCACATTTCAAAGAGATCTGCTGGCACCAAATATTTTGATTAATGGAGAGTCTGGTAACTTCAATATAGTGCAGTCTTTGTTTTATTGCAAATTATTTATAAAGGTTATGGTTGTAACCTTTTGATTTGATTAGAACAAGCTACACAAAATCATGTTCTGTAAGGGTGATGCTGAAATGATCCATGCATTAGGCGAATAGTGACAGAAGGTGCCTGAAACAATTTCCTGATGGATAGGACCTGAGAACAAAATGGTTACAGCATCCATTTTACGCACAGTTTACAGAAAAGAACAAAATGTCATTTCATAAATTTGCTCCACCTGAGCTGAATATTTGAAGTAATCCAGAAGTTATCTTTGTTCTGAAATGTTTATCAGATATGGAGAACTAGTAAATAGCAACTGAAAGAACTTTTAATGGGATTTGGTCCATTCCTTCAGATTTTAATCATTAGTGATAGAGCTATAGAATTTGAAGCAGATTTATTATCACTGATATAGATGTGAAACTTGTTGTTTTGCATCCCCAGTACAGTGCAAAGGCATAAAATTTTATCAATTACAGAAATAAATAAATTGTGCAAAATGGAAGGAGTAATGAGTTCATGGGTTCATAATGGCAGCGGGGAAGAAGCTGTTCCTAATTCATTAAGTGTGGACCTTCAGGTTCCTGATCCTCCTCCAGGATGGTAGTAACAAGAAGAAACCAAGTTCTAGATTGTGAGGGTCTCTTCTTGAGACATCACCTCTTAAAGATATGTGTCATAAAGCCATAGAGCACGGAAGCAGGCCTTTTGGCCTTACTCTTCCATGCTGATATTGATGCCAACGAGCTAATCCCATTTGCCTGCATTTGGACCCTCTAGCCCTCTGAACCCCTTCTATCCATGTACTCATCCAGGTAGATTTTAGATGTTCACAACGTACCTATTTCAATCACTACTTCTGGCAGTTCAGTCTACGTACACTCCACCTTTGGGATTGTGTCCTGATGACCCTATTAAATTTCTTGCCTTTGATCTTAAACCTATGCCTCTTGCTTGTAGCACCTCCTTCCCGGGAAAAAAGATTACTTTCACCCTGTCTTATATACTGTTTCTCTATCTGGTCACCCATCAACCCCCTATATTTCAGGGATTAAATTCCTAGTCTATGCAACCTTTCCTGGTAACTCAGACTCTCAAATCCATGGAACATCTTGGTAAATCTTTTCTGCACTATTTCTAGTTTAATACCATCTTTCCTAGAATAAGGTCTCCTAAGCTGTACACAATACTCCAAGTGTATCCTCACCAGCATCTTATATAGGAGGGAGGGAACGTCGACTCAGACCATGAGAGGCCTGCGTCGGGCATTTTCATGCCTTACAAGGCACAGATTGGAAGTCTGTGTGGGGCGCCACTCCTTGCACAGACATGAGAGCAATGTGTGGTTAAGTGCCTTGCTCAAGGACACAAACACACTGCCACAGCTGAGGCTCAAACTAGCGACCTTCAGATCACTAGACGAATGCCTTAACCACTTGGCTACGTGCCCAACACAGGTTATATCTTATATAACTGCATCATAACTGCCCAAATCCTGTACTCAATGCCCTGACTGATGAAGGCGAGTGTGATACACATTTTCTTCATCACCCTATTAACTTATGATGCTACTTTTAATGACTCACAATACTGTGAAAATGTCTTAGTCATAAATATATAGTTAGGGTGCCTAAGACTTTCACACAGTACTGTGTATGTTAATGTGGAGTGGAGAGTAAGTCTGTAAATCTGGCGGGACCAAAGGATGTTGGGAATGGTGAGGGTCGAGCGCCGCAGGAGGGGTGTGGGAAAGGTGGCAGAGACGAAATGCAAGGTCTGGGGGTTGGTGTGGGTGCAGACACACCCACCCCTGAGACACCAAGCAAAATCATTCAATTCGAAGCAATTGGTTTGTTGATCATTACCAAATGTTGTTCTAGTGCTTCCCACTCTCAGTCCACAATAAAGACCCACATCAGAAACACATTTATCATCACACACATGGAGTATGTCATAAAATTTGTTCTTTTTTGTGGTGGATAAGGATAGGGCATTCACTGCTCTACTCTCATCTACCCCCAAGACTACCTCCTTGAAGAACTTCAAGAGGTTTGTCAGATGTGACTTCCCATTGTTACGTACCCCGTAACTGGGTTGCCAAACCAGCAGAAATGGATCGCTCAGTTGGAGTCTGGATTATTAGAACTAAGAAAGTTTTATTAAAGAAACAAGCAACACAGTACTCTAATCAAAAGGATAATGAATGCAACAGTTCAGCAATGAGAAACATACATGTACACAGAATTCAGATAACAGGATCAATCAAGCTCTATCGTTGTCTAGGGGTAAAACACCAGTTTCAAAGTGATGCAAAGTTCAGTTCAATTTAGTTCAGTTCAGTTCACAGTAATCGCTGCCGTGGGAAATGGACAGTGTGGGGGAAGGAGAGAGAGAGCAAAACGAATGAATATTCAAGGCTTCCCCACAGACCTTCGCAGTCAGCTTTCGGGCGAGTCCTTTGTGATGTCATCTGAGGTCACTGACCGTGACCCCTCCGTTTCCAAATACGATCATTTCTCTGCGGTGAACCCGACACCCAGGCAAGGGTGGACACACACCAGGTTCCCGCCGATCGTGCCCTTCCACCCTGAGCGTCTATGGCCTGGTCCCGTAACTGGCCTTCCAAAACTTCCCACCGACTTGTGAGAGACGCACCGCTTCCAGGGTCTCGTTACCTCGGGTGTCGGGTGTGTCTTGCCTTAGCAAACCTGTCCCTTTTTATCCCCCTGCTGGGGTATCGCCTGTCCATCACTTCAAACAGTTCAGGGTTCAAAGGGGGAGCCGATCTTGACAGTTATCTCCTTCTGTTACTCTCTCTCCTGTCCCTTCATTAACATCTCCAAATGCTGCTCCATTGTTTTCCTTATCTCTCTCTCTCCTGAAGACAGGTGGCAGACCAACTGCTGATCCCACTGGTGCCAGCACAGGACAGCTACATCTTAAACTATGTGTATTCTTGTCACACTTCCCCCCTTTAAGGATTTTTACCGGGGTAAAAATTACACACGTGAATACATTATTTGATACACACAAATATACATCTTTATCAGCTATTTGGCTAATACAGCAAGTTTGAAGTTGTCAACACCTGACAGACAGTCAGCCATCACATTTTCTGTTCCTTTTATATGTGTTATCAATAATCCCTTAGACCAGGCTCCAATTTAACAAACTTCATAGTGGCCAAAAACACTGATGAATTGCGGTCAATGTAACCTCTCATTGGGTTTCGTCCCGGACCACAATAACAAGGGTCGTCCCATTCCAACTTAGTTTTCTCTCGCAAGGGCTTAGTAGGAGGGGGAGGGGTAGTAACCGCAGAGTTATTGCAAAACTTCCTACAATACCCCACCATCTCCAAGAGCCTTCTGAGGGCCCTCTTGTCTGTCGGGGTTGGGATGTCAGAGATAGCCTGCACTGTAGCTTGCATCGCTGCCAGCTGCCCCTGTGCCACCACAATTCCCAGGTAAGTGACCTTCGTGTGGCCGAACTCATTTTTTCAAGGTTCACTATCAAGCTGGCTTCAGACAGCCGTATTACATCGCCAATGCACACCTCTGTGTTCGTCAGCCTGTTAGTCACTGAATTACTCATTCTATATGGATGTTGCTCGCTAGGCTGACCTACTGTAACAGACACCACCCAATGTCCCAGTTCTTTGCATCGCCTCGGGACAATCAAACACACGTGTGCGAGTCGTTTAATTACTTCTCCTAAAGAGTCACTTTGTTCGGGGATTAAAGGAGAGACCTTATCAGCAGAGCTGGCCAAAACAATAGCCTTCTCCCATCTGGTCGATACCATACTCATCTTTTCAAAATGTTTTTTTCTCTTATCAGGGGGCCCCTAGCTTCATTGATTTCCGCGCTAACACCGACTAGGTTTGTTAACATATCAAAAGCCTGTGACCGTCTCAGTTCGCGTCGGCCATAATGAATAACATCCTTCCTCCAGTGCAGCCGGTAAACCTCTTTCATGATTGCACCAACTGTTTCCTCCAGCACCGCAAAATGTCCACTGGGGGGTACCTTCTGGGCCAGGTTAAAAATCTCATCCCCATAACTCTTTTGCACCACCCCCCATTCCTCATCTGCGGGTATGGTACTTGGTTTCCCTTTCTTCCTTAGCACTTCCTCCTCCACACAATAGCCTACTGGTTCCCTTGTTAATTCTGTGTCAGAGAGAGCTGTCTCTGCCAAAACCATCAGCCCCTCGTCTCGCTCCTGCGTCTGCACAAATTCTTTCCTGGCTAATGCTAAGTCTGTCTCAGCTCCCTCACTACCTCCTGTTTCACTACACTCCTTCTTTTCACTTTCTACCCCCTTCTCGTACAAGGCTGGCAGAAGCATCTCAGCTAAATTTATTACTGCAGTCCCGTGATGAACCTGTGAGTCCATGGGCAGGGCCTCAATGCTGGCAGGCTGACCTGTCAATCTCATGGCTGGGAACACGATTCCCCCGGCGAGGTCATTACTGAGCAGGACTTCCACGCCTTTCATCGGTAATTCGGGCCTCACCCCGATCGTGACTAGTCCAGAGACCAGGTTGCTTTGTAAGTGTATCTGGTGCAAAGGGACGGCCTCTGTCCCTTCCCCAATACCTTTGACCTTGACCTCCCCAGTCTGGGTCTCTGAGCTAAACGCTAATACACTCTTCAGTATTAGTGACTGACACGCTCCCGTGTCTCTCCAGATCTGCACTGGAACTGGTTTTAACCCCTCCTTCACTGACACCAATCCGGCCGAGATAAACTTCTCACGCCCTTCCTGAACTTTGGCAGACCTGTCCTCTTCTAGCGGTTCGTTTACCAGCTCGATACAGCCAGTCAAAATCACCGTTTTTCCTTTTCCCGTCTCCTTCTTTGGGGCAAAGCACCTGGACACAAAGTGTCCGACTTTCCCGCAATTATAACAGACGACCCCAGGAGACTTCCTACCAGACTGCTCCCGGTCTACCTTATCCTTCTTACTAGTCCCCGGCTTACTTTCTGACTTTTCTGGCGGACTCTCCCCACCCTCCTGACTACCCTTCTGGTAGGCTTTACTTGGGGCAAACTTCATTTTATGCGTCAACGCATACTCATCCGCTAACTTAGCAGTTGCTGCTAACGTGGCTGCCTCTTTCTCATCTAGCTAGGGTCTCATACCCTTAGGGACACAACCTTTAAACTGCTCAATCAGGATCAGCTGTAGCAGTCTGTCATAATCCCCCTCTTGCCCCTTTTGAGGCGCACCAACGCTCACAATATGTCTGCATCTCACAGGCAAACTCTAAATACGTGCGGTCCCACTGCTTCCTCGCATTCCGGAACTTCTGCCGATATGCCTCCGGGACCAACTCATAAATCCTGAGGATGGCCTCTTTCACCACCTCATACCTCTGGGCATCTTCCGCGGACAAAGCTGAGTAAGCTTCTTGGGCTTTCCCTTTCAGTACACTCTGAAGCAAAACAGCCCACTTATCCCTCGGCCAGTCCTGACTCGTATCAACTTTTTCGAAATGGAGAAAGTACCGATCCACGTCGGTATCGTCAAATGGGGGAACCAGCCTAACCTCCTGGGTCGCCCGGAACCCTCCACCTTGGTTCGGCACGAGCCCCTGCTCGGCCCTTATCTTTAACTTCTCCAGCTCGAATTCCCTTTCCCTCTGCCTCTCTCTCTCTTCTCGCTCCCATTGCCTCTCTTTCTCTTCTCTCTCCAACTGTCTGTCCCTCTCTTTCTCTTCTCGCTCCAACTGTCTGTCCCTCTCTTTTTCTTCTCGCTCCAACTGCCGTACCCGGAACTCGTGCTCGAGTCTCAGTTTCTCAAGCTGCACATTTACCGCGTCTCCGGCATGTTTTTCAATAGACACCACCTCCAGCTCGCCTTGAGGAAACACACCTTTAGATACATAGTGTTCTACGATAGCTCTGTGTATCTCCTCTCTCCTCATTGTCGACTTCCCCTTAGCAAGATTCAACCGTTTGGCCACAGCGACCAGTTCCGATTTCCTGGCATCCTCTAATGCCTCCAAGGTCGGCGCCTTTATAATTTCCTCAGCCTCCATTTCTGCTGTTTGTCTTTTCTTTCTTTTGGGAATTTTGACCCAATCAATTTACTCCATCCCAAATTTAGCGTTCAAAATCGCGGACGAGAACCCCACTTACGTTACGTACCCCGTAGCTGGGTTGCCAAACCAGCAGAAATGGATCGCTCAGTTGGAGTCTGGATTACTAGAACTAAGAAAGTTTTATTAAAGAAACAAGCAACACAGTACTCTAATCAAAAGGATAATGAATGCAACAGTTCAGCAATGAGAAGCATACATGTACACAGAATTCAGATAACAGGATCAATCAAGCTCTATCGTTGCCTAGGGGTAAATGACCAGTTTCAAAGTGACGCAAAGTTCAGTTCAATTTAGTTCAGTTCAGTTCGCAGTAATCGCTGCTGTAGGAGATGGACAGTGTGGGGGAAGGAGAGAGAGAGCAAAACGAATGAATATTCAAGGCTTCCACACAGACCTTCACAGTCAGCTTTCGGGCGAGTCCTTTGTGATGTCATCTGAGGTCACCGACTGTGACCTCTCCGTTTCCAGATACGATCATTTCTCTGCGGTGAACCCGGCACCCAGGCAAGGGTGGACACACACCAGGTTCCCGCCGATCGTGCCCTTCCACCCTGAGCGTCTATGGCCTGGTCCCGCAACTGGCCTTCCAAAACTTCCCACCGACTTGTGAGAGACGCACCGCTTCCAGGGTCTCGTTACCTCGGGTGTCATGTGTGTCTTGCCTTAGCGAACCTGTCCCTTTTTATCCCCCTGCTGGGTATCGCCTGTCCATCACTTCAAACAGTTCAGGGTTCAAAGGGGGAGCCGATCTTGACAGCTCTCTCCTTCTGTTACTGTCTCTCCCGTCCCTTCATTAACATCTCCAAATGCTGCTTCATTGTTTTCCTTATCTCTCTCTCTCCTGAAGACAGGTGGCAGACCAACTGCTGATCCCACTGGTGCCAGCACAGGACAGCTACATCTTAAACTATGTGTATTCTTGTCACACCATACACAAAGCCATGCTGACTACCCAAATCAGATCCTGTCTCTCCAAATGTTTGTATATCATGTCCCTCAGGTTCTCCACCAGTAATTTATCTATCACTGGTGTTCGACTCACTGTCCTGTAATTTCCTGGTTTGTTCTTGTCACCCTTTTTAAACAAGGATTCCATATTAGCCTTTGGAACCTCACCTGTGGCAGAGGTGAAGCCAAAATCTCTACAAGGGTCTCAGTAGTTTCTTCTCTAGTCTGAGAATGCACTAGCTCACGTCCTGGGACTTTATCCACCTTAATTCACCTTAAAGCCTCTAATACCTTCTCCCTGCTAATTTATATTAATGATGTTTTAATAAAGTAAAATAAAATATTTCTTTTTAAATTATAGTTAAAGTCATTTATAAACTTACTAAATTGCAATGGGAAGCAGTTAAAGAGCAGTGCTGAACCGTGAGCATCATCCATTCACCATTGACTGAAAATTTCTAAGCCACCATGTTTTCGCACTTCTTGCCAACATGAAATAAATGATTAAGGTGCCATCATATTTGTTTGTTGTTAGCTGTATGATACTAGTGTGTAAACAAATGCTCCATCTGTTTCCACCTCAAAGAAAGTTGTTAGAAAGAATGTGGAAAATAAATCCATGATGGTGAGCAACTTAATTAACACAAAGCACATACTGTTGGGCCTAATATTGAAAGAAACATGACTTCAAGATCATAAGTTCATGTCAGTCAACATTCTAATGCATGATAGAAATAACCTAGTTACTCAATAAGTGATATTATGAATGGTTAAGAATGAAACAATGTGCCTTCGCACCTTTAGCCCATCATTATTAGTTATAGGCCAATGAAGAACTTCTGATGTGTAATTACTGCAGTTGGATGGGCAACCAGGTAAATTGCTGCAAAAAGCAAGGGATTAGATCAATTGAGGAGTAAGTATTATTCATCAGATGAAAACGACCCAATTCTGTCTCCTTAATTGGTCCTGTGGGGTCTTTTTATTTTATCTTGAAGCACTGTCAGGGTCTCATTTGAAAAGATAATTCATGTAAGTCAATGGACTATATTATAATTTTTTTCTTGAAAGCTATATTGCATAGAAAATAAAAACATCATGCCTAAAAATTCATGCTCACTTAAACTATTCACAGAAGTGGTGTTGAATATGGTCTGATGTTAGTTTGATCCAGGTTGGTGGAGAATAATTGTTCCTGTTTGACATGGATTGTTGAAGTGCTACAACTTGCAGATTGTTTTCTGCAGCTGTCTCCATTAACCACAAGTTATTTTGGGAATCATGATATGAACCTGTATTAAGTATGAAACAGTTAAAGCATTGATGTCAGCTGGAACTGCTGCAGACCGTTTAGGATAAACTGTGTGATTCGTTCTTACTTAGATATCTGAATGTTTTCCCAGCACTGGGATGGAAATTCCAGCAAAATAAATGGATTTCCCCTGGGGAATGTTGGAAGACAGTGGAATTCAGAAAAATAAAAGACTATATACTGCATTGGTCTAACTCTGTGATTAATTATCTGGCACTCTGCTAAGCAGCATGTAAACAATAGCTATTTTTTAACACCCCCCACCCCCTGCCCAAAATACTGGGTATGCTCAGAACTAGGTACAATTCTATTAACATATAATGTATTCTAACATGCCTGATCCAAACATGATCAGAAACCTGTCAATCATTGCACCTGAGCTGAATCACCAATATCTTTCGCTGCAGGTCTCACACAGATGGACCTGGAATCATTTGGAGTGCCTTGCAGAATGATTGGCATCACTCTTGCATGTCCAATAGCCCTGGTGTTCAAGCATATTACATGAGTTAAGACATGCAATTCAATGCCACTGTGTACATTATATAGCTCTGATAACATCCAGCAATTTATTGAACCATACCACATATATGGAATAAAGATACTAATCAGCCATGATTGATGGGCAATAGATTCAAGGACCTAAATGGCCTTACCTTACTGTATTTTGTTTAGTTTTTTAAGTAAGATTATCATTGCTGGTGGTTTTGGCTGCTAGTCTCCTGGTTTCAACATAGCAAAATGGCTTCCTTCAAATGAGGCAGATTCACAGTTCATTAATTATCAGCTTCACAGTGACATATAAGAGTGAAAATGAATTGTACTCTGTTAATGAAAGGTTCAATAGACACAGGAAAGCCTCCTGCTGAAAACTTTCCGTATATATAGCTTAGAAGTATCTGATATATTCACACTTCTTTACAATTCATAAACTTTCAACTGAATTAAACTAAAGTATTGACTTCAGGTAAACCAAATCTCTGTATAAATGTTCAATCCTGGTCTGCAGAGCCTAAAATCAACTATTAGATGAAATTAATAAAATATTAAAGTTGGCTAAAAATGTAAAGCTCAGTCTAAATGATTAGGCATCGGGATAGGTTTTATTTAAAATTGAATGAAATGAAAATGAATAATTATAGGAATTTGCCGATCTTCACAAAAAATGAGTAGTCCAAGCAAAGCCTAATTACATTCTTTAAAACTGATTCTGACACAGCCCACAGCCACACACAAAATGTACTTATAAATCTGTACATTTTTCATAGGTTTGCATACTTTATAATGTAGTTTATGCAATGACTTTGTAAGAATACTTTTAAATGGTGCTACTATTTCTCTGCCATTCCCTGATCGCCTTACTTCAGGTTCCATTGGGTCTTTATAGATGTAGTACTGTACAACTTAAATGCTGAAAAAACTTTCTTGTCCTGAACAATTATTTTGAATCATAATCTATCTGTAAAACTGCCTAGGGACTAGAACAGAACAAAGAAAGATAAAAATAATTCTTTCCTCTTTATGTAAATTTACCCATCCTCAGAAAAAAATATTCCAGTTATGGAGAAGAATTGATGACACTTAATGCACATGAGTTCCAAAGTTTCTCCATTTATTTGCATTAAAGTCATGTTGCTGGTCACCTTGAAACTATGAAAACTTAACAAAGAGCAAGAAGTTTAATTGAGAATTTCACCAAGCATAAAGCCATGCTGGAGCTAACTTTGCCAGTTTCAGCCTGAAATCCCCCAAATAATCTACTGCAGGTCACAGCAGCAGTGAGCGTGAAGTACCACAGGCTGCAGTCAATGGGGTAGGCTGTATCTAATCTACATTCCACTGTGGGTTGAAGAGAATGTAAATAAACTTACTTTTCCTTGAATGTAGAGTTTGAACACCCTAATACAGCTGATCAAACTGGATAAAGTTATTGTGACACTGACCTTCATGGAAAAAAACAATCAAGGCACACAGGGTAGTCAAAGTTGTATTTGCTGCAAACTGGAAATACAATATGTCTTCCATCCTATTCAGCCAGTCCGTTAGGACAATTATGCATGGTTACACATATGCTATTGGTATCATTATGGGAGATAAAAATCATTGCAGCACAGGAAGAGACCAGTAGGCCATTTGAACCACCTATGAATGTTCTCTTTGACCAGTTCAATTTGACCCAGTCCTTGATTTTTTGCCTAGAGCCCTGTACTTCCTGCATTCCTTCAATAAATCATCCAATTCTGCTTTGACTGTCACAGATAGGCCTGTTCCCACCACTTTTCAAGCATATAATTCTACAGTGTCTCTCCTTACAATATATATCACCTTTTGAGGTTTGACACATCATCCTTACCATTGTAGTCTCTGGTTCTGACTCCTCCACCAATGGAAATAGCCTCCTTTACATTAGTTTGTTTAGACACTTCATGATTCTAAACACTTCTACTACTTCTCCTCTCAACTCCTTCTACACTGAGAAGAGCAACTCATTTTGTTTTTCAATTGTCCACCAAAATAAAATCTCATTCTCATTAAGATATTCATAGTCCTGATGGACCAACTGGTTGAATTTATTGCTGCAGTGATTCTCTATAATGAGATGACATATTTTCCCTCCAGCTGCCATTTCCCAAACTATATTCAGCTCAAGGGTAAAATGGAATACAACCGTATCCCTATAATTATATTCTAAATGCCGTTGACTGTAAATGTGTACTCCATCCTCTTCAACCATTTTGCCAAGACCTTCGACAGATGTTTGCCCCCAATTGAGGGAGACAGTTACAACTGCTGCCTATTTGTTTATAACATTCCCAGTGATGGATCAGTTGCTTCTGCTAACAATTTTTATTCAGAGTTAAGTAGAAGAGTCACATTATTAATTGGCACTCGATAACAGCGTCTGTTAAGAAGTGTTAAGTGCAACATTACTGGAGATTGAAATTTTGCTGTAATATTTATGAAAAAGTTGTGTCTTTATCACCCAATTAGTATTTTGGGATTTACTCCAGCTCGTTATTTTTCCTGTTGTTGAGGACATCTAGTTTTCTTTACATGTCAGAGTATCATTTATTCCGAATGTTTACCGTAATAGTCAACTTCCATTTTAAAGTAAGGAAAGTTCTGTTTACCCCCTCCCTTCAGGAATTGCTTTCATTTATAACATTGCTAATAGAGATCTTGATAAAGAAGTTCATTCTTTGGTTTTGCACTTGGTTACAGAACAAGAACTGGTTTTATCCTTCCTTTATCTATAAATTTTATATGAAAAAGATAGATGAACCATCTACTTCACCAGGAGTTTAACTCCCTTATCTGACACTGGAATTTGGTGATTTCTATGGAATACTATTCATATTGCTATTGGCCTAATAAGAGGCTGCACCCTCTTATTCTAAAGTTGATTTCATTCAGATTAGGAAGTAAGATTGCAGGCTTCTTGATCAATTTGATGCTAATGTTTATCTTTTTTTTTCTTGAGGTTTTCCTATTTTCTTGATAAAGCTTCAGAGGAAATAATTGTTATCACCACATGAATTATATGATTTCCAATAAATCTGTTTCCTCATGACTTGCACATATTTTCCCTGGTTATGCTTTGAGATTGCAGAGTGTGTAGAAATACTAGATTAAAGGTTGTTGAGTTAATTATTATTAATATAGATGAAAGCTGCAGCTGCCATTTAGAAAATAGTTTGCGACTTTATTCCTTTTACCAAAGTGCATGACCATATACTTCCCTGTACTATATTTCAACTGCCACTTATTTGGCCATTCTCTCAAACTGTCCATGGTCTCCTGCAGACTCCCTGCTTCTTTAACTCTATCTCTCCTGCCACCTATCTTTGTACCATCTGCCAATCTGGCCACAAAGTCATGCAAATCATTGACATATAACATGAAAAGAAGTTGTCACAATACTGACCCCTGTGAAACACCACTAGTCTCTGGTAGCCAACAAGAATACGGATTTTTATTCCCTCTCTTTGCTTCATGCCAGTCAGCTAATCTTCTATCCATCCTAATATCTTTCCAGTAATACCATCGGCTCTTAGCTTGTTAAGCAGCCTCATATCTGGTTCCTTGTCAAAGACCTTCTCGGAGTCCAAATAAACAACATCCACTGTCTTTCCTTTGTCTATCCTGCCTGTTATTTCTTCAAATAAATCCAACAGATTTGTCAGGAAAAATTTTTCCCCTTAAGGAAATCATGCTGACTTTGGTCTAGTTTATCATGCATCTCCAAGTACCCCAAAACCTCATTCTTAGTAATGGACTTCAACATTTTTTCAACCACTGAGTTCAGACTAACGGCCTTTAATGAGATAGATGCGAAAAAAACAAATCAACAATTGTAAACCTATGCCACGAACAATACCTTTACGAAACAAGGGAAAAAACATTAAATTTTATGAATAAATTGAAGAATATGAAGTGCAATTAAAACAGGAGCTTATTCATATTTCAACAATCAATAAAATGGTATATCCAGTTTGACACACTGAATATAATAATTTACACGTAAGAAAGCTGACCATTAATGGACTGTATTAAAATATTAGTTCTGAATTTAGACACAGTTTAAGACCCAAACTCATTAAATATTTACCACATTATCTGTATGCATCAGGCCACTGATGTGCTGCAAAAATTAAAAGACAGAGTTAACTTATCAAACCGTGGCATTAATGGTGGCTTCACTATCAATGCCATCAAATTGCACAATGATGATATATATTGTACCTTCCAGAAATACTCAGCTAATTTGACTGAAGGTCATAATTTGCAACAAGGTAGTGTCACTACTGTGCAGCAATTAGTAATGGTGGACGCCAGAAGTCAACAAGGTATCAGCCAAAAGCAAAATAAAGTCAATTACCCAGACTGCAGAAAAGAATGAAGTTAGTTCTCATTTTTATTTCCTAAATGTTCTTCATAGTTTTTGTTTCCTTTTCCTGAGATTTCCTTCTGACATGCAATATTCTATGTCAGAGTATGTACACTATTCAGTGCTTTATAGCCTGTCACACTATAATGAACCTGCAGACGTAGGACAAATGTACTCCAGCCAGCAATTTCAAATATGATAGTGAGAATTCTTGGAGCTAATTTAAACATTGTTTGTCTTTGCAGAATCAAACCTATTTATGTTATGCTGATTTGGGAGGAAGAAGGTCGTGTGTCAGATATTATCCAAGAGTTTGCATGTCCCAAGATCATCAACTTGGGCATTTGAAGTAATAATCACTTAGTTGCTGTGTATATAGATCTCAAAATGCTCACCATGCCTCTGAGTCCCTTAAGCTTATACTTTTCATGGATTAAAATGGTCCATCGTCTAAACATCCAATCACACTAAAATTTACCTTTATTTCTTTGATTCATGTTATTAAGTACAGGGCAAGATTTATGAGATATGGTACATATAACGGCCAAGCTAGTATTAATATACCAATATTTTTATTGTGTTGGAATCTTTCAACTTTTAACAGCAGAAATTAACACGAAACAAACTCATCTGTGATTACCAAAATTAAGTTCTTGCACACAAATTGATACAGGAAGGCAAACTCTTCCCCAATATAATGAATATGAGCAATTTGGCTTTCACTATCACCACAGTTCAGACTTAATTGCACAATGATTCCCTCCACATTGACGTATTTTGTAGTTCATTCCATACATATATTATATATACAGTAATCAATATGCCAAAGAATGACTAGCCATGTAACAAAGATACCTGTAAAATATTTTGCAAAACAGAATCTTCTGTTGACAATTTGACATTTTAGAAAAAAGATCAATGTCTTATTTATCCATGAATATTTTTTCTTAACGCGATATTCAAAATGGAAAAATGCAAAATTTTGCTGAGTTTTATCTTTCCAATATTTTGATAATTAAATCTGTGCTTCACAATAAGATTTCCAAGAGGCCCCAGTGAACGTAGTTGGTATCAAACATTTATGATCCTTTTTGCATGAACACTAAATTATATACTGAATTTAAAATAGCATTCGAAACTCACCTCAGGGTTAATTTTTTTGAATCGTATGTGAGCTGAAAAGCCACACAATATGATTATTATGCTCACTGTGCTGCTTGGAATAAGAATTTAAACATATGCAATCCAAAAGTTACTGGCCAATTTCAAAAACACTTGCAAATGAAGCTCCATCTTTGATCTTCATTTGAGAGAATTCATTTCTGAAGGACCATTTGTGAAGTTACAAGAGAGATATGGCATTTTAGTTTTGAAGTGGATATCAGAATCCCAATTATGTTTTAAAATGGCAATATCATTAAAATACTCCAGCAGGCTTTGCTTTAACATTCAACTCAAAAAGGGAATGTGAAGCAAAGGGGAATTATTTTCATTTATATGAAGAAACAAAGCCACTTTGGAAATTCAAAGTCAGAGAGTTATAAATTCAGTAGAAAACCATTGCCAAGATATCACACGGCGTTCTAAGATATTGATTGGCTCACACATTGCAGACTATTTTTGAAAGAAAACAGTATTTGTATAAAAGAGTTTGTGAGGAGTAAGTTTGGATTTAGAGCTCTCATTTCAAATGTGATGACATGCATGTAGAACAAGGCAGATAAATTGTGTAAGAGTTGGATCCACGCCTCTAAGAGTTAAAATTCTCTTAGATACTGTTGGAAGATCTTCTGCTGTAATAATAGCTCAGAACATGTAGCAAATCTTTATCACCTTGAGTTGGAACTGGGGAGAAAGAAAGTTCATCGACTGTTTACCCTTTTCCATAGATGCTGCCTGGCCTGCTGAGATCCTGCAGCATTTTGTGTGTGTGTTACTCAGATTTCCAGCAGCTACAGGTTTTCTCTTGTTTTTGAAGTTCATTATTTTGTTGCTATTTAATATAAGCTTTAAACAAAATGAAGCAATCTGGTTCTTAGCCACTGTTTGATTCAGTGTGTTTAAAACTCTTTGGTGTTGAATCAGACCAATTTCAGTTTCAACAATGTTGTGTTGCAACTCTAACCACAGGAAAACTGCTAGCAGAATCTATCTTATTTTATACTCTACTGACTTTAACGATTTATGACATTTTTTGTGAAAGCTGCGGTGTGTTCATGAGAATGAAAATAATTTTTCTTATCTAAAATTGACTCACTGAGTTCAGGATGGCACCCCAGTGAGGACATCGTGCTATCTGTCAATGTAAAAAATTGAGAATTCTCGTGATTGAAATCTTATCTGTACTTCGAAGCCCTGTGTCCAGGGCTTTATAATCAAAATAATTGAAATTAAAGAAATGATGGGGGCATCAATCTAATATACTGAAAGCAGAAGGAACAATAAATTCTTCAGAAATAGAGAGGAACGAAGAGTGCATTAACTATAACTAGTCATTAACATCACTAAAGACAAAATTGGACTGAGTAATGAGAACCATAAACCAACCAGGTTGGCATTAAAACCCATTCAGTCTATCAGTGTTAATCAGGGAGGAAAATCTGCCATCCTTACCAGGGCTGGCCTATCTATGGTCCCAGACCCATCAATATGATTGATTCTTTATTCCTTTAACTACGAGAAATGGACAACAACTATTGACATTTGCAAAGGCATCCACATCCCATGAACATTCCTTTGATAATTAAAGAGACAAAAAAATCAAACAAAAAGCAAGGTATAGAGACTGAGAATTTTCTTTTTGTGTCTAAGAGAATGTCACCTTCTCCATTAAGCTTTGAATCTGGACCAGGTGTATGTTTGTTTACAATAATTTAGTTATGTAACTTTTTCTTCCAATTCCTAGCCATGGTTTAATATTTCTCAAAGTAAAATATTGTTATTTGTATGATGGCATTGGATTTGCTGACTATGAAGTTCTAAACTCACATGAAGTTCTTAAACCCTATCGGACATAAATAGTTATAGTGTATGAAATCCTGATCAGCAAGGTTGAAAAGCTTGAAAGAACGATCAGCACACATGGAAAACAGTGGCTTGGACTTCCACGATGCTTAAGTCCTGTTGGACTGTATGGGAACAGCAAATTGGAATTACCAATTGCAAGTCTTGTGGAAGAATTCAAATGCACCAAAGCAAGGTTGGTCATGACCCTCACTGAATCTGAAGATACTGTTATTCAAACAGCGCCCCCCCCACCCCCCGTGTGGTAACGGGGAGGAAGTGGGTCCCATCTGAAGCTGTTCAGAGTGCTACGTCTGCTCTTCGCTTCAGGGATGTGGTTGGTTAAGTCCAACATGGGAGGGCTGGGCTCAGGCTCGTCCCAAAAGCTCCTCAATGGCACAAGGAAACACTAGTGCAGAAGAGACGGCTCATGGGAGGCGTTGAGAAGACAGGAGGAGGCAGAGCGACATGCCAGGGCCGTCTCAATGACCAAACAGGGCCAATGGTCTAATTGGGAAAGCCTGGAAAAGAGGAAACTTAGCTGGCGTGACATCTGGGAGATGGAGGGATCTCAGCTAAGTTTTGTCATCAGAGGCACTTATGACCTCCTGCCCACACCCCAGAACCTGAACCAGTGGTGGGGAGAAGACCGCGCTTGCTCTCTTTGTCAAGCATCCAGATCACTAAGGCACATTTTAACAGGATGCACTACGAGCCTCACCCAGGGGCGGTACACTTGGCGGTATAACCAAGTTCTCAGATAGCTGGCATCAATCTTGGAACAGAGGCGAATCATCACAAATGCTCTCCCACAAACATCGGCAGGAAATATCCACCATATACGATTTGTACCAGCAGGCCAACCTCCAGAGCACCATATAACATCGAAAGATGTAAGCATTCTGTAGGTTACTTGGGATTGGAAAATGGACGTGAGCTTGGAAAAAAAGCTTGTGTTTCCCCCAGACATTGCAGCTACAACACTCCGGCCAGACATGGTCCTGTGGTCCACAACAGCCAAGCTGGCATATGTTGTGAAATTGACAGTACCATGGGAAGATGGTGTCGAAGAAGCTTATGAGAGGAAAAAGACCAAGTACTCTGAACTGGCAACTGAAGCTGCCCAGAATGGCTGGAAGACCAAAATTTTCCCTGTAGAAGTGGGTTGCAGAGGATTCGTTGCTACATCTATGACCAGTCTAATGTAGAAAATGGGGGTGAGGGGTCACTCCCTCCAACAAGCAATCAAGTCCTTGTCAAATGCAGCAGAAGAAAGCAGCAATTGGATTTGGATTAAAAGGAAAGATAACAACTGGGCTGCAAGACGAAGACAGGAGGGTGTGGAACAGAAGGGGGTGTATCTGGGATTCCATGTAGCACCGTTGAGCCCTCTGGAGATGTCCTGGGCTTATCAACGAAATGTCAAAGAAGGAGGGTGTCCACCTGATGACCCCGATGACATACCTACCCTCCATCCTCGTCACCACTCCAAATCCACTGCCAACATCGAGAGTGCCAACTTACCATAGGGATTGAAACATCAAGTCCTAGTAGCTCTACTATCTGCAATTTAACTATGCTATGTTCAAACACTAGTTCACTTCCCTGCTTATACTCCATAGTATCACTATCAAGTCGCCACTATTTGATAGTGATACCCAATATCTCTCCCTATCAAGGAGAAGTGGCTTTCAGCTAGCAATCTAGTTTAAAGCACAGTTCATTTCTTTTCAGTAATATATGCTTACATCCAAACAACACTCTGAAAACACATTTAAAACTCACAGAGGATTCTATCTGAAACATTTCCAAATTCCAAACCACTTCTAACACACAAACCTTTTCTAAAATGCAGACCATTTTGCAAACACAAAGGATTTCCAAAACACAGGTAAAATTTCTATAAATTAAAATGACATACCTGCAAGTTGCAGATGAGCCAATCATTTGTTACAGAAACCAAAGCCCATGCTTATCCCATATTTCTGGATGTCCCTTACCCCATTCCTAATAAGTCTGGACTGATGTCTACATTTATACCATTTTCTCTTCCACCTGGATTTTCTTTTCACATGTATATGATACTTCCTCAGATATACTTGTTACCACAAATGTTAGTAAAGCATCTTGGAGACATCAATCTCGGCCACTTCCACTTGATGCTTTATAACTAACTTCCTTGAGCACATAAAACTCCCAATGATATGCTAGATTACATCCATCTTGTTTGCAAGCTTTCTTGAACTAAGCAACTTAGAGTCAGTTTGTCTGTTTTGGAACAAGCTAAATTAAATAACCCATTGTCTTGTACTGCATCTTGAGTAGTAATAAAGCAGGCGCAGTGAGCTTCTACAGACAAAGCATCTGTATATCTGCTGTACAAACAATAATTAGTTTTCATTTCAAGCTGATTACTGCTTGCCTTTTACATTTTAAGAATTGAAGACTGTTTTGTTTAACATCTTGCCATAAATAGAAGCAATCTAATTTGGAAGTTTACCTATAACTTTGCGATCTTACAAGTGGCAGCTGCTGTGTTTAGAAAACTAAGGAATGAATATCCATCACACTTGCTCAGATTGTTGGATTGCAATTGCATCCTCTGATTGTATTTTCTCTTTGATACAGAGCTGACGTCTATCTGACAGAGGTTTGCAGATTATATTGCCAAATCCAAACAGTTTTTTCAATACACCCTATTGTATCTTAAAAAAAGGTAATTGTTCAACAAAGCAATGACTGATTGTGTACCACCAATAGATATACAAATTGATATGAACATTAATTTGATCACAATTTTGATAGGTTAACTATTATCTATTTATTGTGGATTAAATTGTTGTCAGTTTATTTAGTTTTAATAAATAAACTGACAGAGCTTCATAGACCACAAAAATAGCCAAAAGACAATTAATTCTAATGCTATATTTTCACATTTGATTCCACACTCTAATGCACTTACTTGTTTTGCTTCCTTGTATTTTCAAAGAAAGAGTGATACCCCTTATTGAATGCCTGTAAAGACTTCCAGCTGTTGGCTTATAAAGAAGAAAATAAAATAACCATTTTACTAGAAGATGAACTTATGAGATCCTGCAGTGAGGCCTTAATTTTCTGCACGAGTCCTCAGTACTACTTCAAAGCAAAATCGGCAACCTGTATAGAGAGCCAATATATGATGTGAAACTCTAGTGCTATGGCCTTGTTGTGGTTTTGTGGTTTCTTGACTTCTGATGTCTGGATTCTAAGTGAAACTGCTTTTTGGACTGTTCATGCAGAGAAATGCTTGGCCTGGATGTGCTATAAGCTTTGTAAGTTAGGGTTTCCATCTCAATTGCTGTGAAATTATGGTGATAGAGTGGTAGCAGTCACAAGGAATTACCTTGTAGAAAAATAGATACAGACATAAAAAAAGATTCAATTTCAAAAGAAACTGAATCTTTGCTGCTGTTTGCAATAGGTTTTCAACCTACTTTATACCATTCAGCTCTTCAATTTATTTTTGCAGAATCTTCTGATGTGGATTTCAACAAAAGAAATGAAAGTAATCATATTTCAGATTGATGTTGAACTTGAGAATTTTCATTATATATTTTTAAAAAGTAATGATACCTAATGTGTAATAACATCACAGATAGTTTTGGCAAGCATTACACCAAGGTAAGGAGCTTTGCACTTTGTAATACATTTTGTAGCAATATATAAATATTGAATGCAGGAATATATAAATCAAAATAATGAATGATTATCTTATATTTGTTGCAGAGTGCACTGTCACCTCTAGCTGATGGTAGATTGGCTATACCAGACCTTATCCTATCCAATTGGATCAGACACTAATGGGGTTAAATTAGACCAACATATAGTTGTAAGGCAAACTCCAGGAGGATAAATAAATTCTACAAAATCGAGTGCTCGTCAGATTGGATTTTACTTTCTTGTCCAGTTGTGCCTGTCTGGATGTGTACGTGCTGGACTTTTACTGTTGAATACTTATAAAATTCTCTTGATGATTGCTGGTAATAGGAAAAGAAATTCTCTGGAGAATTTATTTGACTGCTTGTTCCAGACTCAGTTCCTAATAAGAAAAGCCAGACAGTATAAAATCTACTTGCGTACAGCATTTCAATTTGCAGTTATGTTTCAAGTTGCTCACATTTGGTTTTTAATGACATATATCTATATTTATTTTATATAACTTGAAGCAGTTTCCTGTACATTATGGATGCCAAGCAGGCTACACATGGTTCTTTTACAGTTCAAATATGGCTTTCAGAGATGCACAACGAAGATGTATTTAGAGCTTTAACTCTGTAAATTGGGAGATATGCTTCTGGGGGCAATGACGTTCAGCACAGTTTAACCTAGGCAGCTGCTGGCAGGATATGTTGGTCTGGGACTATTGTTGTAAATGGCCACATTCAGTCATTGCACTGAAGACAAAAAAATAATGTACTTGTGATTTCTCTGCAAATAGTTCTGCAGAAAACAGCCTGTATAATATGAACTGGACTCCACTGAGAAATTTACCAAGAATCATTAGTCACCCTATATTAATATTAAGGATGATAATCACCTTATTATATTATAAAACAAATGTAGGAACAAAGAAAAAGAAGTAATTTTAAACCAGAATGGGAATATGACTGTCGATCCACTATTAAGTGTTAAAGTTCTGTCGCTTATTTGCAAAACAACTTTAACTACAAGTGAACAACTCAGAACATCACCAGAAAAATAAACTTCAAGTTTTTATTTAATTATCTTACGAACTTTATCAAGTTACACAAGCCAGCGGACATTAATTGCGACATTCTAAAAGGAAGCTAATAGAAAAAAATAATTCCCACAACACGCTGGAGGAACTCAGCAGGTCGGGCAGCATCAGTGTAAAAGATTGGTCAACATTTCGGGCCAGAACCCTTCGTCAGGACTGTAGGGGGAAGGGGCAGAGGCTCTATAAAGAAGGTGGGAGGAGGGTGGGAAGGAGAAGGCTGGTAGGTTCCAGGAGCAAAAACAGTAAGGGGAAAGATAAAGGGGTGGGGGAAGGGAGGCAGGGAGGTGATAGGCAGGAAAAGTGAAGAAAGAATAGGGGAAAACACAATGGGTAGTAGAAGGAGGCAGAACCAAGAGGGAGGAGGTAGGCAGCTGGGGGAGGGGGCAGAGTGAAATAGAGATAGGGGAAGGGAGGGGGAGGGAATTACTGGAAGTTGGAGAATTCTGTGTTCATACCAAGAAAAAATAATTATTGTTGTATTATTTTCGATAACCTGTTGGAGTTTGAATGCCCATAGATTGATGATGAATTTGTTAAGAATGCTACAGAACTGCAATTTAGGGCCAAAATAATACAAAACTTCGGCAACTAGTGATTCCAAAATCCAAAATAAGATTATCAGGAATGAAGGTTCACAAAGCCTTAAGCTTTAACATTAATTTGTCAGTATGTTTTTTTGTTTTTCCTTAAATTCTATATATAAAAACATACATAGAAATTGTGCGTGGACACCTGAAATCGTTTGTGTGGCTGTGGGTGATAGTAGTTGATGCCTCTTCAAGGAAGGTACATATCTTTGTTATCAAGCACTTCACCTTTTGCATCTCGGGCTTATTGTGCAAGGCATGCCTTCTGAGTCATTTCTAACAATGACCAGAGATTGACGGTTCAAAATAAGATACAGCAAGTTCCATTTGTCTATTTATGGAAGATCCCCTAGGAGGGATAGAATGATGCAGTCATGTAATTACAAGGAATATAGAACAGAAAGAAACTCACAAAAGTGAAGGTTGAAAAAGACCAGCTGTCTATTAAGTCTGTTTCCTTTGCTGCACTATTGCTGGTTTTAGATTAGAATGGATTCGAAATAACTTTATTGTCATTGTGCTGAGTACAGATACAAAGCCAATGAAATGCAGTTATCATCTAACCAGAAGTGCAAAGAATCGTGTTATTTGCAAAATAACTGCGAATAAAAAGTAAGTGCTACAGCACACAAATATAAAAGTATTGAGACAGTACAATATGGGTGCAATACTGCTTAGCGCTGTGATGTGAGGTTCAGCAGGGTCACAGCCTCAGGGAAGAAGCTCTTCCTGTGCCTGCTGGTGCAGGAGCGGAGGCTCCTGTAGTGCCTACCGGATGGGAGGAGAGTAAAAAGTCCATGGTTAGGGTGAGATGCATCCTTGATAATGTTTTTTGCCCTGCCCAGGCAGCGTTTATGGTAGATGTTCTCAACGGTGGGCAACTGGGTGCCGATAATCTGCGGGGCAGTTTTCACCACACGCTGGAGCGCTTTGCAGTCCGATACGGGACAATTGCCATACCACACTGAGATGCAATTGGTGAGTCTACTCTCAATGGTACAGAGGTAAAAGTCCATCAGTATCCTGGGACAGAGGTGAGCTTTCTTGATGCTCCACAGAAAATAAAGGTGTGCGCCTTTTTGATCAGGATGGAGGAGTTCAGGGACCAGGTGAGATCCTCGGAAATGTGGACACCAAGGAATTTGAAGCTTGATACTTGCTCTACTGCAGCTCCAGTGATGTAGATGGGGATGTGAGTGTGGTTCCTAGCATGCCTGAAGTCCACAATGATCTCCTTGGTCTTCTGGATGTTAAGGGCCAGGTTGTTGTCGGCACACCACGTGGCCAGGTACTGGACCTCATCCCTGTAGGCCATCTTGTTATCCTCTCTGATCAGGCCAACCACTGTGGTGTTGTCTGCGAACTTGATTATGGAGTTGGAACCATGTACAGGAACACAGTCATAGGTGAACATGGAGTACAGAAGAAGGCTCAGCACACAGCCTTGAGGCATGCCGGTGTTCAGGGTTCCCACCTACTCCTGCCAACATTCATCAGTCTACTAGGAGAGTCAAAAAATATACTTTTTGAAACCACTTGCCATGATTGCAGCTTTCTTTTTAAGGAAATTTCATTCTGTTATTAAAGGAATGATTCTTAGATGACTGCCTCTGAGGAATGCTTCATTCTGCACAATGTACAAGAATTGCTGCATTAGCACCTCAATAATTAATCTAACAAGATCAAAGAACATCAGATGAATCATTCCTTACCTTTCGCAAATATATTTATAAGATGCCTAAATTAGCTTTGGAACACTCTGCACATAGTCCAAATCTTATCGATCATTACCTGAGCCAAATCAATTTAAAAAAAAGGACGTCATTATAAAACTGTGCAGAATATAGATAACTTCGAATGGACAATGTCACATTTGAATAAAATTGTCTGTGGAGGTATATTAACTAAAATTACATGACTTAACGACTATTATTATGTGTATATACAAGGTAATCTAGGGGTTACAGAATAAACAAAAACTTGATTAGGCAAGCACTATAATTTGATCATCTATTCAAGTTCAAATTCAATTGTCATTCAACCATACGTGAATACCGATGAATGCAGCCAAATGAAACAACGTTACTCCAGGGCTTAGGTGCAAAACACAGCACCAACAGTCATATACATCAGCATTGGCATAAATATTGCTTCATTGTATTAAAAGACTGTGTCATCATTTAGGTTTTGCTCTTGTGCTATCAGACTAATATCTTTGTTTGTTGCATACTTTACGGGAAATGAATAAGCTCTGTTTAAAGACTAAAGTTTAAATCAATATGAAATCAAAAAGGGTAAAACTGAAAGTGCACAGATGCCACAAGGCAACAGCTTTGCTCAATAACCTATGATGAGCTATCATGCATCTTGACAATAACAGAATTGTTAGGGTTAAGAAAAAAGTGAATGGTTTTAATATATTTTGGCCTTCCATGAAATTACATTGAAAAGAGAGCCATTATCTTGGCCCTCCGCCCAGCTGTGAAGACACAGAGTGAGAAAGAAGCAAACCTTTTTCAATGGAGAATTGAGCTATAGTTCTTGACCCAGAAATGTAAGCTAAAAATTTAAAAAAGCATTTTACTGTTATAATTAACTAAATGGAAAGCAAATAAAATTATAAGTTATGTTTATGGTCAAGAGCTTTCTTTGTAATGTGGTTAAATGAAAAAAGGATAGATTACATGAGATGAGAGACTATGAGAAATAGTGGAAAAGAATAAGTTGTGCTTACTAACATTGGCAGAAGTAAAGTTAACTGTATTTGCCTGAGTTGTGTCACAGCTCTAGCCGATGCACAACAGCATTTCCTGCAACCTTCCAATCTCCTCCAGCCTTGCTGGCAGTTTCTAAGCTTCAAAATTGTGTAGTGATCTAATATTTCTCTCACACTCATTCTACAAACTCACAGGTGTTCCTGAAACCTGGAGTCAATCCAAAATATTCTAATGAGATTCCTGGGAATTTGTGTCAGTCAAGCAAAAAATACGTCAGGTTCTACATCTGGTTGGATTCAGTCCCAATCAGTAAAACCATGCTTTACTGTTAGGACCCACTGTTGCAATTTATTGGAGAGAAGCCTTTTTTTTTATCGGGATGAAATCCCAGGTTCTATTCAACAATCTCAGAAGATCAAATTGGGAAGCATTCAGGGGAAAACAGCCAAAAACAAGAAAGCTCATTGCGTAATTTAATCGAAAAGAGGCAATATGAGAAAAATGGATAAAAATGATTAAGATTTCAATAACAGATGAAAGCTAAACAAGAAATGGATTTTCTGGAAAATCAGCAATGTTTGCTTACTGAGATGTTTAAATATGAAAATAAAAGGCAAACATCATCTGTTCAGGTAATTTGAAATGAATTTCAGGCCTGGTTCCATTTAAAGTACAGCACAGGAGGAGACTTTATGATTGGCCATGTCTTCACCGAGCATGATGCCAATCTAAATTAATCGCTTTGGCAAGTATACTATCTGCAGCTCTCAGTTACCTGTCAGTTTATGTATTTGTCCAAATGCCTCATCAGCATCACTGTTTTATATGCTTCTATCATGTCCCCAAAGAGTGTATTCCAGACACCTACAACTCACTGTGTTAAAAACTTACCTCACATATCTCCTTTAAACATTCCCCTTCTCATTTTAAACATCCACTTTGATTTTTAAAAAAGCTCTGACTATCTACCCTGTCTATGCCTCTTATAATTTTATATACTTCAATCGAGTCGCTGCTCAGCCCCTGATGTTACAGTGAAAACAATTTTTATTCAACCTCTCCATTTAGCTAATACTGCAATTCAGGCAACATCCTTGTAACTATCTTATATACCCTTCTTGAAGTCTCTCTATCCTTTGGCCATAATTTCCGTACGATTGCGAGCAGTGTTAATATAATGTTAACAGATTTCATATTGTGGCAATAGGCATTGAAATCAATGTTTCATTCTGTAAAACTTGAAATGAGGTAGAGTAATGAGTCCAAGTGGAAAATGTCAAAAAAATTCAGTGTTTCAAAGATATGTTAGAGATGTGGAATAAATCTATAATGGCAACAATTTAATATTAATTCCAAATAATTAAAATATTATAAAAGAATGAAATTATTTCATAATTTGCTTTAATAGAGAATATAATTGGATAATATATTGGAAATGAAATTGTTTTAAATAATGGGAAACGGATAATGTAACAATGATTCAATCAATTATCAAAGTATTTAGGTCCTTTGCCTAAGATTCAAGATTGTTTAATGTCATTTCCAGTATACCAGTGAAAAGGAGAACAAAATATTTGTTACCCTGGATCTGGTGCAGCATATAAGCACACATTAAATGGAAGAACACAATAATAAACAAACACAATAAAGATAACTACATAAAATGGCTTATATACATAGAGTGATTACACTGGACAACATTTCTTTTCAAAAGTATTATGTCATCGGAAAATTTTGTGATTATGATCGACTGCTTGAACTTGAACACAGCGATAATTCCAGACTACTAGTATCATATAAGAATTAACTTTTATTGACATTAATCCGTGTAATTGCAAAACATTGTTGATGCTTTACAGTAGTTCAACTAAGCTAAAAAAAAAATTCATTTGTACTCAGTGTATGAGGCTTCTCATTTAAGGGTCCAACAATAATCAGCCATTTTTGATGGATTCCAGTTGCCCTGATACTATTTCTCCATGACCACTATGTCCTGGTGAAACTTTTGCTATGCTCGTCACTGACAGTGCCAAGATTTCCAGGGGAGAAGCCTGAATGGGAATGCAACCAATGTGAGGAGCCCAGGTTTTGACTTGGTCACCAATTTCACATCCAAAGTAGAGCCCATAGGGTTTCTTAATAAGAGGAGATATGCTCCATCTTTGAGAGTTAAGCGCATATTCGCCACGAATATAACAGAAAGTATCATGGCTGTTGCAACATTGGGGAGACATTTTGCTATCACAAATACACCTAAAAATACAATTACTTTATTATAATGAGTACACACAATATGCTATGCGCGTGGAGCATGCACGTCCACATGATCACAGACTGATATACATATAAACACAGTGCATAGAACTGTGTGTGTGTGTGTGTGTGTGTGTATGTGTGTGTGTGTGTGTGAGATACTTTTATAACCTTTCAAAAACCGGTCCTGTCACGCAGTGTCTGCCCTGCCTAAGCATGCCCGGACAAGATAGAAAACGTTTCAGGTTACATTGTTGGCAACATTTTAATTGACTTGAATTATGAATTGAAATAACAAACATAGGCAATTACAAAAATATGTTGTGTACATGATAGAGAAATTTCATGGTAACTTTCATGGTCAGCAGCCTGAAATCCATAAAGTACACCCTCTTCAGGAAGCAAAACCTTTGTTGTCCAGTGTTATATGTCCATAAAGTAGATGCTAGGTACAGGAATAACTGTAAATAGTATGACTGAAAGGAAATAATAAAGCAGAGGAGGTGGGGAGTGTGGTGGGGTGGGTTAGTGAGTGGAGCCGTTGATTCACTTTGCTCCTTGTGGAAAGTAACTGTTTTTGGGTCTGGTGTTACTGACATTGATGCTACGTAGCCTCCTTCTTGATGGGTGTGGGACAAACAGTCTATGAGCAGGGTAGGTGGGTATCTTTATGATGTTGCTGGCCTTTATCTAGAACCTTTCTGAATATATCTCCTTGATGACAGGTAGGGTAGTACTAGTAATGCTTTGGGCAGAGTTGACTCCCCATTGTAAACCTTCCTGTCTGCCGCAGTGTAGTTTCCATACCATATAGTGATGCAGCATGTTAGGGTGCTCTCTACTGCACATCTATAGAAGGTCATGAGAATTGATGTGCATAGTCCAGCTCTCATCTGCCTCCTCAGAAAGTAGAGGTGTTGGTGAGATTTCTTGATTGTGTAGAATGTGACCTGGGACCATAAGACATTCCGCAAGATACGCAATCCCAGGAAAGGAAACTCACAGTTTCCACAGCTCTATTGCTAATGTTCTACATTTAAAGTAAATTTATTATCAGCGTACATATATGACACCAAATTCAACCTTGAGATTCATTTTCTTCAGAGCATACACAATAAATCCATGATAGAATAACAACCATAACTAAATCAATGAAAGACCACTTGGGCATTCAGCCAGATTGCAAAAGGCAAAAAACACTGCAAGTACAAGAAGAAGTGGGTCCACAGGTTGTGGGAACATTTCAATGGTCTGGTGGTCCTGGCGTTGATAAAGAGGGTGTGAGTGATGCCGGTTCTCCTAATGTCGAACTAGCTCTTTGTCTTGTTGATACTGAGGAAGAGGTTATTTGCCTAGCACCAGGCCTTGAACTCTTCCACCTCCTCTCTGAGGTGATGAGATGAAGCCGTCTCATCATTGTTAGTGATATTGGCAAACGTGCCAATGTCATTACTCAGTTGTGCATTCTGACTATTTGAAGCCTGCTGGTTAGCAAGTCGTACACTTCATTGCAAAGTGGTGTATTAACACTGAGGAGTATGAGTTTGTTCACCAAAGTCTGTGGGACAAGAGTGTTGAATGTCAAACTGAAATCCAGAAATGGCGCTTTGCCATATGCGTCCTGTTTCCTAGGTGCGTGACAGATGATTCGGCATCTGTTGTAGTGCAGTTCTGTTGGTAAGCATATTGGTGTGTGTCCAATGTGGCAGGAATAGAGTTTGTGACTTGTGCCATTATCAGCCGTTCAAAGCACTTCATAATGATTGGTGTCAAAGCCACCAGGTAGTAGTTGTGTAGTTCTGAAGGTGTAGAGTTCTTTGGTAGAGGGATGATGGTAGCTGATTAAAAGGGTTCTGGATTGGCCGTGAGATGATTGTTCCTGAGGTACCAACATCACCTACACACTTACAGATGTAGCCAGTGACAGAGGAGGCATTTTCCTTGAGAGGCATCTTTCTTCTCCACTTGTAGTGGCCTCCTTGAGCATCTGCCAATAGTCCATTCAAAACAGTCCTGAAGCATAGAGATTGCCTCATTAGATCATACATTTGTGGTTCTCTTGACTGGTTTCTCTGTTTTCAGTAGCGGTTGGTTTGCTGGGATTAACATTATGGAGATGTGGTCAAACAGGCCAAGTGAGGGTGTGGATTGGCTTTGTAAGCATCGTATCTGTTTGTTCCCCTAGTGACCATGGTGATATGCTGGTGGAATTTGAGTAAAATGTCCTACAGGGTAATGTGATTGAAATCTCCTGCAATTATGAAGAGACTGTCTGAATGCTTGTTTTGTGAAAAACTGATTATAGTATATATCTCTCCCATTGCATCCATGGTGTTCATGCCCAGGGTGATGTAAACAGTGGTGATGGATAAAACAGTTAAATCTCTGAGCAGGTGATGTGTCCAGCATTTAATTGTATGTTGTTCAGTCTCTGTTCAATTGTTACAGAACAGAGACTGTTGACTACCAGTGAGTTCATGCATCAAGCTTTATTTATGAATACACGGAGTCCACTTCCTTTGAATTTCCCCAGCGAGAGGAAGTTCCTATCTGCACTGTCAAGCTGAAACACCGAATCAGGCCTGTTGTTGTTTATCCACATTTCAGTGAAAACCAGAATGCAGCAGGTTCTCATCTACTTCTATTTGTTCTTTCTCAGTCTCAGTGAGCCCATTTTATTATCTAGCAAGCAGATGTTGACCAGCAAAAGTCTGGCCAAGATAGCTCTCAGCCTAGCCACTACCATGGCTTTTCCGCCATGTTTCTTGCATTGCCTGCGTCTGCTGCTCCCTTGCCTGAGCTGCCTAGGCCAGGTCACTGTCACTGTGCCTGGCGATCGTAGAGTCACTAGTCTGCTGAGCACTACCGCTAACTCTGCTGCCAATGTATTAGAAGTAATTTTGTCTAAGTATTCAGTGGTGCTTAATCATGGAGCTTTATTTGACTGAATTCCCAGAATTAATGAGAGGAAGTAAATGCTCAAAAGGCCCGAATTTGGTCAGAACACAATTCCTGTTCATTTCCCACTAAAAAAGAATACAATTTCTGATGATACACTGATGCAACAGAGTGTTAAATTCCAAGGAAGATGGTGGTTGTAAAATATTCGATCAAAGTAAAAATAACTTCCAAATTCTGAACATCAATGGATAGCAATATTAGATCCAAACAAATATATATTTGTCTCTTCTTCTGAGGCTGTCCCTGAGGATTGAAGATGACTTCTGTTCACTCAAGTTCTGATGTGACCGATGAGGCCAGTTTTGGAACCATTGACTCATTCACAAATGGGCCAGGAAGTACCTGATGGGCAGATGGATGCTATGCCCCTTCCACTGCTCTCAATGGTCTTCACGATAAATGGACTTGAGGTTCTCAATATCATTCCAAGTGCTCATTCTCCACTTTGGCTGGTCAGGAATTCTCAGGAGTTAGTGGGATTTGCATGGCTTTCAAAAACAATTTGATAACATTCTTGATTTTTTTTTCCTCCATTAGATCAAACTCTATTGAAGCATCAGTGAATCTGGAACATTTGCTTGACACAACGTTGGTGTCACCTTTCCAGTAGCTTGCAGAAGTCCACACCTCAGAACCATATCAAAAAGAGCAAAAGTATATTTACCTACAACATAAAGGAAGTCATTTAGTCCATGACTTGCATGCTGATTCTTAGAACAATCCCAAGAGTGCTATTCTTTGTCTTGCTTTTCAGTAACCTGTTCTCTTCGATGTGCACTAACACTTCTAGCATCCACCTAAAATAAGCATAATTTACATTTACCACGCCACCAACAATCAGTGTATCTTTTGGCGTGCGAGGAGAAAATGGACCACCCAGAGTGGAATCCCATGTTGTCATGAGAAGAATGTGAACATTTCACACTTCACACTGAATCTGGATCACTGGAGATATGAGATAGTGACATGAACCTGTCCGCCATCTGCAAATCCCCATGATAATCAGGAGATTATCATGGAAAAATGTATAAATAATTATTTTTTAAAACTGCAATACAAAGTAATAATACATTTAAATAAAATGATTGGTTTTAGAAATAAGTTAAAGAGATAAATTTGTTTTGATTAACATCAGATAGTAAATTCAAGCTGCAAAGTTGGCTATCCCATACAGTTTACTGTAGCTGTACCTGGACTTTTGGCTTTTTCTGGAGGCACAATCAAATTGAGAGAGGAGGCTACACAATAGTCGGGGTGAGAGAATTAATAAGAAGCATTTGTGGGCTTTTGTTTTTTTTCCCTCTTTTAACAGAAATTTACCCATATCTAGTTTGTTTCTTCTTCTTCATTTTTTGTTAGTGTATAGTTAGTGCAGGGAGAATAGCTCCACAGACTGTGATGTGTTCTTTGTGTGAGATGTGGGATTTCTGGGACACCTTCAGCTTCTTGGAGAACCATGTCTGCTCCAGGTGCACCGTGCTGCATTTCCTCAGAGAATGTAGTAAGGAACTGGAGCTGCAGCTCGAAGATGTTCGGCTCATATGGGAACTGAGGGGGTGATAGATAGGAACTAAAGGTAGTCACTCCTCAGTTGCAGGAGATAGGTACCTTGATGACTGTTGGGAAAAATGAAAGGAAGTGGGAAGCCAGTGTAGAGTACCCCTGTGGTCTTTGCCCTCAATAGGTATATTGTTGAGGAGGTGGCCTAACTGGGGGGGGGGCGGGGGGTGTTGCTGAAGCAACCAGGACTCTAGCACTGTGGCTCAGAAGGAAAAGGGGAAAAGGGGGAAGAAGAGGACTGTAATAATGATGATGGATTACATCGTTTGAAGAGTAGACATGAGATTCTGTGGACGTCATATAGAGACACATGGATGGTATATTGCATTCCTGGTGCCAGGGTCGGGGGTGTCTTGTGTCACGTCCAGAGAATTCTACATTGAGAGGGCGAGCAGCCAGAAGTCTTGGTAAATATTGGTACCGATTACTTGGGTAGGAAAAGAGAGGAGATCCTAACGAGAGAATTTATGGAGTTTGGTGAAAAGCACTGTAGTAATCTTCAGAATACTGCCTGTACCATGCACCAGTAAGGATAAGAATTGGATATCTTGGCAGGTGACTGGCTGAGGAACTGGTGCAGGAGGCAGGGCTTCAGATTTCATGATCATTGGGATCTCTTCTGGGGAAGGTATAACCTGCACAAAATAGATGAGTTACACCTGAACCTGAAGGGGATAAACATCCTTTTGGGCATGTTTTCTAGAACTGTTGATGGGGGCTTAAACTAAACTGGCAGGGGATTGGGAATCAGAGTGATGGGGCAGTTGATATACAAGTAGATGCAGTGTGCAGTGAGATTGGCACTCAGTAGGATGATTTGCAGTGTAATATGGGGACAAAATCAAAAAGGGTGAAGAATTCAAGGCAAAAGGTGTTATATTTGAATGCACGCTGTATATGCAATAATGTTGATCATCTTGTTGCGCAGTTAGAGATTGGTAGGTATAACATTGTGGGCATCATTGAGTCATGCCTGAAAGGGGATCATAGTTGGAAATTTAACATCCAAAAGTACACATTGTTTTGGAAAGACAGGCAGGCAGGCAGGTGAGACAGAGGGGCTGGGTTGGCTCTATAAGTAAAACTGAAATCAAATCCATAGAAACAGATAGTAATATCGGTCAAAGAAATGGCAGGTGAACTTTATAAGTATTTTGCATCTGTCTTTACTGTATGCCGGAAATTCAAGAGTATCAGGGGGCAGAAGTGAGTGTAATAGCTATTACTGGACAGAAGGTGATTGGGAAACTGAAAAACCTGAGGTAGGTATGTCAAGGTATGTGAACCAGATAGATTACACCTCAGGGTTCTGAAAGAGGTATCTGAAGAAATTATAGGGGCATCTTTCGAGAATCACTAAATGAATCCATAGGACTGGAAAATTGCAAATGTCACCTCAAGGGACGGAGGCAGAAGTAAGGACATTATAGGCCAGTAAGCCCGACCTCAGGTGTTGGGAAGATGCTGGAGTCGAGTGTTAAGGACAAAGTCTCAGGGTACTTGGAGGCACAAAATAAAATAGGTCAATGTCAGCATGGTTTCTAGAAGAGAAAAATTTGCCTGACAAATTGGTTGGCAACCTTCAAGGAAATAACAAGCAGGATAAATGAAGGAGGATTGGTGGATGGTGTGTACTTAGATTTTCAGAAGGCCTTTAACAAGATACCACACATGAGGTTGTTAAGCAAGGTAAGAGCCCATGGTATTACAGGAAAGATACCAGCATGGATCAAGGATTATCTGATTGCAGGGGGCAAAGAGTGGGAATAAACAAAATCTTTACTGGTTGGCTGACAGCAAATAGCAGTGGTCTGCGGGGGTCTGTGTTGGGACCATTATTTTTATGTTATATATCAGTTAATTGGATAATGGAATTGATGGGTTGGTTGCCAAGTTTGTGGACGATATGAAGATAGGTGGAGGGGAAGTTAGATTTGAGGAAACAGAGAGGCTGCAGAAGTACTTAGACAGATTGCAAAAATGGGTTGAGAAGTGATGGATGGAATACAGTAAGCAACAGGAATTCTGCAGATGCTGGAAATTCAAGCAACACACATCAAAGTTGCTGGTGAACGCAGCAGGCCAGGCAGCATCTGTAGGAAGAGGTGCAGTCGACGTTTCAGGTCGAGTCCTGACGAAGGGTCTCGGCCTGAAACGTCGACTGCACCTCTTCCTACAGATGCTGCCCGGCCTGCTGCGTTCACCAGCAACTTTGATGTGTGTTGGATGGAATACAGTGTTAGGAAGTGTATGCTCATGCATGCTGGTAGAAGAAAGGAAAGCCCAGTCTATTTTCTAAACTGGCAGAAAATTCAAATATCCGTGCACAGGATTACCTATAATTAACTTGCAGGTTGAGACTGTGGTGAGGAAGGCAAGTGTAATGTTAGCATTCATGACAAGATGACTTGAATATAAATGCAAGGATCTAACGCTGGTGTGACACTGGTGAGAGGTCACTTGAAGTATTGCGAGCAGATTTACTTTACTCTACTTTACTTTATACTTTATTGTCGCCAAACAACTGATACTAGAACGTACAATCATCACAGCGATATTTGATTCTAGGCTTCCCGCTCCCTGGAGTACAAATCAATAGTAAATATTAAAAATTTAAATTATAAATCATAAATAGAAAATAGAAAATGGAAAGTAAGGTAGTGCAAAAAAACCGAGAGGCAGGTCCGGATATTTGGAGGTTACGGCCCAGATCCGGGTCAGGATCCATTCAGCAGTCTTATCACAGTTGGAAAGAAGCTGTTCCCAAATCTGGCCATATGAGTCTTCGAGCTCCTGAGCCTTCTCCCAGAGGGAAGAGGGACGAAAGGTGTGTTACTGGGTAGGTCTTGTCCTTGATTACCCTGGCAGCACTGCTCCGACAGCATGCGGTGTAAAGTGGGTCCAAGGATGGAAGATTGGCTTGTGTGATGTGCTGGGCTGTGTTCATGTTCTTCTGCAGCTTCTTCTGGTCTTGGATAGGACAACTTCCATACCAGGTTGTGATGCACCCTAGAAGAATGCTTTCTACGGTGCATCTATAAAAATTAGTGAGGGTTTTAGGGGACAGGCCAAATTTCTTTATCTTCCTCAGGAAGTAAAGGCGCTGGTGGGCCTTCTTGCCAGTGGACTCTGCTTGGTTGGACCCTTATCTAAGAAGGGATGTGCTGACATTGGAAAGAGTTCAGAGGAGGTTCACAAGAATGATTCCAGGAATGAAAGGGTTATTGTCTGAGGAGTGTTTGATGGCTCTGGGCCTGTACTCCCTGGAACTTTGAAGACTGAGGGATATTCTTATCGATACCTGTTGAATGTTGAAAGGCCTCAATAAAGTTGATGTGGAGAGGATTTTTCCTATTATGGGGGAGTCTAGGACCAGAGGGCACAGCCTCAGAATAAGGGATATCCATTTAGAATGGAGTTGATGAGGAATTTCTTTAGCCAGAGGGTGGTGAATCTGTGGAAGTCATTGCTACAGGCAACTGTGGAAGCCTGGTCATTGGGTGTATTTAAGTTGGAGATCGATTGGTTCTTGATTAGTCAGACTGTGAAAGGCTGTGGTGAGAAGGCAGGAGAATGGGTGGAGAAGGACAATGGATCGGCATTGATGAAATTACTGAGCAGATTCAATGGGCTGAATGGCCTAATCTCCTCTTATCTGTTGTGAACTTCTGGTCTTATACTGGTGTATGCAAGATTTCAGATTTTCAAGATTGTTAATGTAAATGTCAATATGCTAGTATAAAGGAGAACAAAATAATTGCTACTCCAGGTCTGATGCTATGTAGTACATAAAAATCGTACTAAGATAAAGATCACAATATTAAAAATAATCACAATATTAAAAATAACAGATAGCTTATATACATAGATTAATTATAGCTTTATATACTGACACTAAGTGCGGGAGTATCTGCACATATGGTGACTGAGAGGAAATGATTAAGTAGTGGTGGTGGGGTGGGATAGTGCGTTAAGCTGTTGATCAGCCTTATTACTTGGGGAAAGTAACTATTATTGAACCTGCTGGATTTAGCATGGATGCTACATTGCCTCCTCCCTGTTGGGAGTGAAATGTCTCTACCCAAAACGTTGCCTATACTCTTTGCAATAGATGCTGCCTGGCCTGGTGAGGTCCTCCAGCATTTTGTGTCTGTTGGTTGGATTTCCAGCATCTTCAGATTTTCTCTTTGTGAGTCCATGAGCAAGACGTGTTGGATTCTTCATGATATTCCTAGTCTTTTTCTGGCACTGTTCTATATATATATCTTTAATGGTGGGTAGGCTAGTGCCAGTGATGCACTGGGAGTTTTAACCACCTGTGTTTAAGTCTTCCTGTCTATGAAATGATGCAGCATACAGGTGTCCCCCGCTTTTCGAACGTTGGCTTTACGAAACTTCACTGCTACGAAAGACCTACATTAGTACCCAGTTTTCGCTTTCAGAACGTGTTTTCACTGTTACGAAAAAACAATTCAGCGCGTGAAAAAATCAGCACGTGATAAAAGGCAGCGCGCGATAAAAGGCAGCGCGCCCCGAGCAGCCACTCTCCCCCGGATTCAGAAAGGCATTGCTTTAACACGTGCCTGTGAGCAGCTGTTTGCAAGATGAGTTCTATGGTATCGGAAAAGCCTGAAAGAGCTCATAATGAAAGAGCTCATAATGAGCTCATTAGAGCTGCCTGCTCTAATGGAAACAGATGACGAGATGACACCCCACCACCCCAACCCCCAGGCCACGGACAGATACAGATTTGGGGAGAATGCAAAGTTAGCCGGGAGGCACACAGCACATCTTTAAGAAAAAAGCCGAAATAAACATGCTAATTAATTAGATGTGCCGACACGTAATTGTCAGCCCAGATCAGAGACGACACCATCAGAAATCGGCACTGATGTGGGCCGACAGTTATGGGCGGCACCTAATTAATTAACATTTTTGTTTCGGTATTTTTCTTAAAGATGTGCTGTGTACCTCCCGGCTACCGCTGGACCCCTGCATGCTTCGTGGATCGGTATCGGTTGGTGGCCGGGAGTGTGGGGGCCACTGCACCACCCAAACTCCGACAAGTCTAACACACCATCATCAGTGTGCTCGGCACTGTCCCGGTTCCAGTAAGTGATACTATACTGTACATACATTATTTCTACTTTATATAGGCTGTGTATTTTTAGGTGTTATTTGGTATGATTTGGCAGCTTCATAGCTTGAAGGTTACTGGAGAGAGTTTCTTGCCAACAGCGCTTGCGTGAGATTTTCTGCTGACGGTGCTGGCGTGAGATTTTCGCTACGGAGAACAGTTCAATAATGATTGTGGAAAAGTATTTCTACTTTATATAGGCTGTGTATTCATCATATCTTTCCTGCTTTTAATATATGTTACTCTTATTTTAGGTTTTATGTGTTATTTGGCATGATTTGGTAGGTTATTTTTGGCTCAGCAAACGCTCACAAAATTTTCCCATATAAATAAATGGTAATTGCTTCTTCGCTTGACAACATTTCGGCTTATGAACCATTTCATAGGAATGCTCTACCTTCGGACAGCAGGGAAAACCTGTATTAGGATACTCTCTGTTGGGCACCTGTAGAAGATCATGAGTATTATTGTTCATAATTCATCACTCTTAGGACTCCTCAAGATGTAGAGGTGTTGGAGAGCTTTCTTGATTGTACAGAATCTGTTCTGGGTCCATGAGAGGTTGTTCGAGATGTGCACTCCCAGGAGTTTGAAACTGCTCAGTTTCCACTCCTGTGCCACCAATGTAAAGAAGGGTGTGAGTGTTGTGAGTTCTTCTGAAGTCAATAAGTCAGAAAGGTGGGGCGCTGGGAGCGGACCCAAATGCGAGACACAGACACTGAAGAACTAGGAACAGGATTTGACTAGAGAGCTGGGACAAGAACATAGACTTGGGCTAGGACATAGGCTAGGCAAGCAGGACCAGGAAAAGGAACTGGGAACTAGGTAGCCTGGGCTTGGACTCTGAGCTGGAGACTGGACAAGGACCCAGAACCTGGGTCTTGACTCAGGTTCGGACCACGGAATAGGCGAGGACATGACGTGGCTACAGGACTGGACATGGCTTTGGTTCCTCGAGGCTTGGGTTTGGACTCCAAGCCAGAGACCGGACAAGGACCCAGAACTAGGGTCTTGACTCAGGCTTGGACTCTGAAACTAGGCGAAGACATAATGTGGTCTTGGGAGACAGGACTAGGCGAGGCTACAGGACAGAACGAGAGACTCCTGGGCAGGGTGAGGGAACTCCAGCACAGGATGAGGCACATGGACAGGACGAGGTTCTTGAACAGGACGAGAGACTCCAGCAGAGGACGAGGGAACTCCAGCAGCGGGCTGGGCAAGAACACAAAGCCTTGATTCGGTCAAGGGAGAGACAGGAATGCAGAGCCTTGGTCGAGGGAGAGACAGGAACATGGAACACAGAGCCGGGACCCCTCCTTGGAAACAGGATGTAGGACTGGGACTCATACACAGAACACTGAGAGACAGATCTCCACTCAAGGTAACAGCAAACGGCCGGATCTCCCCGGCGGAGGCAAGGGTACAAAGAGACAGTTCCCAACTCTAGGTAGAGGCAAACCACCGGACCTACCTAGTGAAGGTGTGGACACAGAGACAGTTCAAAACAATGATAAACACTTTCTTATCTTGCTCCAGCGGCTAAACTTGACAGCAGTGCAGGCAAGGGTTGCAGGCGAGGCGAGGCAAGGCTTCAGACACAGGTTGCAGGGCAAGGCTTCAGAAGGTAGGGGCAGAGACAGAATTCAGACAGGGGGTTCAGAGAGGAACAATCCAGCAACTGAAGCTGAACCAAGGAGCTATTCAGTAGCCAGCCCAAAATGTGAATCAGCTGCCTCAATTAGAGCACCCAACAGAAAAAGTGAAAACCAGAAAACCTGGAAGGAGTGATGGACTGGACCGAGAACTGGAATCCGGACCTCACAGACTGGACCATGACAGTATCCCCCCCATGGGAGCCTCCTGGTGACCCAAAAGGCTTCCCCAGACTATGGACGACACGGGCGAATGGGGGGGGGGGCGCATTCAACAGGAGAGAACCCAGGATAGCGAGAATTAAACGAGTGTCTGTGTCGCTGGGTCCATGTCTGGCTGGATTGTTCTGTCATAATGGAGGGCGGCGCTGGGAGTGGACCCAGATGCAAGACACACACACACTGAAGAACTAGGAACAGGACTTGACTAGAGAGCTGGGACAAGAACACAGAATTGGGCAAGGACATTGGCAAGGCAAGCGGGACCAGGACAAACAACTGGGAACTAGGAGTCTGGGCTTGGACCCCAGAATAGGCGAGGACATGACATGGCTACAGGACTGGACATGGCTTGGGTTCCTCGAGGCTTGGGTTTGGACTGTGAGCCAGAGACTGGACAAGGACCCAGAACCAGGGCCTTGACTCGGGCTTGGACTCCGGAACTAGGCGAAGATATGATATGATCTTGGGAGACAGGAGTAGGCGAGGCTACAGGACAGAACGAGAGACTCCTGGGCAAGATAAGGGAACACTAGCACAGGACGAGGCACATGGACAGGACCGGAACTCGAAGCCTTGACTTGGACAGGACGAGGTTCTTGGACGTGGCTTGGACAGGATGAGATTCCTGGACAGGACAAGAAACTCCAGCAGAGGATGAGGGAACTCCAGCAGCGGGCTGGGCGAGAACTCAAAGCCTTGATTCAGTCAAGGGAGAGGCAGGAACGCAGAGCCTTGGTTGAGGGAGAGGCAGGAACGCAGAGCCTTGGTCAAGGGAGAGGCAGGAACACGGAAGACAGAGCCAGGACCCCTCCTTGGAAACAGGATGTAGGGCTGGGATTCATACACAGAACACTGAGAGACAGATCGCTACTCAAGGTAGCAGCAAATGGCCAGACCTACCCAGCGGAGTCGAGGGCACAAAGAAATGGTTACCAACACAAGGTAGCGGCAAATGGCCAGACCTACCTAGCGAAGGTGTGGACACAGAGACAGTTCAAAACAATGATAGACACTTCATTATCTTGCTCCAGTGGTTGAACTTGACAGTGGTGCAGGCAAAGATTGCAGGCAAGGGTTACAAGCAACGCAAGGCTCCAGGCAAGGTGAGGCAAGGCAAGGCAAGTCTTCAGGCGAGGCGAGGCAAGGCAAGGCTTCAGACACAGTTTGCAGGGCAAGGCTTCAGAAGGCAGGGGAAGAGGCAGAATTCAGACAGGGGGTTTGGACAGGAACAATTGAGCAACTGAAGCTGAACCAAGGAGCTATTTATGTAGCCAGCCCAAAATGTGAATCAGCTGCCTCAATAAGAGCACCCAACAGAAAAAGGGAAAACCAGAAAACCTGGAATAAGGGGTGATGGACCGGACCGTGAACCGGAATCCGGACTTCACGGACCGGACCATGACACAATAATCATTGCCATTGTCTTGATACTGAGAAAGAGGTTATTTGTCTGCCAAGAGCCCTCAGTTTCTTCCATCTCCTTGCTGGTGGTTATCTGTGGAACTATCGGCTGACTGTAAGTACATTCAGGCTCACAATTAAAATTTAGCACTGATCCATATGAGATAGTAGAGCAGATTTCTGAGCATGTTGCTTTTGATGGAAAGGTATGCATGAACCATTTAAGGCAGGATAGTGTATGAGTTAATAGAAAGGAGTTCCAGAGTATATTAGACAGTTGAAGATACACCACCAATGGTGAAAATCCCTTGGGTGAGTCAAGTCTATAAAAGAGAAAACTGGAACTTTTACGTTTGGTTGATTTTCAAAAGGTCTAGCATATTGTTCAGCAAAGAACAAACTGCATTAAGAACTCAGCAGGTATGATGGTAGGAAAGAAATCATTGCTGTTTCAAGTCAAAAACCTGCACAGGACCAAGAGTCTTCCAACTTCATTCCTGTGACCCCTCCCCCCACCTGGAACAACCTGCTCTTCATCTTGTACCCTCCTCATTCCATCAGATTGCCCATGACTTTGCACATAATTTCCTGATTTGCCTGCAACAGCAATAATACAGTTATTTTAGAACAGTTCATCGTTTTCTGCTGTTTGCTGATAGGCTTAAAATCAAGGGATAGATCCTAGGAGACTAAATAATACCTTCTATGTTTTGAGTGCCTGACCTGCCTGTCATTGTGGGGTAGAAATATAATTGCCTGGAAATTCAATAGGATTTTTTATGCTATGCATACAAGTTATTTGAGTGAAACACAATAGCAATGTTTCTGTTCTGTTTTTCACATCAGAGATGTAGATGATGATGCAATATTCCTTTAGGAGTATTGGAAGGGAACTTGAAGGATATAGTTCTGTGGCATCTGTCACTAAAATTGGCAGTAAAATCCTTCCCTACAACTTAGGATCCCTTCTTATTGTATACCCATCAACCCCTTCTCCAACTGTACCACCCAGTTTGTTGTCATCAAGTCCTTGGACCTCATTTGCAATTGATGACTCCAGGCATCTGTACTGTCTGATTATATTGCAATTCATCAGTGAAATTATGAGTAATGATGCTAAATAATACTAGGAGCACAGCTAGTTCCAATCATTTTGCATTTCTCAGAAAAACTATGATTCCTTCAAAAGAGAAAAATCAATTTGTTTCCTGTTTCTATAAAAATATAAAATATGTTCTCAAGGAAAGTCTGAAAGGTTTCATTAAGGTTAACCACAATCCAGCCCATGCCCCATCTTTCAGCTACCATCAGGCAGGATGTACCAAAGTCTGAAGTTCCTCAACAACAGGCTCGGGAACAGCTACTTCCCTTCAACCACTTGGGCTTGGTTCTCGAAATTATATTGACAAAAAAAACAATTATTGTATTATTGTAAATCCCTAGACCTTTGAGAGGAAGTGTACTTCTTATACTATTATGTATGTTATACCAGTTCAATGCTCCAGCTCAAATGCGATTTCGCTGACTCTGAACAGTCTTTCTGAAACTGCTCAGAGAACAAGCCATTCTCCACCATAGTAGGTCATTTAATTGTGTTTTTTTTCTTATAAAATCGCCAGTTTACAGCAGATTGGAACCATTCGCAAAGCCAAGTTTTCTTGAGCTACCTTTGATTTTTTAAAAATTTTGATATTTCAGAGAGCATTTTTGCATGGGAGATATGACCTGTTCTCTGTGCAGTTTCAGAAAGACAGTTCAGAGTCAGCAATATTGCATCTGAACTAGAATATTGAACTGGAATCATACACAGGTTGTATTACATAAGAAGAACACTTCCCCTCAAAAGTCTAGGGATTTACAATTACACAATAATTGTTTTTTTTTGTTGATATAATTTTTAAAGGCAGTTCTCAAGCTGAGAGAGTGGAATGTCAATTTTAAACCTCCCTGCCTTATTAGCCTCACCTTCTGAAATACAGTATAACAACATTGTCTTCTGTTAGCAATCAGAATCCCACACTCTTTCTGACACATCAGGGCCCCAGTTCCCACACTCCCACATCAGGTTCACTGGAAAATTTACCTACCCCTCTCTAATGAAATAATTAAATGTTTGTTGACATATTAATGGAACAAGATTCAATAGTGTGGAAAATCTGTCAATCCACACTATCTACATCCTGAGTGTGCTGGATGAGTAGAGTTTTATTTTCCTTTAATAGTCCAGTGATGAACTTATGATTTTACAGTACCCTGATTTTTGGGCCACATTAGGAACAAAGTCAATGCACACATATTGTCTACGTTATATGTGTAAAGTCTGGAAAATTCTGTGACTTTAGAAGACTTTGGTAAGATCCATTTCATAACAAACACACATAATTTGTGCTTGGAGACAGTAGCATGCAATTTAGGAGCTAACGGGCTAACATGCAGTGTTGTAAGTCATTAAAGAATATATCTGCTTGCCCCCTGCTTTGAATCCATTTCTCCCTGACCTTTCCAAAACAAAATACTTGGGAGCTTCCGGATAATAAAATTTCCAATCCATTCAGAAATATGCATGTTATGAATTATTATGGAAGGTAATTTCCTTTTGATTCTCTCATGACCTGTTGAATTTTATGGTTGTAATGATATTAGAATTTTTCTCTACTTTGTTATAAGCCTCTAGTTTTGTAAGCATTTAGACAAGAATTACTGGATACACTTCTTAATTCTGATGCAAAACTTAATCACAGCTTTTGGGAATAAGTAGTCTTGTCCAGCGGCCTTACCTGTCTTGAATGCTTTAATGCTTGTTTTAAACTTATTATTAAAGATAGAGTTATTTAAATTAAGGTTAGTAAGATGATATAAATTGTTCATTGATTAGGTTTCTGATTCTTTCCATTTATTGCTTGTTTGTGTGACTGTAATTTTTGGGACTCTGTGGTATTTTCTCAATGAAATTTACATACACCAGATAATACCAGTTTTTAAAACTTTTTTTTTTGCCAGTAGTGCCATTGTCACTTGCCACTGATGAATTTGTGAAAATTTTAATTAATTACCTGCAGACCAATTTTCGATCTCAATAATTTGTCTCAGGATGTTGTAATAGGTGAAGGTATAATTGACAGAATATGGATTATAGGGAAAAAATATGTTGACATCTGTATTGTACATGACCAGAGAAAATATTCAATAAATTCTTCCAAGACAATGTAACAAGAAATTTATGATGTTGTGATGTTTCATGAATATTCATAAGTATCTCTTCTTCTTTGATAGTCCCTTAGGGTTAGAGATGACTTGTCTGCAAGCCACTTCTATGATTTTAGAGGTGACTATTGAGGCCAGTGTGGGATTCAGAGATTTGGCTATTGGTGGGGCAGGAACTGCTTCAGAGGCCTGAAAGAAAGGTGGTGTATTGTTTCCATGGGGCTTCTCTGTGTTCTTGACAATGTGACCAGGGTCTGACTGCCAGCACAAATTCTCCTTCTCCATTTTGTCTGCCATGGTTAAAGAATTACACAACTAGTGGGATGTTACATTATTGAGAATATCCTTGAAGCATTGTGTCTGTTTTTATGATGAATCCTTGCCACAATCGAGCTCAGAATTGAGTGTCATTTATTTCAGGAGTGCTTTTGAACATATCAACAAAATGTTACACCAACCTTAGTTCTCGAGTATTAGTTGAAAGGGAATGCTGATGCTGGTTTGCTTATTCTGCCAGTGGACTTGGAGGATGTTTTAGAGACAACATCCTTGGAACCACTTGATGGGTTCCCATCTGGAAACTTTGAATTCTCACAGACTGTGTCGTTTGCTCAGATAATCATATGGTGATGCCTTGTTACCTTGTCCTCAGTAAAATATATGACAGATGATTTTCTAACAGCTCTATTTTCTAATTTTTATCCTCCTTCTTTCTTGAATAAATAATTGATATTTCTACCCCTGAATTGGGAATTCCTGATTTAGTCATTGAAGGTAGTGGCAAATTTGTTGAGAGATGGTTACCAACACAAATTCAAACTCAAGTTCAAATTCAAGTTTAATAATCATTCAACCATACATGAATACAGCCAAAAAAAGTAGCGTTCCTCTGGGTCCAAGGTGCAAAGTATACACAGCACATTCAAAATAGTCAACAAAAAAAAATAGTTATGCATAAAAATATATATATAGCCCAGGTTCCTGGGCGACACATCCCGCAAATTGATGTTTCAGTTCTCAGCACTGCGCAGATAACACACACATTTGCAATTAAGCCTGTCATTCCACTGATCAAGAACTGGAGGGAAGCACCGACAGGAGTGGCCAGTCCCCAACCGACCACAGATGCCACACTGAGTTTGGCACGGACTAGAAGGGCCAAGATGGCCTGTTTCCGTGCTGTAATTGTCATATGGTTATATGGTTATACAGCCTCCAGTGTCTCTTCTGGACTGCAGCAGTAGGCAAGCCCACAGCTTGAGGCCTACTCCTCACTGCAAACGAGGCCATGCAGATCCTTTGTCATCTGTCATGGCACCAAAAGAGGGAAGCAGGCCTGTGGCATCTTACATTATCAACGTCCAACAGTTTCTCATGGAAAATATTGTCTGTGCACTCCAGCATGATGACTTAGGCTGAAATGACTTTAGTTCTGAAATTCAGGAATTGAAGAATAAACAACTTCCTTTTTGTCTTCAGGATTAACTGCTCTGTGGAGGAAAGCTTGTTGAATGTGGGGTGCAAAATTTCATTGAGGATGTTTGAGAAGAAGTTTGTAAAAATGGCACAGTCTTCCTTGATTGGAATTAGATCTGTGACAACTCCATTGGTGAGAATCTTGGCTCGCATACTTCCTGTAGATGGTATAGAGTGGAGGCAGATTTATGAGGGTAATGAAATTTGAAGATTCTCAACAATCTTTCTTAGATGACAGGATCATATGTTTGCATGACTGAGAAAGGATATACAATGTGGCTGATGCATCATTGTCCATTGCTCTTGTTTTGTCACACAATGAAGATCATGATACACAATACCACTTGATGAACAGAATCCATTATGAGGTTCAGGGATCAGTACTCTTAGAGGAAAAACTGAAGAGGATTTTTGCAATGATTTTCTTTTTCTCACATTCCATAAATATGAGACTGTACCTAGTATCGTGAAAGAAAGGAAATGCTAATTTGATGTTCAATAATCAATAGGACATCAATTATTTACACATTTTAGAATTAGTTGTGTTCAAGTGTTTTGTATAACAGGGGTCCCCAACCTTTTTTGCACCCCGAACCGGTTTAATTAGATTAGATTATGAGGACACTCAGTCCTTGTTCACTGTCATTTAGAAATGCATGCATTAAGAAATGATACAATGTTCCTCCAGATTGATATCACACAAAAAAACCAGGACAATCCAAAGACTAACACTGACAAGACCACATAATTATAACATATAGTTACAGCAGTGCAAAACAATACCATAATTTGATAAAGAGCAGTCCATGGGCACTGTAAAAAAAAAGTCTCAAAGTTCCGATTGACTCCCGATAGTCCCGATAACAGGCGGCAAAAGGGAGAAACTCTCCCTGCCATAAACCTCCAGGCACTGGCAACTGCCAATGCATTGGAAGCACCCGACCACAGCTGGCTCTGAGTCTGTCTGAAAACTTAGAGCCTCCAACCAGACCTTCGACTCCGAGCACTGAGCACCATCTCTGCCGAGCGCTTCGACCCTGCCCCGACCGCTGAGCAACAAGCAAAGCCAAGAACTTGGGGCCTTCTCCTCCGGAGATTCTGGATCACACAGTAGTAGCGGCCGTGAAGAAGGCATTTCAGAAGTTTCTGCAGATATTGACAATATTCTTACAGACCTGCCAACGGGGGTGGGGGGTGGCCTGTTCAAGTAGGGTTGCCAACTTTCTCACGCCCAAATAAGGGACAAAAGTAGCAGTCAAATAGTGGACACTTGTGATTACCCTGAGAAGGACTACCATGACCGTGAAGCCTTGCGCGGGCATCTGTGTGTGCATGCGTGACGTGCGCATGTGTGTACGTGCCGATTTTCATTCTACAAATTGGCTTAATCTTCCCGATTCTTTTAAGTGAAACTACACTGTACATACATTATTTCTACTTTATATAGACTGTTTTTTTCATAACATTCCTGCTTTTACTATATGTTAGAGTTATTTTAGGTTTTTGTGTGTTATTTGGTATGATTTGGTAGGTTTTTTTTGGGTCTGGGAACGCTCAAAAATTTTTCTCATATAAGTTAATGGTAATTGCTTCTTCGGCTTACAAACAGTTTCATAGGAATGCTCCACCTTAGCGGGGGAAATACGGGGCAAGGGCGGTCCCGTATGGGACAAACCAATTCAGCCCAGTATGCAGGATGTCCCGGCTAATACGGGACAGTGGGCAACCCTATGTTCAAGTTCAACAGTGCGTGACAGGGAATGAGGAAAGGTGCAGCTGATTCATATCGTTTCATATCGCCAAATCATATTGCTTCCTCATGGCCCGGTAGCACATGCTTTACGGGCCGGTACCGGTCCGCGGCCCGGTGGTTGGGGTCCACTGTTGTAAAGTACCAGAAAACTTCATCCCAGGAAAGTAAATTTTCACCTTTGGTTTTAGGTGTAATGAATCACATCCCATTAATATATTAGAACTCATCAAGAAAGTAGATAAACCATGAATAACCAGAAAACCCCATTTATTTTACATTTTAAGAGCTTACAAGACAGAATTCATATACAGAGAACATTAAAATGTATAAGGACTCACTGAGGAGAAATTAGCATAATGATGGACATTTACTGTCAAAGGTGAGAAAACAACAACATCGTGCTATGTCTTCATAATCATAAAGGATAGTGTAACTGAATGGAACACAGTCTATTTCCAGACATCCACTGTCAACAACAAACCCATTCCAGCCCCAACTTATTTGACAAAAATACTATCTCCTCTATCCTGGCAGAGTGACCCACAAGTGACAAATTATGCAGTAGGATTGTTTTTATACTTTTTTTAATTACACAGAATCTATCTAGTTTCTGCATATTGTCTCCTCCAAAATAGGGTTGAAGGTTATGACCTTTTTTCTGATATTTTTCAGACTTTGACTTGTGCATCGTGGGTAGAGGATCAGTTTACAGATGACTCAGTGCTCAAAAAACCTATGAAGAGGTTAGTCACAGATTTCAGGAGGGCATAAATTAGTAAATTGGACAGCCACCTGGCAGTTATGATTAATTATATTAAGTGTAAAGTAAGCCATTTTGGCAGAAAGAGTGACAGTAGGCAACAATAGCAGAAAAACTTCCTTTTGCATTACACCTTTAATGTATCAAAATATCCCTAGATGCCTCTTTATGTCCTATCAACAAAATATATTGCTGGTGCACATAACATCAGGTGATGAAAAGATGAAGAAATACAGAACAACCTTAAAGGAAGAAAGAGCTCCTAAGAGAATTAGGAAGGGAATTGGTAGTTGACGACCTAGGCACTGAAAGGCATATCCATCAGTGGTGAGGTTATAAATATCAAGATGATCATAAGGAAGATATTACTGAGAGGTCTGTAGGTGGAGAAGAAAATAAAAATCACAGGGGAAGCTTGGAATCAATGTTGGAGATTTTAAAATTAACATTTTTTTTACTGGGACTGACAGCTGTGAAGGTCTGCAACACACAGGTGACAATGAAGGTAACATGTTGAGAATTTGGGAACAGGTGGTGGAGTTTGGGTTGAGTTAAAGTTTACATTCCTCCACTATCAACTCTGCTCTCAAACGCATCTCCCCCATTTCACGTACATCTGCTCTCACTCCATCCTCCCGCCACCCCACTAGGAATAGGGTTCCCCTGGTCCTCACCTACCACCCCACCAGCCTCCGGGTCCAACATATTATTTTCCGTAACTTCCGCCACCTCCAACGGGATCCCACCACTAAGCACATCTTTCACTCCCCCCCCCCCGCATTCCACAGGGATCGCTCCCTACGCAACTCCCTTGTCCATTCATCCCCCCCATCCCTCCCCACTGATCTCCCGCCTGGCACTTATCCGTGTAAGCGGAACAAGTGCTACACATGCCCTTACACTTCCTCCCTTATCACCATTCAGGGCCCCAAACAGTTCTTCCAGGTGAGGCAACACTTCACCTGTGAGTCGACTGGGGTGATATACTGCATCCGGTGCTCCCAATGTGGCCTCTTATATATTGGCGAGACCCGATGCAGACTGGGAGACCGCTTTGCTGAACATCTACGCTCTGTCCGCCAGAGAAAGCAGGATCTCCCAGTGGCCACACATTTTAATTCCACATCCCATTCCCATTCTGACATGTCTATCCACGGCCTCCTCTACTGTAAAGATGAAGCCACACTCAGGTTGGAGGAACAACACCTTATATTCCGTCTGGGTAGCCTCCAACCTGATGGCATGAACATCGACTTCTCAAACTTCCACTAATGCCCCACCTCCCCCTCGTACCCCATCTGTTACTTATTTTTATACACACATTCTTTCTCTCACTCTCCTTTTTCTCCCTCTGTCCCTCTGAATATACCCCTTGCCCATCCTCTGGGTCTCCCCCCCCACCCCCACTTGTCTTTCTTCCCGGACCTCCTGTCCCATGATCCTCTCGTATCCCTTTTGCCAATCACCTGTCCAGCTCTTGGCTCCATCCCAACCCCCTCCTGTCTTCTCCTATCATTTTGGATCTCCCCCTCCCCCTCCAACTTTCAAATCCCTTACTCACTCTTCCTTCAGTTAGTCCTGACGAAGGGTCTCGGCCTGAAACGTCGACTGCACCTCTTCCTAGAGATGCTGCCTGGCCTGCTGCGTTCACCAGCAACTTTTATGTGTGTTGCTTGAAGGAAAAGTTGAGCCTGGATGTAAGAATGTTTGCTAAAGATTTTTAGCAGTAGATTAGCTGAGATGGGATGGGATTGGGCAGTGGTACAATATGACACAGTGGCACAGTTAGAAGAGAATTAAAAGATAGAACATTACAGGCTTTTTAGCCTATGATGTTGTGCTTACCTTTTCAACCTAAGTTAATATCTAACCCTTCCCTCCTACTTAGTGCTTCATTTTCTGTCAGCCATGTGTCTCAAAGCTCCAGTAACCCAAGTTCAATCCTGACCACTGGTGCTTTCTTTGTGCAGTTTGCACTTTCTCCCTCTGGCCACATGCGTAGTATCCAGGTGCTTTGCTTTCCTCTCACGCCCCAAATACACATGGGTTGGGAAGTTAATTAGCTGCCATAAATTGACCCTATTGTAGGCGTGAGGTAGATCCTGGGAGATGGGGGTAATGATAGGAATGTGGAGAAGAATGATTATAGGGAAAATTGGCAAGAAAACCAGTATAGACCTAGTGAGCCAAAATGATTCCCTTCTATGTCACGTGGAAATGTAGAAATAACTTGTCTTTGTTAAGACATCACTAGCAGGTTGAAACTTAATTTAGGATTCAGTATATCACCTAGGTTGCCAAAAAAGGTTAGTTTTAGGCAGTGGTAAGAGAAAATGGTAGAGATTCTGATGAGGCTGATATCTTTGATATTCATGGTATTGGTTCATGGACAAGGATACAACAATGTGTTGGCTCACGTTGCACTTTACATTCACCTGCTGGGAGTTGCCAACAGTTGCCAACATCCTGCTGATCTCATTGCTGGGACCATTCTGCTGAAGACCACACTTTAACTGGCAAGCAGACTGCAGGTGATGGAAACCAAGGCCCACCCCACAGACCACCCTGAATGCCTTCTGATTGCTCATGGTGCTCAGGGGCACTTGGAATGCATTTAACCAGTAAGAAGAAATCCATTTAAGATAACATTCAACTTGTATACATCAGTCAAAAAATTAACTAAAACAAATGTTAAAAATGTTACCTTCATTTATTAATAAAGACGGGGTTTCAACTTAAAATGTTAACAATTTCTTCCCCCCGCCCCCCGCCCCGGATGCTGCAGTTCCTTGCTGATTTGCTTGTTGCTCCAGATTCTGGCATCTGCAGTCACTTGTAACCCCAGTGACATGAATGGGATGGTGCTTGATGCACTAGGTCTGACTAGTATAAAGCTGAGAGATAGTTACCAGGTTTATCTGGCCTTCAAGTTGGACCACCAAAGAGCTGCTGCTCTTCCTCTTTATACCACCAAAGAGCAAGAAGTCACAGCAGTACAATATTTTTGAATGATGTTGCTGAAGAAAAATTGTAGATCCAAAGTAGGAAGGGCCAAAGGTAGATCTATGGGGTCTCCAAGGATAATGGTGTGGGCATGGGAAAACACAATATTACTGTCAATGTGTAAATAAATATGGAGTACCACTCAACATGACTTACACACCAACTGTTCAAATTCCAAGAGGGGGCGAAACAGCGACATGCATTATTGAAGTTACAGAACTTGTTGCAGAAGTAATTTAAGAGAATAGAAAAGTAATGGTGCAATCTTTTTTAATAACATGCTTTTTCACTAAAGTTAATGGAACAAATTTCAGGGATTGGACACAACAGGATGACACTATAGTATGTTTACTAGTAATATCTAGGGATAAATTTCAAGACCAGGTTTTTTTTTCCCAGTAGGAGGAGGAAGATCATAATGTAAGAACACAGATATAAGTTGAATGGCAAGAAGAACCTGAGGTAAAATGAGACTAATCAGGTGAAACTGCAGGGCACCAAACAGTGGAAAAGATCAACGAAGTGGGGTTATCTCTCTTGACGACAGAGATTGGAATAGTGTGGTTTTGGAGCCTGGTGTTGGACATGCTGCTTACATAACATACTGATGGAGTATAATTGGGGTCACAATGCTGGGAATCTAGGCCTGGGAAAGCACACTGAATCAGTTAATTTGCCTTTCCATTGAATTTAGAGAATCTTGTGGAAACAATCTTGGTGCTACCTTTCCAGTGCCTTGAAGTTTCCTGACCATATCCTATCAGATGATGGGATGTTGATGGGTGGCGTATAAATCAGAAACAGAAAGGGAGCATAGATGTACTCATAGAGAACAATAGAGGTAATGAAGTGAAATCAAGAATATGGAATATTACTGATGATTCTCTTGCAATGAAGCTCAATGCCCCACTTGCTATAGCTACATTGCAATGATTTATTTTCCTGCAGTGCCAGGTACCTCTGAATCAAATCTTCTCAATTTCTTACCCTTTGAGAAAATAGATCCCCACAAACGTGCAAAACCTTCAGAAAAGCTCAAAAAAAAAGCTTTTAACTCTTCAGCAGACTTTGCTAAGCTTGTAGAGGAAGGGTTAGAATAAATCATAGAGGAACATGAACTGACAAGAATAACTGATGTTAATTGGCACTCAGGTTACTTTTTAGTCCAACAGCTGAGGCTCAGCCATTGGATAATGAAGTCATGATGCTAACACATCACTGATCATAATCCGGGTCCTCCTTAGGTAAAAGGTTAAAATTAATGAACTAGATCAAATAACTTCTTAACCAAATGGCTTCCCAAAGTGGTAATATTGTAAGACTGCTGGTTTCCTCCTTTTTGACTAGTTGACTAAAGAGAACAAAGTCTGTGTACTGTTTTGTGTGAATATACACCTTTACAGAGAGAATTCACTCCAAGCTTGATTCCACATCATTAGTCAAACATGACTCTCGTGAGATTATAGGCAGCGGAAGCAATTGAATGGAGGTTTAATTGGAAGAATAAGATGCATTGTTGATACTGCTACTATTGTATAATTATTTAAGTTGTCCCATATATTGTCTGATAAAACAAGGCCGAGACAGTTTGTCATGCTTCAGAAGAAAATCATATATATTATGCATGGCATGTCATTCTTCATGATCATCAGGAAATAAAAAAGACACTGACTGCATTTCATTATTAATGATTTTGAATATTGCCTGAAGTTTGTAAAAGCTGTTAAGTATGGGCTATATGTAGTTAAAGGCAGTGAATATCATTTTGACTTCAGAATTTTACATAAAATATTTAGTATTTAAAGTGTTATTTTGGTGCATGCCATCTTACCCTAGTTACAATATGTATGTAAGCTATAAATGATTGGGAATTCTTATATCATACACTGACTGTAGGTGAAATAATAGAAGAAGAAGAATGTAACAAGTATATTCAATTTGTTTTAGGGAACTAAGAATGATTATATATGCTTATGACATGGGGATGAACATGATCAATGGGTCAGATTGAGCATGGTCTTTAACAATGATATATCAATCTCTGATTTAAAATAAAGGTCAAGTACCATTTGAGATCAGAGTTAAACAAACATCATTCTTTCAATGTAACCTGTGACAGGTCTGCTCAGGGATTCGTGAAATAGGTTGAGACATTGGATTTAATTCATTGAGTATAGGAGGGTCGGCAATAATGAGTCACCAAAGTTTGTTTTTCCCCTTTTTCCTTATCTAGAAAGTATTGTCCCGACGTGAACAGCTCCATAATCAATTGACCTTAACCCAATGAAGAAATGTCTGATGTCTCACTCATGCCACATGAGGTGGAAATTCTTTTCTCTATCAAGGTTCTAATTTTATAGCTTATTGGTATTGTATTTTGTTTCACTTACTGCAAATTCAATGCTGTATAAACTCTACGCTTTGAAAAGTGCCACATTTGCAAAAAACTAATTATCCAATAGGATTTTTTTTTAATTTGTAGTTTTTTTATTTGCATACATCTATGTAGGGAATAGTTAACAACTTTTGAATTTGTACAATTAAAACTTTATCTTAAAAGACTTCAAATGCGTACTTGGAGCAATTTCTTGGATTCCCTGACAATCTTGCATATACTATCTTTGGAACATTACTGAAGCATAATATCGATGAATAATACCACCATACTGACATTCTCAGGTACCAATGGGACTTCTAATTGGTTCAACCTTTTTGTTGACAATCCATTTACTTCTTAAACAATCCCTTTCTCTTCCACCTGATATTATCTGCCAGTCTTCATCATTCCTGCCATCTAACCATTCTGATATTCTTGGGTTCTCTTTTATGCTTTTTATAATCCTCAGCTGAAAACAATCATAGCTGCAATGCTTATTTCCATTATTCATAAATATTCATTATTCAGAACTGGACAGCACTGAAGTAAGCTAATCAATCTATTGCACAAATGCCAAATTGGTTGAATGTCTTCCTTCATTCCTTGTATATCCCTGTTTTTCACTTCCATTCAACTATTTATCGGAATCTATTTTAGAAGTTTCTATAATCTTCGGAAACTTACAATACAACAAGAGGCCATTTGACTCATTATGGATGTGCTGGTCAATAAAGGGCTACCCAGCTTAATCACAATTTCTAGTACTAGATTCATGGTCTGCAGATCAAGACCATTCATGCACATATCCAAGTACTATTTAAGTAGGGTTTGGACCTCAACCATTCTTTAAATTATGGATCATCTCTACACTGTGTGTATGTGTATCACAGATTTCCTGTCACATGGTATTAAATGTTCAAACTGTGCTCTAACTAATATGGTATAAAGTTCTGGTATAATCTTTCTTTTGTATTCTATACCTTTGTTAATAAAGCAGCACACACTATAAGCTATTCCATCCAATGTTTTGACTTAAACTGCTGTTTTTTAAGGATTTATGAACCTCTATTCCTCCTCTTGTCTCAATATCTTCCCATTTATTGTTTCTTATTGCCTTGTTTCTCCTTTCACTACCTCTTTAGCTAACACATTAAAACTTTCATTAACTTACCTGTACTAATGTTATATCACTAATGACACTTCTGTTCTTTTGTCATTTAGACTAAAGCTGAGTTATTTGGTTACTGATCTTTCTACCAACAGAACTAATTTGCTGTTGTTAATTCTATCAAGATTATTCAGGACTGTGAACATCTCTTTCAAATTTCACCTCAGTCACTCCATAAAACTCTTCATATCTCTATGGGTAGACTCTACCTGCTCACTTAACCTTATCTGATTGCTTTTGTAGCCTTTCCATGTTATCCAAAGTTAGGGGTTCCCAATCTTCTTCATGCCACAGATCCCTACCATTAACTGAAAGGTCTGTGGATTCCAGTTTGGCAACTCCTGTCCTAAGGGTTTACTGCAGATCAAAACTAGATAGTAAGGTATCAATATCACATCTCCACAGCTGCTCAGCCATCTTAAACACCTTTCAACACATATATTCAGTTATTATAGACATTTTACCTATGTTTGCTTAAAAAATCTGAAATGTAATACTGTATAAATACATACTGATTTCTAAACTTTAAATGTATTAATTAACCTTACAGAATTAACATGCAGAAATAAATATTAATCCTGTTCTGTGAATTCCATCTCACACAGACAAAAATTCTTAGAGTTTATCCTATACTTGTTTTTGAAACAAGCTGCTTGAAAAGATTTTTATTATAAATTCTTTGTAAATTGTTGTCATTTTCTGACCTTTTAATTTGGACCAAGCACATTTAATTGAAAATGCTCTTTAAATTTCCAGAAAGAACTCGATCTTCTCTTTGGATTCTGAAAGTTAAGAAATAGCTGGAAACCCTTATTAATCAGGCATTGTTTGAGGGAGAGGGAGAAAAAGAACTAATGTTTCAAGCTGATAACATTTCATGGAACTTGCTTGTGGATCCTGCAGTGCTCACAATCCTGATTCTTAATAAACTCTTACAATTTATGGCATTGTATTTAATTATCTAGAGCTGATTTCCGTATGATTTGTAACAGTTTATGAGAAGGATGAAATTTGCATTTAAACTGCAGCTTTACTCAAGGAAATTTAAAATGCTTTACTGCCAATAAAGCCATCACTGTTGGTTCAGAGTAATCAGTTTATACAATGTAAAATCATACCAGTATTCTACTATTGGAGGTACTGGGTGAAAAAAGAATCATATCTCTTCTTCTCTATTATTAGGGGATCTTTAGCACTGTTCTAAGCGTACAGAGATTTTTCTTTTGTTTAATATCCCATCTAAGTTACAATGGTGAAGAAATTGGACAAGTTTTAAACACCACAGGTGCTTTTAGTTCCTGCTATACTATCGTGCACACTTTGTTCAGGAGTGCACTGAGTGCCATGTGCTGCAAAAGAATATTGACCATCAGGCTCTGCATGGTGCCTGGATACACAAGTGTGTGTATAGATCTGGCCACTTGGTGGATTCCTTCATGCTCTTTGATTTTGAAAGCAAGCTTTATACATGGGGTTTCATCCTCTGGCAAATGTCACTCATGTTATCCTTGCCTCCTGTCCTGACTGCTGAAGTCCCCACCCTAATGTTTAACAACATGCGAATCATGTCTTTTTTCTTCCTTTCAATTTAAGGCAGTTCTGATTTATAACTTTTTGCACAGACTGGACAAGTTGTAGCTTTTGAATGTCAAAATATAACGAGGCATGAGAACTATTGAAGTGACCAGGCAAGATAAGAGATGCAGGATTATTGATTTGTGATTAGCACATTGGAATTAAATACAGGGATGAGGGTGAAATGTGATATAAGCAAGAAACTCAGTGTGCCTGCAGTATAACCTTGATGGTTGTAACCAAGTGGCGGTAGACACAGGAATTCATTCAAATAATGGTCAGTACCATTTCCTCATCCAGATTAGATCACATACAGTACACGTTCCTTTCTCACTGGGTTAATGCTCTATTGCATTGTGTGCACCTTCATCCAGTGAAAGAGGAAAATGATGCAAAATGTTTGAGTGATTTGGAGATACAAGAAACTGTAGATGCTAGAAGCTGGATGAACTCCACAGGTCAGGCAGCATTGGAGGTTCACGGACGGATAATGTTTGGGTTTAGACTGTTTATCTGGACCACTCATTACTCCCTATCTTGTTGAATTCCTCCAAATTGTTGTTAGTTGATTGAGTGATTTAGCTGACCTGGTTTTGCAGTTGGTAGATAAAGGAAGCAGCAAAATTTTGGTTTGAGGTTAAATGCATTGCAGACTGTATGAGTGTGTTGAATATTCAGCATAGTGGAAATCAGTTCTTCTTGATAGAAATTGCCAACAATTGAGTATGAATTGAAGAACATCTGATGCTTATGGCTTTAAAAGATGCATTCTCTGTCCTTTTTCATATTGGATCACATGGCACTCTAAACATCACTGCAAAATTAGACCACCTTGGCTATTTTCTAATGCATTCGGTGTGTTTGTTTGAAGGGATGTGTGTTCCCTGTAGAAATTAGTTAGCTCTAGTTCATATTATTTTCATCATCTAAGCTTCCACTGCGGGATCCTAACATGTTGGTGCTCCCACCCTCCCACACTACATGACTCCTCACTTGTCAAGACCTGATTCATCCTCTTTCAAGTGGTCAAATATAGAGTCCATGGTGTTATACAACATAGAACCAGGTCTTTTGGCTCAACTGGTCCATACCAAATAAGATGTTGCATCCAAACTAGTCCAATTAGCCAGGGTTCAGCCCAAAACCTTTTAAACTTTACCTATCAAGTACCTGCCCAAATGTCTTTTAAAAGTTGTTACTGTACTTACATCAACCACTTCCTCTGGCAGCTGATTCCACATGGATATCTCCCTTTGTGTAACAAATTACCTCCCAAGTTCTTGTTAACTCTTTCCCTTCTCAACTTAAACCTATACCCTCTACCATTTGATTCCAACTGACCCTGCAGCTGAGGTCTACATCCTTCGGGCTCCTGGGCTAGCTGCAGAGCTGAATTGACTGAACTCTGGGGTCTCTGCAGTTCATATTCTGTGTGTTAATTGTTTAAATTTTTATTGTTTGCACGATTTTTGCACATTGGGTGTTTGACGGTCTTGATTGTATAGGGTTTTTTAATGGGTTCAATTGTGTTTCTTTGTTTTGTGACTGCTTCCAAGGAGGCAAACCTCAAGATTGTATATAATATACGTACTTAGATAATAAATATACTTTCAACTTTTATCTTTGAAATAGTGCATTTAATCTTGAGATTTTATACGCCTTTATAAGTTCACCTCTCAGTTGCCTACACTCCAGAGTATGAAGTCCTAGCCTGCTCATCCTCTCCATATAACTCAGTCTCTGCAGTTCTGGCAACATCCTTTCTGCATTCTTTTAAATCTTTTCTGCATTTTTTCCAGTTTAATAACACCTTTGCTCTAGCAGAGTGACCAAAACTAAACACAAAGCTCCAAGTACAGTCAGCACCAGAGATCAGGATAAATTTCTGGCTTCTGAAGCTGTAAAGTGACAGCTCTAATCGTTGTTTCAAAGTGCCATTCAGCACCAGCCTTCAGCTTTGACCTCAAATGAACTTTAAACACCAGAATAGTGACCTTAGCATCTAGCTACAATTTGACTTCAGCACAACCATTTCACTTACTAGAATTTTGAAATATGAACATCTGGAAAAGCAGTCTTGGGCAAGGATTAATTGACGCAATTTATGGTTTAGACTTTGTAGTTCACATTATGATGTGTTTCTGGGTTGTGGATAGTTCTGTTCATGTTGCTATTTTGGATTATTTTGAATCGGGGCAGCCTGCACTTATACACTGAGCTTAACGAATAGGCCTGGACTCTTGATTTTTGTGTTTTATATTCTGTGTTTTTTTGTCCTTTTTTTTTGTTGACATTTGTGCATTTGTTTTTTTTTTGCAGGTGGGGGCAGGTGGGAGTGTTGATGCTTTTTCTTTGAATGGGTTCCACCAAAAGCAGCAGATATAACAGTTTGAAATATCCCGAACACAAAAAAAAATGGAATCAGTCAACGTAGAAAATAGGTCTGCCTTTAACAGAAACATAGAAAATAGGTGCAGGATTAGGCCGTTTGGCCCCACAAGCCTGCACCGCCATTAAGTACGATCATGGCTGATCATCCAACTCAGAACCCTGTACCTGCCTTCTCTCCATTCCCCCTGATCCCTTTAGCCACAAGGGCCATATCTAACTCCCTCTTAAATATAGCCAATGAACTGGCCTCAACTGTTTCCTGTGGCAGAGAATTCCATAGATTCACCACTCTCCGTGTGAAGAAGTTTTTCCTCATCTCGGTCCTAAAAGGCTTCCCCTTTATCCTTAAACTGTGACCCCCTCGTTCTGGACTTCCCCAACATCGGGAACAATCTTCCTGCATCTAGCCTGTCCAATCCCTTTAGAATTTTAATAAGCAGGCATAAGTCAAATAAACCCAAAAATTGAAAGTGTGGTTAACATGCAGGTACATACTCAAAGTGAGACCTACCACACTGATAAATGTTAAACTTTCCTGTTCACAAGGCTAATATTTGTTCTCTTGCAAAATTCCGCAATATTGGAGCAGCCTTTAACAGTTTTCTAACTTGCGTGAGGTGAATTAAAAGAATGCAGAAGGGAAAGGTCCTGTGGAAACTTTATTTCTCAGATCAACAATACATACAAAGCCTTGAACTCCATAGTCTGTTATGATTAATCAGCAGGAGGCATTCCTCTGGCAAAAGCCAATCAGTTTTCCATTTTCTCCTTCACTGTGAAGCCCATCCTGAAATGCACCATTGAGCACTCCCACTGAGATCTATCACAACTTGCCCCCCATGTTACAGATTAACATGGTGATTGTTAAGTTTACAATTTGAGCTTCCAGCATCCAGTCTACAATTGAGTTGTCAGGATGACTGTGGAATAACAATGAATTACATCTCATGTATTTCCAATCAACATCATGTCATACCACTGGAAAAGAAAGAGCTGAGGCAATAAGACATCTGAAAAGAGACACAAATGTATAATAATTTAATGCATAATAGATAAAGCAATAAAGGGGATACTGTATAATTAAATCAAACAATTCTGTGTCATCACAACATTTTTTTCTGTTTTGTTTGATCTCACAATCAAAGTAATTTGAAGCTTCTGCAAGAGGTATGTTTAATGTAAGTATGTCTTTGAACACATGCAACTCAAGATAATGCTGTAAAATCTATTGAAAGGAATAACATAAATGCAAAGACATTTACAATGAACCAACTCTGTGTATTAAAACTTCTGTTCCATTACCAGCAACTGGTTAATTTGCTTACGTTAGATTCCTTTGTGTATTATTTTAGTGTTCCTTTAAGCTAACATTATTGAAATGGAACTGAATAGAATTTGGTGAACGCTTGTGAACAAAATTAATTGGTGGTAGTTTAAAATTCTATATTAATACATGGATTAATTAACAAATTTTACGACACATGCTGGTGGTAATAAATCTGATACTGATTTGATTATAATATGAAATGGTGTGATGCACTCATTTAGCAGAAGGCTTTCCTTAGTTGAAACTATTGTCCAAGGTGTACAGCACTTTGGAGGAGATATCCACTGAATCATCAAGGAGATCATTCCCTCCCATTTTTCATGTTGGTATATTTGCATTTCTGTGATTAAAGGCAGTCAGTGACTAATAAATCTTCTCAAGGTATTTGAATACTGTGGAATTTCAGCTCAACTGGCTATGAGAGTTTCTCAAATGCAACGAAAATGAATGGTTTAATTTGAGAGAGTGAGGTGAGGCCAATGCCATTGATTTGCTTCTCATGGTGGCTGGCCACTGCCATGGATGCTCATGTATGGGTTAGTGCTGGAGGAAGAGTAAAGAGTAAAGAGTAAATACACAGATTGCATCATATCATTGTGTTGAAACTGTGCCCATAATGTTCCTGAGCTCCCTCTCCCAGTGACTCAGCCTGTCCTTTCATCAAGGCCAACCAAATGTAGACTTTAGGAAGAAGAGCAGATATCAAGCAAGGAAGAGGGCAAATGGTACATCCAACGTCAGCAGCAGTTTGGCTTGACAGCCAATTACCCTGGGTGAAATCATGACCACCAGAGTGCATCGTAGATAAACTACTGTATTACATTCCTTTGTAGCTGTTTAATATGATAAATAATGCTTACACTTTCTTCCATCTGGTACATCAGATGGTCATTTGTTTTCAATAGATTCTTAAAGTGACTTGAGAGGAATTCTAAATTGAATAATAATTTTCAAGTGATTCAAAGATGGTGAAATTGCGTTAAGCAGTCTTTGGCAAGGAAATACTTGGCTTATATCTATAGTTTGAACTGTACTGCCAGGGTACCACTGCAAACATCTTCCCAAGAAGTCACACTCTGAATGAATATTTCATGTCATTTCTTCGCCACAGCTCGGGAGGATTTTAAGGGAGCACCTTGCACACTTCACAGCTAAGCCAAGACTTCCATCAGCATCACCCCGAGAAGTGTTTCATGATGTGCGGCTTTAGCAAAGTTCAGCCAGTGCAGAAGCACATACTAATTTACCTGAAAAGGAATGCTTGCTGTTGAGTTAGTGGTGCAAAAAAATGATGTGTTCTTCCAAAACTTTCCATGATTCCTTGACACATTTCACTCTTTAGTTAATCACTCTTAGACAGTAAGCGTGATTCACAACTTCGTCATTAGGTGCAGCCTTATAATTTGGAAAAGACATATCTTTGGAATTCAATTAGATAACTGCCTTTTTCCCCTAAGTAATGCAGTTGGACATCATTTTGGTTTCTGAAATAAAGCACGACTGTGATCATTTATACCTCACAGCTGGTGTGACCTGAGTTCAATCCTAATCTCTGCCATTATCCGAACAGAGTTTGTGCATCTCCCTATGATCTTGTATATTCACTGAGTGTTGTGGTTTCCTCCTTTATAGCAGAGTGAAAAGGCTAATTGGCTGCCACACATTTCTCCTCATTTCTAGGTGAGTGATAGTCATAGAGGGGAGTTGATGGCAACATGTGGAGAATAAAATAGTGTTTGTGTAAATGGGTGATAGATGGCTGGCATGGACTTGATGGGCCAAAGGACTTCTTTCCATGCTGCTTGACTCTAGATTATGAGGACACTCAGTCCTCGTTTATTGTCATTTAGTAATGCATCCATTAAGAAATGATACAATATTCCTCCAGTATGATATCACAGAAACACAAGACAGACCAAGACTAAAACTGATAAAAACCACATAATTGTAACATATAGTTACAACAGTGCAAAGCAATACCGTAATTTGATAAAGAACAGACCATGAGCACAGTAAAAAAAAGTCTCAAAGTCCCAATAGCCCCATCATCTCACGCAGACGGTAGAAGGAAGAAAAACTCTCCCTGCCATGAACCTCCAGCGCCGCAAACTTGCCGATGCAGCACCCTGGAAGCACCCAACCACAGTCGACTCTGAGTCCGTCCAAAAACTCAGAGCCTCCGACCAGCCCTCCGACACCGAGCACCGAACACCATCCTCTGCCGAGCGCTTCGACCCCAACCCCGGCCGCTAAGCAACAGGCAAAGCCGAGGATTCGGGGCCTTACCCGCCGGAGATGTGCAGAATTCAAAGGTTCACAATATGTAAGGATGTAGGGCCTTTCTACTTAATGATGTTGTATGGAAACTATTATTACCATTTTTATTAACAACTAATTTCATTACTTAGCCTAATAGGTTAGATTTACCACAGTACATAATTATCTATTTAAATGTTTATTTTGCTTTTATATCATCTCAATGTGTACTTAAGAATGTATAAATAATTGTAGTTTTATACATATAAAAAAATGGAAAAGGTTATATGTGTGAAAAAAGTACATGATAATTGTGAACTCCTTATCCAAATAAAAATGAAATTAAAAAAAAAAGAAAAATGACTTCAGCCTGAAAAAAATAACTTTGTTTCTCTTTCCACTGATGCAGCCTAGGCTGCATTGAGTCATTCCAGGATGTCTTTTGATTTGATTTCAGACTTCCAGGGATTGAAATGTTTTTGATGCTAGAGCTGTTTTTTTATCATTATTATTATTATTATTATTATTATAAGGTGGATTTTGGGTGGGGGGGTGGAGATACGTCTCTACCAATGGAGAAGTAGGGCACACCTTCCCTCTGCTAGCCTTCAAGTCACCCTTGGGTGAGGTGTAGCACTTGCTTAGACCCTTGATCTGGGTCACGTGAGGCCATTAGAGCAGGTAGTGGATGGTCATATGAGCAGCTGGTGCATATCACAAGTCCAGTCAAACAATCCCTGAAGAATATTGATAATGGCTGGGTGTACCAGTCTTGTAAAGACACTGCCCAGAAGAAGGCATTGGCAAACCACTTCCGTAGAAAAAATTGTCAAGAACAATCATGGTCATGGATAAGACCATAATCATCCACATCAATACGACACAGCACATAATCCTCATGTGAATTGAAATTGCTTAGAAGTTAATACTGATACCTCTGGTTTTCACTATCCTGATTAATTCTTTCTTAAATATGTGTTTTCTCAGTCTACAAAAATTAAATTAAAATGTAGCAATAGATAATTTGGTAGAAAATGTGTTTTCATTGCAAGTCATAAGGTGATGATCACATTAATTGATAATAATTCAAGAAACAATCTGTGTGCCATCTTTCTTCTCATTCTATGAGATATAGACATGAATTGTTCTGCTTAAGTATAAATCAGCAGTGCGTACTACATTTGCATTAGTGCAGGTACATTAAAGCTCAAAAAAATGCCAATACTGTCCAGGACAAATTAATATGATTGTTTGAGATGGAACTTTCTTTCCAAAGTCTTTACTCACTTCACCACTCGGGTGCGGTGAGTGCGACAGGTATTATTTTCATATTCCATTGCAACAATTGGTTTCTTTGTCAATACCTCCTTCCAACATTCTATGAGACAAAGGCAACTGGCATTTAGGAACACTGCAGTCATCTTCTGGTAACACGCAAGCAGCATTCAAGTCAAGCTACTGGACCCAAATTCTGTAACATTTTGCCAAGAGGTTACATGTGATGCATTGTGATGTGGTAGATTTGATTCCAAGTTGGATTGACCACAGGAGTCTGAGGATAGTGGTGGAAGTGTATTGCTCTGACTGGAGAGCTGTGTCCAGTGGTATTCCACAGTGATAGTACTGGGATCTCTATTATTTATGATCTCCCTCGATGACTCAGACCAGTTTATTTGGTAGGTTTGCAGATGATACAGAAATTTGTGGACTTGTGGATATTGATAAGGGTTGCCAGAGGATACAGTAGGATATAGCTCAGTTGAAGACATGGCAGAGAAATGCCAGATGGAGATTAATAGGGGAATTCTGAGGTATTGCACCTGGAAAGGGTCAAATGCAAGGTGAACATATACAGTAGGATCCTTGGGTGCACTGTTGCACTCTGAATGTGGCAAGGCAGACAGATTTTAGTAAATAAGGTATATTACATGCTTGCAATTCATTAGCTGAAGCAATGAGTAAAAGGCTCAAAGATTTGTGTTGCAGCTGTACAAAACTTTAGTTAAGTCATATTTGAAATAGTCTGTGCAATGGTTGCCCATTACAAGAAGGATATGGAGACTTTGAAGAGAGTGAAGAAGGTGTTCATTAGAGGCCCCACCTCCCCCTCGTACCCCATCTGTTACTCATTTTTATGCACACATTCTTTCTCTCACTCTCCTTTTTCTCCCTCTGTCCCTCTGAATATACCTCTTGCCCATCCTCTGGGTCACCCCCCCCCCCCCCGGTCTTTCTTCCCGGACCTCCTGTCCCATGATCCTCTCGTATCCCCTTTTGCCTATCACCTGTCCAGCTCTCGGCTCTATCCCTCCCCCTCCTGTCTTCTCCTATCATTTTGCATCTCCCCCTCCCCCTCCAGCTTTCAAATCCCTTACTCACTCTTCCTTCAGTTAGTCCTGACGAAGGGTCTCGGCCTGAAACGTCGACTGCGCCTCTTCCTAGAGATGCTGCCTGGCCTGCTGCGTTCACCAGCAACTTTGATGTGTGTTGCTTGAATTTCCAGCATCTGCAGAATTCCTGTTGTTTGTGTTCATTAGAATGCTCACTTGGTTTGAGAAAATTAGCTATAAGGAGAGTTTGGACAAACTTAGATTGCTTTTTTTCTGGAACAGCAGAGGCTGAGGAGTGACTTGATGGATGTTTGTAAAACATTGACAGAATAGACAATCTTACTCTTTTTCCTTGGGGTTAAAATGTGAAATGTTAAAGGCTATAGCTTTAAGGCAAGAGGGGAAAATTTAAAGGAAGTGTGCAGGATAAGGCATTGCTGCCAAGCTCAGGTAGTCAAGTGACCAATCAGGACTTAATAATATCTACTGTGATTAATGATCCAAACTATTACATTGATCCACTCATACCTATTTAGTTCCAAGGAGAATACATCTAAGAGTTAACTCTTCGGCATTGGTCCTTGGGTAATTGTGTATTTTGCAATACATGTACGTTGTGACCAGCTGAAGTAAAGTTCTTTGCAGTTCTGGACACATCTACATTCAATAGACAACAGCATCTTTGCTCAGAAAGTGTAAGTGAAAATAGTACATTCTTGAAAAAAGTACTAAAGTTATAAGATTCTTCTGTTCTACATTAGTGGAAGATAGTGATAATGAATTACTAGCTCACCTACTGTGGTTGCCTATATCTCCTGGTTTCCAGCCATTTTAATTCTCCTTCCTATTCTCATATAGCCATGTCTGTCCTGGGCCTCTTTTACTGCCAAGATGAGCCTATATGCAAATTAGAGATACCACACCTAATATTCCCCTGAGTAATCTACAACCATGGCGTGAACGCTAAATTCTGAACCTTCTGGTAACCATTCCCTCCTCTAGCCCTTTCCCTTTCCTCTTATATCTCACCTCCTGATCCATTTGGTCCCCATCACTATATCTCTTTCCCTTACCCTGCCCTAACTATCTTCCCATCACCCACAGGCACCTCCCATTTCTACCCTCTCCACCTCCCTCTCTTTATCGCTTGCTCCACTTTCTTCTCCTATCAGAGTCCCTCTTCTTCAGCACTTTGTCACTTCCACCTATCACCTCCCAGCTTCTGTCACCATTCACCATTCTCCACCCTCCCTCATCTGCCTATCATACCCTTCACCTGGTTTCTTTGATCACCTGCCATTTCTGGCACCACCCTTTCCCTCCACCTTTTTGTATTGGCTACCTTCCTTTTATCTTTCAGACCAGATGAAGGCTTTTGATCTGAAATGTTGACTCTCCATTTCCCTGTATTGACCTGTTGAGTTCTTCCAATATTTTAGGTGCTAAGCCAGATTCCAGCATCTGCAGTGTCTCTACTGTATCATTTTACAACTCTCCAGATTTTTAATTATATTGGTCATTATGGAAAGGCAAACTTCTCCTAATATGGTGTGCTACAGGTTCTATGGGTTACCTAATAACTACTTGAACTTGGTTTGGACAGAAGCAAAATTTACAGTGTCACTACACTCAGGAGCTGGGCTACTATCCTGAACTATAGCCAGCACCTCTGCCTTCATTTCAGTGATCATTGTAAACCACTTCCTTTTGCTGTAGAAGGTCTTTCAGACCATTGAGTCCAGGCTTATCTCTCAGAGCAATCCTGTAAATTAATGTCACTGCTATTTTCTGTAATATATTCTCTGACAGGTGTCTATAGGTTCAGTTCTGAACCTCCCATCACCCACCTACACTGGAGGCAATTTGCCGTAAGCAAATATGCAGCCAACTATCACAATTTTTTTTGGGTGAAGGAGGAAACAGAAACTGTTGAAGGGAGAATGCAAAAACTCCACACAGAAAGTCATAGTCATAGTCATAGTCATAGTCATAGTCATAGTCATAGTCATACTTTATTGATCCCAGGGGAAATTGGTTTTCGTTACAGTTGCACTAGAAATAATTAAATGGTAATAAAACCATAAATAGTTAAATAGTAATATGTAAATTATGCCAGGAAATAAGTCCAGGACCAGCCTATTGGCTCAGGGTGTCTGACCCTCCAAGGGAGGAGTTGTAAAGTTTGATGGCCACAGGCAGGAATGACTTCCTATGATGCTTTTGTGTTGCATCTCGGTGGAATGAGTCTCTGGCTGAATGTACTCCTGTGCCCAGCCAGTACATTATGTAGTGGATGGGAGACATTGTCCAAGATGGCATGCAACTTGGACAGCATCTTCTTTTCAGACACCACCGTCAGAGAGTCCAGTTCCATCCCCACAACATCACTGGCCTTACGAGTGAGTTTGTTGATTCTGCTGGTGTCTGCTACCCTCAGCCTGCTGCCCCAGCATACAACAGCAAACATGATCGCACTGGCCACCACAGATTCGTAGAACATCCTCAGCATCGTCCGGCAGATGTTAAAGGACCTCAGTCTCCTCAGGAAATAGAGACGGCTCTGACCCTTCTTGCAGACAGCCTCAGTGTTCTTTGACCAGTCCAGTTTATTGTCAATTCGTATCCCCAGGTATTTGTAATCCTCCATCATGTCCACACTGACCCCCTTGATGGAAACAGGGGTCACCGGTACCTTAGCTCTCCTCAGGTCTACCACCAGCTCCTTAGTCTTTTTCACATTAAGCTGCAGATAATTCTGCTCACACCATGTGACAAAGTTTCCTACCGTAGCCCTGTACTCAGCCTCATCTCCTTTGCTGATGCATCCAACTATGGCAGAGCCATCAGAAAACTTCTGAAGATGACAAGACTCTGAGCAGTAGTTGAAGTCTGAGGCGTAAATGGTGAAGAGAAGGGGAGACAAGACAGTTCCCTGTGGAACCCCAGTGCTGCTGATCACTCTGTCGGACATACAGTGTTGCAGCCACAAGTGCTTTGGTCTGCCAGTTGGGTAATCAAGAATCAATGACACCAGGAAAGCATCCACCTGCATTGCTGTCAGCTTCTCCCCCAGCAGAGCAGGGCGCATGGTGTTGAACGCACTGAAGAAGTCAAAAAACATGACCCTCACAGTGCTCGCTGGCTTGTCCAGGTGGGCGTAGACACGGTTCAGCAGGTAGACGAAGGCATCTTCAACTCCTAGTCAGGAATGGTAGGCGAACTGGAGGGGATCTAAGTGTGGCCTGACCATAGGCCAGAGCAGCTCCAGAACAAGTCTCTCCAGGGTCTCCAAAGCACAAGCAATCAGGGTTAAACCCAGGTCATTGGTGCTGTGGGACAGTTGTACTACTGTGCTGCCTGAATTGCAATATGAGAAGGAGACTTCAGCTAAGATCAGAATTTGTTTATGACCATTTTTGGAGATACAAGTCTACCTCCTGGGATTGAATATCATTTGAGTAACCAGAATGGTTTAGCTGCCTAAACAGGTATCCTTGGCAGCCATTTAAAGTAACTGTAAAATAACTAAAAATGTGTTAAACACTTGTTTTAAGATCAAAGCTCCAATTGAGTTATTCAAAATGCTGTGAATATGAAGCTTGATAGCTTGATCTAATCAGGTTTGCAATGTCTTGGAAAGGTTTAACAAACAGTTCTTAAAAGGATCATTAAAGGCTAGAATTTAAAAAGTAACTTATCTGAAATCTTATCTGAATTTAGAGCCGGAGGAGTATAACAGGACTAAGGACCATTTGCATCTAGTGTCATCCCCTACATTCTCTTTTCCACAATCGCTTCCCTCCTTCACCCCATCGCAACCACACCCTCTCCCCAATACTCTTTTGATGTTCTTACCTCGCAGTCAGAATAATAACTGTTACTGGGCACATACAGTAGCTTCATCATCCTAATGAGGCTGACATATCAATTTGTCATTGTACTATGTGAGTTCATTCATGTCATATTTATATTAAGTGCCATATAAATAGTTAGACTTTCCCCTGTGCTTTCATCTTGTCATAACTTTGCTCTAAAAACTGAATAAATGGGATCTGAAATATTCATTTTTCACTTATCCAATCTAATTGACGACTTAAAAATAGAACATGAAAGGACTGAAGAGAGAATGGCCTAGAATGCAGGAGTTCAATGTCAAATCAGGTGGAGGTGCAGAATTAAGAGAAAACATATTTATTTTAAGGGTTTGGCAACTGCAAAAAAGTGAAAAAATATTCCTTCCAATGAGACCAGATAAAATTAGCCCTTAAGTTTATTATCTGTAATAGACAGATTGGTTGGTGGTTAAAGTACTTCATCTAGGGCAACCTAAACTGGAGTCCAGGGAGCCTTCAGTTAATGTTGAGGGTCTATGGCATAAAAAAGGTTGGGATTCCATGTTCTATGCTATTGATGATGAACCACAAATGCCTACACAGTCATTTTTCATTTTCATGATGTGGTCGGCTGCTTCTAAGCCATCGGCTAGTTGATGGTGCCTGGAGGTTTATGGCAGGGAGTTTCTCCTTGTTGCCGCTTGCTATTGGGGACTCAGGAGTTGATCGACTCGGGGACTTTTGAGACTTTATTTACCATGCCCATGGTTTGTTCTTCATCAAATTATGGTATTGCTTTACACTGTTGTAACTATATGTTATAATTATGTGGTTCTGTCAGTGTTACTCTTTGGTTTGTCCTGTTTTCTGTGATATCACTCCGGAGAAACATTGTATCATTTCTTAATGCATGTATGCATTTCTAAATGACAATAAAAGAGGACTGAGTGTTCTCATAATCTAATCTAATCTAAAGACAACAACATTCTTTTGATGATGAAACAGATGAAAACGGCCATTTTATGAAGGTACTTGAGGGAAAGCAAATCCCACAACTCCATATTTACTTGTTGATCTCAAACTGCAATTCACTTGTACCCAAATAGTGGTGACTGCCATTAATCCAAATATTCTGGCCAAATATGTATTGCAGAAAAATAATCAAGGCATGTAAGCACTTGAGTGGTTAGCTCTAATCCAAATGTTGCACCACTTTATACCAGGATGAGCTCAAGGCTGATTGTAGCTCTTAATTTTTCCAATTTATGTCAATGGACGGGAAGCACTCCAAACTAAAGGTTCAGATTTTAAAATTATCTATTTTGATCAAGTGATATGGTGTCCCCTAGCTGGGGAAGGAATTATGTGCCATCACAGGGAATGGGTAGAAGTGTAAGGACTTAAAGAACCTACATTCATTTCCCTCCATTTCCCAATTACTTTTATTATTCTAATTTAACTTTAATTTCAAAGGTAGCTTATAGTTAAAAAAAATAACAAATTTCTTAATCAGGAATACAAAGCTAGAAGCAATGGTTTAGCCATTTCATGCTGTGTTAGTCTGTACTAATAGTCAGGTACATTGGCAGTACAGTATATCACAGATATCCTGCATTTCTAAGAGTTAGAAAATCTAATAAAAGTAATGACACACAAGAGTAAATGTATGTAAAAAACAATGTTTGAATATAAATGAGTAAATTATATTCAGCTTAGGCAACAGATCATGAATGGAAAACTTTAGAATTTAGATTCGTGAATTTAAAACTGCATGTACAACCTACTTACCTGTACAATGCTGAATACATTGATAAATGATCCCTCAACTATTCCCACAGCCAGTTTTCCATCAGACACATTCTGTCACAATGGGGTGCTGGGAATGACCCAAATGCGAGACACAGACACTGAAGTACAAGGAACAGGACTTGACTGGAGTAGCGACGTGACAGGATTCAGGCAAGAAGCAGGGACAAGAACGCAGACTTGGGCTAGGGAAAGCAGGACCAGGACTAGGAACCATGGACTAGGAGACAAGGCTTGGACTCCGAGCCTGAGACTGGACAAGGACCCAGAACCAGGCAAGAACGTGACATGGCTTCAGGACAGGACAAGGCTGGGGTCTAGAGGCCTGAGCTTGGAGACAGCTGGGGTCTTTGCTCTTGAGGCTTGAGGCTGGGGTCTTGGGTCTTGAGCTTGGCTGCAGGCTGGGGTCTTGGGTCTTGAGCTTGGCTGCAGGCTGGGGTCTTGGGGTCATGGAGCTTGGCTGCGGGATCCTCGAGGCTTAGGTTCTTGGAGCTTGGCTGCGGGATCTTCGAGGATTGGGTTCTTGGAGCTTGGCTGCGGGATCCTCGAGGCTTGGGTTCTTGGAGCTCAGAGACAGACTGGGAACCAAACATCAACATAGAGCCGGGACTTATCCTTCAACAAGCTGGGACTTAACTTTAACACAATACTAAAATGAGACAGGAAAGAACATAGACATAGAGCCGGGGCTTATCCTAAGACAAGCTGGGACTCAACTTCTCCACACCAAGGTGGGACAGGACCATCCATCGTGTAACCGCAGAACGGCCAGACTTACCCAACAGAGGCAAAGACAAGACAAGACAGATCCCCTCGCAGGGCAACAGCAAAATGGCCTGACTTTCCCCACGGAGGCAAGGACAAGACAAGACAGATACCCCCACAGGGCAATGGCAAAACGGCCTGGCTTACCCCACGGAGGAGAGGACAAGAAGAGACGAACACCAAAGAACGACAGACAGTTCCATCTCTGCTCTGGAGAAGCTCCGAGTCTCAGTTCGGCTAGCAACCTCAGCTGGCTACGGAAACAGTCAGATCCCTACCTAGCTCAGTGTGGCTGGCAACCACTCAGCTGGCTCAGGAAACAGCCGAATCCATACTGCAAAGACAGCTCCGACTACTGACAACAAGGCTCCATGTAGCGATGGTTCTCCAACACGGCCTAAAGATGACAAGCCTTCCATCGGCAGGCTCCCAGGGGAACTGACGAGACAAACCAGCAGTTCACACTCAACCCCAAGGCTACTTACATTCCTAGCCCCAAGATGGGAATCAGTTTCCTATGCTTAACTCAATCAAATGAGGGGCAGCTGGAAGACCCGGAGTCCTGAGTTCACGGACCGGACCGTGACACATACATTATCACACAAGTGCATTATGGAAATGCAATTCTACTTTGAAATTTTGATTGCTATCTGCAATGTTTTGAAACTTGCTGGGATTTGATATTGTTTTAAGTTTAATTCCACAAATTTCATGGTAGAGATGCTAATAACCATAGATATCTGACCACTTGGGAACATCTACAAAAATTAAAGTTAACTAACTATGATGTTCAATTTAGCATTGATTAAAGTTGTTCAACTTAGTCCATTTTAATTATACTTTAACTAAAAATGAAAGTTGTATTTTTGTGTTTACTTTCAGGTGGAATTAAACTAACTGCTTCAGCACTGAGTGTTGAGTTCATATCTTATGTTTATTTTAATTGTTAACCTTAAATCCTGGTTGTTTTGCATGCTAAACATGACTTATGTTTAAGCGTGATTGTTCAATTCATAATAAATCCCTGTCATTTCATACCAGCAATCTCGTCAGTGACTGTGAAGAATGCTTAACCCTAAGGCCAGAACTGCTCAATTAAAATTAAAACTCCAGTTCCTATTCATAGTTACTTAAGAGTTTGGTGACTTAACAGAAATGATAAGACCAATGCTCAACATAATGGTCAAATATTTTCTGAAGCTGAAGATCAATCTGTTTCCACATTCACCAGCTAGAAAATAACTTAAGCTGCAAAATTGCTGGAAATCAAGGCAACTTAAGAGCTGAAAGCTTTGGACGAGTTTCAAGCACCTTAATGAGTGGCCAAAATTGTGCCTTCCGGATCAAGGAACTGAAGGATAAAGGAAAGGAATTGAGAAAGAAAGAACAGATTGAGTAACAGTCAAATTGTGCACAGAATTATGAATAAAGGGAATCAAATCTCAGAAAAAGAATGAGTAAAATTAAAGGATTTGTTGGAAGGGTTTAAACAAGTTTGGCGGGGGGTGGGAATCAGATTGTGAGTGCAGAGATTAGGGTAGAAGGACAAGGGCATGATGCTATGTGTTCTGAGTTGGTGAGGAAGGACAGACAGGGGACAAAGCATAAATGTAGCCAGTTAGAGTGGTTGAAATGTGTTTATTTCAACACTAGGAGTATTAGGAATAAAGGGGATGAACTTAGAGTATGGATCAATATGTGGAACTACGATGTTGTGGCCATTACTGAAACTTGGCTGGAGGAAGGGCAGGATTGGTTGATCCAAGTACCGGGGCTTAGGTGTTTTAAAAGGAATAGGATGGGAGGTAGAAAAGTGGGGGGGGGGGGGGGGGAGTAGTATTACTGGTCAGGGATAGTATCACAGCTATAGAAAGGGAGGACGCTGCAGAGGGAGTGTCCACTGAGTCGGTGTGGGTGGAAGTCAGAAATAGGAAGGGATCAATCACTGTGCTAGAAGTAGTCTATAGGCCCCCAAATAGCCTTCGGGTCACTAAGGAGCAGATAAGCAGGCAGATTTTAGAATGTCGCAGGAAATACAGGGTTGTAGTTATGGGTGATTTCAACTTCCCTCATATTGACTGGCACCTCCTGACTGCAAGGGGGATAGATGGGGCTGAATTTGTCAGGTGTGTTCAAGAAGGATTCCTGACACAGTATGTGGACCGGCCAACGAGAGGAGAGGCCATACTGGATCTAGTTCTGGGTAATGAACCTGGTCAGATGGGAAAGTGCTTAACTGGGGGAGGTCTAACTATGAAGGGATGAGGCAGGAACTAGCGAGAGTAAATTGGAAACAGATGTTCAAGGGTGAAAGCACAGAAGTAATGTGGAGGAAGTTTAGGGACCACTTGTGCTGGGTTCAGGATAGGTTTGTACCACTGAGACAAGGAAAAAATGGTAGGAAAAGGGAACCGTGGCTGATGAAGCATGAGAGGCAACTCATCAAGAGGAAGAAGGAAGCATATGTTAGATACAAGAAACAAGAAGCAGGAGGGGCTCATGAGAAATATAGGGTAGCTAGGAAGGAGCTTAAGAAAGGACTTAGGAGAGCTCGAAACAGGCATGAGAAGGCCTTGGCATGTAGGATTAAGGAGAACCCCAAGGCGTTCGATGAGTATGTGAAGAACAGAAGGATGACAAGAATGAAGGTGGGGCTGCTAAAGGAAAAAGAAAGCAACATGTGCCTGGAGGTGGAGGAGGTTGGGGAGGTCCTAAATGAATACTTTGCTTCAGTATTCACAAGTGAAAAGGACTTTGATCAGGGTGAGGTCGAAATAGAACAGGCCTGTGTGCTGGACAACATGGAGATTAAGGAAGAAGGAGTGTTGGATCTTCTTAAAAACATCAAGATTGATAAGTCCCCAGGACCGGACATGATATACCCCAGGTTGCTGTTGGAAGTGAGAGAAGAGATCGCTGGAGCAGTGGCTATGATCTTTGAATCCTCTTTAGCTGCAAGTGAGGTGCCGTAGGATTGGAAAAGGGCAAATATGGATCCCTTGTTTAAAAAAGGTAATCGGGAGAATCCTGGTAACTATAGACTGGTGAGTCTTACCCCGGTGGTCTGCAAACTATTAGAAAGGATTCTTAAGGATAGGATCTACGAGCACTTGGAGAAGTACAGTCTACTGAAGGATAGTCAACATGGCTTTGTGAAGGGAAGGTCGTGCCTCTCGAGCCTAATTAAGTTTTTTGAAGAGGTAACAAAAGAAGTTGGTGAGAGTAAGGCGGTAGATGTGCTCTACATTGATTTTAGCAAGGCATTTGACAAGGTCCCCCACGAGAGACTCATCCAGAAAGTCATGAGGCATGGAATCAGTGGAACCTTGGCAGTTTGGATAAAAAATTGGCTGAAAGGAAGAAAGCAGAGGGTAGTAGTGGAAGGAAAGTATTCTGCCTGGAGGTCCGTGACTAGTGGAGTGTCGCAAGGATCTGTCCTGAGGCCTCTGCTCTTTGTGATTTTTATAAATGACCCGGATGAAGAGGTGGAAGGATGGGTGAGTAAGTTTGTGGATGACACGAAGATTGGAGGAGTTGTGGATGGAACTGTAGGTTGTTGAAGTTTACAAGCGATATAGACAGGATGCAGAGTTGGGCAGAAAAGTGGCAGATGGAGTTCAATCGGGATAAGTGTGATGTGATGCATTTTGGAAGGACAAACCAGAAAGCTGAGTTCAGGGTTAATGGTTGGTTACTTAAGAATGTGGATGAACAGAGATGAACTTGGTGGTCAAATCCACACATCCCTCAAGGTCGCAGCACAGGTTGATAGGATAGTTAAGAAGGCTTATGGGATGTGAGGCTTCGTTAATAGGGGGATTGAGTTTAAGAGTAGAGAGGTCATGTTGCAACTCTACAAATCTCTGTTGAGACCAGACTTGTACCAGACCAGACCAGTATTGTGTTCAGTTCTGGTCACCTCTTTATAGGAAGTATGTGGAAGCTATGGAGAGGGTGCAGAGGAGATTTACCAGGATATTGCCTGGATTCGAAAACAAGTCTTATGAGGCAAGGTTAGCAGAGCTGGGACTTTTCTCTTTGGAGTGTAGAAGGATGAGAGAGGACTTGATAGAAGTCTACAAGATTATGAGAGGCATAGATAGGGTGGATAGTCAGTACCTGTTTCCCAAGGCACGAATAGCAAACACCAGAGGGCATATGTACAAAGTTAAGGGAGGGAAGTTTAGGGGAGACATCAGGGGTAAGTTTTTTTTTACACAGAGGTTTGTGGGTGCCTGGAATGACTTGCCAGAGATGGTGGTGGAGGCTAAAACATTAGGGATATTTAAGAGCCTCTTGGACAGGCACATGGATGAAAGAAAAATGGGGGGTTATGGGATAGTGTGGGTTTAGTACTTTTTTTAAAGGAATATATGGGTCGGCACAACATCGAGGGCCGAAGGGCCTGTACTGTGCTGTAGTATTCTAGCGTCTAGTGTCTGGTAATTTATTAGAAAAATTATTAAAAACATTGGGATGGATTCACAGCTGACAGGAATTATGTTGATGAAGGATTAGGCTGAGTCCTGATGAAGGTTTTCAGCCCGAAACTTTGCTTATTCCTTTCCATACATGCTGCCTGACCCACCAAGTTCCTCCAGCATTTTGAATGTTTGACAGAAGTCATAGGTGTGATGTTCTTTTGTTTCCACATAGAAAGTAGATTGATCAGTGGAATGATGTGCTGATTACTGAGAGAGCTGATTTCCAACATTCACTCTCTGAGTAAGCTAGTTTCTTGCCATGCTGCTGGGGATGGAATCACTTTGCTTTTAAATTGGTGGGTGCTTCCTGTTATTTAGCAATCCACTAAGAACAAAGTTGTTGTACCTGCATCGCTAAATGGCAAGTGACACCTGGCTGAGTAAGATCTCAGCTTCTCCTTGTGTCTGGGACACATAGGGTGGAGAGTTATTTAAATTATATGAATGTTTTTCAATACCGTTCAAAATACCAGAAAACAAGACAGAAGTATATTAGGCAAACACGTTAATTAAATCAGAAGCCCAGTCCCTTTTAAAGGAGACTAAAACTTGTCACAATTCCAGCATCCTCTCAAAAATTGACATTGGAAGACCTTTCTCTGCTGCACTCATCTTTGAGATGGAGAGGTGAATATAAGGCAGTGCCTATCCCAATAAAGGACAAATTTGGAAAACTTTGTTAAGTATTTCCATGTTAATTGCCTATGAATCAGGAGGTGAAATCATTAATGCATTCAAGAGTTGGCCATGAACTCTGTCCCATGATGCAGAGAGGTTACATGGCTACCCCTCTCTTTCCAATGAATGCCAAGCAATGTAGATTTTGCCAACTGTCTAGCAGGTTCAACAAAGGATTCTGAACAGCACAATTCCAGTCCCAACTCACTACTGAGTGGGAGGGATTGTACAGCCAACAAATTTGAGCATTTTATAACCCTTTAAAATAATTAATTACTTGAAGGAATAAAGTTTCACTTCCCAACTGTTTCCTTGCTCTTCACATCATTAGCCACCTAGACTTTCATTGGTGACTAATATGGTTCAACAATACAAACGCAGCAATTTCTTGAAATTTGCTTCAAAGTTGACAACAAAGTACCATCCTATTGAGCTAATGTTAAACAGGCACAACACATCAATCTAGTGTCAATTTATTATGAGCAGCATGTTTGTCTCCTTCTCAGAACAAGTATTAGATTTTAATGTTGGAGTGTAAATCAAACTCATGGTTATTTTTATTTCCCCTTTGGACCCGTTGGCCAATAATGACCAAATGAAAATAAGTTGCTTCTTTATGTGTAAAAGAGTGCGACAGGAGAAGTTAAAGTACCGTTGTAAATAAAAATTGTCAAAACTCCAAAAATTAAATTACATTAAAATATTTTCTTGCTTGCATGTTAATAAATTTCCGTAGTTTGGATTAATAAAGCTGAATTAGTAAACTGAATTGTTAAGAGTAACATGAAGAATAAAATCAAAATAATTAAGAAAAATAACAAGGTAAATTAATAATGTTATTATGAAATGTTTAAAACATATTGAGGCTTCAAATAAAAATGGGGAAGTGTATTGGAAATCATCCGGGGAAAGGAACCGATTGGGATTGTTGGAACAGTTGAACCTTTAAATGAGAAATGAGGATTTAGCACAGAATGGGAGAGAAAATCTTAAAGTATATATTGCTTTAAAATTATGTCCTATGAATCTTTGAATATACACATTTAACATGCTTGTGTGAAACTTAATTTCCTGCAAAAGGAAGATTTAATGCTCTTGCATTAACCAGCTGCAAGTTAATATTCACACAGTGTAAACCTCAAGGCCCATAGTATTTTTCAAATTGGGTTTTAGCTAGATTTTTCAAGTTGTTGACTAGTGAGTTGGAAAGATTCATGCCAGTACATGAAAAAACAAGGTCAGCAAGAAAGTAATTACAAAACCCAATGTGTTGAACAACTGTGGAGCACCATCCAGTTGATGATTTTATTACTTATTCCTCGGCAGGAAGTTGGCATTAGAGGCAGCACCAGCATTTATAGCCCTTACAAAGTTTCAGAGATCTTGGACCATTATATCTGTGTGATAATATTACTCCCACAATGTTGTCAGGCTTAGAATCCCAGGAACTGTGAAGGAATGACAATATACACTAGAGGCCACTATATTAGGTATGTCTGTAGACCTCATCGATAATACAAATATGTAATTAGCCAATTATGTGGCAGCAACTCAATGCATAATCACACACAGACATAGTCAAAAAGTTCAGTTGTTCTTCAGACCAAACATAGAATAGGGGAATGAATGACATGTAAGTGAATGATTGTTGGTGCTAGACAGAATGGTTTGAGCATCTCAGAAGCTGCTGATCTCCTGTGATTTTCACTCATAGCAGTCTCTGGAGTTAACAGAGAACAGTGTGAAAAGCAAATAAAACATCCAGAAAGCAGCAGTTCTGTGTGTGAAAATGCCTTGTTAATGAAAGAGGTCAGAGGAGAATGGCCACACTGGTTCATGCTGACAAGCAGGTGACAGTAACTCAAATAACTTTGTGCTACAACAGTGGTGTGCAGAAGAGCATCTTTGAATGCGCAACACATCAAACGTTGAAGTGAATGGTCTACAGCAACAAAGGCCATGAATGTACACTCTGGCTACCTTATTAGTTACACCCTGTGCCAAATAAAGTGGCCACTGATGTATTTCTAAACTGCCTTACCTGTCTTGTTCTCATTTCTGCCTGTTTTCTTTAACCTTTGAAATTGAATGGTTCGTGAGTTGAAGGCATACGTATTGTATTTATTGTATGAAATTGCAATTGTCACATGTACAGAGGTAAAAGTGAAAATCTTGGTTTGCATACTGTTTATACAGATCAGCTTCCACAGTTCATTGAGTTAGTACAAGGTAAAGTCATCATCATGACTCCGTCTGTCTAAGTAGACAATGGATGCGCCCGTTCCGGGACCAGATCTGGGCGATGAACATGGATATGGAGATCCTGGGCTGCCCAGACATCAAGATCCCCCTCTAGGCCTCGAGGATGTGGTCCAAAGGAATGTGAAGCAGTACATTTGGCATCAGCATGGCTGCAGGAGCTGCCGGGAGGTGACATGATATGTCATCCAACTGCCTTAGGGGCTCCACTCTGGATCTGTGTAGGGTTTAGTCCTTAGCCTTCTCTTCTTCTGAAGATACCCACAAGGCAGTGGGATCCATAACGCTGGATAGGGAACCATACCGGGTACTGTCAGCCGGAGCCAGCTGAGCGCAGGACTTGTGTAAGGTAGGGTCGTCACGCCCTGTAGTAGTGACATATGGAGCCACTACCCACTACCCACAAGGTAAAATAATAGCAAAACAAAGTAATAACAGAACAGATGCAGAGAATGTTCAGTGCAAGTAGATAATAAGGTGCATGATCATAATAAGACAGACTGTGATGTCAAGAGTCCATCTTCTACTTGCCAACCATTAAGTAGTTTCCTAACAGTGGGTTAGAAGCTGTCCTTGAACCTGCTGGTACATGCTTTCAAACTCTTTGATCTTCTGCCTGATGGGGGAGAAGAGAAGTGAGCATGCCTTGAGTGAGTGGGGTGGCTGCTTCAATGTGGCAGTGAGAAGTATATGTAGAGTCTGTGCATGGGTGTTTGGTTTCCATGATGGGCTGAGTTGTGACCACAGCTCTCTCCAATTTCTTGTGGTTACAGTCAGAGCTGTTATAAATACCAGGTCATGACGCATCTAGATAAGATGCTTTCTATGATGGCAAGGGTGAAAATTTCTTTAGCCTCTTGAGGAAGTAGAGGCAATGGTGATCTTTGTTGGGTGTGGTGTCTATGTGGTTGGACCAGCTTTCAACTTTCTCACCTCAGCACCACTGATGCACTGCCCCTTCCTGAAGTCAATGAATAGCTCTTTTGCTTTGCTAACATTAAGGGAAAGGGCGGTTGTCATGACACTAAGTCACTAAACTCTCTGTCTGCTTCCTGTACTCTGTCTCGTCATTGTTTGAGATACAGGCCACAATGGTGGTATCAACTACAAACTTGGAGATGAAGTTAGAGCAGAATTTGGCCACACAATAATAAGTGTAGAGGGAGTAGAGTAGCGGGCTGACTCTGCAACTTTCTGGAATACCAGTGTTGAGAATAATTGTGCCGAAACTGTTGCTGCCTATCTTTATTGCTTGCAGTCTGTGGTCAGAAGATCAAGCATCCATTTGTACAGGGAGGTTCGACTCCTTGGTCTTTGAGGTTGGTAATGAGTTTGCTTGGATTTGTGGTACTTAAAGCTGAGCCATATTCAATAAGCAATTAAATAACGTCAGTGTCAGTGTGTTTACTGTCCCTGTGCTCCAGAGGTGAATGATACTAACCACAGCAGACCTGTTTCACTGATAGACAAATTGGAGTATGTCATGGTTGTCTGGGAGACTAGTCTCAGGATGATCGATGATCAACTTCTTGAAGCACTCTATGGTGGAAGATGTAAGAGCCACTGTGCTGTAATGTTTAAGGCACGTTACCTTTATTTTCATCAGTACTAGGAAGTGCATTTGCTCAAATTATAATATTTTATTATGTTGAGCTTTCTTACTGGGGAATAAACACAAAACCTAGAAGAAGAAAAGTTAGGTATAAAGACTGCCTATGTAGAAATTTGCCTGCATTGACCATAGACCTACTAGAGGTGTGAAATATGATAGCATTAACCACTGTATTAATGGACTGTGAAAAGAGAGGCCTTAACCCAAACTGAATGTTGAAAGCTTATGAATAATGTGCTTGAGAATTAATGAGGTTGTCATTAGAAAGCAATTCTTGAGGGTTAGTTTTCAGTCTGATTCAATGACCTCTGTAAAACGAAGTTCACTGGTCTGCATGCTTACGACCAGTATTTTAACAATGATTTGCCAAGGGCTTAGAATGAAGTAATTATGGTTTTTGGATCTTTCCCTAGTAAGCAATCTTGTTATAATAATAACATTCTAATTGGGCTAATTGAATGACTGCTAAAACTTATACAACTGCATCAAAATAAATTGCCTGTATTTAAATATCTTTAACAAAGAAAACACAGTTAAGCAACTTTTAAAGCAATCATGTTGGAAAGCAACCGTAATCAGCTTATTTTGCTCCCGTCTCTTATGATCATATCTATGGACGTATGCAGAGGCAAAGTCATTGGGTATATTTAAAGCAGAGGTGATAGGTTCTTGATTGTCAAGGTTACAGGGCAAAGGGGTTGGGGAGTATAATTAATCAGCCTTGATAGAATGGCAGAACAGACTCGATGGGCTGTATCTCCTAATGCTGCTCCTTCCCTTTTGGTCTTACTAAAGTGGAAGCCCACAGTTTTAATAAGTTTCATTGAGGTTTCCATTACTTACACACATTTCTTTTTTGGAACTACTCAAACTTTTGCAAAGTTTTATTTGTTACAGCAGTACTATTACTGTATTTTATAAACTTTATAGTAAATTCTTATGTGCTACTCAGTTGGGTGCAGTCCTTCAATACATCTTTAATCTGACCTTGAGCAGCTGGAGAGGATACCTGTGCTGTGGAAAAGATCCTGCCTCATTCCAGTACCCAAGAAGACATGTCCCACCATGCCCAGTGACTACAGACCAGTGGCACTAAGCTCACATGTTATGAAATCGTGAGAAAGACTGGTCCTGACACACATCCAGACCATCGCAAATCCATCATTGGACCCTCTGCAGTTTGCTTACCAACCACACATTGGAATCGAGGATGCCATTATCTTCCTGTTTACACCCATCTGGATGAGCCAGGCAGCATTGTGAGAATCATGTTCTTTGATTCCTCCAGTGCTTTTAACACCATACAATCTGCTTTACTAGGGAGTAAGCTCACAGAGGTGAACGTAAATGCTCCTCTCGTGTCCTGGATTACGAACTACCTGCCCAGACTGCCACAATATGTGAGATTGCAGAGCTGTGTTTCAGATACTGAGATTGGCAGCACAGAGGCACCTCGGGACTGTCCTTTCTCCCTTCATGTTCACCCTCTGCACCTTGGACTTTAGATACAACTTGGAGTCCTGCACCTGCATAAGTTTTTGGATGATTCGGCAGTTGTGGGCTGTGTCAGCCAGGGTCAAGAGGCTAATTACAGAAGGGGTGTGGACAGCTTTGTTGAGTGATGTGTGCTGAATCACCTGCAGCTCAACATCACTAACACAAAGGAGTTGGTAGTGGACTTTAGCAACGTGAAAACAACCTGCATTCCCAACTCCATCAAGGGAGCAGATCTGGAAGTCATCTGGGAGTACAAATTCCTGAGAACTCACCTGGGCAATAAACTGGACTGGACTAAAAATACTAGAGTCCTGTACAAGAAGGAACAGTCGACTGCACTTCCTGAGAAGGCTCTGGTCATTCCACATCTGCAATACTATGCTGCAGATGTTCTACGACTCAGTCATGGCCAACTTTCTATTCTGCGCTGTTGTTGCTGGGGCAGCAGGGTGAAAGCAGTTGACACCAAGAAGACCGATAAGCTTCTCCGGAAGGTTGGTTCTGTCCTGGGGGTGGAACTGGATTCCCAGGTGGTTGTGTCTGAGAGGAGGATGCTACAGAAGCTACAGAGCTTTATGGACAACCCACTCACCCCTCCATAACATACTGGACAAACAGAGGAGCACCAAGGTGTACCTCCAAACACTGCAGCAGACCCTTTCTCCCTGTGGCTATAAGACTCTACAATGCTTCCTCCTTAAGTATGTAAGTATATGATTTCATTGCACATCTGTATTTTGCACTATTAGTTTGTAGTGCACATTTTGTATTCTTTTTCGTACTTCAAAGCTTTCATTTTGTATTTTAAAGTATATATTTCTAACTGATCAACCTTGCAAAAATAATTTCCTTCAGGATAAATAAAGCTTTATCTTAGCTTATCTTATATCTGCACCCTTTCAGCATGCTGCCTCTGTGGTATTCGGAATCAGGTTTACCATCACTGACTTGTATAATGTGAAATTTGATGTTTTGCAGCAGTCTCATCAAGGCAGCTAGGAATAGTAAATAAATGCCTGTTTTTCCAGCTTTAGAATGATAAAAAAAGATGTCTATAAGACTTAATTCAACTTATGACTTGAGGACTTGTCCACAATGTGATGTTGGATGGTAGAAATGTCTTGTGAATACATTTGAATTGCAATTTGATTCTCAATAACTGAAACTTCAAGTCTCTAAAAGAAAGAATTAAATTTAAGTTTATATATTATGTTGAAGGATTATATTTCTCATTGAGTTAATCTGCTTGTTGAAGGACTCATTGCAATATCTAACATGTGAGCTTTAATTATTACACAACTTAACCTTTAGATTCCAAACATATCTATAAACATGCATATATTTTTAGAGGGGAGGTGAGTCGATAGTTATCCCCCATCTCTATTGATCCTTGAACTAAGTCGACAGCTTTGGCTGTTTCAGTCATGTAGATTAGTCATTCACATCACCAAAGATTCAAGTTCAAATCCAACCTCAAGTGCTTCCTGCATAGAGTTTGTATATTGTTCCCGTGACCACATGGATTTCCCACCTTGCTTCAATTTCCTTATAAAAGGCATGAGGATTGTTAGACTAATTGACTGCTGTAAATTGCCCCAGTGATGCAAGCAAGTGGTAGGATTTGGGGAAGAGATTTGCTGGCATTGTGCTTGATGCTTTTGTTGGATTTGACGTGTGTCAGTGCAGGGGGTGTGGATAGTGGAGAGATATACTTCAAGGCCATGATAATTAAACATGCTGGGATAAGAATTACATTTTAGGCAACAAATTAAATTTTCGATTCAACACATGTAAAATTGTAGATGTGATCGTTACTATGGTGTCACTGTGGAATTGGCTGCTCCAGGGTGAATAATGTAGGACTGTAATTACTAAGCTTATATATAGAATTTCTGCAAATAGCCATAAAGAAAATTCATAATTTTATCTTCCTGGAAGCTCCTCTCTTTGCTTCATTCAGGAGATCAAAGAACTAAGCTGGATCAACGAATTCTCTTTGCTCATCCACTCTTTGAGATTTACTATGCTGAGAAATTCAATTGTGTCAGAAAATTAATGATGTTACCACAGATGCCATTAGCATGAAGTTATTACAGCTTGGGGACCCGGACTTCGGAGTTCAATTCTGGTGGCAACTGGAAGGAATCTGTATGTACTTCCAGTGTGGAATGCACGCATATTCCCTGGTTGCTCTGGTTTCCTCCCACAGTCCAAAGACGTACCTGGTAGGTAAATTGTTTATTGTAAGTTGTCCCGTGATTAAGTTAGGATAAAATTGGGATTGTCAGGGGTTGCTGGGCCAATGCAGCTCGAAAGGCCAGGAGAGGCTACTCCATGCTGTATTGCTAGATAGAATAAAATTACCTAATTGATTGGCTTAGTCATTATTTTCACCTTTCTAGAGAATAAATTTGTTTATTGGAACTTATAGTTCAAAGTTCAAAGTAAATTTATTCTCAGGTACATCTATAGTATTCATTTTCTTGCAGGCATCCAGAATAAAACAGAGAAATACACTATAATCAATGTAAAACATACATACAAGTGAAGGTTACCAAACAGCCAATGTGCCAAAGAAGACAAACTGTGCAAATAAAAAAAGTAAATATACTATATACAGTAGATGAATAATATTGGGAACAGGGGTTATAGAGCCTTGAAAGTGAGTCCAGCGAAGTGGGATTATTTCAGAGTTAGGTGAGTGAAGTTATCCACATTGGTTCAGGAACCTGATGGCTGAAGGATCATAGCAACATAAGTTGCTATTACTTCACCAAATAATTCAGATACTATTCAGTGTCTATGTCGGAGAGTAGACAGTATACTTGAGAGCAAGCAACTGCCATAAACTGATTAATATATTATGTATCCAGTCAGTTTTCTACACGTAAAATAGTTGCACACGTATGTATAAAGATTCAAGTTAATGTTACATTGGATGGGTTAGAGATATGTCATTGTAGCTCAGAAACCCAGAGTAATTTATATGAAGGAATGAGTTTCTTTTCATCATTTGGAACTAGTTTATCTTCTCCATGCTGGAACAGAATCAGGTTTAATATCACTGGCATATGTCATGAAATTCGATGTCTTTGTGGCAGCAGTACTTTATACTTCATTGTCTCCAAACAATTGATACTAGAGCGTACAATCATCACAGTGATATTTGATTTTGCGCTTCGCGCTCCCTGGAATACAAATCGATATTAAATATTAAAAATTTAAATTATAAATCATAAATAGAAAATAGAAAAGAGAAAGTAAGGTAGTGCAAAAGAAACCGTGAGACAGGTCCGGATATTTGGAGTCTACGGCCCAGATCTGGGCCAGGATCCGTTCAGCAGTCTTATCACAGTTGGAAAGAAGCTGTTCCCAAATCTGTACAATGGAATACACAATAATAGAGAAAGGACCGAATTACAGTAAGTATATATACAGTATATTAAATTGTTAAATTGAATACAGTGCCTATTAAAAGTATTCACCCCCCTTGGAATATTTCATGTTTTATTGTTTTGCGACATTGAATCACAATGGATATAATTTGGCTCTTTCGACAGTGATCAACAGATAAAGATTCTTCTGTGTCAAAGTGAAAACACATCTCTACAAAGTGATGTAAATTAATTACAGATATAAAACACAAAATAATTGATTGCATAAGTATTCACCCCCTTTAATGTGACACACCCAATCATCCCTAGTTCAGCCAGTTGGTTTTGGATGTCACATAATTAATTAAATGGGGATCTGTGCAGTCAAGGTGTTTCAGCTGATGGTAGTAAAAATACACCTGTATCCGGAAGGTCCCACTGCTGGCAAAGACTACACCATGAAGACAAAAGAATGCTCCAAGTAACTCCACAAAAATACTATTGAAAAGGACGTCAGAAGGTGAATACAAGAAAATTTTTAAATTACTGACTATTCCTTGGAGTATAGTTAAGTCAATCATCAAGAAATGGAAAGAGTATGGCACTGCTGTAAATATCCCCAGAACAGGCCATCCTCAAACACTGTGTTACAAGCTTCATTGCCTGAGACAGGAGAAACTGCACATACAATAACAATTGGCCAGGTGCTTCACCAGTCACAGCTTTATGCGAGAGTGGCAAAGAGAAAGCCACTGTTGAAAAAAACTCACATGAAATCTCAGCTAGAGTTTGCCAGAACGCATGTGGGAGACTCTGAAATCAGATGGAAAAATGTTCTATGGTCTGATGAAACCAAAATTTAGGTTTTTGGCCATCAGACTAAACGCACACCACACACCATCCCTACTATGGAGCATGGTGGTGGCTGCATCATGCTGGAGGGATGCTTCAGTGCTGGAAGGCTTGTGGAGGTAGAGGGTAAAATGAATGCAGCAAAATACAAGGAAATCCTGGAGGAAACCCTGATGCAATTGGCAAGAGAACTGTGACTTGAGAGAAGATTTGTTTTCCAGCAAGACAATGACCCCAAGCATAAAACCGAAGCCACATGGGAATGGCTTAAAAACAACAAAGTTAATGTCCTGGAGTGGCCAAGTCAGAGTTCAGACCTGAACTGAATTGAGAATTTACGGCTGGATTTGGAAAGGGCTGTTCACTGATGATCCCCGTGCAATCTGACAGAGCTTGAGCAGTTTTGTAAAGAAAAATGTGAAAAATTGCAGTGTCCTGGTGTGCAAAGCTGATAGAGACCTATCCACACAGAGTCAAGGCTATAATTACTGCCAAAGGTGCACCTACTAAATACTGACTTGAAGGGGTGAGTAATTATGCAATCAATTATTTTGTGTTTTATATTTGTAATTAATTTAGATCACTTTGCAGAGATAATTTTTCACGTTGATATAGAAGAGTATTTTTCTGTTGATCAGTGTCAAAAAAGCCAAATCAAATCCATTGTGATTCAATGTCGTAAAACAATAAAATATGAAAACTTTGAAAGTAGGTGAAAACTTTTTATGGGCACTGTAAGTAGCGCAAAAATAAAATTGAAAAATAATGTGTTCATGGACTCGGTGTCCATTCACAAATTGGATGGCAGAGGGGAGAACACTGCTCCTGAATCACTGAGTGTGTGTGCTCAGCCTTCTCTACCTCCTTTACCATGGTAGTAATGAGAAGAGGACATGTCCTGGCTGATGGGGGTCCTTGATGATGGATGCTTTGAGGCATTGCTCCTTGAGGACATCTGGGATACTACAGCAATGCCCTGGATACAGTTCCACTATCTTAAATAAGCTTGTATCACAATGGATACTCCCTCTTCATATATGCTTTCTAAATGGACCCATAACTTTATTTTGCAATTGAACATAAAACAATGTTGGTTTATATTTTGTGTTTTCTTGTGCACTAATTGATTTATGGAGCAAGCAGTTGCTAGGTAACCACCTAGCTGATATATTACACTTGCATATTAATGGACAAAATATAAGCTATATTAAATTACAAGTTTGGAAGTCAATATATATCTTCATAGTTATAAACTGTATTTTATTGATAAACAAAGCCTTTGATCTAATTTTATGGTGGTGGGAAGTGATAAATAACTATGCCATCTTAATTTTCTTTATTTATTTCAAGATACAGTGCGCAATAGGCCCTTCTGCCCCTTCGAGCTGTGTCACCTCGCAGCCCTCAATTTAACCTTAGCCTAATTACAAGACAATTTACATTAACCAATTAATCCACTAGTCAGGATATCTTTAGACTATGGGAGGAAACCAGAGCACCCGGAGAAAACCGATGCATTCCCTGGGAATGATGTACAGACTCCTTACAGATGATATCAGAATTGAACTTTGAACTCTGACACCATGAGACGTAATAGTGTCGAGCTAACCGCTGTGCTACAGTGGCATAGTCAATCCCTAGTCCAGTTTGGTTGGTATGCACATATGGTCCTGAGTATTGCTACCAGTACTGCTTCATGCTTGAAAATCCTGCAGGAATATAAATTATTGCTTCTCTTGCATCTGTAAAATTACCAATATTTTTAGTAAGTTTGTCAGTGGCCGCATTTTCAACTCTGAATCACAACTCTATGTGTTTTGCTTTACTGATAAAGGGACTGATAAGCCAAGACTGTGTTTGATAGATATGAAATATCTTATGATATTATTTTGAAGGAAATGAATGGGAGATATTCCTCGTTCTTTGGCCAGCCTTTATTCCTCAAATAATCAAAATTTCAAAATAAGACCATTTATCTCTGATACATAACATTTTAAAGGAATTTTATATTGGCTGAACATTTTCCTGCAGTGTCTTTATTTCATGGATATGTTAATTGCAATTCAAAATAATTATTTTGGTTATAAATAATGCTGTGGCTTATCCTTTTGCTAATGGCATGGTATGTACCCAAGGTTTTCATTCCATGAACTAAAGATTACCTATCCTACAGTGCAACCAAATGACAGCTAAGCAATTGAAGGGAGTTGCTGATATGGTTCACTTGACCCATATCTTCTCATAGCCAGTTTCACTTATTGTTGCTTCAGGGCATTAACGATAGAGATGCTGTGATAACTAGCAAGATGAGGGAATCTGACATTAGGTTCATAGTTCTATCCTGAACATAGCTTGAGTCCAGCTTTCAAAGAAGCTGCCTTACTGACTTTAAAGCTACTTTATAGTGTTTTATAATTGTGTAAGATAGCTTTTAATTGTTCTTGGTATAGCTTAAAATAAAAGTACATCTAAAAGCGAAAACATTTTTTTTTACAGATGATTATTTGTATTTGTTCTCTTCCCAGTGTATTACCAAATGGAAAGAGATTAATGGAGAACTTTGCCAAGTTTTCCCCACTAAACTATTTTGCCAAGAACTTAGAATGAAAACTGCTTCCCCATCAAACTCTAAAATTGTTCCTAAAAGTCAGTTGTGCTCTGCTGTAGAAATTTCTCTACTTTGAACCATTTCAACCCATAAATTTAAAACATAAAATGAATCTAAGAAATAATGTTCATATATCTTGAATACTGCATTCTTGCACAAGAAAGATGAATTGCTTGCTAATGGATATTTCCTGTTCTGTTCATAACATTTTTCTCCTTTGAGTATTTTACATAACCTATGCATTTGTATTAATGACATAACTCTTGCAAAGCCTCAAAGTTCCTGCTAAACCCAAAAGGACTGATAAAGTTATTGAGCTATAGAATCATAGACTCTACAGAAAATCACCTTAAGTCCATGCCAGGCTCAACTACGCTGATCCATTTAAATTCCTCCACATTTCCAACTATTTCATAAGGCTTCAATCGCTCACTTACCCCTTGGGAACAATTTACAGTGGTTACTTGATCTACCAACGCACACATCTTTAAGATGCAAACACACACACACACACACACACACACAGAATCCAGTCAAAAGGATAACATACAAACTCCACAAAGGCAGCGCTAGTTGTTGGTCTGAGCCTAAGACACCGGAACTGTGAGAGGTGGCTCCATTAACTGCATCACTGTACTCTGCTTTGCCTGTCACTGATGGCTACGCTGTCATCACATGAGGATTATCTTCATTTGTACAGAACTTCAATCTGTCCAGTCTAGAAATCAATTTATGGCTGATTTGTGAATAGCAGACATTTGACAGAATTTGCTGGGATAAATACAGACACATTGAATAGCCTTAGTCTCTATCTTCACGGTATCAGAAATCTGATGTCTTAACTGCACTATCTCAGAAGTCCATGTTATCTCCAGACTAGATGATGCTGTTTGGTTCTGTGCAATCTTCTGCTTCTCCATGTAACAAGGGCAGCGCATTAATCATAAGGACCTTAATATTCTGGGTAGAACAAATTAACTGAAATGGATTAGAGAATAAATTCACTAAGGGATGAAAACATCGTTGTACAGGTAAGTGACTTAATAGAAAACAGATTATTTTTAATCTTGTTTTGCAAGACCTGTCCTGCTGCAATGTTTAGACACAAATTGTCAACAATTTCTTTCCTCCCACAGATTCAGCTTGACACTGAGTTCTTCAAGCAGATTGTTTATTAATTAACTAACAGTTAGTTAAGGAGTCCTTACAGAAAAGTAATTAGGAATCAATGGCATTTAATATCAAGACTGGAAGTGATTTAATTCAATCTGAAATTAGTGTGTAAAATCTAAATTAGGACAGGCATGAAACACAATTCAATTGTGGTTGACTGAGAAACTGTAAAAACTGGTTTTACAGTGAATAAATAATAGTTACTATTTTAAAAAGGTAATATATAGTTTGTAACAAGTACATGACATCTTAAGGCACAGACCCCAAGCGTTTAAGGAAAGTGGGAAATTAGAGATCAAAAGGAAGGAAATATAATGTTGCCAAAAGAAACAGTAATTCAGGGGATTCCGAAAATTCAGAGTTTAGCAAAGGAGTGCAAAGACATTAATATAGTAAAATACAAGAGTTACCCAGCAAGGAACACAGAAATGGACTGTAAGAAGTTCTGTGTATGGGTGGAAAGGAAACGATTAGAAAAGATGAACATAGGATCCTTCAGAATAACCTTGGATAAAAAAGTGAACTTCAATAAATATGATGTGCTTATTTTCATGGAAGGAGACTCAGAAAATAGCAAATAAGCTATTGGGAAACACAGATCTAAAGAGATAGGGGAGCACAAAGGAGTTATCGTTAGTTTAGGAAAAATTGCACTGTAGGTAAGACTGAAAGCTAATAAATCTCCCACCCCGATGATCTGCATTTGAAAAATATCATTTTTTGCCTTCTACAATTCACAGATGTACTACAAATTGAAACATAGCAAATGCAATGATGTAATTTAAGAAACCCAGGTGAAAGAAAGTATAGACCAGATGATCTAATCACATTGTAGGGAAATGCCTAGATTCTTTGAGTGAAGAATAGGTAGTCAGGAATTTAAAAAGATTATAGAGTTATACACATTCAATGTGGATTGATGAAAGGGAAATAAAATTTAATAAATACTAAATTTTCTGAGGTACACTACATATAAACAATGGAACCGGTGCATCTGGACATGCCAGAACATCTTTGACCGCAAGCAATTCTTAAACAATGTTAGAGTGCATTGGATTGGTCTTCTGTACTGTGATGGATGGATACTTGCATTATGCAAAAAAACAGCAGGAAGAAATGAGTTTTCTTTTGAATTTGGAGGCTATAAGTTGTGGAGTGCTTGCAGGTCCTCACAATCCGTTATAATAATTAGATTGAGGAGATCAAGTGTAGTCAGGTTTCGATGAAGAGGCTTTTGGAATGACAAGTGTGGTTTCAAAAGGATATAGACTGGCTAAGTGAATTGATGAGGACATGCTGGACAATATATAATGAGAAAAAGTGAGGTCATTCACAATTGTAGGGAAAAATTTATGCTTTAGATGATGAGACACAAATATATTTGTGTTAACAAAAGTTTGTGTGTGCTTACGATGGGATTGCTGAAAGCCAAAGTGCAGTTACAACATGCAATTAAGAGGGCAAATGGTATATATGTCCTTAATCAGAAGAGAGTTTGAGTATAAGAGCAGTGATGTCTTACTACTATGATATAGGAGGCTAGTGAGGTTACATATTATATGAAGTTCTAGTATTATGACGTCCAGAATAATATTCTTTCACTAGAGCAGGGGTTTCCAGCATGGGATCCATGGACCCCTTGCTTAATGGTATTGGTCCATTGCATAAAAAAAGATTGGGAAGCCCTGCCTTAGAGGATGTGCAATAAAGATTCAGCAGGTGAACTTGTCCTATGAAGAGAGATGAAGCAGACTGGGCCAGTACTTGCTTAAGTTTGAAAGGATAAGAGGTGATCACATTGTAACATAGAAAATTCTTTCAGGTCTTCACAGGACAGATGCAGGGATGATATTTCCCCTGCGGGCATATCTAGAACTAATGGGATCACTGTCTCAGTTGCTGATTCAGGATTGACATGAAAAGAAGTACCTTCATCAGAGTGCAATGGATTGTTGAAATTCTCTACCCCAGCAGACAGCCGAGGATGAATTGCTGAGCAAGTTCAAGACAGAGGTTGATAGATTCTCAGATACTAAATGAATCAAGAAATAGAAGGTTAGTGCAGGAAAATTACATGAAGTAAAGTATTAACTGTGGTCAGTCTTGCTGAATGGTGAAGCATGTGAGAATAACATTCACAAAAGTTTAATGGATGTGAAGATTGAAATAAATCAATCTTGGCTCCCTTCTGTCTCACCTTTACCACCTTTACATCCAAAGAATGAACATTCCCCTTTGGTAGGGACCTGTGTGTGGGTGGGGGGAGCACATTATAACATCTTATTCTTGTCTACTCGAAGTAGAAGCAGCTCGCACTGAACTAATCCTGGTGCATTGAATATTTTTATCTCATGAAACAAATCTTGATTTGATTATCTTCAATTTTCCTGTATTAAAGTAGCTTGTGCCTACAGATAAGATTTCATAATGTAGTAGAAATGCCTAGCTATTTCATGTCAGAAATTGAATACCTTATTTATTAAGGTATACATTGACTGGATACGATGACTGCAGTGAAACACACCCCAAGGTTTCTGATTGATCAGTCTCTGCTTCAAGTGCCAAAAAGGAAGGTAGATGCATACAGCAACAGGACAACATCAGGATGTTTCCGACGTGGATCCATAATCTGGGTCCAATGAGAGCAGGTTAATTTCATTCTCAGATGCTATTGTGCTCCTTGTACATTTTATCCTAAAATAATTAGTAGGCGGGAGTGATGGGGGTGTGTTTGGGATGAAGGTAGGGTTGCCAGGAATTGGAGATCAGCTAACTTGTACGTTGAGGTTCCTTCCAATAATTGCCTGTCCTATAATATTTAGAAAATGAAATCTTCCAGTCATGGGAATAATTTGGCTCCAGTTAGTGTCATATTAATTGATACAAAGAAGAAGTGCAGTCACTTCTTTTGTATTTCCCTGTCTTCATAAATTGGTAAGCAAATTTTTGATCTATGTTGTTGAACCTCTCTGTAATGTCAGTTTTGGTAATTTGTAAATGGCATTTGTAAATAGAGAAAAAGTATTAAAAAGTAAGCATTTATAAGTATTAAAATTAATTATTACATTTAAAGAAACACTACCATGCTTATTAATAATTAAGACACAGTAAATTGAGCCTTATTAAATATGCAATGTTGAGTTTTGTAGCCATTCTTCTCAAATGAATGAGCATGCTCTACTTGTATCAGCGCTAATGTTGCTCAGTCCAACAAGATTGCTGATGAATTCAGCACGCTCTTGCTCTCTTCAGCTTCTTACTTCATTCCTCCTCCTCCACCCACCTGGCTTCATCCATCACCTTCTAGCTTGTCCTCCTTCCCCTTCCCCCACCACCTTATTCTAGCATCTTCCCTCTTCCTATCTAGTCCTGATTCATTTCCATCGATGCCGTCTGAAATGTTGAGTGCCTCCAGCACTTTGTGTGTTATGTTCTCCTCAGAGTTCAGCAATGGAGCTTGGACAAAAAGCACCTGGGGAAGCTCCTCGACCAAATTCAGGACTCCTTTTAGGATTACTGGGATGGGTAAAAAACTAATCTGTTCAATATTTCTTGGAAAGTTCAAGCCCATTAATTGCTCCAAAGTAGCACCATTCTAGTGTTACTTTTAATTGTTTTTTTTTCAGAAAGTGCTCACTGACACCAAAATAGACTGGTGACTGGGAACTTGAGTGACGCTATTAAGCAAGTTAAGTAGCAGGGACAATATTGGCAGTCTAAAGTGTTGACTGAGTCCAAGAGAAGGCTGGGGTGTGGGGAGTATTAGTGGCTGTTGATCAGGTGAAGTTCTGTTAAGAAAATTACTTTATTCTTGTCCCATCTAGTAAAAGGTCATTTCTTTTGTATGCCATCCACATGCATGATTTCATCAAATCAGTACATTGAGATGGTCCAAGTGAAATGGAATAGCAAAGTGCAGAATAAAGTGTTACAATTAAAGTGTAGTGTATGTAGACAGTAAGATGCAAGGCCATGATGAGGTAATTTGTGAGGTCAACAGTCCATCTTATTGCACAAGGACACCATTCAATAGTCTTATAACAGCAGGACAGAAACTCATTTTGAGCTTGGTAATGTGTACTTTTAGGCTTTTGTACCTTCTGCCCAATGGAAGGAGCAAGAGGAGGGAATATCTGGGATGGGAAGGATCTTTAATTATGTGAGTAGTGTAAACAGAGTCTATTCATGGGATGCTGGTTTTTCTGATGTGTTGAACTTGTTTGCATATCTCTGCCACTTCTTGTGGTCTTAGGCAGAGCAGATGCCATACCAAGCAAGATAGCATGCTTTCCATAGTGCAAATTTAAACTTGGAGAGGGGTGACTAGAGTTGGGGGTCCAGTCTACAGGTGAATCCTACAAGTCTGGGGTGAGGGAAGGGGGATGTTGAAAGATGGATCTGGAAAAAGGGATGTCAGAAGAGTGGGAACTTGTATGGAAAGAGACATTGAAGGATTGGGGTAAGTTGGTGAGAGAAAAGCTAGAAGTATAGAATTTATCCAATATGGAGCCTCATCAAAAATGTCTGATGATAGTTACTTCAGGACAACTTTGCAAAAGGAGCATTGGGCTGGAATAACTATTCCGATGTGTAACTGACAACTGAGTTACAGTGGCAGCACAAGGGTAGGTTGCTTCTCAAACTGCCTGGTCAAATCTTGGCAACAAAAGAAGGGCTACGCTCCTTCTGATGCTGTGTGACTGTGGTGCCTGTGATGCTGATGAGGATAAGTTTCTCATTGCATCTGTACTTGTGCAGATGACAATAAACTTTGAGAAATGGTCATTATCATGTTTCGTCATGATCACTGCAATTTTCAATTGAATAATCTGTTTGAACAATTTTATGATTGAATACCAGTCCAAAAATTCTTAAAAGTTACCTTTGATATTTCTGTCACAAATAGAATTATAGATCAATTCAGTATGAGTTATGTTGGTGTTATTTTACTATCTTTTATTCTTCCCATTAGATTTATTAAGGTTACTTTTATCAGATCTTTTACTGGACTGCAATTTTAATGAATTATTTTACAACCAACCAGCAGATTCTATTGTTTTACATCATATGAATTGATGCAGTAAAAACGTGTAATGAAATCACTGTAGGATGGCACAATTTTTGACTTGTATTAACATGGTGTACATAGATTCATTGATTCATGAAGATGATTCACTTTGCTAGAGTTCATTTCTTAATGCAAACACACGAAAATTAGATGCATGCAGTTTTCATTTTTATAATGTTTGTGTATCAATTTTCAATTCAATGAATATCTGAATGCATTTTTTTTTAGATTTTTAACAGAAAATTGCCCGAAGTTTCTAAGGCTAACCTTCCTTAAAGATATACAATAACTTGCTCTGACTCCACCTTCAATCCTTAGATTAACATTACTTGCAAAAGGATCTAATGCTTTCCCAGTATATATGATGAATAACCTCTTCTCGGGCTTCCAGCCAGGTACAGGAATTGATTTCAACTGACATTGATATACTGTACCATCTTCATCAGGGATGATGCCTGGACAAGTCCAGTCCGGTGGTATTTATGCCACCATCAAAAGTTGGTCCTCATCCAATCAGGTTTCTGCTCCTCCACCATGTTTATAATCAAATTCCAGTTCTTACTTAGAGCGAGACATTCATCTTTGATAAAATTAATTTCTTCTAGTTTTATTTCAATCGTTTCCTTCACCAGGTGGACCCAAAAGCTATTGGCGCGGCACAATAGTTTTACACCATCAAAGTCAATCCTATGGCTTTGGTAAATGCAATGTTCTGCTATTGATGATTTCTCCTGGTAACCCAAACAGATACACCTCTCTGCTCCTTGATGCGGGTTTCTACCATACCGATATACGCTGCTGCACAATCGCAGGGAATCCTGTAAACACCAGCTGTCCTGAGTCCTAGGTCATCTTTGACCCTCAAAAACTGTGACGAGCTTCCTTATGGATTTGTGGATGGTATTAATCTGGTATTTCTTCAGGATCCTGGTGATCTTTCACGAAAGCGTGGAAATGTAGGGAAGTCAGGCAGTAGCAATGAATTCCTCCTCATTATTAGGTTTCCTGGTTTTTTCATTTGCACTTTTAAAGGCCTATTGATTTCCCTCACCCTTTAGCCATTATGTAGGAATATTATGCATGTTTGTCTTGTGTCCTTGTGGAGACTCTCCAGATCCAAAATAGTTTTCGCCTGGTTAATCAGCATAGAAAGAACCGATCTATGTTGGGAGGTGTGATAATGGCTGTTATTGCTGAGGTATAAGTCCGTTTTGGAAAACTATTTCGGACACGAAGATATTTCCATACTTTCTGGAAGGATTGCCAGGATCCTGAAGAAATACCGGATTACTACCAAAAACCCGTAAGAAAGCTCAAATCACAGTTTGCGTGGGTCAGTGTTGATCCGGGTCTCAGGACAGCTGGTGTTTACAGGGTTCCCTATGCATGCAGAGCAGTGCGTGGTGGAAATCTGCACCAAGGAGCACAGGAGGCATCAGCCCTGTTGAAGACGGCGAAGTTTGTCATTGACACATCAGTTTAAAATCAATACCTGTACCTGGCTGGAAGCCCAGGTAGAGTTTATTCAACATTATTTGAAATTACAACTTCATTGCTACAATTAATCCATTATGAATCCAGTCACATAATTAACAATAAACTTGATTGGTCATAGATTTCTGAATACTTCCCTTTCTTTAAAATGAGCTTATAGAAGACAACCCAGATAACACATCAATTAATATCTTCATTATATAACACATTTGCATCTTTTAAAATTCCAGAGGAATTGGAATTAAGATTACATATATTGATAACCTGAAATAAATATATTACTTGTTAATTTATCTTCAAAGAACTCAGCTTGAAACTAGATCATAAAGAGTATGTTTTTGTGTTTATTGCTTACATGTGCTATACAGAAGAATGGTGTTGTGAAAGTCTCTATGGCTCTGACTCTAATGTGTTGGTTGCAGAATTCCTGAGCAATACCAGTTTAATTTTGTGTCTCCTAATGCAATGTTTATGCTGGAGATACAATTCCAGTTTTCTTCACTGATGTATATAGACATATAAACATCAACACTGTGTACATACATCTATTGATGCTTCTGGACACATCTTCAGTGATGTTCCTGGAATCATCCGGTGTTTCGGATCTTTCAACATCATACAATCTCCTCCAGGTGACCCAGCCGGGGCTGATCAGACCCCAGCTTGTGTCCAGATGGCTAGCTACTTATGACTCCATGGCTCCCCTCTTTTGAGCCACAGCATCTTGAAGCCCTCTCTGCCGCATCGGTGGTACTGCGGATAGCTCTCCTCTTCCTCTCTCCCTCGATGCCCAAAATGCTGAAGGCCCTAACTAAAGAACGGGCTATAAATCCCCTACAACCAACCTCCACTGGGAGACACCTCACTCTCCATCCAGCCTGCTGACAGTTGCTGACCAGTCCAGCGTACTTGGAGAGCTTCCTTTCAAAGGCCTCTTCCAAGCTACCTTCCCATGGGACTGTCAGTTCCAGCAGCACCACTTGCTTAGTAGACTCAGACACTAGGACAATGTCTGGTCTCAGTGTAGTTCCAAAAATTTCTGCAGAAATAATGAGTAATGAACATCAGAAGCTTGAAATTTATGTGTGCCTGCTTAGCTCAGTGGGCTGCTAATGCTGTAAAAGACCTTCCTGAGGTCAGCTTCAGCATCAGATAAAGAGAATCTGCCTTCATTGTCTACCACTCTAAAGTTGATGATCCCTTTGTCTGATCACCAACCCTGCCAACGCCATTCCTTAATCTTTAGAGCGGATGGGAACTCAATTACCAAAACAGAAATGTGGAGCAAAATAATAGGGCTATGGTCCAGGTGCAGGTCAATAAGACAAGGAAGAATAATAGTTTGACATGGACTAATTGAGTCAAAGGGCCTGTTTCTACGCTGTACTATTGTATCTCTCTAATAAGTTCATGTTGTAATATGATGAAAGTTTCCTATATTTGCAATAATGCACAGCATTGAAAGTTATGAAATGAACCTGATGTTCCCATCGAAATAATTTCAATATAAAAAGAATCATACATTGTTAGAAAATTAGAAAACAACTCAATTTCACTAAAATATAATATATAATTACTACTCCGTCTTGAAAATACAACAATAGCATTTAATTTGGACAATTTATTCTGAAGCAGCTTTTATCTTGAAATGGTCAAATATTTTATAATTTATTATTCATTTAATTAAGGCTTGATGAGTTATGTGTTATATTTAATCATGTCTTTTGTAGTTTTGCACATAATTCTTAATGAAGGTGACTTACTGTGACATTTTTATTTTAGTGGTGAATCAGGTTGAACTTAATTAATACATTGTAAACTCAGTGGATAGATGACAATGGTCTTGAATATTGTTCATATAGCCAATGGCACACATTTATAGCAACATGTTTAATGAGTTAGATTAGATTAGATTATGAGGACACACAGTCCTCTTTTATTGTCATTTAATAATGAATGCATTAAGAAATGATACACTGTTCCTCCAGTGCAATATCCTAGAAACACAAGACAGACCAAGACTGAAAAACTGACAAAAACCACATAATTATAACATATAGCTACAACAGTGCAAGCAATACCGTAATTTGATAGAAGAACAGACCGTGGGCACAGTAAAAAAAGTCTCAAAGTCTCTCGAAAGTCCCAACATCAAACGCAGATGGTAGAAGGAAGAAACCTCTCCCTGCCATGAGCTTCCAGCGTCGCAAACTTGCCGATGCAGCATCCTGGAAGCACCCAACCACAGTCCGTCCAAAATCTTCGAGCTTCCAACCAGCCCTCCAACAACGAGCACCGAGCACCATCTCTGCTGAGCGCTTTAACCCCAGCCCAGGCAGCCAGCAACAGCAAAGCCAAGGATTTGGGGCCTTCCCTCCGGAGATTCTCAATCGCACAGTAGCAGCGGCAGCGAACCGGGCATTTCAGAAGTTTCTCCAGATGTTCCTCCGTGCTTCTTATGTCCGTCTCCATCAAATCAGGATTGTGCACAGCCCCTATTTAACAAATATGATATCATTTCACCGGAGAGGCCGCACGCACTGAGTCGCGTCGCCATCTTCGCCTCCCTCCTTGAGTTTCATTTAATATCATCTGAATTATCAGCTTGGAAGATGATAAAGAATGTCTTTCATTGCAATGACATTTCCTGTCAATTTGCAGAAAAATGTATCAAATATAAGGGAGGAAACTATTTGCCTTTCAATAGTTCTATTTGTGACTGAGTGATGAGCAGTATGGCATTATTCTGAGAATCTTTTTGTATAAATAATATGGATTATTTATAATTGGAAAATTGTACACTTGGAAAACCTTCAACATAAACACAATCTGCAGCTGCTGGAAATCCAAAGCAATACACACAAAATGCTGGAGGAACTCAGCAGGTCAGGCAGCGTCTATGGAAATGAATGTCCTGGCTTATATTAACATGAAGTACACAGATTCCTTGATTCATGAAAATGATTCACTTTGTCAGAGATGATTTCTTAATGCAAACACAAGGAAATTAGATACACACACAGTTTTCATTTTTTATAATGTTTCTGCATCACTTCAATTCAGTAAAAATTTCTTTCAGCATGACGTGTTTGGCATTTCATGGTAATATATTTGCATGGAAGTAGACTATTGCTTTACACTGTCTGAAAAAATGCCTATTACACTTACTCACAAATAGTTTGGATGTACTCTGATGCATGGGAGCTAATTATACAGAAAGAGATTATTGAAGATGGATGAAATTTCAAGTGAATTTTTGAAAGTTAATATGTTCTGGAACTAGAGACATGAAATTTATGCTAATGGTCTTATTTGCAATGTGTTATGAAATTCTGGCACTGGCTGAAGCTCCTGTTCCCTTGACCCCTAATCCTTCAAGTACCCTCAGCCCAATAATGTTCACATCAACTTCTTTATGCACTCACATACTTTATGAGTAGGATACCTCTAAAAGTTAATGGAGAATCTGTTAATAATTATTTTGATAACTATAAAAAACCCATGAAATCCAAACAAGAATCTATCAGATAAAAAGTTTGAAGTAAATTTATTGTCAATGCACATATATGTCACCATATACAACCCAGAGATTAATTTTCTTGTAGGTATACTCAGTAAATCCTTAATAGAATAATATCCATAATAGAATCAATGAAAATCCACACCAGCATGGGCATCAACCAATGTTCACAGGGCAACAAACTGTGCAAATACAAAAAGAAGAAATAATAATGATAAATAAATAGGCAATAAATATCGAGAACTCAATGAAAATCCATTTCCCCTCCATCACATAATGTATTCAGTTATTTAGTATGCAAGGTATTAATTGTTGGCACCAAAATAACAAAGGAAATGTTTTGTCATGTTTACAAACACTGGAAGCATCCAGCTGATATCATGCTGCGAATAAAACTAATTGGATGGTAAATACATGGCAATCACATGCAAAATAATGCAATTCTTTCCGTCACACTGCGAGCAAGTTATAAGGAATTGTGGACATAAAACATTAACTGTTTTCACCTAGACTTGGGACTCTATAATATCTGTAGAATCAGATTGTTCTGATTTTGTTTTGTTAGCTGTGTCATTTAATGCCTAGTTTTCTTCTCAGAGCCTGAAAAAGCATACTTACCCATAGATCGCGGATATGAAAGGAGTGAGAGAATTTATTTAACATCTCATGCCAGTTTCCGACCATAGAGCTAATTCAAAGTTCAAAGTACATTTACTATCAAACTATGTATGCGGTATACAGCTCTGAGATTTGTCTTCCCCACAGACAGCCATGATACAACGAAAACCGTGCAACCTGTTAAAGAAAAATATCAAACATGCCCTCCACCATGCGCAAAAACAAATTGCACAAACAACAACAAAAAAGCTAGCAAAAAACACAGAATATAAAATCAATAGAATTCAAACTCATAAAAGTAGCAGAACTACATTTGAAAGACAAAGGAGTGAAAGGAGTAGTTTTGTGAATTGCCTGGAGAATGTCGCCCTTGGTGGCGTCGCTTGCTGGTGTCATCTTCTTCTGGAAGATGTTTCACAAGATGACACCGTATGTTTGGGTGCACATTTATAATCTTCTGATGATACATATAACCCAGCTTTATGAACAGAACTGAAGATTATCCATCCAAAAACTGCAGTCAACATTCATTGACGTCAGAGTGACAACTTGCATATGAATTTCTGAAGGCTGTCACTTTTGAGAAGGACCCTCTGCAGTCCTTCTCAATAAAAGTAGTTGATGTATTTTGCACCATCAAGACATGTCAAGAATTATGATCACTGCTACTCCTTGTTTTGTTTTTCATGGTATTATCAGATTATGACAATGCTATAATAACTCAGTTAATAGTTGACATTCATCATCAAATGTATACTACCTTCTGGGAACAAAATGTGATGGAGTTCCTTATAGAAAGTGAGTATATCTACCCCCAACAAACAGATGAATTTGGCTCAGCTGTTCAGAATTAAAATGCTTTAAACTCTCCCGTCTCTGGTTTAAATGAGATAACTGGCCCACTTCCAGAACATATGGAGTCATAGAAAAGTACAGCATAGAAGCAGACCCTTCAGCTTGTCTCGTCCATGCTGAACCATTTAAGCTGCCTACTCTCATCAACCTGCACTGGGACCATACCTCTCCATACCATCCATGTACTTATCTAAACTTCTCACAAACATTGAAACTGAACTTCCACGCTCCACTAGTGCTGGCAGTTTGTTTCACACTCTCACAACCTTGTGAGTGAAAATGTTTCCCCACATGTTCCTCTTTAACTTTTCACCTTTCATGCTTAATCCATGGCCTTTGTTTGTAGTCCCATCTAACCTCTGCAGAAAAAGCCTACTTGCATTTACCCTATCTTTACCCCTGTATTAAATTTCCTCTCAATCTTCTATGATCCAAGGGATAAAGTCCTAAACTACTCAAACTCAGGTCTTCCAGACCTGGCAAAGTCCTTGTAAATTGTCTCTGCGCCCTTTCAACCTTATTTACATCTTTCCTGCAGGTCGGTGACAAAAACTGCATACAATACTCCAAGTTAGACCTTACCAATGTCTTGTACAACCTCAATATAACATCCCAACACCTATACACAATACATTGATTTATAAAGGCCAATGTGCCTAAAGCTTTCTTAATAACCCTATCGATCTGTAACACTACTTTCAAAGAATTATGAACCTGTCTTCCCAAATCCCTTTGTTCTACCACACTCCACAGTGCCCTACCATTCACTGTGTAAGACCTACCCTGGTTGGTCCTACTAAAGTGCAACCCCTCACACTTGTCCGCTTTAAATTTCATCTGCTATTTTTCAGCCCATTTTTTCAGCTGGTTCAGGTCTCACTGTAAGCCATGATAGTCATACTCGCTGTCCACTACACCGCCTATCTAGACTCCCCAGCGTCGAGGATTCAAAAGGCAATCAGATGAAGTTGGCTGAATTTGCCTACGCTCTGTCCACCAGAGAAAGCAGGATCTCCCTGTGGCCACACATTTTAATTCCATGTCCCATTCCATCCATGTCTATCCATGGCCTCCTCTACTGTCAAGATGAAGCCACACTCAGTTTAAAGGAACAACACCTTATATTCTGTCTGGGTAGCCTCCAACCGGATGGCATGAACACTGACTTTTCTAACTTTCGTTAATGCCCCACTTCCCCCTCATACCCCATCCGTTATTTATTTATATATATTTTTTCTGTGATCACGGCTGATCATCCACAATCAGTCCCCTGTTCCTGCCTTCTCCCCATATCCCTTGACTCCGCTATCTTTAAGAGCTCTATCTGACTCTTTCTTGAAACAATCCAGAGAATTGGCCTCCACTGCCTTCTGCGGCAGAGCATTCCACAGATCCATAAGCCTCTATGTGAAAAAGTTTTTCCTCAACTCTGTTCTAAATGGTCTACCCCTTATTCGTAAACTGTGGCCTCTGGATCTGGACTCCCCCAACATCGGAAACATGTTTCCTGCCTCTAGCATGTCCAATCCCTTAATAATCTTATATGCTTCAATCAGATCCCCTCTCATCCTTCTAAATTCCAGTGCCTAGTCGCTCCAACATATGACATTCCCGCCATCCCTGGAATTAACCCAGTGAACCTACGCTACACTCCCTCCATAGCAAGAATGTCCTTTTTCAAATTTGGAGACGAAAACTGCACACAATACTCCAGGTGGGGTCTCACCAGGGCCTTGTACAACTGCAGAAGGACCTCTTTGCTCCTATACTCAACTCCCCTTGTTATGAAGGCCAACATGCCATTAGCTTTCTTCACTGCCTGCTGTACCTGGATGCTTACTTTCAGTGACTGATGAACAAGGACACCCAGATCTCGTTGTACTTCCCCTTTTCCTAATTGGACACCGTTCAGATAGTAATCTGCCCTCCTGTTCTTGCCACAAAAGTGGATAACCTCACACTTATCCACATTAAACTGCATCTGCCATGCATCTGCCCACTCACCCAACCTGTCCAAGTCACCCTGCATTCTCAAAACATCTTCCTCACATTTCACACTGTCACCCAGCTTTGTGTCATCTGCAAATTTGCTAATGTTACTTTTAATCCCTTCATCTAAATCATTAATGTATATTGTAAATAGCTGCAGTCCCAGCACCGAGCCTTTCAGTACCCCACTACCCATTAATCCCTACTCTTCGTTTCCTGTCTGCCAACCAATTTTCTATTCATGTCAGTACCCTACCCCCAATACAATGTGCTCTAATTTTGCCCACTAGCCTCCTATGTGGGACCTTATCAAAGGCTTTGTGAAAGTCCAGGTACACTACATCTACTGGCTTTCCCATGTCCATTTTCATAGTTACCTCCTCAAAAATTTCCAGAAGATTAGTCAAGCATGATTTCCCCTTCGTAAATCCATGCTGACTTGGACCTATCCTGCTACTGCTATCCAAATATTCAAATTCAGATTCTTCATTAGCAAGATCACCATTCACAATACAGATGTTAAAAGTCATTAGGAACTACAACCGATGATACTTTGAAGTTAGTAAAGTAATTGTCCCCAAGTTGGTGTGTGTGGCTTGAATTCTTTTATTACATCATGTTCCTGTCTCTATTTGCCAAATGCTCCAGTCACCTGCTGTGCAAAGGGAAGCATTGCTCTTCAAAGACTTCTTTTAAAAAACCTCGCTTGCCTGGACATAATCTTAACCCTTGCCTTTCTGGAACTTTCAGATCATCCCACTATTTCAGACATCCCACAGTCTTGAAGTCTCTTGCCACATCGAAAACCCCTTCGTTAAGCTTCTGCTTCTTGTCCCTACACAAAAAGGAATCGATCTTAACCATGAGTCCATCCCATAGTTTAGCCTGTAGCATCTTGAACAACAACTACATACAGTAAAGGGACAAAATTCCAGTAACTCAGCTGCAGTGGATATTAATAGTCATAGTCACACTTTATTGATCCCGGGGGAAATTGGTTTTTGTTATAGTTGCACCATAAATAATAAGTAGTTAATTATATAAAAATGTAGGACTTCAACTTTAAGTCTGTGATTTGACTATCCTGATATCAGGGAATGATGTTATATTTATTGAAAATATTGGTCCACTTGATGTAACTTCCTCCAATGACTAACAGAGCTGGCAATTAATTTGTCATTCTCACTGTTATTTGCCAGTCTGGAGAAATTTGCTTCACCCATTTTTTTATCTCTGTGTTGCAGAAAGTAATTTATTTAACATCACTATGCACATTCCGCCTTCTGTACTCTGTTTTCAGATGAAGAAAAGTAACGGCATCTGATGGGATGTAACTTGCTCATCAGCTCTGGGAATACTTTTCAATTATACCAAAATAGTGTCATAAATCAAGCTGTTAGTGTGCTATAAATTAAATTTTACAAAATGTCATGAAACTCTGCATTTAATGTAAAATTTGTGAATGAAAATTAAATTTCTGATGAGTTTGAATGTGCTATTAGATTGCATGCAGATATTTTAATGTCATTGACTTCTGAATGATGCTCCTCACAGGTAACCTTTTAGTTCCAAGCTTCCTAAAGGTATCTATTTCTGAACTCTTGAGCCATTTAAATTTTACTCACTCCACAATTGATGATCATATCTTAACCATTTTGGCCCCAGACTCTGGAAATGCCTGCCAGAAACGTTTTATCTCTTTACCTGTCTTCAGTTAAAACACTTTTGACTGAGCTTTTGTCATCTGCCATAAACATATAATACCATATTTTCAAATTGATCATGCCTTTCCTAATCGCGAGGTATTTTCCTGATGCCTTGCTATCAATTCATGTATATTTTGTGGTCAAATTTATGTAGTTCGTTTTGTTTGCACTTGGTAGCAAATCTCAAATACTGCTAACTCATAAGATGATCAATTTAACTAGCCACAGAGAACAAAAGCAAACATTGCAGAGTACAGAAACCTGAAATAAAACCTGAAAGAGCAGGAAATAGTCAGCAGGTCAGGCAGCATCAATGTGGAGTGAAATTTGATTACTGTTCCTTTCATCATGATTATTAAAAATTAACAAGTTCCACAGTGAAAGAATGGTCATGATAGGGCAGAGAGCCAAGCTGTTCTTATTTATTTTTTTTTTCTGGGATCTGGGTGCCTATCCACAAGCACCTTGGAGAACACACGGAGAATAGATGTAGGTAGGAACAGGAGTAGACCACCAGGCCCTTAAAACCTGCCTTAAGACATCCGTTAGTCTTGCAAGACCATGGATCTGCGCTCTTCACTCTCCAGGGTGCAGGCCTGGGCAAGGTTGAATGGAAGACCAGCAGTTGCCCATGCTGCAAGTCTCCCCTCTCCACGAGACCAATGTTGTCCAAGGGAAGAGCACCAGTGTCATCGCAGAACAATGTGTGATTAAGTGCCTTGCTCAAGGACACAATACGTTGCCTCAGCTGGGGCTCAAACTCACGACCTTCAGGTCGCTAGTCTAATGCCTTAACCACTTGGCCACGTGCCTCACCTTTCAATATAAGCATAGCTGATCTCTGCTGGCCTCAACTTCTTATCTATACCAGTTCCCAGGAGTTTGAAAACTCCTTGCTTTTCAAATATTCATCCATTTCATCCTTAAGAAACTATTAATCTAACCTCCACCACTTTCTGAGCCAGAGGAATCCCAAAGTTTTATGACCCCCTGAGAGCAGAATTTTCAATCGACCTCAGTTTTCAGCCTACCTCTCATCTTACACTATGCTCCTCTTGTTGAAGACCCTCCCACTAGAGAAAACATCTCACTATCTGCCTCTGAGTGTTTTCTGCATTTGCAAAAGGTAACACCCCTTATTCTTCTAAATGCCAAACAGTGTAGCCTTTTTGAAAGGACAACCAGTAACTGGTAGTGAGCTCCTGCCTTATGCTACTGCAGTTTTTATGGGAGGTAGGCCTCTGTTCTCTTATTACAGAATTGTGATCTTGTGTGTGTTTACTGTGTGTGACTGTTGGTAATGTGTCTTTGTACCTTGACCCCGTAGTTCTGCTGTCTCGTTTGGCTGCTTTCATGAGTATTCCTACATGGCTAAATGACAATTAAACTGGAATAGAATTGAATTGAATTTAAAGTATTCCCACAGTGATGTTGAGCAGATAGTTACAGGATTGATTGTCCAGCAACAATGAAGGACCAGTGATTCATTTCCAAATCAGGATGGTGTGTGACTTTGAGAGATAAGAATGCCATGCCCCTACTACACGTGTTCTTCCTGGAAGTAGGGATCACAGGTTTGTAGTTTGTACAGACTGAAGTCATTGTACATCACTGGTGCAGGGAATAAATTTTTGGAGTGATGATGGGATGATTATCAATGGAGTTACTTTATCCTTGCTGGTATAAAGCTTCTTGGGAGTAACTAGAGAATCTGAGCAAGAGGAGAGTATTCCATCATGTTTGCGACCTGTACTTTGTAAATGGGTGTCAGGACATGAATCATTTGCCACAGGATGTCGGGCCTCTGATTTACATGTGTGCCAATGGAATATAAGTGGCTGGACCCACTAAGGTTATGCTCAAAGCTAACTCTCAGGATATATCCGGCAAGCAGAGGACTTGATGTAAAACCAATAAACACCTAGGTTAGGTATGAGGCACTATCTTGTATGTGACTGCCTGGCGCTTTTGTGATATCAGTGTTGCCAATTATTAATGCATGTCTGAATGCTGAGTACATCTTGTGCATGCAGGCTTGCAGCTTGGGTAGCAGATTATTGGTAAGTAAATAATTCTTAGATTACACCATCCCTGAAACCTTATATCATGTTGTCAATGACAGAGTAGGCAGATGAGACAACTTCTTACATTGTTAGATAGATGGTACTGTTATAAATGGCTTCTGCACTACATTTGAGATGCAACCATCATGTTTCTTGTTTTTGTCTAACTGCAACAAATTGTATGCTACTTAAAGGCTGACATCTTTCTATAGTTGATCCACAGTAAGATGGCAGCAGCTTTGATGAAATGAGTGTGATTTCATTGGGAACTGTGCAGGCTCTGGTTTAATGCTTTTTTTTTGGATAAGAATGCCCTAATAGTTTTACATTTGCCATCGAATAATTTTGCAATTTTAGAGAGTTGCCTAAATTGATAATGGGACGAAACTCATCACAGCAAAAATAGGAATCCTGTAGACTGATTTGACAACATTGCCAAGGTAGTTTTTTTTTCCTGAAAAAGAAAAAATAAATCATGGATCAGGTTCATAAAAGTGTGAAAGTAAATGTCATTGAGTGCTTTTGGCGGAGAGAAATGTACAAAATATTAAGGGAAAATATAAATTGAAGAGGGAAATGCATAAAGAGGGGAGTCAGCTTGCCTTCAAGAATGTTACTGCAGTAAACTAAAGAGGTTGACAGATGTAGAATCTGATAACTTTGCACTGAATTGTAATTCAGACAGTGTGACTCACATATTCAGAAAGAAGCAAGGAACTTATCCCCAGTCTGCAAACTTCTAAGATTTTGAAGGGGGGTGCAGGGTTTTGGATAAAATTAACATCATGGTAAAAGAGGACTCTCTTAGTTAGAGGCAGTATCAATTCACAGGAAATAGGTTGTGTCTGAATGAACTACTTTCCTAGAAATCCCCACTCATAGCATTTAATTCCCTCCTTTTTAAATCAGCAGGTTGTATGGTGCCTCAGAATTCAATTTCATTTAACACATTTAGAATTAAAGATGAATTTCTTAGCAGATTAATTTAATGAGGTTATAGATTTAGTAGATAATATCAAGACAGTGAATGTTATTCGTAGCCTTCTGGGATTTCACATCCAAATGTCTAAGTTACAAGATCTGTACCAATGTGGCAGGTGACAAGATTTGGATTGATTCCTGGCTCAGAAGTAGGTCACAAAGGTGAAGAGTGGATAAGAAAATCAAGGTGAAAGAAAATTTTCAGTGGTATTTTAATGGGTGTTACATAGTGCTGCTGTTATTTGCTTAAATTTCTTTGAGCAAAAAACATTGATTAAGTGACAGAAAAAAAACTATGGTTTAAAACATTGAAATTTGCTTTTGATGCACAATTGGATGTAATAATACAAAGAGTTCTGGGAAAATTGAGTTGTTGATCAGAGTGTAGGCAGCGAAATTCATTTCTACACGGGTAAGCCTAAGAGCTTCAAGTTTAGGTAGAGCTACAGTATATATTCAATGGTGTTCTGCTTTTTGAAAGAATAAGGTAAATGACAAGTTATTGAACAAATCTGTATTGGATAGAATCACATTTAGAGGGTAATTAGTAATTCTGAATTATAAACTTAAAAGATTAAAGTGTGATTGATGTACAATAGTTCTTTCTGAAATTGCAGTCACACTTCCATATTAATAGTGTAACTCCTATGTGGCTCTTTTCAATGCCATCCGTGTTCTTGTGTTTCTTTTCATATCTCCTTCTTGTTCCTGAAATATTGTTGCAACAAAGTCCAAAATTCTGACACGGCAGGAGTATTGTGCAAGTTCAAGTTCAAGTTTAGTTGTCATTCAACCATACATGAATAACCATGAATGTAGTGAAACGAAACAGCGTTACTCTGGGGCCAAGGTGTAAAACACAGTACCAACAGTCATACACAGCACAAGGCACACATAGCACATATAAAATATGAAGATGTGTAGAAAATAATAACAACATTGCCTTTTCATTCTGCCTTCTGCTTTCTTTCATACTGGACCTCTGTGAGATCTTCCAGCTATTATATTGCTAATATAACGTGAGCTGAATACAAATATGAATAAATGTTCATATCTGCATTTGACTTGTGCTTAAAGAGCCTCAGGGCTCTGTATGAATTAGCATACCTTGGAGAATTGCATCCTATGAGAAATATAGCAAACTGATATAAACATGTATTTGCATTTTGTTTTTGCCAGTCAACCAATAATGAAAAATTGCCAGAAAAGTATTATGTGTAATGTCAGTCCCCATGTTGGACTGTGAAGACCATAATTTATATTATGAAATGCATCTATAACTACCCTCAAATTATCTTCTGTCAAAGTTATTCTGAAAAAAGCTGGATTTATTTTAAATCTTTTTAGTCATCAGCCGTATTCCATTTGAGATTAAAATTAAGTGGCACTAGATTTCTTCTGCAGCTAAATGTTGAGAAGAATTCAGTATAATTCAAAAACTTTACTGCAGCTTTATGAATTTTGTTGGATCAGAATTAAATTTATGCTTGAGCTCTTTATGTTAATTGTCCTGGTTAAATGGCAAACATTGATCTATGTTTAATGAACTGTATGCAGAGTTTTGTTTCATTTTATTCAACAGTTCAACAAGTGGAAAGGCATAATGATAACAAAAACATAAAATACAATTGTGTTGTGTTCAGATATTCAAGTTTTTTAATGGGAAGAATAGTTACTCCCTGAAGTACAGAAGATTACACTAGCGGGACAACAGATAACTTGGGGAAATAGGTGAAAAACTGAAATAAGTATATAACTGGATTAGCTGATGGGCATACAGAATCACTGTCCTAACTTAGGCAATTGTTTCAGTTGAAGACCAAGTGTTTTTTGAAAGTAAAGCTTAAAATAGAAGTGAAAACATGCATTACATTTACCGTCTTCAAAGCAAAAGGTTTTACAGGAATGTTTTCCACTGCCAATTGACACCATAAAGAAGCTTCTTCTTTATAAAAAAAAAGCCTCAGAGGTATGGAACTTTATCAAATGTCTTCTGAATTTACAAGTAAATTACATTTAAAATTCCCTGTTCAATTCTAGTAGGCACATGAAGAATAATTTCCTCCAAAATTAATTTTGTTGAGATACAATGTTGAATCGGCCCTTCTGGCCCTTTGAGCAGGGCGGCCCAGCAATCCCCCCAACTAAATCCTAGCCTAATCTTGGGACAATTTACAATGACCAATTAACCTACCAACTGGTATGTCTTTGGACTGTGGGATTAAACCGGAGCACTCAGAGGAAACCCATGCGGTCACGGGAAGAATGTACAAACTCCTCCCAGGCAGCATTGGGAAATGGACCCAGGCCGCTGGTACTGTAAAGTGTTGTGCTGATCACTACACTACTGTGCTACCCTGAAAGACACATCTCTTGCTGGCTAAAAAGAACAATAATAGCATCTTATACCATACATTGTTGTACAAATTGATTTGTAGATTCCTTATCCTATTTTCCAAATAAAACTCTCCTGACTAATGTAATAATATTTACTATATGCGTGTGACCGTCTGTCTAATGACATGTATCATCTGCAAGTTTCATGTTCATTATGTGACACAGTGATCATCCCTTCAGTCTGGTTCTGATGGTATAAATTGCGGAACTATTGAACTGGAGTTGAACCTTCTCCATTCTGTGCAGTGGTATACAGGAGCTGTGAATCCGTTAAGGAAACAAGAAGACCGAAGTTCTTAGAGCCTATAATGGGAGAATTCAGCTATTGTAGAGCCAACCAAGTTCAGAACTAGTATCAGGGTTGGAAAGCAAGGCTTAACTAGGCAAAGTCAGGGAAGTTCAGAAGAACAAAGATCACTGGGGCAAGATGCGATTCAGATGCAAATTGGGCTAGGGAATATTGAAGGACTGTGCGATAAGGTTATCGGGTGGAGAAAGAATTATACAAACAATAGAAAGTATATATTGTAATTCATGTTGATGGTGTCAAAGACCAATATAATTGAATTCTGGTTGTCATGCAGTGACCAATGACAATAGTTTCTGGGAAAAATGTGACCTAATTTTATCACTAGATGCTTGTCTGATACAGAAAACACACCATGTATAAGTGCAGCTCATTATGGGAAGTGCCGAGCTGAATTTACAAACTGAATGATGTGAAATGACATAGAAATCTGCAGATGCACAGAAATAATCATTATTGAATTTCACTCCGGATAAAGTGTATTTTTCATTGTGCAACAATGAAATGTACATCACTGTGTGATTGACTAGCTAGGCACTTTCCTTTGCTATTGTCAATTTCTCAAGGCAACAGCCCTATTAATTTGTTTAATAAAATTGTAAGTTTTTTTTTCTAATGAGCAGTTAATAACTCCTGCTGGAAAACGTTGTTGAGAATTCATTAACTCTCATTAAATTAAAAAAAGTTTTGAAATTACAAAGTTGAAATTATTTTTAGAAATAAATACATTTGAAAGAGTAGGCAATGCATAAAAAGCATGAAATAGTATTTAAGTAAGAAAAAAAAGCATGGGAGGAAATCTGTGTTAGTGTTAAAAATCGTGAGGATATTAAAATTGGAGCATTTTCAAAATATTGTTTAAACCAAAGGGTATACACAAATAAATTATGGATCTTGTATACTAGCTTTAAGACAACTTCACCATACATCTCCAGCTAGTAGCTTCTGTGCTGACAGGTGCTCACTTGTTTATTAGCTTCCTTATCTTTTCTTCCTGACATTGATCTATTACACGCACCCACCTCCATGCTGCAGTTATCTTATCCATAATGTTCTGTTTAGCATTCTCTCCTGATAACTCCTCTCCAAGCAATTCCATGTCTGCAGATTCCCCAATGTGAACAGCAGAGGCTGTAATTCTTAGAATGTAATTTTCCTAATTTGATTACCATTGAATAAAATCAAAAACAATTAATGTAAGGCAAGATTTATATCCCTTGATGCAAAGTATTGGCTTGCATTTTACAAAAGGAATATCAGCACTCATAGTAATTCTATGAACAACCTCCACCAATCATATATATAGTTAAATGTGCAAAGCAGGAAGTTGCCAGTGCTGGTTGTTCTGATTCTTCAAAAACTTTGCTTCAGTGATATCTTAACGAGTGACTCTTCATCAAAATCCATGAAGGAGCATGAAGTTGTGCTACTTGGCTGACTGGTTTATGCTGAACAAGAAAAAAAGTTTAGGGCTCATCCATTCAGGTATATGCTGTGTAATATCTTAATTACTGCCAAAATTGACTATCTGGCTCTGAAGGTCTTGCTATCACCAATATTTTTCATATAAGTCTTCATTATTGGAGTTCCCATTTTTTAACAAAATAAACAATTCTGCTAACAATTCTGCTATTGTGACTCCCGTCTCCCCTTCCCCCACCACCACTCTGCAATCCCGTCTCCTTCAGATCCCATTGTCAGCTCCTGGGTCCTCAGAGGCTCCATCTTCCTCTCACCCCAACCCTCCCCTCTCCATTGACACCCCCAGCCTCCTCCCTCCCCCCCCTCTGATCCCAGCTCTCAAGATTCCAGCCTTGAACTCCAGGCCGGGTTTTTATGTGCTGCTGTTGTCACTCCCGTCTCCCCTTCCCCCACCACTACTCCGCAGCCCCGTCTTCCTCAGATCCCACCGTCAACTCCTGGGCCCTCAGAGGGTCCACCTTCCTCTCACCCCAACCATCCCCTCTTCACTGACACCCCCAGCCTCCCCCCTCCCCCCTCTGATCCCAGCTCTCATCCGTGCCGGGTCTTTACCATCCCCTCCGACCTTCAACTGTCGGAGGCAGAACGCTCTGTTCTCAGTAAGGGCCTCACCTTTGTCGCCCTCCGCCCACACCTCAGTGAGTTCCGTGTTCGCCATGATGCGGAACTTTTCTTCCGCCGTCTCCGTCTCCGAGCCTACTTCTTCGGCAAGGACTCTTCCACCCCCACCGATGACCCCTTCTCCCGTCTTCAACCCTCCTCTTCTTCATGGACACCCCGCTCTGGTCTTCTGCCTGCTCTGGATCTCTTTATCGCTAATTGCCGACAGGACATCAACCATCTCGACTTCACCGCACCTTTTCCCCATTCCAACCTCACTACTTCGGAACGCTCTGCTCAGTGCTCTTGGATGGCAAGATCAACAATGAAAGGTAAGGGTTGGCGCAAACAGCAAATGTCATCATGAATTCAAAACCATGGGTCATATTAAATCAAGCTGCCCATTAAGTTCTGTTGTAAAACTAGTTGTCATCACAGCATCTCACTGTATTAATACACTGAGCATGCAGATGTGAGGCAATTGCTGCTTTAAAAAGGATGAAGAAAGATTATTCTAACATCAGTAATCTGGAGTCTTGCATTATTTTAAATTTCAATAACTGCTATTTAAAATTGAATGTTATTATGACAAACCAGCATACTTCATAATTTATTCCCATTAGAAATATTCATTAGGAGTGCCGCATACGTAGAGCCCTGAGCATTTTCAGTGATCCCTCCCATTTGTCCAACAGTTTCTCTGACCCCCTACCATTAGGTAGGAGGTACCATAACATTAGGACAAAAACTGTTAGGATAGGAAACAGACCCCGCTCTGGTCTTCTGCCTGCTCTGGATCTTTTTATTGCTAACTGCCGACGGGACATCAACCGTCTCGACTTCACCGCACCTTGTCCCCATTCCAACCTCACTCCTTCGGAACGCTCTGCTCTCCACTCCCTCCGCACTAATCCTAACCTTATTATTAAGCCTGCTGATAAGGGGGGTGCTGTTGTAGTCTGGCGTACTGACCTCTACCTTGCCGAGGCACAGCGACAACTCGCGGATACCTCCTCTTATTTACCCCTCGATCGTGACCCCACTAAGGAGCACCAGGCCATTGTCTCCCACACCATCACCGACTTTATCCGCTCAGGGGATCTCCCATCCACTGCTACCAACCTTATATTTCCCACACCCCGCACTTCCTGTTTCTACCTCCTACCCAAGATCCACAAACCTGCCTGTCCTAGCCGACCTATTGTCTCAGCTTGCTCCTGCCCCACCGAACTCATTTCTGCATACCTCGACACTGTTTTATCACCCCTTGTTCAATCCCTTCCGACCTATGTTCATGACACTTCTCACGCTCTTAAACTTTTCGATGATTTTAAGTTCCCTGGCCCCCACCGCTTTATTTTCGCCATGGATGTCCAGTTCTTATATACTTCCATCCCCCATCGGGAAGGTCTCAAAGCTCTACGCTTCTTTTTGGATTCCAGACCTAATCAGTTCCCCTCTACCACCACTCTGCTCCGTTTAGCGGAATTAGTCCTTACTCTTAATAATTTCTCCTTTGGCTCCTCCCATTTCCTCCAAACTAAAGGTGCAGCTATGGGCACCCGTATGGGTCCTAGCTATGCCTGCCTTTTTGTTGGGTTTGTGGAACAATCTATGTTCCGTGCCTATTCTGGTATCTGTCCCCCACTTTTCCTTCGCTACATCAACGACTGCATTGGCGCTGCTTCCTGCACGCATGCAGAACTCGTTGACTTTATTAACTTTGCCTCCAACTTTCACCCTGCCCTCAAGTTTACCTGATCCATTTCTGACACCTCCCTCCCCTTTCTAGATCTTTCTGTCTCTGTCTCTGGAGACAGCTTATCCACTGATGTCTACTATAAGCCTACTGACTCTCACAGCTATCTGGACTATTCCTCTTCTCACCCTGTCTCTTGCAAAAACGCCATCCCCTTCTCGCAATTCCTCCGTCTCCGCCGCATCTGCTCTCAGGATGAGGCTTTTCATTCTAGGACGAGGGAGATGTCTTCCTTTTTTAAAGAAAGGGGCTTCCCTTCCTCCACTATCAACTCTGCTCTTAAACGTATCTCCCCCATTTCACGTACATCTGCTCTCACTCCATCCTCCCACCACCCCACTAGGAATAGGGTTCCCCTGGTCCTCACCTACCACCCCACCAGCCTCCGGGTCCAACATATTATTCGCCGTAACTTCCGCCACCTCCAACGGGATCCCACCACTAAGCACATCTTTCCCTCCCCACCTCTCTCTGCATTCCGCAGGGATTGCTCCCTACGCAACTCCCTTGTCCATTCGTCCCCCCCATCCCTCCCCACTGATCTCCCTCCTGGCACTTATCCGTGTAAGCGGAACAAGTGCTACACATGCCCTTACACTTCCTCCCTTACCACCATTCAGGGCCCCAAACAGTCCTTCCAGGTGAGGCAACACTTCACCTGTGAGTCAACTGGGGTGATATACTGCGTCCGGTGCTCCCGATGTGGCCTTTTATATATTGGGGAGACCCGACGCAGACTGGGAGACCGCTTTGCTGAACATCTACGCTCTGTCCACCAGAGAAAGCAGGATCTCCCAGTGGCCACACATTTTAATTCCACATCCCATTCCCATTCTGACATGTCTATCCATGGCCTCCTCTACTGTAAAGATGAAGCCACACTCAGGTTGGAGGAACAACACCTTATATTCCGTCTGGGTAGCCTCCAACCCGATGGCATGAACATTGACTTCTCTAACTTCCGCTAAGGCCCCACCTCCCCCTCGTACCGCATCTGTTACTTATTTTTATGCACACATTCTTTCTCTCACTCTCCTTTTTCTCCCTCTGTCCCTCTGAATATACCTATTGCCCATCCTCTGGGTCCCCCCCCCCCCCCGTCTTTCTTCCCGGACCTCCTGTCCCATGATCCTCTCGTATCCCCTTTTGCCTATCACCTGTCCAGCTCTTGGCTCTGTCCCTCCCCCTCCTGTCTTCTCCTATCATTTTGGATCTCCAACTCCCTCTCCAACTTTCAAATCCCTTACTCACTCTTCCTTCAGTTAGTCCTGACGAAGGGTCTCGGCCTGAAACGTCGACTGCACCTCTTCCTACAGATGCTGCCTGGCCTGCTGCGTTCACCAGCAACTTTGATGTGTGTTGCTTGAAACAATTCTTTTAATTTTTTTCTCTGTCAAAATCTCAACTTCCTTTCACTCTGTTTTACTTTCTGTACTTGATATGTCCTTGAATTAATATGCACCATATTTCAGACTCCACATGTGTTTGGATTCTTTCTTATAATTGTTTAAGCAGATATACCATTGTTTTCCCCAATAACATTTACTTCAAAGCTACCTGGTTACAATGCATCAGTGCCACATTTTCTGTGTGACTTGACAAGTTGGAATTTATGCTTGGAAAATAATCAAGTATTTCTGAATCATGTATGCTCTCCTATGAATGTTGCATTTTGTTGGAGGTAGAATGACTATAACCTTTGGGTAATCATGCTCAAAATATCACTCCAATTTCCTTTAAAGATATCCAAGTGAAGGAGGTAACTATTCAATATAATTATATTTAGATGGTTATGCATTCACAGGATCTGTCAAACCTTCATAAAACAACAACCAACAAATAGATATTGTACATGATGCCTCCACCCCCCACTATCACTTACTTCGCTCCCTCCGCACCCCACCTCTGTTTGTTTGTGTTGGAATTTAATTATATTCTAGAAATTGTAACCATTTTGCACAGCTTATAAAGACCCAATATAATGATAATGCACAACTCATAATTATAGGGACAATAAATACAATAGAGATTAATAATTATGGGAACAATAATTACAGAAAATGGATAAACAACTAAACCTTATATTTTCAGCATGCAAGACTATAATTTATATTTTGGCAGCCCAGTGTATTAGCCAGCCCTATTTAATTTTCACACTTGACATCTTTTCTGTCTCAAAATTCAGTGACAAAAAAGACTTCATTTTGGACCAATTTATGCTAATTTATGAAGAAAAATATGTGTAGCAAGAAAATCACAGGCTTGCAAATGAAGGACAACATTGGCAATGCATTGCTAGCATCAGTAAAAGTGATGATTGTAATCAACTGTTTTGCTATAAACACTTCTGAACAACAGGGAGCTTTGGCAAGAATGGATTAGTTTTCAGTTCATTGCTGTATTACTCAGATCGCAGATGTTCTGTTTTGAGATGCCAGTGAATACATTAAAGTCATTGCCAGAATGCAAAGGGTAGAAGCTGACAGGTTTTTATTTTGAAAAATGTGGTATCTCCTTGAAAAAGGATTCTGCGCATTTCGCCTGTGGGTCTAGTCCTTTGTGTTGAGATGCTATTACTCTGGAATAATGGTGTCAACACCCAGACTCAAGACGATGCCTAGATGTTCTGCAGTTAACAACAGAGTGCAAGCACAATAGTGTAGTGGTTAGCAAAACACTTTGCAGAATAGGTGACCTGGGTTCAATTCCCAACGCTACCCATATGTTCTGTCCGTGACCACATGGGTTTCCTCCAGGTGCTCAAGGTTCCTCCTACAACCTGAAGTACTGGATAGTAGGTTAATTGGTCACTGTTGTCTGTCCTGTGATTAGGCTAGTGTTAAATTGGTGGTTTGCTGTATGGTGCAGCTCAAAGTGCTGGAACAACCTTCTCTATGCTACATCTCAATAAATTTTTAAAAATGAAGATATGAAAGGATTGGTTCAGCGGCAAACAAAAATCAGCCTGGAGAACTGTAAGGTCATGCATTATACTAGGAAAAGTAGATAACAAAGTACAGGTTAACTGAAAAATATATTGAAAAATTCAGAGGAATTTCCACTTGATTAAATAACTTGATAAAAATATACAAAGATTCTCATGGGTCTTGATGGGACTAATACAGAAAACCTGTTTCCTCTTTTGGGAGAATCTAGAATTAGAGTTACTGTTTAAAAGAGGGGTGAAGCATAGATCTTGGTGACCCTTCCTCCAGCAGAATCTTGAAATATCTAGACAGATTATTGATAAGGGAAGGGTTAAATCCCTGCTTAAGGCAATGAGAGTGTAGAGTCCAGCTCACAATCAGATCAGTCATGATCTTATTGAGTAGCAGAGCAGGCTCAAGGGGCCAAGGCAAATACTATAGAACTTAATTTGTGTGATTATATTAAGATCAAGTTTAATTATCATTCAACCGTACATGAATATAACCAAAAAATGCAGTGTTCCTCTGGGGCCAAGGTGCAAAACACATTACCAACAGCACGCAGTACACTGAACGGAGCATATAGCACATTTTGGTTACAATTTCAGAATCACTAGATTCTGGAATGACTCCCAAGGACTGAAGGATTGCAAATATATCACTCCACTCTCAAAGAAGGGAGGGAGGCAGAAGAAAGGAAGTTAAACTGGATGCTAGATTTAAGGACTGGACAGCTAAAGGAAAAAAAAACTATCTGCAATATAATGAAAGAAGGAACACTGTTCAGTTTTGAAATGCTTAAAGAGAAACACTTATTCGAAAAACAAGACTTTTACAAGTATTTACAGATGCAACAGTATGTTAATAGGACAGTTAAAAATGTAACCAAGGCAAGTACATGTCTGATAGAGCAATTTAGAAAAGCATATATTTCAGACAATGGTAGTAGAATAATTTCAAGCAGATATAAGGGTTTGTCAAGTCTTAAAACACATTCGACTTCATACATTAAAACAAAATGGGAGAAGGAAGGAGGAATAATAATATCTGAGGAAGACTGGACAATAATATGGAGGCATCAATGGAAGTGTACCAGTTCACAGAAATGGAGGGAGTTCGGGTGGAAAAACTTGATAAGATATTTTATTACACCCTCTCAGAAATCCCATTATGATAGTAACCCCGCCCCTGATTGCTGGAGATATTGTGGAAATCAGAATGCAAACAATTATCATATTTTCTGGGAATGCCCCGTTATCAAAGACTATTGGAGTGGGATACATAATGTCCTACAAGACATCATTAAATATGAAATACCCTTGGAAAGTAAGACCATATATTTTAGGTATGTACCTCAAGAATGGTTGAAAAGAAATATTTAATGAATACACTGCTGGTGGCTGGTAAAAAGACCCTTACCAGGAAATGGTTATCACAGGAGAGCCCAACTTTAAATGTATGGATGGAAATTATAATGGACATTTACAAAATGGAGAAGATAACAGCATCTGATAATCATAAGTTGGAACAATTTTATTCCTACTGGAAAAAATGTTTTAACAACATAACACCTCATAGGCCTGATTTTATTCTCACAAGTCAATGAATATGTTGTAAGCAAAAAGATCACTCCCTACTCTGTAGATAGTTTTCTTTTTTCGATTGTTCTTTCTTTCCTCTCCTTTCTATAAGTGTATACCTCAGGTAAGTATTATGTGGAGATTTGTGACAAATATGATTATATGATATATATGTACAGTGTCTGAAATACATCTTGTGGAAATGTTTGTTTGATGATGAAATTCAATAAAAAATAAATTACAAAAAAAAAAGAAAGGAAGTTATATGCCAGTTAGTATGACTTTAGTTGTTGGAAAAACGTTGGGGTCTATTATTAAGAACAAGGTTTTTTGGTACTTGGAGCAGATGAATTAATAGGCCAATGTTAGCATGGTTTTCTAAAGGGGAACTCTTGCCTGACATATCTTTTGGAATTCTTTGAAGAAATAACAGGTATGATAGACAAAGGAGAGTCACTGGATATTGTTTACTAGGATTTTCAGATGGATTTTGACAAGGTGCACACATGAGGATACTTGACACAGTAAAAACCCATGGTATTACAGAAAAGGTACAAGAATGGAGGGAAGAATGGCAGGCTGGCTGGGATAAAGGGTTAGAATAAAGGGGGCCTGTTCTGGTTAGCTGCCGGTCAACAGTGGTGTGCCACAGGGGTCAGTGTGGGGAGCAGTTCTTTTCACATTGTATGTCAATGCTTTGGATGAAGGAATTGACAGCTTCATGGCCAGGTTAGCGGGCGATATTAAGATAGGTGGAGGGGCAGGTCGTCTTGAGGAAGCATGGTGTCTGCAGCAGGACTTAGACACATTGGGAGGATGAGCGAAGAAGTGTCAAACGGAATATTAAAAAAAAGAGAAATGAAGGACATGCACTTTGACAGAAGGAATAAAGGCATGGGCTACTTTGTAAATGGGGAGAAAAATTTGATAATCAGAGATGCAGCTTGAGCTGGTGGTAAGGAAGGCAAATAAAATGCAAATTCATTTTGAGAAGTCTAGAATACAAAAAGAAGGAAGTGATGCTGAAGACTTTATAAGGCACTGATGATACCTCACTTGGAGTATTGTGAGCAGTCTTGGGTCCCTTATTTAAAGGTTGTGCTGACGTTGGAGATAGTCGAGAGATTTATAAGAATGATTCCAGGAATGAAAGGGTTAACAAGTGAGGAGCACCTGATGTCTCTCGGACTGTAATCACTGGAGGTTAGAAGAATGGCGGGGGGGTGGGGGGATCTCATTGAAACCTATCGAATATTGAAAGGTCTGGATTGAGTGCATGTGGAGAGAATGTTTCCTATAGTGGGGAGTCTAGTGCCAGAGGGCACAGACTAAGAAAAGAGGGATGTTCATTTAGAACAGAGATGAGGAAAAATTTCTTTAGCCAGTGGGTGGTGAATCTATGGAATTCTTTGACTCAGAGGGCTGTGTAGGCCAACTCATTGGATACATTTAAGGTGGAGTTTTATAGGTTTTTGATTCATCTAGACATAAAAGGTTACGGGGAGTAGGAGGGAGGATGGGGCTGAGAGAGAAAATAATTCAGCCATGGTGGAATGGCGGAGCAGATGCTGGAAATTTAGAGCAACATACACAAAGTGCTGGAGGAACTCAAAGGGTTAGGTAGCATTTATAGAGAGAAGTATGCAGTCAATGTTTTGCACTAAGACCCTTAGTTCTGGTCACTATGTCACATGCAGAATAAAATAGCATCATTGAAAGTGAAGTAAATTACAAGAATTTTAGCAATGTTATAAGCTTAGATAGACTGCCAATTTCTTTTAAACATAGAAAGGTAAAAGGAGATTTAATTGAGGCATAGGAAATAGCCAAAGATTTGAATAGGGTGAGTAGGAAAGACCCTATTTTCCTCCGCAGCATTTCACTCTCAGCCCATTAATTTGGAACATAAATTAAAGGTAGAACAATGTGAGGGTCATTGAGAATTTTTCACTTTGTGCTATTGGTGGCGTGGAACTCCCCGCCAGAAAGGTCTGGAGAGAAGTGAACTCTCATCACTTTTTGAGTGTGGTTGAAAGAACACATGGTATACAGTAACCTGAAAGGTTCGACTTATGTTCATCTAGCTGAGCTTCACTTTTCAAAACCTGGAATGTGAAGTTGGGTTACGTGAGCAAGATATGTCAAATATTGCAATGATCTTCTATTACTCACTTGTCCAGCATTTGCATTGTTATTTTATTGAAAATCTGTATTTTACTGAAAACTTGAAGTAATAATATTTTAAAAATTGCTTAACAAACAATTTTACATTTATTTTAATTTTGAACATAGAGTAAAATTCTGTTTTGACGATTAGTCCAATGAAACATTGCATTTCTCATTTTCACTCTCACTTTTGCTACTCTGCATTGAATTGCACACATCAGAAAATAAAGCTGTAACTGATAGCTTCAGAGAGTGTTTGGAGGAGAGGATTAAATTGTTTTGGTGATCTCCTGTTGCATTGAAAGACAGCTTTGAAACAACAAACTGAATGACTCCCTGGAACTGCTTGTCGATTCCAGCAATGGATAATGAGCCAGATAGCTACGAATAGCAAAGCTGCCAGGGCTGGTCATTATTACCAAAAGGATTTTTTTGATTTAAGTTGTGTGCAGTTAAGTTGGAAAATACGTAATTTGAAGTTATTATACCTCTGCAGGCTGCATATTTTCAGTCTGATTCCTGGAATTTATGCAGAAATCACAGTCAAAGCCTCTTTCTTCTTGCGCCAATATTTTTGTTTTGATTGGCTCCTTGAATAATATATTTAGGATATCTTTTCAATTTCCTTCCTGCTTTGCCTAAATTAGTAAAGAAAGTTGTAACCATCTTTTAGCTATTTGTGATAAAAACTATTTTATTCTTTTCTGGCTAATTTTTGTTTCAGTTGCCAATTATACATTTTTTTCTTTTGTGGGTCAAGCAGAGCATAAACAAAGTTCCTGAATTCTGATCTTCCTGTCTCTTTCAGTAAGAATCTTATGTAATTGAATAGCCTCTAGCCAAGAAGCATATCAATTACTGTCATAGTTCATGAGCTAGTTTCAAGTTTCTGGAACAGCACCAGGAGAGCTCTGCTGAAGGATATATCTCTACAATTAAGATGACTATCATAGTCTCAAAGAGCTATATTTGATATCTTGCCCGGGTGCTTGCCAAATTCAGCCAAGCAAGCATCCTACATACTGAGAATCTGTTGTGCTTCATACAACTTTGTAGCTTAATAAACCTGGCTGGAGACTTCTGAGAATTTTGGGACAACAGGGTAGGATGAAAGTGGGAGAGAAGCACATACTTATTCCTGTTACTTTGGAACAAGAAGATCGCCAAGCTGTACTTCATTAAATAAAACAGAATCACTTTAAGCAATTCTTCAGGACATGTAAAAAGTGTTTCAGGATTCAGTTTGATAAGTGTAATCATTCTTTGAACAACCTTCACATCCAACTACCTTCCTCATCCTTAAAGAATTCAACTCATTTTAATGCTAAAAACATTCTGAAACTTGACAGCCTCTTAGAATTTCCTTGGACCTTTGTACATATATAGGAATAATTGTGCACAAAAACACAGAGCTTTTCTAAGTGTTTTCAATGGCATGAATAACTGAAGAAGAATAAAGGGCAAAGCAGAAGTGAATAAAAGCCATTTTGAGCTTTGCATGAGTAAAAAGATGCACATTTCTTCTTTTCATTCAAGCTGGATTTACATTGTAACTGGGCACAAATTTTTAAAGAATTGGTTGTCTGTTGTAGTAATAGAAATACTAATAGAAATATTTATATACTGAGTTGGATCGAAGCAGCTAGCGCGATGCTATCATAGTCAAACCGTAGGAGTTCAGAGTTTAATTCTGACATCATCTATAAGGAGGTTTTACGTCTTCCTTGTGAATGGATGGATTTCCTCAGGATACTCCAATCTCCTCCCGCAGTCCAAAGAAGTACCGGTTAGTATGTTAACTGGTCATTGTAAATTGTCAGTGATTAGGCCAGGTTTAAATCACTGAGTTGCCGATGGTGCAGATCAAACCTCCAGAAAGACCTGGAGGTTCTGTGCTGTATCTTTAAATAAAAATAAGTAAAATAAAGTTTAGGTTTGGCTGTTACCTGAAGGAAACTGTTGCCAGTTGCCAGTGTGGCTGTGTCTCCGTATAGTGCACTGTGATGCTCTTAGAGAAAGGTGTAAATGGTATTCATGAACACTACCCCACGATTCTCCTTGTGTGCAATTTATTTTATTTACCGAATAGTAATCTCTATATCTTGCACTGTATGGCTGTCACAAAACACCTAATTTCACGACATGTCAGTGATGATAACTCTGATTCTGATTCTGAGAAGTTCTGTCCTCTTGCAAATTCACTTCACTGATTTCCATTTCCATTTGACAGTTAAGCAATGGACGGTATAATCTAATGTTCTGTAGCAGAACCTGAAATTACAGATAAAAACTCACATCTATTCATATCTACATTGTCTGAATCCAAGCACAATTATGTCCAGGGAGTTAGAAATCCACATGAAGCAAAACTCAGTGGAGCTGACATGTTCTGATAATAACAGCAACAAAGTAGAAAAAATATGCTGTCGCAAGTAAGGGCAGTTTTCTCCGGGGTCACAGCCAGCAGTCATTGCCAATCTACACATAATAACCAAGACATAACTTTTTTTCAGTACTTAGGGTTGGCTTAGAAAATACATGAGCCAAAGAATGAGACTGAAATAAGCTTGCTCCACAAATTGCAACGCACCTTTGTTTTAAGGCAGTGAGCTATAGAAACCCACTAGGAACTTACAACAGTACAGCACAAGAGCAAGCCCTTTAGCCCACCAAGTTCTGTCGAACTAATGAAACTGGTGATTAAAGGCCTAACTAAACTAATCCCTTCTGCCTACACAATATGTGACTCTCTCAATTCTCTGCCTATGCATGTGGCTATCCAACACTGCGCCATCTTTGCCTCCATTACCATCCCTGGCGCCACATTCCAGGCACCCACAAATCTGTATGTAGACCCACCCCCCCCCCGCGGCCACCCTCAGGGTCGCTCGGCTCGCTGTCGTCTGAGGAAACAGCCTCGGCCCCGCCAAACTGGGTAATAGTTTGTTTGGATGCTGTGTGAGGTACCCCACCTCGCCCAAATAACAGACAATACACCAGATGCAATTAAATGATTTACAGTTTATAGATATTACTGGAACTATATAATTAAGAGAGAATAAAATATAACAGGAAAATAAAAGGCGCCACACCTATCAAAGTTCAATCTTTTCGTGCACAAAACCGTTGGAGCTCAAGGACCTTCTTCTTCACCCTGCGACCCCCTTGGACCACCTTGACCGGCCGCCTGGGACCAACAACGGTGGTCGACCAGACGCTCCACACGAGTCCGTCTCCGTCTCCTCGCCGAACGCCCTCCTCGGGGTCCGACCCCATTAGCGGACATCACAGCACATCGTCCATCCTCTGTCTCGCTCTCCCGCCTTCTGCCCCAAAACCCCATGCATACAGTATCTTCAAATACACCAAAACCATAACAATTATCCCAATTGGTTAATAGCATCCTCTTATCACCCTCTAAACCAAAACAAGCTGCTAGCGCAAACTTTCTCAGCGTTTAACACAACAAAGCCACATTCCCCACATTATCATAACAAAGACGCCTCCGCAGTAACATAAAAGTCGAAACCCCCTTACATGAGTTTTTAAAAAAAGTACTTGCCCACACATCTCCTTCGAACTTGTCCCCCTTTCACCTTCAATACACACCCTCCTATATTAGTCATAATCATAGTCATAGTCATACTTTATTGATCCCTGGGGAAATTGGTTAAATTAGGCATTTCACTTGAATAACCTGATGCTGAGAAATAGTCTTTGACTTGAAACTTTCACTCTCCATTGTTGCTGCCAGACACACTGAATATTTCTGGCTTTTTTTCTTTCTTTCCAATTAGATTGCTGGCATAATATTTATTTGAATTTATAGAAAATGCACATCTGAAAAGTAGAAAGCAAGAGCTGTGTGAGGCTTAAACAAAACAATACATTTTGGTGTATTTGTAGTTCACAATACTGTACTAGAATTTAAACTTTCCTCAATTGTGAAATTATCACCAAAATCTCATGGCATTCCTTTGCTATTATAACTGCACTATTAACCAATTTAGATTAAAGAAGATGGCTGTTCCTTTTAAATCATGAATAGAAATCGCATTTAAATTAGTGCTATAATCAATACTGGAATAATACTCACAGCATCCAAGTAGCTTTCATGTATTTCTAGGTGTTGTGAGAAATGAAAATTAGCGTTACTCTGCATAAAGTTTGAAAGACAATTATATGATTCTTGACTTGTTCTCAATGAGAATCTTTAATTGTGGCAAGTCAAGCCTGGACTTTCTTGAAATCTGTCACCAGTGGAAAAACTACTCCATGTAACTTGCTTGGGCTGGCCTTTCAGAAAATAATCTTTTCTCTCCAGTTAATTCTTGTGCCAGGATTTTCCATTGCACATGCTTTATGTACAACAGTTTAAGATTGAAACAATTGTCCTCCAATGCATACAGCACATGCTGGAGGAATTCAGCAAGCCAGGCAGCATTAATGGAAAAGAGTACAGTCAATGTTACAGGCCGAGACCCTTCGCCTGCCGAAGGGTTTCAGCCCAAAACGTCAACTGTACTCTTTTTGAACAGATGCTGACTGGCCTGCTGAGTTCCTTCAGCATTGTGTGTGAGTGTTGCTTGGAGTTCCAGCATCTGCAGATTTTCTCCTGAGTTATGCAGCCATTTCTAGATTGTAGGGCAGCCATGAATGATAAAGTACACATTTAGTAAAATGGCATGTGATATTTTTGTGGAAGAGGAAAGGTTTAACAAAATAATTCTCTATTTATAGTTTAATAATATAGAAAAAAATCACCTCAACCATTCTTGCTAACATTAAGCAATCACAGAGTCCCTTGTCAGCCTTGTGTGCCTAGGTTTAATGTCCCATGATAAAGATTTATGCTCAGTCCTCTGCTAATTAGATGAATTAAATCTGTTTACTGATTCACTTGCCTTGAAATCCAATAGCTTAATGTTCTTCTTCTCCAGGAAACAACCTACAATTGGTGCTCTCCAGAGTAAAATAGTATAACGGTTACTTCTGGGACATATTACATCATGACGAAACTCAGTTGGGTACTTCCTGGGTTTCACTGGAGCCATAGAATCAGTCACTTGAAATTTGTCTGTGGAGAAGAAGAATTTCAGGGTTGTATACTGCATACATACTTTGAAAATAAATAGTACTTTCCTTTTGCAACATCACAAAGAAATTTGAGCCATATTATCTGGTGCAACATCATTGATTACCTCTGGGACAACATAGTCACTACTATCATTGGGCAGGACTGGGATACCACTTGCCAAGTGTGTTAATTACTGGTCCACAACTCCCAGCACAGAATAAACTCCTTCAGCATCTACAATGCTGCCCCTGCCATCTTGAGTGTTGGACACAATGGGTGTTGAAAGACCTTTTTCCAACATCTATGTCCACACATAAATACAAAATCCAGTCTTCCCCTGCCTCTCACATACAGATTTTTTTCACAAATCCTTAAGTATTTATGTATCTCTCATTTGCTAATCTACCCCACAAATCCCCATGTCTTTCCCCAACTTCCCATCCCACAACTCCCCATTTCAGATGCTAGTGTCTCACATTTTTTCCTTCCTCTCCACTTCCAATTCTTTCCACAGAACCTGAAGAGTCCCTCTCCCAGTTACCTCCACAAGGAGATGTTATTTTCAATAAGATGCAAAATATCCTCATGTGCATTGGAACCTGCGGTTGATGCCCATAATGCCACATCAGCTGTTTCTCTATATGGCTGTGATAATCAATTGACTGGAAGCCTGAATGTATCAGTATCCTGTATGAACATTTTGCAGATGTGCAATGCAGTTGCACTGAGGCAGAATGGAAAGACCATAGCTAATAGAAGTTAGTTTTTGTTAACCTCATTCAATCTATTAAAATAACAGAGAACAATAAATCAACATAATTTGTTTTCAATGATATCAACAAAAAAGTTCTGCAAAACTTGGAGATATGACGAGAAAATTTCAGATACCATAAAATCCTGAGTATAAGCTGTGTCTATGTATTACTCACAAGCTTATTTTGGGAATTTCATTTTTATGAATGTATTTTTCTGAAGAAATCACCTGCATGTGTTTTCACAATTCTTTATTGATATCTTTGAGTTGCAAAAAGGTACGTGATATGGGAATAAACATGCTGCTGGATTGTCAGATTTGAAAGGCTAGAAATGCAAATTGTGCATGAGGCTTTTGTTTTTTGTGGAGAGCAGTAAGATAGCCAATTACCACAGGTCTTAAATATTCAGGTAGTTGGAATAGAGAAATGGCAGCCAATTAAGTGGCAAGAGTAGAGAGGGAGAATGAACATGAGGACAGTGTGTACAGCATGGGCGTTCAGAGATCACTCCTACATGTAAGAGAGTTCAGTTCAAGTGGACGAGTGGAGAGTTCAGTCCACCACATGGCAGGCTCCATTCTTGTAGGTGAGAGCACCCCATTTGGACTTTAGGGAGGATCTATGGGAAATCCAGTCCAGTTCATGGAGGATACAGTATGGCATATGACGAATCCAGTGGGTGTTCAGATTAGTGGTGGGAGACTCCAATCTGACGTAAAGAGGAGGTCAGTTCAACAATTGAAAGAGACTTTTCTGGTACAACATGTGTGAGAGCCCAGTTTGGATCATTGGAGTGATTATTTTGACAGCAAGTAGTCAGGGTGACCCAACTCTCAATGTCACCAGCATTTAAAGACTTCATCACACCAGTGCAGAGCATTCCCCCAACTTGTCTGTTCCCTTTTTGTACTGCATTTATATTGTTAAAGAGTAGAACATTCGGTGCAAGGGTCTTGAGAAGAAGGCCTAAAACTGAGCTATAGTAACAGTTTGCATTTCAATTTGCAAAAAGTTCACAGAATCCAAGCTGCAGCTTCAAGCTATACTATTCCCACTACACGGCATTAGACACCGATAATGAAAGTAGAATTGTATTTAAGGAGGCTAAAATAATGGCAGGAGTGAGCCAACTATTTCAGACAGTATATGAGATCTGTGCAACACTCTCAGCAGTTGGTATACTCTCCAAACTTCCGCCTTTATACATTATAAGTTTCAGGCTCTCACTAAGGGAACATTCAATGTTGGACTATATATGTTGTATTACCAATAAATCTGCTGAAGTCACATATGCCTTTCTCACAGATGTATGAAGTTCAAACATCTGTTAACAGTTGAGATTTACAGATTCATCACTTTCACCACTGAGTAATAGAAGGCAGAAGGAGGTCAGTGCATTTTATGTCCAGACATTATTTGACGCACGTTGTTATTTTTCTCTATTTTGGTGTCTAAAGCAATGATTATGCCATCAACTCTCAAGTGGGTCATTTTTATTTTGTTAGAGGTAACTCCTGAGAGAAGCATTTAAACTTATCAAGGCCATATACAATAGGCATGCTATGTCAAAAAACTGTGCATTTCCCTTAACCTTCTGTGAACACCACAAGTAAAATATATTAAAGTACATGGAATATGAGTGAAGAAATGGAAAGAACATTCACCTAATTGCAAACGCACCTACATCTAACATTCCAAGACTTTATGTGTCACTTACTCATAGTTCCAGAAACAAGCTAATTGGAAATAGCAATGATTAGTAGTTAAATGTTGGATTTTTACTTAGTTTATGTACATTGTGCAGATCTGGACACTGCAGGGGTACCTTTTGGCTATCCCTGCAAAGAGGATGATGCTGTTCACAAGGTTTGAAACACAACTTCATAAAATTGACAATCAGCTGTGGTCCACATGGGAAAAGGCTCAAAGAAATGGGTTCCAAAGACATAAATGTAATTTGTCCATTTTCACTGAAAAGTGAGTTGAAATTGTCTCTGTAGGTAATGATAAATGGTGCTGTAATGCAGATTATAAAATTGATATATTGTAGAAACAACCACAAAACGATATTTGAAACAAATATTTACAGGAAAGTTAGCTTATACTGAATTTTGTTATTTGCATTTAATGAATTATATGTGTATATTAATCCAGTTAATGTGCTCACATAATTCTTTAATTCCTAAGCAGCTATCTGTGTTGAACATGATTTAACTTGGGTATGTAAAATGGATGAAAACGTATATAGAGTTTGGTGGAAAGATTGCTCAAAGAGAAAGAAAAACATGGAAGAATTTGTAACTGCAAACAAAAACTTTACTACTTCAACAATCAGCTCATTCAGAGAAAAGGTGAAAGCCATAAATTATGTTATAAGATATGGAAAATAATCATAAAATTATTGTAAGATTCTGACTGACATTACTCACATTGTCCAAGCAAAATTGAGGAAATGTTAGATGATGTTCCTAGAAATTAGTTACAGAGTTAATATATTTCCATTTTAGTGGTGTCATATACTCAGTGCTAATTAGAGACAGAGACAAGTACAGGCAGTTAGCCCTGACTAAGTAACTGAGCAAATGCAACACGAGTTGAAAATGTTATGTAAGAAGGTGAGATATTGACAAATGAAGATCCATATAATTCAAATTGATGTCCGCCCTTGGCTCCTCAATAGATTTCAGCTACAACATGCTGTGTTCTCGTTTTATTCCCAAGCCCCATGAATATAGCTTGGGAGGCAAACAGATAAGAAGTGTATGTGTTATACAAAGGGTTGAGAAAGATACATGGCTGCATGTTGCCTTTTTAACTCACTAGTTCCATCTATTGGTGAGCACAAATCAAATAAGAGAATAGAATATTGAACTAAAAATCTGATCAACCTCTAAAATTCTTCAAGTAGACTAATTTATAGTCTGTTCTCATTCATGAACACTAGGACTAGTGAACATTAAAGGCAATTCAGAAAAAACTTACGAAGCTAATCCTGGGTGTTAATGAACCCAAAGAACAAAGGAAGAGAAGTGAACTGATAGACACATACAATGAAATGAATGATTTGGAATAGATAGGGATAGACTTCCTTCATCCTGCAAAAGAATGTTGCAGATTCAATTTACAACTCAGATATTTGACTACAAAAAATACCAGTGCATTGCGTGGAGGATATCAAAATGTTGGACATGCTACCTTGTAGATGAGATTAAGAGTGTTTCAGTTCTATCAGACACTATCAGTTCTATAATACTGTTTTGATGAATATCAATGTAATTGATAATGGTTTCCTGGTTATGATTTGTTAAAATAACAGATTGGGCTAGATGTTCAGATAATAATGGTTTTTCTCCCCAGTGTTATGTGAAACTCACTTCTTTTCTGAATTGCACATTACTGTGACTATTTAGGATTCATTTGGGCATTGTTAGAAAATCAGCTGGAGCGATTTTTTTCCAGATATCATCATTGGACAAAAGATGCTGATTCAATGTAATCATTCGTCTGTAGATGAGCTCGCATTGTAGCTAACCAACTAGAGATAAACTTCAGTTTCTCTACTTACTGACACTCTCAGGTCTCCATATTATCCTCCTTTTTCCAATCCTCACTCAAACTATTAGCTTCTCTGTCACAATCCTAACAGTCCAACGTTGATCTCAAAAGACTTGCCCCCGTGCTATCTCTATGCATCCAGAAATCACAAGTGTACGGGGTTGTTCTTTATTGTATGTTAAATTTAAAATGGTTTCTTTGTTATGTTATACTTGGGAATGCTTCTTTGTTATGTTAAGTGCTGAGACAAGTCTCTAGCTAGACATTTGCTTGGGTTAATACAGAGAGCAGGGTGCTATTAGCCAATGGGTGTTCATGTATCGTTGTGTTTTCGGATGATAATGCTGTCTCATATGACTGGGGATGGAATTTTTGGCGAGGAGTTGGAGGAGAGACGGGGAGGACGGCGGACATGCGGAGAGGCTCTGGTCGATCACTTCGGGTGGTCCCGAGCCGTGAGTTGACAGGATCCGGGTGGATGTCAGGAATCGATTGAGCTCCAACGGTTGCGCGCGAAGAACTTGGACTTTGATAAGTCTTGGCGCCTTTTTTTCATTACTTCCTTTTCTGTATCGAATTTATATTAATGTCATAGACTTAGTAATATCTATAAAGTGTACTTGGCAAAATGTACTGGGTGTGCTGGCTGCTGATCGATGTTTGGGATTGATTAGGGCAGCAACCGACTCCGTGGGAAGTGTTGAGGCAGGTGCTTGGTGGGATTTCCCCTAGACATATACAAGCCAATATAACTGAGCGTTACACAAGGAATTGAATTCGAATTTGCTTTCTCCAGGCAACCTTGGCAAACTTCTGATGTCCAAATAGGACCCCTTCTCAAACCCCAGGCATATCCACACCCACATAGGCACTGCTGACATTCTCCTCCCCACCAACCTTTCTACCTACCTCAGAAGCTAAATCACTTGTTCATTTTGCTGCATAAGAATATGAGTTTCATATATTATCTTAGATATATTGCTTTTGTGGGAAGCTGGTATGCAAAAACCCACTGCATTGTTTTCTTCAATATAACTATCACTCTTTTGAATTCTTTGGAGTAATGAATGAGATAATGTGAATGTAAGTGTCCTTTTTCTTTTGTCTTTAGAAATTTAGTTTTCATTAATATCTGGTAATAAGGAAATTTGTATAGGTTCAGATGAGGTAATGCTAAACTTAGAGATTTTAAATTGAGATTTTTTTTCTTAACACTAAGATTCTCAATGGAAAAATTAATAGAAGTAAAATTTCGGGAATAATTTACAATTAGATGATATGATGCGTGCTTATGGGATCACACTGCTTAATGAGGTAGAACTGGCAAAATCATCTTCATTGTCCATACCTACCAAGTGAGAGTGAGAGAACATTAATTAACATCTAATCAATACCATTATCATTTTCTCCTGCTTCTTGGAAATAAAATGATATTGTCTGCTAGAAGAGAGTTGACTGGAAACCCCATCATTTGTTTGTCATACCATCATGATTTGGGATTATTTTGTCATTTAGTCATCACTATTGGATCTAACTTCCTATCAACCATCATGTGGGAATATCCTTACCAGAAGAACTGAAGGTATTCTAGAAGGTGGCTGACTACCACATTCTCAAGGGCATTTTTGGATGGATAACTTTGCCAACAATGTGTACATTAGGTAGTTTTGACTGATTCTTTGTGCTGCTGAACAAAGAACTCATGAGATCCTGCTTCATTAATTCATTCCAAAGTGACTTGGATTATGCAGAACAAAGTGGAATATCATTTTCAGAGACCACTATAATTGGATCCTAAATTCAGTAGCGACTTTATACCTATTTGTACGTAGGTACCTATTGTGTGTATGTACGTGGTTTCTGCTACTGTAGTCTATCCACTTCTAAACTCAATGTGTTGTGCATTCAGAAATGTTCTTCTGCACACCACTGCTGTAATGGGTGGTTATCTGAGTTACTGTTGCCCTCTTGTCAGCTTGAACCAGTCTGGCCATTCACAATAACAAGGTGTTTCTGGCCACAGAGATGCTGCTCACTGATTCTATTTTTTGTTTTTTTGTGCAATATTCTCTGTAAACTAAAGACTATTGTGCATGAAAATCTAAGAAGATGAGCAGTTTCTGAGATACTCAGACCACCCCATCTGGCACCAACAACCATACCACAGTCTAAATCACTTAGGTCCTATTTCTTTCACATTCTGATATTTAGGCTGACCAACAACTGAGCCTCTTAACCATACTTGCATGTTTTAATACATTGAGTTGTTGCCACGTGATTTGCTAATTAAATATTTGCATTAATGTGCTAGTGTACCTAATAATGTAGTCACTGAGTGTATGTCATTGGCCAAGACCTCTCTCAGGAGAGTATACAAGATACTGCCAACACTTAATGTCCTCCAGGCTACACTATTTAACTGCAAAGTTCAGAGCAGTTTATACTTCAATGCCTCATCTTCTCAGCAACATAAACTTATACCCTTGCCAGGTACATTACCCGCATGGCTGACTGAAATGCAGCTTTGTATTCATTACAGCAACTGAATTCATGATAAATGGGAATCCAATCCATCAGCCAGGTTGATTACTAAAGAATTAGAAAGCCCTTAACTCTGAGTGGAGTCATCGTGACACTGTCATGACAGCATTTTTTGAGCAGGCTTTCTTATTTTTATGAGGCCGAGTTGCTAGCTCGACGCTCAACCCAGCACAGATGGAAAACTTGCAAGGGAGCCGGCTGGATTCGAACTCGGGAGCCTTGGCTCCGAAGTCCAGCGCTGATGCCACTACCCCACCAGCCAGCCAAGGTTGATTACAGTGCTTTGCAATTCTTTGCGCTTGCCTGCAGATTTCGTTTATTGACTTTGACCTGAACCAAAGGGTGAAACCCCTTCACATCTGTTTAATAGAATTCAAATTCTCTCAGTGTAATGAAGGCCAAACAATTTTTGTAAAATATAATAGTTAGTTCATGGTACTCATTATTGTTGAGTAAAAATACTATAGGCAATCTGCAGTATAAATAAGATGTACCATGTTCCAAATGCTGGACAAGTGAAATCACTGCATCATTGTGCTTGTCAAAAGCCCCAAATTACCAGCTGTTCATGAACCTTCCCATTGCTTATCATGAAAATGCTTCTTTCACTTCATCAAAACAAACAACTCTGATCTTAAACAATGAGAAATCCGCAGATGCTGGAAATCCAAGCTTCTGATTCTGATCTCAGCTCTCCTGCATGTTCCTCAGAGATTTTTTTATTTTGATTTTTTTTCCAGTCTTATGATCTCTCTTTATTTTTCCAAATTTGAATTGAGTTCACCCTACTTCACTTACTCCGTGTTTCTTTCTATTTCATTGGATATGTTTATGAACCATTTGTTCACATTCTCTCAGATGCCCTGTTAACAACAGTTGCATCAGATTAGTTTTCCACCTAGTTAAATATGGACATAAGCATTATAATCTGTTACAGCTTCAGGCAGTATCCTTGATATGTATTCTTAGTATGTTCTATTGCAATTCTGAAGTACACTTACAGACCACCTTCTATCAGTCAGTCTTCGATTTTCTTTATTTGCCAATCAATGTTGATTGATTTGTATAATCAGTATCATTTATTCAGTTTTCTTTACTGACTATTGTGATGTACTAAACACTTAATCAGGCTTAAGATCTACAGTATTTTATCTTGTCCTCAGTAACTCTTTGTGCAACTGGATGCTTGATTTCTTCACTTGCAGACCCCAGTCAGTTTGGATTGACAACAGCATCTCCTCCACAATCACCATCAGCACAGGTCCATCTCAAGGCTGTAAGGAGACAGTCAGGAGAGGAAGGCCAAGAGTCAGATACTAGAGAGTACCCCTGCGGCTGTCCCCCTTAACAATAATTGCACCTGTTTGAGTACTATTGGGGGGAACGGCCAACCTGGGGAAAGCAGGACCTGTGGCTCAGATGGGAAGGGAAAGGAAGAGGATGGCAGCAGTGATAGAGGACTCTTATAGTTAGGGGGTCAGACATGTGACTCTGTGGATGCAGGAAAGAAACTCGGATGGTAGTTTGCCTCCCAGGTGTCAGAGCCCGGAATGTTTCTGATTGTATCCATGATATCCTGAAGTCAGAAGGAGAACAGCCAGAGCTCGTGGTACAACGACATAGGTAGGAAAAGAGAGGAGGTCCTGAAAACAGACCACAGGGAGTTAGGAAGAAAGCTGAGAATCAGGACCTCAGAGGTAGTAATCTTGGGATTACTACCTGTGCCACGTGACAGTGAGTATAGGAATAGAGTGAGGAGGAGGATAAAGGTGTGGCTGAGGGATTGGAGCAGGGGCCGGGATTCAGATTTCTAGATCATTGGTTCCTCTTTTGGGGCAGGTGTGACCTGTTCAAAAATGGACGGGTTGCACTTGAATCCCAGGGGGACCAATGTCCTGGCAGGGAGGTTTGCTAAGGCTATTGGGGAGAGTTTAAACTAAAATTGCTGGGGGGGGGGGAGTGGGAATCAAACTGAAGAGATGGAGGAAAAGGTGGTAGGCTCGCAAATAGAGAAAGTTTGGAGACAGTGCGAGAGGGAGGATAGGCAGTTGTTAGAGAAGGGACATGCTCAGACCAATGGTTTGAGATGTGTCTATTTTAATGCAAGGAGTATTATGAACAAAGTGGATGAGCTTGAAGCGTGGACTTAGAGCTATGATGTTTTCGCCATTACAGAGACTTGCATGGCTCAGGGGCAGGAATAGTTATCAAGTGCCAGGCTTTAGATGTTTCAGAAAGGATAGGGAGGGAGGCAAAAGAGGTGGGGGCATGGCACTGTTGATCAGAGATAGTGTCAGGGCTGCAGAAAAGGAGGAAGTCATGGAGGGATTGTCTATGGAGTCTCTGTGGGTGGAAGTTAGGAAAAGGATGGGGGAAATAACACTACTGGGTGATTTTTATAGACCATGCAATAGTAACGGGGACATCGAGGAGCAGTGAAGGAGACAGATTCTGGAAAGGTGTAATAATAATAGGGTTGCTGTGGTGGGAGATTTTAATTTCCTAAATATTGATTGGCATCTCCCTAAAATGAGGGGTTTAGATGGGGTAGAGTTTGCTAGATGTGTTCAGGAAAGTTTCTTGACACAATATGTAGATAAGCTAAAAGAGGAGAGGCTGTACTTAATCTGGTGTACTCCCCCGATAAGCCTCAGGGTCACTCAACTCGCTGTTGTCCAGGGGAAACAGCCCTCGGCCCCACCAAAACGGGGTATTAAATTTGTGTGGATGCTGTGTGATGTACCCCACCCCGCCAAATAACAGACAATGCACCATATATGATTAAATGAATTACAATTTATAGATATTACTGGAACTATGTAATTAATAGAGATAAAATATAAAAGGAAAATAAAAGGCGCCAAACTTATCAAAGTTCAATATCTTCACGCACAAACAGTTGGAGCTCTAGTAACGATCCTCTCTTTACCATTTGATCCCCTCTGACCACTTCGACCCACCGCCTGGGACCAACCATGGTGGTCGACCAGACACTCCACACGAGTCTGTCTTCGTCTCCTCTCCTCGCAGAAGACCCTGGACCTCAGACTCCGACTCGGGTCCACCCCGTCGGGCCACTCACAGCATCCCGTCCGCTCTCTCTGTCTCTATCGTGCCTTCTCCCCCAAAACCCGCGCATCACAATAGCTTACAGACACACTAGAAAGAATAACATCTATCACAATTGGTTCGTTTGCTCTCTTATCAATAATTAACACAACCAAGCTGCTAGCGAGAAAATTTTCTCAGCAGTTAACATAACAAAGAAGCTGCTTTAATTATTACATAACAAAGAAGCCATTCTAATTAGCCTACACAGTAACATAAAAGAAGAAACCCCTTACACTGGTATTGGGAAATGAACGTGATCAAGTGTCAGATCTTTCAGTGGGAGAGCATTTTGGAAATAGCGATCACAATTCTATCTCCTTTACCATAGCATTGGAGATGGATAGGAGCAGACAAGTTAGGAAAGTGTTTAATTGGAATAAAGGGAAATATGAGGCTATTGGGCAGGAACGTGGAAGCATAAATTGAGAACAAATGTTCTCAGGGAAATGTATGGCAGAAATATGGCAAATGTTCATGGGATATTTGCGTGGAGTTCTGCGTAGATACGTTCCTATGAGAAAGGGAAAGGATGGTAGAGTACAGGAACCGTGGTGTACAAAGGCTGTTGAAAATCTAGTCAAGAAGAAAAGAAAAGCTTATGATGATCCAGAAGATTATAAGGCTCGCAGGAAGGAGCTTAAGAATGAAATTAGAAGAGCCAGAAGGGGCCAAGGGAAGGCCTTAATGAACAGGATTAAGGAAAACCTCAAGGCATTCTACAAGTATGTGAAGAGCAAGAGGATAAGACATGAGAGAATAGGACCAATCAAGTGTGACAGTGGAAAAGTATGTATGGAACTGGAGGAGATAGCAGAGGTACTTAATGAGTACTTTGCTTCAGTATTCACTATGGAAAAGTATCTTGGCGATTGTAGGGATGACTTACAGTGGACTGAAAAGCTTGAGCATATAGACATTAGGAAAGAGCATGTGCTGGAACCTTTGGAAAGCATCAAGTTGGATAAGTCACCAGGAACGGACGAGATGTACCCCAGGCTACTGTGGGAGACAAGGGAGGAAATTCCTGAACCTCTGGCAATAATCTCTGCATCATCAATGGGGATGGGAGGGGTCTGTAGGATTGGAGGGTTGCAGCTTTTGTCCCTTTATTCAAGAAAGGGAGTAGAGCTAGCCCAGGAAATTATAAACCAGTGAGTCTTACTTCAGTGGTCGGTAAGTTGATGGAAAAGATCCTGAGAAGCAGGATTTATGAACATTTGGAGAGGCATAATATGATTAAGAATAGTCAGCATGGCTTTTTCAAAGGCAGGTTGTGCCTTAGGAGGCTGATTCATTTTTTTGAGGATGTGAGTAAACACATTGATGAAGATAGAGCCTTAGATGTAGTGTATGTGGATTTTAGCAAAGCATTTGATAAGATACCCCATGCAAGGCTTATTGAGAAAGTAAGAAGACAATGAATCCAAGGGGACATTGCTTTGTGGATCCAGAACTGGCTTGCCCACAGAAGGCAAAGAGTGGTTGTAGACGGGTCATATTTGGCATAGAATTCGGTGACCAGTCGTGTGCCTCAGGGGTCTGTTCTGGGACCCCTACTCTTCGTGATTTTTATAAATGACCTGGATGAGGAGGTGGAGGGATGGGTTAGTAAATTTGCTGATCACACAAAGGCTAGGGGTGTTGTGGATAGTGTAGAGGGCTGTCAGAGGTTACAGCGGGACATTGACAGGATGCAAAACTGGGCTGAGAAGTGGCAGATGGAGTTCACCCAGATAAGTGTGAGGTGGTTCATTTTGGTAGATCAAATATGATGGCAGAATATAGTATTAATGGTAAGATTCTTGGCAGTGTGAAGGATCAGAGGGATCTTGGGGTCCAAGTCCATAGGACACTCAAAGCTGCTGCGCAGATTGACTCTGTAGTTAAGAATTCATACAGTGCATTGGCCTTCATCAATCATGGGATTGAGTTGAGTAGCTGAGAGTTAATGTTGCAGCTATATAGGACCCTGGTCTGATCCCGCTTGGAGTACTGTGCTCAGTTCTTGTCACCTCACTACAGGAAGGAAGTGGAAACCATAGAAAGGGAGCAGAGGATGTTGCCTGGATTGGGGGAGGGGGCATACCTTATGAGAATAGGTTGAGTGAACTTGTCCTTTTCTCCTTGGAGTGATGGAGGATGAGAGGCGACCTGATAGAGGTGTATAAGATGATGAGAGGCATTGATCATGTGGATAGTCAGAGGCTTTTATCCCAGGACTGAAATGGCTAGCACGAGAGGGCACTGTTATAAGGTGCTTGGAAGTAGGTACAGAGGAGATGTCAGGGGTAAGTTTTTTACGCAGAAAGTGGTGAGTTCATGGAATGGGCTGCCAGCAACAGTGGTGGAGGCGGATATGATAGGGTCTTTTAAGAGTCTCCTGGATAGGTACGTGGAGCTTAGAAAAATAGAGTGCTATGGGTAACCCTATGTAATTTCTAAAGTAAGGACATGTTTGGCACAGCTTTGTGGGCCGAAGGGCCTGCATTGTGTTGTAGGTTTTCTGTGTTGCATGTTCTATGTTCAAGGCTGTGTGCTTAGCCCCCTGCTCTACTCGCTTTGCTTATGACAAAGAGACTTAGTACAGCTCCAATGTCCTATTTAAGTTTGATGTCAACACCACTGGTGTTGGCTAAATCAAAGGCAGCGACGAATCAGTGTGGAGGAGGGAGACTGCAAATCTGGCTGAGTGGTGCCACAACAACAACCTCTCATTCAATGTTAGCAAGACCAAGGAGCTGATTAATAACTACCAGAGGAGGAAACTGGAGGTCCATAAACCAGACCACTTTGGGAGAATCAGAGGTGGAAAGGCTCAACAACTTTAAATTCCTCAGGGTTATCACTTCAGAGGATCTGTCCTGAGTCCATTAATGTAAGACCCATTACAAAAAAAAATAGCAGCACCTCTGGTTTCTTAGAAGTTTGTGAAGATTTGGCATGAAAAAAATTCTATAGCTGTGTGGTGAATTATACATTGACTGGTGCACCACATCCTAGTATGGAAACATTAATGCTCTTGAACAAAAAAGTCAACAGAACATACTGGATACAGCCCAGTCCAACAGAACGTATTGGATACAGCCCAGTCCATCATGGCTAAAGCCCTTCACTGCATTGAGCCCATCCACATGGGGTGCTGTTGCAGAAAAGCAGCATCCATCATCAGGGACACCCCCCCCCCACATCCAGACCATGCTCTTTTCTCCCTGCTGCCATCAGGTACAGGAGCCTCAGGACTCACACCACCAGGTTTAGGAATTGTTATTACCCCTCAACCATCAGGTTATTGAACAAGAGGGGATAACTTCATTCAACTACACTTGCCCCATCACTAAATGTTCCCAACCTATAGACTCACTTTCAAATACTCTTCATCTCATTTTCTCAATATTTATTGTTTATTTATTTTTCATCTTTTATATTTTCTATGAATGAGCCAAAAGAAGATGAATCTCAGGGTTGTAATTGGTGACATATATGTACTTCGGTACCAAATTTACTTTGTACTTTTAATATTTGTTTCTAAGTTCAAATATTCTTTGTAAGTAGCACTGAGCTGAACTAATTTAGATGCACATCCTTCCTTCCTCATGATTGAGTTACTCGCTGCTACGTTAATAGTCATATAAATTCAATAACCATGTAGCTAAACATTAGCCTTGAAATTAATCTTCTTTCTGCATAGCAAGCTCAGCTTTCCAATCTTCCCACACGCTTCATTTTAGTGCAGACTTCTCTGTAGCTTCTTGCTATACTGTTAAGACATCTGCAAGGCACAAATTAGATTAATCTCACTGATGTGATTTTGGAATTACACTCGAGAGACCATGCCTTTTATTCTGATTTTAGCATTTTTAATTGACCTGAACACAGAGAATGTTTTCAGTCAAATTTATATTATAATTTGCATCAATCTTACTCGTGTATTGGATTTTGTTTTGGAACTTAAAGTGTTTTCATTATGTTCTGAACATATAATTCAGTTGTATTCATTGTTTCCATTTGAGAAAATTATTTTAGACTGCTTGATGCCATCTCATAATTATCGATTTTACGTAAAATTAAGTATGAGATTTCCTAGCCAAGAAATTGGTTTGGAATTTCTAGAAATAAATTTAAGATTTATTCATGTGTGAATAGTATATAACACACAATTCACTTTTTTTTCGCTATGTTTGCACAAGTTTCTTTTTGATAAATGCAGTTTTCAAAGCTCTTGAGCTTTGACCCTTTGGTAAAACTGTTCCAATGAGTCACCTCAAGCTGTCGAGATTACTCTAATAGTGCTGATCCAAGATCAATAAATAATATTGCCCTGCTAACAACCAGTAATGTTCAACAAACTTTTCTCGGGCTTTCAGCCGAGTGTAGGTATCAATTATAACTGACATTTCGATGACAAGCTCTACCGTCTTCTTCAGGGATGATACTTGGGCATGTCTAGTCCGGTGGATCTAGCACTAGATCCTTTTTAACCAGTAAAGTGTGTGAAGTATACAAATTGAGTTTTGACATCTCTTAAAGCACATAAATTATACCATTTTCTATGTCCCAATTATGGCTTTCTTTGGTGACATCTGATTGAGTGTTGGTGCTAATCTGAGATACAAAATTTGATCATGTGTTCTTAACAACTTCAATTAAGTCATTGATTATGCCGAAAACAAACTTGCCTCATAGTGCAATGTCTATGAGACACTAGGGCACCACAGTAGCATAGTGGTCAGTGCAACTTTATTACAATTTGGGACGTTGGAATTCAGAGTTCAATCTCTAAGGAGAATAAACTATAGTTAGAAGATTTTTTTAATGGAACTCTGTATAGGATTCACCAACACCGATATCCATTATGCTATATCCTGCAAAAAGGCATTACTATACAGACTGTGCTTGAAATAAAAGGTTCGCGCACCCAGTTCTTCCAATCTAACCATTATGAATATCAGCAATCATTTTATTACACCTCTTGCTCTTACGATGACACAGCTTATGTTTGGTGACTGCTTTGCACAATGCCACAATTTCTCTCTTTTCATCTATCTAATTATTGTTTCTGTCAATACAGTTTTTTCGATATGAATTTATGTTAATTTTTTGTGTGAAAGAAGGGTCAAAACAAGTGGTCATTGTTCTCCAGAATCAACCCTAGATCCTTTCACTCATGATCATTAATAGATGGAAAGATATAAATTAATTTGTTGTTCTTCCATCTTTGTCATCACTTTGTAATCTATGCACATGTTCATATATTCCTTATTGCAGATGATCCAGAGAAAAATAAAGATGCTTGCAGTTTATAATCTCTGACTATACTTTGTATCTACATATACAGTATATCACATTTATACATCATATATTGGTGGGTGGAGACACATCTCTACGATGGCAGGCATAAGGCCCTCCTTCCCTCCGGTAGTCTGCAGGTCACCCATGGGAAAGATATAGCACCTGCTTATCACCCCGATCAAGGTCATGCAAAGCCATGGGAGCAGATGCTAGTTGGTCGTATGAGTAACTTGAGCTTATCACGAGTCCTGGTTATGCGACCACTGACACCAGGCAGACAATGTCTGAAGAGAATTGATAACGGCTGGGGTCACCCGTCTTGTAAAGACACTGCCCAGAAGAAGGCGATGGTAAACCACTCCTGTAGAAAAATTTACCAAGAACGGTCATGGTCATGAGACAGATGGAAGACCATGATCGTCCATGTTGTAAAACACGGCACATGATGATATTTATTTGTACTATATTATTTGGAGATCATTATTCCATTCCAGTAGGAAATGCAACCTTTAGTAAAAGAGGGTTCAGCAATTTACAGTAAATTCCTATAATCCAACACCATTGTTCCTTCTGACAGTCAAATTTCTGTTTTAAAGAAATCAGTAACTTTTCAGGGAAACAGAATTTCTTTAAGCAGAGTTTAGTTGAAACAAATTATAAAGTGATAGATTATGCAAAAAGTATATAAATTGCATAGCTTGACTTAATGTCAACGATTGAATTAAAGAGGTTAATAAAAGATAGGAAAACTATGTAAGGGCCAGTTTTCTCCTACTTAGCCATGAGACAAAACATTGCATTATAATACGTACTGAGCCACCATAAAGTCCATTACAGATAAATGCCTGCCCCAAGCAATGCTGCTATCAAGGCAAAACATAACTTGGAAACTAAATAAGGATCGTAACCAAACTACATAAGTGGCTTCTTATTCTTACTGTGCCTATGGCAAGAGGATTAATTTATTATGTAATTTGTCAGTTGTCCCTGCATTATGTATATGAGCTTAATCACTGAAGAATATTTTGTTTAATCCCACTGTGTATAGCAAAACTCCTAGTGTGATATTGCTCTTATACACCGAATTGACTTTAATGCGGAATAAATGATTGATGAAGTTGCAAATGTATTATCTGCAAATCCACATTTTATTTAAAGTTGTCCCTCATTGGAAAGCATCAGAATCTTTAATCATGAAAACTCAAGGGTGGAAATAAAGTATATTATTGTTCAAAATGTTTCTTATATAGAGCAGAATATTCATAAGGATCTCGGTAGTTTTTCTTTACATGCTGATATTTGAACTGAGTGATGACAAAGTAACACACAAGGAATGCTGGAGGAACTGTTGGGGCGGCATAGTAATGTACCAGCGATCTGGGTTCAATTCCCACCGCTGCATGTAAGGAGTTTATACGTTCTCCCCGTGATCCCGTGGGTTTCCTCTGGGTGCTCCAGCTTCCTCCTACAGTCCAAAGATTTACCAGTTGGTCAGTTAATTAGTCGTTGTAAATTGTCCCGTTATTAGGGTAGGATTAAAGAGGGGATTGTTGCATGGCGTGGCTCGAAAGGCCGGAAGGGGCTATTCCGTGCCGTATCTCTTAAAAGAAACTCGGCAGATTAGGCAGCATCTATGGATATGAATAAACAGTCTACGTTTCGGGCTGAGACGCTTCTTCAGAAATGAAAAATTATCATCCCTCTTCACTGCTGACAAATTGTCTCAGTCCATTGGAAAGTACAGGAACCATGATTCCAGAATTTGTGCGACATGCCTTTTCTGTAATTTGATGCTCTGTGAAATAGTAATTTAGCCATTTAGACAGGCAATTAAATAGGCAAGGTACAAAATACAGGCATAGTGTGGACAAGTGGGATTAGTGCAGGTGCACAAAAATGGTTGCCATAGTTGTGATAGGCTGAAGCATCTCTTTCCGTGATGTATATTGCACACTTTATAAATCTGACCAGAAGAATGCAGAATATAAGGTAGAAAAAGATACTTGTATAGAATTGAATTCCTTGAACTAGATGATATGTCAGACTTTTGATCATGAAGCTAGGAAAAGCCTAAAAGGAGTATAATTGGATGAGTGCATCCGATGATCAAGGTACATGTATAATCAAAGAAGCGGAAGGAGGAAGCCAAGCTGCAGGGGGGTCAGACACATCTCAAGAATATTGCTTGGAGTGGATTGTGAAGTCAAGATACAATTTAAAAGTGTAAGCCACAATTTTGCCTTAAATTTAGCAACCTTGTGGGGCTTCTGTTAGAGCCATTCGCTCTGAGCATCAGAAACCTGGCTTCGATCCTGACCCCGGGTCCTTTGTGAGTTGAATTTTTAAGCTTTCCTTCTGACCACGTGGGTTTCCTCTGGGTGCTCTGACTTTCTCTGGTTCCCAAGCTCTGCTGGTTGCTGTGGTAACTGGTTGATGTAAATTGTCCCATGTGTAAGTGTGAGGTGGAATCTGGGAAGAGTTTATGCGAATACGGAGAAATGGAATTCTGGTAAATTTACTGTAAATGGGAGGTTAATGTTGGGGTAGATCTATACATGATATGTGTCTCTGTTACTCTTTAATCCAAGTTTATCCTTCATGGTATATATACAAAGAATATACACAGTATGCAACCTGAAATTCTTACAGTCTGCAGACATCCACGAGACAGAAGAGAAACCCCAAAGAATGAATGACAGGAAAACTTTAGAACCCCAAAACTCCCCTCCCCCCCCATGCACAAGCAGCAACAAAGCATCAGCCCTTCTCCCTCCCTCCACCTGCCTCAGCAAAAGCATCAGGAGCACCCCCCCCCCAACCCACCGAACCACCACCATCAGGCATGCAAGCAATAGCAAAGCCCCCCAAAGAGACAACTGTTCATCCCAACAATTCAACATGCCACAGCCCCTCTCTGTCTCTCTCTCTCACTGACAAGTTTGCTGTTTTAATTAGTATGCAGCGCTGCTTTGTTTTGAGTTTTTCTGACTCAAGAATCGGCAGCAAACTCTCTCTCACCATCGTTAGAGGGAGTGCAGAGGCCTCCGACAGCCGAACTCACTCTTTCAATGTTCCGATCTCCTGCGATGCTTCATTGACACTGGCAAGGAATTGGGTTGTCCGTAGGGCTGCATCTGGAGGCACACGTCTTTCAGGCCACTCCTGGAGACTCTAGGCCACTCGTTGAGCTCCGAGAGCAGGAACATGCAGCTGTAGATCATGGATTCCGACGGGAACCCGGGCACCTTAAAAAGGAAAGAAGAGGCATTAGAGAGAAGAATTGAAACTGTTTTGCAGATGGACTGGGAGAAGTTGCCCTCTGGTGCCATCTTAAGCTCCTCCCCCTCCCAGTGTATTATTGCTTTGATAGTATATTGGTACTCATAGAGCTAAACTACTGTGGAAATTTGCAGGAGACTAAGAAAATGCTAGCCTACAATTAGAGAAAATAACAGTAAAATGAGGGTAAAGAAAACCTCTCTGAGAAGACAGAGTTAATCAAAACAGTTGTGCAACGAAACAAAAGATCCTTTGTCAATATTCACCATGTGTTGGTCATGTTTCATTTAAAATATAATTAGCAGATAAATAGAAATAGTTGTCTGCTAGTTCACATTTCCACGCTTTCTACATTTTATTACATAGAACATAAAAGAGTACATCACAGTGCAGGCCTTTTGGCCTACAGCTTTGTGCGGGCCGATATAAGCCTATTCCACAACCACCCTAACCCTTTTCTCATAAACAGCCGATAACCTTCCATTTTTTCTTACATCCATGTGCCTAAGAGTCTCATAAATGTCACTTTTGTATCAGCCTTTACAACCATCCTGGCACTACCTTTAACATCTCTGTTAAACTTTCCTCCACTCACCTTAAAATGTCCTCTGATATTAGTCATTACTGCTCTAAGAATAAGGTGCTGGTTGTCCACTCTACCCATGACTCTCATAATTTTATGCACCTCTATAAAATTGTGCCTCATCCTCCTTCACTCCAGAAAGGAAAGCTCCAGCTTGCTCAACATTTTGGAATTAAGGAGATTGAGGGGGGATCTGATTGAGACATATAAGATTATTAAGGGATTGGACAAGATAGAGGCAGGAAATATGTTACAGATGCTGGGAGAGTCCAGTACCAGAGGGCATGGTTTAAGAATAGGGGGTAGGTCATTTAGGACAGAGTTGAGGAGGAACTTCTTCTCTTAGAGAGTTGTGGAGGTGTGGAACGCGCTGCCTCAGAAGGCAGTGGAGGCCAATTCTCTGGATGCTTTCAAGAAGGAGCTAGATAGGTATCTTATGGATAGGGGAGTCAAGGGTTATGGGGACAAGGCAGGAACCGGGTATTGATAGTAAATGATCAGCCATGATCTCAGAATGGCGGTGCAGGCTGGAAGGGCTGAATGGTCTACTTCTGCACCTATTGTCTATTTTCTTGTAGAACATCCTCTAATCCAGGCAGCATCCTGGTTAATCTTTTCTGCACCATCTCTAAAGATTCCACACCCTTCATAAAATGGTGTGACCAGAATTGAACACACTACTCCAAGTGTGGTCCAACCAGAGTTTAAAGAGCTGCAAAATAATCTTGATGGCTCTTGAATTTAATCCTCTGACTAATGAAGGCTAATGCATAATAGCTTTTCTTAACCACCCTTTTAACTTGAACTGTAGTTGTGCGGAATCAATGAACTTTGGCTCTAAGATCCTCTTGTTCCTCCACACTGCTAAGAATATCCTTTTATATCCTTTTCTTATGTATGCGATCATTTTCTATATGGCAATTAGTTAAAGCTATTTGTGAAAACTGTTGGGAGTTTTGAAGACTTCTCTTTTCTAACATTTCTTCTTTCTTTCTTGCCAGTTTTGTCTCCCATTCCTTGCTCTGAATGAATCAATTGTACAAGTATTGATTCTTTTCCAACACCCCACAGATACATAGCTGTTTAAATAGTCATTATCACCATCATTATCACATGCCATGCTATATGGCATGGATGATCATGGTCTCATGACTATGATTGATCTTGGCAAATTTTTCTGCAGAAGTGGTTTGCCATTGCCTTCTTCTAGGCAGTGTCTTTACAAGAGGGGTGACCCCAGCCATTATCAATACCTTTCATAGATTGTCAGCCTGGCGTCAGTGGTCACATAACTAGGACTTGTAATATGCTCCAGTTACTCATACGACCATCCACCACCTGCTCCCATAGCTTCACGTGACCCTAAGTGGGGGAATAAGCAGGTGTTATACCTTGCCCAAAGGTGACCTGCAGGCTAGCAAAGGGAAGGAGCGCCTTACACCTCCTTTGGAAAAGCCTTACCTCCACGTCACCACCCTTTTAAGTAGTCAATAGAGGTATTATATTGATCTGCAATCCTGTACTTAGTGTGCCTCGAGTGTTGGTAATTGGAGCAGAAATGGTATACCTTCTTACTTCTAAATCCAGACACATTGAACATAATTAATATCTCAAAGGATACTTTGGCTGAAATCAATGTGAACATAGATTGAATAATTTCCCTGACTGCTTCCTAAATAATGTGTGTGTGTGTGTGTGTGTGTGTGTGTGTGTGTGTGTGTGTGTGTGTATAATTACATGGCTAGAAAATAAATTGGCAGCCCACTTTTTATATTTCCTGATTTTTAATCATTTTATCACATTCTGTACTACTAAAAGTTAGAAGAGACATAAACTGAAATGCTGTTTATTTAACATTACTCCTTTTCTAAATAGTTTGTATATTCTGATCCAAATATCACCAACTGTTCAATCCTGTATCACCTGAAAACTACATCTGATCTTTGACTCCAAACAGACTGTGAATATTAATTGTACATCAAAACATCTTAATCTACAAAATTACCTTACCAGTTCAAGTATTCCTGAATATCACCTCTTGCCTGAATGTAGCTTGATTGCTTTATTCAATACAGTAATTTGCTGTATCTGTTCAAAAACAAAGAAAAACGTCTAAAATGTGTACTTTATATAATTCTCACATAGAATAAGTACCTTTTGAACCAGTACGTGAAAACTTCCAGCATTTTTTCTAACTCACACAGTAATTAATCTGTGCCATTAAAGTTGCTGTGACTGATTGCATGCATTTGGAGTTTGTCAGCTGGATTTTATTTCTCCTGAATGTGATTTGCTCAAAGGCAGCGCTCCATCTGTTGCATCTCATGCTTTCAAAGTTTCAATCCTGTCATCACCTCTATATAGCAGTTAAACTGTGGTCTCATAACCCCGGCTGGAAGAAGATGCAGCATATTATTATTACAGGTAGTTTATGTGCATAACACTGAATTGTAAGGCACCTCATAATCTTCCACAGGCCATTTAGTCAAATCAAAAACTCTCAAAGTAAAGAAGCAGTTATTTTACATTTATATTTTATTTAGGTTTGTTGATACCATATTTGTTGGAGAGTTAAGGAAGCAAAAATAAAAGCAGTTGGATTATTCACCTCCCGAACCATGCCTGAAGTTCTAACTCTTGCATAAGTTCTGGGATTTTTTGTTCGAGTAAATAAATAACAACTCAGTTTATTCCTTGTTTATGCCTTTTTTTGCAAAATAAAACACTATATTTATGAGTCATATAAACAGTCTTATAAAACATAAAAATAATCTGGACGGCTTCCAATTTACTACTTACTGCTGATAAATACACAACAACATAGGTACATATAAATTCATAATAATGATGAGAATAGTTCAATAAAACATCGTATTTGTTTCAGCTTATTTAATTTTACCTTTTTTGCTTTTCCAAGTAACGTCCAAGTATCTCTATCTCATTAATTTCATGAATTAAAAGGCACCCTTAAGTACAGACACCAGACAAACTTGTCAAAAATAAGCTTCTAGCAGGGATCTATAAAATTTAATGATAAACTACTCTGAAAATAAAGCCAATATTTTTCTGTGCCATATAATTTTCTTGCTTGTAACTCAAATAAGCGTCATTTAGACTGGTCTGGGTAGATAGTCCTTAAAGTGAGATCTTCTTTGTGGGAACATCTCAATGATGGGACAAGTAAGTATAGTTATCCCCTTTTATTCAAGAGCCTGATAGTTGAGGAGTGGTAACTGTTCTTGAGCCTGGTGGTGTGAGTCCCAAGGCTCCTGTACATTCTATCTGATGGCAGCAAATTATCCATAATATGGCCCATCTGAACAATCATCAAACTTTTTAGATTAATTTTCTATAATAGTCAGAGGAAAAAAAACACGCACGTTGTTTTGCATCTCAATAGTAGATGTTCTACAATTTTACTGCAAACAAATGTCACTGGATAATTTTGAAGCCAAAAGTTTGAAGTCTCTAGTTAACACTTGACAATTATCCAGGAATCATTTGCTGAACAAATACTAGATTTGCAGCAACTGACTGATTCAGTACACACAAATGCTGGAGGAACTCAGCTGGTCAGGCAACATCTATAGAAATGAATAAACAGTCGATGCTTCAGGCTGAGCCCCTTCTTCAGGACTGAGAGGGAAGGGGGTAGATGCCTGAATTAAATGGTCGAGGGAGGGGAAATTTCTTTACTGGAAGGAGAAATCGATATTCATACCATCAGGTTGGAGGGTACCCAGACAGAATATAATATTTGTTAACTGACTATTTAACTGCTTTGTGATAAAACTTGCAAACTCTGTAAGTTATTGCCCTTTAAAATACCTTAGGTATAGTATATTTATTAATAGAGGTTGAGGTTCAGCTAATTACAGCATATTAGAAACTAAATCTGACAGCAACTAATAAAATTGACATCCACACAGGTAGAAATTCAGAAGTTACTCAACAAGGTACCACTCACCAATTTTGCCAATATAGTCCACATCCATTGACTTGGCACTTAAAACATTTCAATGACATGAACTTGGAGTAATTGCTTGTACGAACAGTGTAAAAGATTGAGCAAGTGCATCCAAGAATGACTGCTTTTGTTTCAACAGTATAGTCAGTCATAATTGCTGCAAACCAAATTCACTGAGTCTCATTCACGAAGTAGTAAATTAATGGTGCAAATTTATATAAATATACTGCATCACCTGCTTTCCTTTTCTATTTTATCAATGACCTTAACTACATCAACTATTTTACATTGTACACAATATTTATTCTCATAGTTTTTATTTACATGCTTGTTTCTAATCTGTTTGAGCCAGTGAAAATTCTTCAGTCCCACTGATTGAAGAGTTCGTCCTTTCACAGATCCTACAGGTCATTTGTGTGGCATCACAAAGGCATCCGTTAGTCTTGAGAGACCATGGATCTGCACCTGGAAAGTCTTCACTCTCCAGGGCACAGGCCTGGGCAAGGTTGTATGGAAGATCAGCAGTTGCCCATGCTGCAAGTCTCCCCTCTCCACGACACCAATGTTGTCCAAGGGAAGGGCACTAGGACCCATATAGCTTGGCATCAGTGTCGTCGCAGAGCAATGTGTGATTAAGTGCCTTGCTCAAGGACACAACACGTTGCCTCGGCTGGGGCTTGAACTCACGACCTTCAGGTCAATACCTTAACCACTTGGCCATGTGCCCACACTGTGTGGCATACTGTCTGGTTTAAATATTCAAATGAAGGATATCTCTGCTGACAAGCTTGCAAGATGTTTATGGGCAATTGCAGATAGAGTGAATGGCAAAACAATTTCCTTTACTTCTTCTTGTAAAGTTAAAGTCTTATAGGCATTTTGTTGAGGTGAACTGTGTTGTGGTTTACTGAACACAATGCTGAAGAGTTTATCACAAATAAGGAGAGCAAGAACAACTAAATGTTTGTAACTTTCAACATAAAAAATTGAGGTACATGGATTATGTTCATTGGAGTATAGCATTGATATTTGAGTCAGTGTATAGAATGTGGTTATGTGATGAAAACACTGCACTTCACATCTACAATGGAGCATTTCTGTCATTTTTTTACATTTTAAAGCAGTGAGCCAAATCCTACACATGTACTGCAGTTAGAACACAATTAAGCTCAAACCAAAATTATGGCAACGTTTGTAATATTTATCAGTAAGTGAAAGTATATTGCTCACAACATTACAATAAAAACTGAGTGTAGTTTACATATACAAGTTTCCAACAAGGATTTCCTTTGTTACTCATTTAATTGCACCGTTTGAGTGCTGCAAGCCTTCTATTTGAAATCCAATTATTGGAGAGGAAATTATTGAGCTTGTAAAGGAATAATATATGGTAAGTTCACTTCCACATGTGAGCAACTTCTGCAAACATACATACACAAGCAGCTCATTTGTCTCTTCTCTTCGGTTGTCCATCGAAATCTGATGACAATGTCCACTCCTTTAACAGTGAGATATTTGATGACTATACAGTCCTATCCTGGACCCACAAGCTCTATTGCAGGTGGGACAGGTATATGTAGTAGTGGAAGTGGTAGTGGTGGCAACCATGGCTGCATTTCTCCTGGCTCTCTTCTGTTGTCTTCTGGTTGTTCTTTCCATCTCCAGAATATGAACCCCGTCCTTACACAGCTGTTGCCAAGTGGTATGGTCAGCAGCAGCCTCCTCCAGGTCCTTGGGTCTGATCTTGCACTTCCTTAAAGCATTCTTCATCTGATTCTTATAGCACTTCTTCAGCTTCTTCAGCTGAGCGTCGACCATGATGTAGCTGGCCGTATAACACTCTGTGGGGTAGCCGACATGGGGGACGCTGGGTGATCATGACCTCAATACTCTTGCAGTTGGTCTTTACAAGTATTTCAGTGTGAGGCACCCACTCACACCAGGTAACTCCCAGGATGCGCTGGAGGCAGCTTATGTGGAAACACTCCAAGGACTTGATGCGACAGCTGTAGGTTACCCAAGCTTCACAGCTATAAAGGAGTACAGCTTGATTAATTAATGGTTAGTCAGGTGAGAAACTGAGAAAGAGTACTTTTGATACTGAAAGTTAGAGCTGAATGAAGAATTATATTTAATTTGGAGATGCTTATAAACTCTGGAAGTTGTAATTTTCACATCTGAAACCAATATCTAACGAACAGATCAATAAGAGTATGTATAATACCCAAAATAACTGATGTTACACAGAACAATTTTGCATTAAATTGCCAATTATGAATTTTGCAACATGACATTAGGAATTAACATCAGTCATTAACACAGAATTCTTTAGTGCAAGAATGCCTTGTTCTTTTGGCTCCATAACTCACCAGGATGACACCTATGTATGGTCAAGGCAACATGTTTTAGGAATTGGATGGCAGAGAGGAAGAAGCTGTTCCTGAATCGCTAAGTGTGTGCCTTCAGGCTTTTGTGCCTCCTACTTGATGGTAACAGTGAGAAAAGGGCATGACCTGGATGCTGGTGGTCCTTAATAATGGATGCTGCCTTTCTGAGACACCACTCCTTGAAGGTGTCCTGGGTATTTTGCAGGCTAGTACCCAAGATGGAGTTGACTACATTTATGACCCTCTACAGCTTCTTTTGGTCCTGTCCAGTAGCCCCCCACTTCTCCCCCCAATACTAGACAGTGTTGCAGCCTGTCAGAATGCTCTCCACAGTACATCTATAGAAGTCTTTGAGTGTTTTTGTTGACATACCAAATCTCTTTAAACTCCTAATGAAGTATAGTCGCTGTTTTGTCTTCTTTATAGCTGCATCGACATGTTGGGACCAGATTAGGTTCTCAGTGATCTTAACATCCAGGAATTTGAAACTGCTCACTCTCTCCACTTCTGATCCCTCTTTGAAGATTGGTATTTGTTCCTTCGTCTTACCTTTCCTGAAGTTCACAATCAGCTCTCTCATCTTACAAATGTTGAGTGCAAGGTTGTTGCTGCGATATCACCCCACTAGTTTGTATATCTCGCTCCTGTACGCCTTCTCATCTCCATCTGAGATTCTACCAACAATGGTTGTATCATAAGCACATTTATAGATGGTATTTGACCAATGCCTAGCCACACAGTCACGGGTATAGAGAGAGTAGAGCAGTGGGCTAAGCACAAACTCCTGAGGTGCACCAGTGTTGATCATCAGTGAAAAAGAGATATTGTCATTAATCCACACAGGTTGTGGTCTTCTGGTTAGGAAGTCGAGGATTTAATTGCAGAGGGTACAGAGGCCCAGATTCTGTAACTTCTCATGATTGATGGTGTTAAATGCTGAGCTATAGTCGATGAACAGCATCCTGACATAGGTGGTTGTATTGTCCAGGTGGTCTAAGGCCATGTGAAGAGCCAGTGGGATTACATTTACCATTGACCTACTGCGGCCATAAGCCAATTGCAGTGGATCCAGATCCTTGCTGAGGCAGGAGCACAGTCTAACCACGACTAACCTCTCAAAGCATTTCATCTCTGAACATGTGAATGCCACTGGGCGATAGTTATTAAGGCAGACCACACTATTATTCTTAGGCATTGATATAATTGTTGCCATTTTGAAGCAAGTGTGAACTTCTGTCCATAGCACTGAGAGGTTGAAAATATCCTTGAATACTCCTACCAGTTGGTTGGCACAATTTTTCAGCGCCTTACCAGGTACTCCATCGGGACCTTCTGCCTTCCAAGGGTTCACCCTCTTTAAGGACAGCCTAACTTTGGCTTTCAAGACAGAGATCTCAGCGTCATCAGGTGCAGCAGGGATCTTCACAGCTGTAGTTGTGTTCTCCCTTTCAAAGTGGGCATAGAAGGCGTTAAGTTCATCTGGTAATGACCCATCGCTGCCATTCATGCTATTGGGTTTCGCTTTGTGGGAAGTAATGTCTTGCAAACCCTGCCAGAGTGTTCATGCATCCAATGTCACCTCCAACCGTGACTGAAATTGTATCTTTACCCTTGAAACATCTGTCCACAAATCATACCTGTTTTTTTTGGTACAGACCTCGGTCGGCAGCCTTGAATGCCACAGATCTGGCCTTCAGCAGATGACGTACCTCCTGGTCCATCCACGGCTTTTGGTTTAGGAATGTACAGTAAATCTTTATAGGCACACACTCATCCACACAGGTTTTAATAAAGTCATAACAACTGCAGCATACTCATCCAGATTCAATGATGAATCCCTGACCATAATCCAGATCATCAATTCAAAGCAGTCCTTTAAGCGCTCCTGTGCTTCCTTTGTCCATACCTTCTTGGTCCTCATTACTAGTGCTGCAGTCTTCAGTCTCTGCCTATACTCAGGGAGTAGAAGTACAGCCAGATGATCAGACTTCCCAAAGTGAGGGCGTGGAACAGCACAGTAGGCATTCTTGATGGTGGTCTAACAATGGTCCATTGTGTTGTTTCCTCTGATAGAGCTAAATAATATTGCTGAAAGCTCAAATAGAATGTTGTTTAAAGGACCAGAGAAATTTTTCTCACATAAACACAACATGTATCCCAACTTCCAGTGAAACAAACCTTAAGTGGATCAACTCAAGTTGCGATTCAGACACCTCCCCCCAACAGGTGGTTACAATAGGTTCACTCTCCCAATTCAGTGGACAGAAATCCAGTATGGATTCCATGGTCATTCGAACTGAAATGAGAGAGATGGTTGACTAAAGACATGGTACCAAAAACCTTCTCCACTTATCCTCTCAGTTATAGCCTTAACGGAAAAAAAAACTTCTGACCTTAGGAAACTAAACTAAGAATTGTAAAGGAATGTATTCCAAATGCCAAAACTATGTTATTATCTCTCAAAGTTTTCAAAGGTACTTTCAATATTAGAGAAATGTATGCAATATACATCCTGAAATTCTTTTTCTTCACAACCATCCACAAAAACAGAGAGGTGTCCCAAAGAGTGAAGGACAGTTAAGGGCTGGAACCACAAAGCGCCCCTCCAGCTCACCCCGTGCGTAAGCAGTAGCAAGCAATGATCCCCCCTCCCCCACTAGCAAAAAAAAAGCATCAATGCCCCCACCAAGCACTCAAGCATGCTGCAAAGCATCAATAAAGGCACAGATTTGCAGTATCCCAAAGACTACTCATTCACCTGATAATTCAACATACTTTCTCTCTCCCTAATAAGGGAAAGTGAGATGTCTTCATTTCACAGCGAGAGGGAAGACATAACAAACAACTTGCTGATTTATGATGTTAAATGTCTGTTGCATCACTTTTTCCAAGCTCTGTGCCCAAGGAATTTGGATCTCTGGATACACAGCCAGAGATCTTCCGTCTCCCACGACACACCGATTTCCTGCAGAGGCACAAACCTCTAGTCCGCCTGCCTCCAGAGCTATGAGATCTTGAAACTCCAAAGGCGTGCTAATCTTCTCGGCTGCGTCTTTGGTATATCGAATAACAGCCAGTCATGAGACCCTGAGAGCAGGCCCCATTTCCACAAAGAACTGAAGTCAGTATGTAACTCCAGGACAGGGTCTTCAAAAGAACCCTGAAAGGGTAAAATAGAGATTAAAGATAGAAATAGAGCTGTTTCCAAAGATGCAAGCAACAAAGTCACCATTGTCTCCCAAACTTCACCCCTTAGTGTCCTGAAACATAATAGTTCAATAGTTGAATAGTTCCATTTATTATCAGTTGAATAGTTCTGTTTAATATACACCTGAAATTCTTGTCCTTCACAGACATCCACAAAAACAGAAGGGTGCTCTAAAGAATGAGTGTCACTAAAAATGTTAGAAACCCAAGCCCTCCTACTTCCCCCCAATGCACAAGCAGCATCAAAGCAATGAGCCCCCCTCCCCCACTTACATCAGCAAAAAAATCATCAGCACCTTCCACCCACCAAGCAAACAATCGCAAAGCCCCCAAGAAAGACCATGATCTTCAGTACAACAAAATTGAACTGCTCAACCCAACAATTCAACACAGCATTGGAGAAAGGCTAACGGTGTTGTGTTCAAATGGATATTAATGAAAGTTGCAAATTATTTTTAGATCTTTAAATCAAAGTTCAAAGTAAATGTTATTATCAAAGTACATATATATCAGCAAATCTATAGAATTGTGACTATAACAGGATCAATGAAAGATCAACCAGAGTGCAGAAGACAACAAACTGTGAAAATGCAAGTATAAGTAAACAGCAATAAATAACAAGAACATGAGATAATGAGAGATCATTGGTTGTGTGAATGTCTCAGGGATGGATGCGTGAGTGTAATTATCCCCTTTTATTCAAGAGCCTGATGGGTGAGGAGTAGTAACTGCTCTTGAATCTGGTGGTGCGAGTCCGGAGGCTTCTGTACCTTTTCCCTGATGGCAACAGCGAGAAGAGAGCATGATCTAAATGGTGGGGATCTCTGATGATAGAAGCCAATTTGCTATGGCAGTGTTTCATGTAGATGTGCTCGATGGTTGGGAGGGCTTTTCCTGTGATGTACAGGGGCCAAGTCCACTACCTGTGTAATGATTTTCCATTCAAAGGCATTGGTGTTTCCATACCAGGCTGTAATGCAGCTAGTCAATATACTCTGCACTGCATAACAATAGAAGTTTGTGCAACACACATAAAATGCTGGTGGAACGCAGCAGGCCAGGCAGCATCTTTCGGAAGAGGTACAGTCGACGTTTCGGGCTGTGACGCTTCGTCAGGACTAACTGAAGGAAGAGTTAGTAAGAGATTTGAAAGTGGGAGGGGGAGGGGGAGATCCGAAACAATAGGAGAAGACAGGAGGGGGAGGGATGGAGCCAAGAGTTGGAAAGTTGATTAGTAAAAGGGATACAAGGCTGGAGAAGGGTGAGGATCATGGGATGGGAGGCTTAGGGAGAAAGAAAGGGGGAGGGGAGCACCAGAGGAAGATGGAAAGAAGGCAAGGATTTATAGTGAGAGGGACAGAGGGAGAAAAAAGAGAGAGAGAAAAAAAGGGGGGGGGAATAAATAAATAAATAAGGGATTGGGTAAGAAGGGGAGGAGGGGCATTAACAGAAGTTAGTGCAGTCAATGTTCATGCCATCAGGTTGGAGGCTACCCAGATGGAATATAAAGTGTTGTTCCTCCAACCTGAGTGTGGTTTCATCTTGACAGTAGAGGAGGCCATGGATAGACATATCAGAATGGGAATGGGACATAGAATTAAAATGTGTGGCCACTGGGAGATCCTGCTTTCTCTAGCGGACAGAGCGTAGGTGTTCAGTGAAACGGTCTCACAGTCTGCGTTGGGTCTCGCCAATATATAGAAGACCGCATTGGGAGCACCAGACGCAGTATATCACATCAGCGGACTCACAGGTGAAGTGTCGCCTCACATGGAAGGACTGTCTGAGGCCCTGAATGGTGGTGAGGGAGGAAGTGTAAGGGCATGTGTAGCACTTGTTCCACTTATAAGGATAAGTGCCGGGAGGGAGATCAGTGGGAAGGGATGGGGGGGACGAATGGACAAGGGAGTTGCGTAGGGAGCAATCCCTGCGGAAAGCGGGGGCGGGGAAGGGAAAGATGTGCTTGGTGATGAGATCCCGTTGGAGGTGGCGGAAGTTACGGAGAATAATATGTTGGACCCGGAGGCTGGTGGGGTGGTACGTGAGGTCAAGGGAAGCCCTATTCCTAGTGGGGTGGTGGGAGGATGGAGTGAGAACAGATGTGTGTGAAATGGGGGAGATGCATTTGAGAGCAGAGTTGATGGTGGAGGAAGGGATACCCCTTTCTTTAAAAAAGGAGGACATCTCCTTCATCCTGGAATGAAAAGCCTCATCCTGAGAGCAGATGCAGCGGAGACAGAGGAATTGCAAGAAGGGGATGGCATTTTTGCAAGAGACAGGGTGGGAAGAGGAATAGATCAGGTAGCTGTGAGAGTCCGTAGGCTTATAGTAGATATCAGTAGATAAGCTGTCTCCAGAGATAGAGAAAGAAAGATCAAGAAAGAGGAGGGAGGTGTTGGAAATGGACCAGGTAAATTTGAGGGCAGGATGAAAGTTGGAGGCAATGTTAATGAAGTCAACGAGCTCAGCATGCGTGCAGGAAGCAGTGCCAACGTAGTCGTCGATGTAGCGAAGGAAAAGTGGAGGACGGGTGCCAGTATAGGCTTGCAACATGGATTGTTCCACAAAGCCAACAAAAAGGCAGGCATAGCTGGGACCCATACGGGTTCCCATGGCTACAGCCTTAGTTTGGAGGAAGTGGGAGGAGCCAAAGGAGAAATTATTAAGAGTAGGAACTAATTCCACTAGTCAGAGGAGAGTGGTGGTAGAGGGGAACTGGTTAGGACTGGAATCCAAAAAGAAGCGAAGAGCTTTGAGACCTTCCTGGTGGGGGATGGAGGTATATAGGGACTGGACATCCATGGTGAAAATAAAGTGGTGGGGGCCACAGAACTTAAAATCATTGAAAAAATTCAGAGCGTGAGAAGTGTCACGAACATAGGTTGGAAGGGTTTGAACAAAGGGGGATAAAACAGTGACGAGGTATGCAGAAATGAGTTCGTTGGGGAAGAAGCAAGCTGAGACAATGGGTCTACCTGGACGTGCAGGTTTGTGGATCTTGGGTAGGAGGTAGAAATGGGAAGTGCGAGGTGTGGGAAGTATGAGGTTGGTGGCAGTGGGTGTGAGATCCCCAGAACTGATAAGGTTGGTGATGGTGTGGGAGACAATGGCCTGGTGCTCCTTAGTGGGGTCATGATCGAGGGGTAAATAAGATGAGGTATCAGCGAGTTGTCGCTGAGCCTCGGCAAGGTAGCGGTCAGTACGCCAGACTACAACAGCGGCCCCCTTATCGGCGGGTTTTATAGTAAGGTTAGGATCAGAGTAGAGGAAGTGGAGAGTGGAGTGTTCGGAAGGAGTGAGGTTGGAATGGGAACAAGGTGTAGTGAAGTCGAGACGGTTGATGTCCAGTCGGCAGTTAGCAATAAAGAGATCCAGAGCAGGCAGAAGACCAGAGCAGGGTGTCCATGAAGAGGAGGAGGGTTGAAGACGGGAGAAGGGGTCATCGGCGGAGGTGGGAGAGTCCTTGCTGAAGAAGTAGGCTCGAAGACGGAGCCTGTGGAAGAAGAGTTCAGCATCATGGTGCATGCAGAACTCACTGAGATTTGGGCAAAGGGGGAAAATAGCAAGGCCCTTACTGAGAACAGAGCGCTCTGCCTCAGAGATTTGAAGGTCAGAGGGGATAGTAAAGACCTGGCACGGATGAGAGCTGGGATCAGAGGGGGGAGGGGGAGGGAGGCTGGTGGTGTCAGTGGAGAGGGGAGGGTTGGGGTGAGAGAAAGATGGAGCCTCTGAGGTCCAAGAAGCAGATGATGGGATGTGAGGGAGACGGGGTTGCAGAGTGGTGGTGGGGGAATGGGAGATGGGAGCCACAACCGCAGCACGTGAAGACCTGGCCTGTAGTTCAAGGCTGGAGTTGCAGTTGGAAGTTGTGCAATTGCTTTGAAGGTGTCCATGGTTGTTGGAGCCCGCAATGATAGTGCTGGAGTCCGGGTTTTGAATATGCCCTGGGTTGGTGGAGCCATTGAGATCGACTGCGGGGGCCGCAATCCGAAGTTCATGCCTGCTAGCGTTGGAGCCAGCAGGGTCTGGGGTCTGCAGTTGGAAGATCTTGCGATCCTTGACTAACATGACAAATTCAAAGAAACTTTTATTACTTTCTTACTATCTCTTCTTTCAGTTAGTCCTGACAAAAGGTCTCAGCCCGAAACGTCGACTGTACCCCTTCCTATAGGTGCTGCCTGGTCGCTGCATTCCACCAGCATTTTATGTGTGTGCTTGAATTTCCAGCATCTGCAGATTTCCTCGTGTTTGCGTATAGAAGTTTGTCAAAGTTTTAGATGTCATGCCAAATCTGCACAGACACCTAAGGAAGTAGAAGCACTACTGCGCTTTCTTCGCAAATGCGCTAATGTGCAGGACAGGTCCTCTGAAATACCAACACCCAGGAATTTAAAGCTGTGAACCCTCTTTACCTCTGATCCTCCAATGATGTTTGGCTCATGGACTTCTGCTTTCCCTCTCCTGAAGTCTATAATCAGTTCCTTGGTCTTGCTGACATTGAGTGGAAGGTTGTTTTTATGACATCACTCAGCCAGACGTTAAGTCTCCCTCCTATATTCACATTCATCACAACCACTGATTTGACCCACAACAGTGGTGTCATCAACAAACTTGTATATGGCTTTGGAGCTGTGCTTAGCCATACATTCATAGGTGCAAAGCGAATAGAGCATGAGGCTAAGCACACAGCCCTGTGGTGCACCTGTGCTGATGGAGATGGTGGAGGAGATTTTGTTGCTAATCCAAACTGACTGGGGTCTACAGGTAAGGAAATCCAAGACTGACTTGGTCAAGGAGGAATCGAGGCTAAGGTCTTGGAGCTTATTGATTCATTTTGCCTGGATGATGGTATTGAATGCTGAGTAGTAGTAGATAAAGAGCATCCTGATGTATGCATCTTTGTTGTCCAGATGTTCCAGAATTGAGTGAAGAGCCAGTGAGATGACATCAGCTGTAGAACTGTTGCTCCGGTAGGCAAATTGGAGTGGATCCAATTCGCTTCTCAGGCAGGAGTTGGTATGTTTCATTACCAGCCTCTCAAAACACTTCACCGTGAATGTAAGTGCAACTGGGCAATAGTCATTGAGCAGGTCAGCATGCTCTGCTTGGGCATTGGTATAATTGAAACCTGCCTGAAGCACGTGGGGACCACATACTGCCAAATTGAGAGGTTAAAGATCTCAGTGAATGTTCTAGCTAATTTGTCAGCACAGGTCTTTAGTATGTGGCCAGATACCACATCCAGTCTGGATGCTTCCCAAGGATTCACCCTCCTGAAGGCAGTCTGTGCATCAGCTTCAAGATTGATATCATAGGACCATCGGGAATGTGGGGGTCTGCGATGGTTTCTCCATGTCCTGACGGTGAAAGCGAGCATAAGAGGCATTAAGCGAACCCCTTCTCTCTCTCATGTTGCTTGATTTGACTTTGTTGGAGGTGATAACATTCAAGCCCTGCTACAGCTGTCGAGTATCCCTCATTGATTCATTTCTGGTCCTGAATTTCCACTTTGCCTGGGGAGATGGCTCTCTGGAGGTCACATTTGCACCTCTTGGAGCTTTCTTGGTCTTCAGACTTGAATGCCTCTGATCTGGCCCTCAGTAAATTTCAGATCTCATGGTTCATCCAGGGCTTCTGATTGGGGAAGAGTCTGAATGATTTAGTGAGGGCACACTCATTGACAGCTTTTTTAATGAAGACTGTTACAGCCATGGTATATTCATTCAAATCTCTGGGTGAGTGCTTGAACACAGCTAGGTCAACTGATCAAAGCAATCCTGAAATCACCTTTGTGGCTCCCACGACTACCTCTTAGTTGTGTTAATCTCTGGGGTCTTGTTTTTTAGACTCAGCCTGTGTGCAGGTAGGAGGTCAGTCAAGTGTTCTGATTGACCAAAATGTATTCTGGGCAAGAATGTCACAGTATCACAGTGGTCTAGTATGTTGGGACCTCTGGTGCTACAGGTTACATGTTGGTGAAAATTGGACATTGTTTTTCTTTCAAACAAATCTATATGTTTCCAAAAAAGACATTATAGTAATTCTGAATGTAATTTTAACACTGGCAAATTGGTTCAGATGAATTTCAGGCTTCTGTACTTTAATTGCTGCATTTACGAAATAGGCATGTGCTCCAGTGTTTTTACTTCTGGTAATGTCCACCACCTCTCCTTCACCATTCCCTATTCCAGTTTTTCTCTCTCTCACCTTATCTCCGATTTACTTATCACCTCTCTCTGGTGCTCATCCTCTTTCCCTTTCATCCATGGTCTTCTAACCCCTTCTATCCTCAGATTTCCCCTTCTCCAGTCCTTTATCTCTTTCCCCTATCAACTTCCCAACTCTTTACTTCACCCCTCCCTCCGTATCATTTTCTTTTTTTTTTAATTTTATTTTTATTTGGATAAGGAATTCACAATTATCATGTACTTTTTTCACACATATAACCTTTTCCATTTTTTTATATGTATAAAACTACAATTATTTATACATTCTTAAGTACACATTGAGATGATATAAAAGGAAAATAAACATTTAAATAGATAATTATGTACTGTGGTAAATCTAACCTATTAGGCTAAGTAATGAAATTAGTTGTTAAGAAAAATGTTAATAATAGTTTCCATACAACCCTTCTGGACCATTTCCACTGGTCCAAAATGTTGCATACAAGCCTATATACCAACCATTGTAGGTGTTTATATCCCAATTTGTTCGTGCTTGTTCCTGCCCGCAGACATAATTATCCAATCCCTATGTACTTATTTACTTAATTTTTTCATTTTTTTTTATCCCTTTCCCAAATCTTTCCCTTTACTTGTGTTAATTCTCTATTTTCCAAAAAAAAACAAACATTTAGACTAGGGGTGCTTACATTAGCAATATTACTGTGTTGATGAGAAGAGCAATATAAATCATTAGGAGAGTCATCTAAAGTCTGCTCGCATTGGGGTTATATATTCAATCCATTTATTCCAAATTTGATAAAATGTTTCTTTTTGAGTTCTCAGGGAGTAAGTCAACTTTTCCATTTTAAATATTTCCAAGATAATTTCGTACCAATCTTCTAATGTAGGTGGTATTGGATTTAGCCATTTTCTAGTGATTGATTTCTTACTTGCCGCTAAGAGGGCCTGCAGCAACTTTATATCTTCCTTCTGTTCAAGGAATAATACATGCCCCAAATAGAGCGTCTCAAAGTTCAGAGGTATCTGGGACCTAAGTACCTTAACTAATATTCTATGAATACCTTCCCAAAATAGACTTAATTTAGGGCAATCCCAGAAAATATGAAAATGATTTGCCTCCTTGGAGCCGCACCTTCTCCAACACATCACATTTGTATCTTTATATTTTTCCTGATATGGGGTCTTGAAGTATCTTATAATGTTTTTCCAACAATGTTCTCTCCAAGTCAAAGAATTAGTCGAGGACCATTGAAAGCTGCAGATTTTCCCCCAAGCCTCCTCTGAAAGTACCAACCCCGCTTCTTTCTCCCACTTCTCTTTAATATACAGTGTATTTACATTTTTAGCATGGGAGAGTGCATTATATAGGCGAGAAACTGATTTGCTAGGTATTGAACTGCAAGCCGAATTCAGAATCTTGAAAAATTCTAATTCTACTGTTGATAGGTCTGTATATCTACAACTCTGGTTAACATAGTTTCGTATTTGAAGGTACCTAAAAAAGTCATTATGTTCTAGGCCATGTTTGTCCTGCAGGATTTGGAAACTTTGTAATACTCTTTTATCTATAAATGAGAGGTAGGTTGTAAGACCTTTCTTTATCCATAGCTCAAATCTTTTATCTCCTCTGTTGGGAAGGAATTCGGTATCATATGCACACCATCTAAAGAGTTTTAACATGTTATTAATTCCACATGAATTAACCATCTTCTGCCATACTTTTAATGTAAGATTTATCCAAACATTATTAAATTTTTCCAACTGGGCCATCAATCCTTTGTCAGCTATTGAGGCCTGAAGAGGAAAACTGTCAACTAATCCAAATTCTATTTCCTTCCATCTAGCCTTATATTCCCTATTACACCAATATAACAGAGGGGTTATCTGTGAGGCATAAAAATAATTTCTCAGGCAAGGAAGAACCATACCTCCTCCTTCCTTCCCTAACTGTAAGGTGTTATATCAAATTCTAGGTTTCCTTCCTTGCCAAATGAAGCAGGAAATCCATTTGTCCCATTCCCTGAATTGATTATCTTCCACCTCCACTGGTAAAGTACGGAAAAGATATAATAACCGAGGAAGAATATTCATTTTTATAGTATTTATCCTTGAATTTAAACTTAAAAAGGGGATAAGATTCCATCTATGCATATCTGCTTTTATCTCTGAGATTAATGGCCCATAATTTACCTGTGACAGTGTTGAAAGATCCTTCGGCAGGGTCCCTCCGTATCATTTTCACTGATCACCTACAACCTTGAACTTCTTCCTCTCCTCCCCCAACCTTCTTAGCCAGACTTCTCATTTCTTTTTCCAGTCCTGATGAAGGGTCTTGGCCCAAAATGTTGTCTGTTTACTCTTTTTCATAGATGCTGCCTGGTCTGCTGAGTTCCTTCAGCAATTTGTGTATGCTACTAGGAACAGATTTTGTAAGGCTAGGAAGGTTGCTTGTGTTTTCTTTCAAAGGTCACAGTTTAGAAATAGATTATCAGATTCTACCACAGGAGAAGTATAAAAATGGGTTATTGGGTTGTGCAGTACTCTTTCAATCATAGTTATAGTTTGTGAACCAGCACATCAGTTTTCTGAATAGCGGAATGTCAATACTGAACGTGAGGTGACATTTTTCAATGTTGTCTGCTTTGAAGCAACTTCATTGATTTTAGAGTAATTTTGCAGGAGCATTAAGTATATCTGTAATGTCAAAGCAGGGGCCAAGAGAATATAAGTTCTTGCCTTGATTTCCAAAAATCTTTAGTCTTTATCTGTTAAATAACGGAAGAAAAGAATGCTTGGTTCCAAAACTAAGTAGAAGTTATGAGCATCAACTAAAATTGGATCTCAACAATTGTACAAACATTAAGGATAGTATTAAGTATGCTTTTAACATTAGAAGGAGAAGTTTAAAGGCCATAAGAGAAACAAGTTTTCATGGAGAGCGTGGCTGGTGGTGTCTTTTAGATAGACACATGATTATGAAGGGAATAGAGGGATATGGATGATGAAGAAGATGAGGAAATTTAGTATAAATTGGCAACGATCTAGATTGGCACAACAACATGGTATGAGTGGTCTGTCCAGTGCTGTGCTGTTCTATGCTCAATAGTAGTAGTGGTGGGTAGGATGCCAGAGAGAATGAAACTGAAAGTTATGTTAAGTAAATGTAATCAGTTATGCAAGTGATGGTTAGAAATTCCATAGTAGTGGAAAATCAATAAAAGAGGGTTAAATGAAAGAAAAGCATAGCTTATAGCAGGTGTAGAGAACTGAAAACAGGGGAGTAGAGAATCCGTAAAGGGGTACTTAAAATAATTTGAAGGGCAGAGGGGGAAGCAGCATAACACTCGTGGGCAGTTGCTATCTGCCCATTAAGTTTCCCCCAGCAGCTCACTTTTGCTCGAGGTTCCACCATCTGCAGTCTCTTGTGTCTCTGTGCAAACATAGCTTTGGTGTTTTCATCTATGTCATTGATATTGATTATAAAAATCTGAGGCCCCAAAATCATTCCCTGTGGCACAACCTGACAACCAGGAAACGAAGCAGTTACATTCTCTTGGTTGCTTTAGGAGAGCAAATCTTCTAATCATGCCAATAACCTACCTCCTACATAATGAGATTTTATTTTATCTAATTACCATTGTTGCAGCATCAAAATAAAGATTTCATCAGGCTTGTGTGAGGTAAAGTATCTTGAAAGATACTCTCACTCTTTTCTTATTTGCTCATTCCTCAAACTTTAGGCCATAGTAATTTAATGAGCGTTTTGTATTGTGACCTCCAGTCTCCTAGATAAACACATTTGCACCAGGTGCACCGAGTTGCAGCTCCTGAGAAAATGTATTAAGGAACTGGAGCTGCAGCTCGATGACCTTCAGCTCATATGGGAGAACGAGGAGGTGATAGACAGGAGCTACAGGGAGGTAATTACCCCTAGGTTGCAGGAGACAGGTAACTGGGTGGCTATCAGGAGAAGGAGGGGAATTGCATAGCCAGTGCAGAGTACACCTGTGGCCATTCCCCTCAATACTAAGTATACAACTTTAGATTCTATGAGGGGGCTGACTTACTGGGAGGAGCCACAGTGACCAGGTCTCTGGCACTGAGTCTGGTTCTGTGGCTCAGAAGAACAGACAGGTGAAGACGACTGCCACATTGATAGACGATTCCTTAGTCAGAGAGTCAGAGAAATAGAGACTAGGTTCTGTGGGTGTGATAGAGATACCCAGACGGTATGTTACCTCCCTGTTGCCATGATCAGGGATGTCTCAAATTGGATCCAAGGTATTCTCAAGGGTGAGGGTGAGCAGCCAGAAGTCTTGGTACATATCGGCACCAATAACATAGCTAGACAAGCTGAGAAGGTCCTGAAGAGAGATTTTAGGGAGCTTGGTAGAAATTTGAGAAATGTGGTCTCTAGGGTAGTAATCTCTGGATTGCTGCCTGTGCCACGTGCAAGTGAGGGTAAGAATAGGATGATTTGCCAGGTGAATACGTGGCTGAGGAATAGGTGCAGGGGGCAGGGGTTCAGATTTACAGATCATTGGAATCTCTTCTGGGGATGGTATGACCTGTACAAAAGAATGGGTTACACATGAACCCGAGGAGGTCCAATATTCTTGTGAGCAGGTTGGCTAGAGTTGTTCAGATATGTTTAAACTAATTTGGCAGGGGAATGGAAACTGGAGTGATGGTGCTGAAGTTCAGGAAATGTGCAGTAAGACTTCTAGCAAGGAGAGACAGATTATAGGGAAAAATTGCGGTCAACAGGTTTTGCAATGTAAAAGGCAGGCTAAAGTGGAAAGTGTGAATAAAGGATTAAGAGTGTTTTATATGAATGCACGCGGTATATGGAATAAGGTGGATGAACTTAAAGCACAGATACAGATTGGCATGTATGATGTTGTAGGCATCACTGAATCATGGCCGAAAAATGATTATAGCTAGGAGCTTAATATCCTGGGATACACATTGTATTGAGAGGTCAGGCAGGAACCAAAGGGGGTGGTATTGTTCTGCTGGTAAAAAAAAATGAAATTAAATAATTCAAAAGAGGTGACATTGGGTCAGAAAATGTTGGAATCGTTGTGAATAGAACGAAGGAACTGCAAGGGTAAAAAGACCCTGACGGGAGTTGTATACAAATCCCCAACCAGTAGTAAATATGTGGTCTACAAATATCGAAGGGAGATAGAAAATGCATGCCAAAAGAGTAATGTTATAATAGTCATGGGGGATTTCAAAATGCAGACAGATTGGGAAAATCAGGTTGGCGCTGGATTCCAAGAGTGATAATTTCTAGAACACTTATGAGGTGGCTTTTTAGAGCAGCTTGTAGTTGAGTGCACTAGGGAATCAGCTATTCTAAATTGGGTGTTATGCAATGAACTGGAATTGATCAGAGAGTTTAAGGTCAAAGAACCCTTAGGGGCAAGTGATCTTAATATGATAGAATTCTCCTTGCAGTTACAGAAGGGGAAACTGAAGTCAGATGTATCAGTATTTCAGTGGAGTAAAGAGAATTACAGAGGCATGAGAGAGGAATCAGCCAGAATTGATTGGGAAAGAACACTGGTAGGGATGACAGCAGAGTCGAAATGGCTGGAATTTCTGCAAGCGGTTCTGAAGGCACAGGATATATACACCCCAAAGACGTAGAATTCTAAAGCCAAGATGACAGAACAATGGCTAACAAAAGAAGTCATAGCCAACATAAAAGCCAAAAAGAGGGCCCATAATAAAGCAAAAATTAGTGGGAAGTTAGAGGATTGGGAAGCTTTTAAAAACCAGCAGAAAGCAAGTAAAAAGTCCTTAAGAAGGTAAAGATGGAATGTGAAAGTAAGCTAACCAATAATATTAAAGAGGATACCAGAAGTTCTAGAGATACATGAAATATAAGAGAGAGGTGAGAGTGGATATCGGAGCTTTGCAAAATGAGGTTGGAGTGGTAGTAATGGGGGACAAGGAAATGGCGGATGAATTGAATAAGTGTTTTGCAGATGTTCGAGAGTGTCAGGGGGCAGAAGTGTGATAAGTTACCATTACTAGGGAGAAGGTTCTTGATAAACTGAAAGGTCTGAAGGTAGATAAGTCATCTGTACCAGATGATGTGCACCCCAGGGTTCTGAAAGAGGTTGATGAAGAGATTATGGAGGCATTAGTAATGTTCTTTCAAAAATCACTAGATTCTGGAATGTTTCCGGAAGACTAGAAAATTGCAAATATGACTCCACTCTAAAAAGGTAGAGAGGCAGAAGAAAGAAAACTATAGGCCAGTTAGTCTGATCTCTGTGGTTGGGAAGATGTTGAAGGCAATAGTTAAGGATGTGGTTTTGGTGTACTTGGCTGCATATGATAAAATAAGAAGTAGTCAGCATGGTTTCCTGGAGGGATAATCTTGCCTAACAAATCTGTGGAATTCTTTGAAGAAATAACAAGCAGGATAGACAAAGGAGAATTGGTTGATATTGTGTACCTAGATTTTTCAGAAGGCCTTTGACAAGGTAACCCACATGATGCTGCTTAATGAGCTACAAACCCATGGTATTACAGTAAAGATCCTATCATGGATACAGCAGTGGCTGATTGGCAGGAGGCAAAGAGTAGGAATAAAGGGAACCTTTTCTGTCTGGCTGCTGGTGACTAGTGGTGTTCCACAGGGATCTGAATCGGGACTGATGTTTTTTACATTATATGTCAATGATTTGGTTGATGATGGAATTGATGGCTTTGTTGCAAAATTTGCAGATGATACAAAGATAGGTGGAGGGGCAGGTAGTTTTGAGGAAACAGAAAGGCTACATAAGGATTTAGACATATTAGGAGAAAGGGCAAAGATATGGCAGATGAAATACTGTGTTGGGAGTGTATGGTCATGCAGTTTGCTAGAAGAAATTATAAGGCTGACTATTTTGCAGGATTCCTTCAAGGTTAATTTGCAGGTTGAGTCTATGGTGAGAAAGGCAAATGAGATATTAGCATTCACTTCAAGAGGACTAAAATATAAAAGCAAGGATGTAATTTTGAGACTTTATAAAGCACTGGTGAGGTCTCACTGGAGTGTTATGAGCAGTTTGGGGTCCCTTATTTTAGAAAGGATGTACTGAAACAGGAGAGGGTTCAAATGAGGTTCACGAAAATTATTCCAGGATTGAAGTGAGTTTGATGTCTCTGGGCCTGTATTCACTAGAATTCAGAAGGATAAGGGATGACCTAATTGAAACCTATCAAGTGGTCACTGGCCTTGATAGAGTGAATGTGGAGAGGATGCTTCTTATGGTGAGAGAGTCTATGACCAGAGGATACAGTGTCAGAATAGCAAGGTGTCCTTTTAGAATGGAGAGGAGGAGGATTTTTTTTTGCCTGAGAGTAGTGTATCTATGGAATTTATTGCCTCAGGCGCTGTGAAGGCCAAGTCTTTATGTATATTTAAGGCAGAGTATGATAGATTCTTGATTAGTCTGGACATGAAGGGATACAGGGTTGGTGGAGGGGTGGAGAAGGCAGGAGATTGGGGCTGCGAGGAAAGATGAATCAGCCATGATGAAATGGCAGAGCAGACTCAATGAGCCAAATGGCCTAATTCTGCTCCTATATCTTATGTTCTTACGGTCTTAAGACTTATCACTTACTCATCCAAATTGTGCTGGAAGAAATCAAGAGGTGGGGCAAAATGACATGGTTCATTCAGAGCTGAGTGTCATCAGTCCCTAACTCTTCTCTTCTATTATCAAACAGAACAAGTTATGCATACTAATACAAAATAAACATGCAGAACAAGTGATTATGAAAGCGTCAGGAAAATTCTGTATTCATGTCAATAAAACTAGCAAAATAAATCTCAGCAATCAATACTTCCCTAATCTAATCTTATTTTCCATTTTAGCAAAATTGTTCAGTATATATAATCACAAACCTTCAAGTGCATTAACAAGGAAAAAACAATTTATGAGAAATTGAAAATGGGTTACTCAGCATCTGGGAAACAGTTCGTCCGGAGATGATCAAAAGTAGTAGTAGGCAAAGTGACCTCACAGACCTGTTTGTCCTCTCCCCTTCCCCTTTCCTTCTAACTCCGACTCCTCATCTTTTGTTCTCCAGTCCTGATGAAGGGTCTCAGCCCGAATCATAGACTGTACTCTTTGCCATAGATGCTGCCTGACCTGCTGAGCTCCTCCAGCATTTTGTGTGACTTACTTGGATTTTCAGTGTCTGCAGATTTTCTCGCTTGTCACGGACCTGCTTCGTCATTTGATAAAACCATTGATAATTTCATACCTCATTATTATTTTCCTTTTTATAACATTTCCATTCCTTTCATGCCAATGAATCTATCGATCTCTGTATTAAATATATTGAACAGCTGAGTCTCCACAATCCTATTGGATAATGAATTCCTAACATTCACACTCTTCATACATCCTGGATGGGCACTTCCAAAGTTTATGACCATTGCTAACAGCTCTAAATACCCCAGCCAGGGAAAAAAAAAGCATTATCCCTTTTACTTCCAGTTTCCAGCATCTGCAGTGTTTTATCTTTTGATCATAGGGATGAAGTTAAGGCCAACCAAGTCAATTTAAGGTGCACATAAGTTCCGTTTAAATCTTTCCCCTCTCAACTTAAATCTACAGTATGCCTTCTAGCTTTGGATTTTCCTACCCTGGAGAAAAAGACTGTTACCATCTACCTTAATCATGTCTCTCATAATTTTAACCATTTTTATAGGGTCATCCTTATTGTCCTACGTTTAAAGAATAAAGACCTAGCCTGCCCCTCCTCTCCCTGTGGCTCAGGCTTTCTAGTCCTGGAAACACCTTCAAAAATATTTTCTGCACTTTTACCAGTTTGAGCATATCTTTCCCGTAACAGGGTGAGCAAAACTGTACTCCAAGTGCAGCCTCACAATACAGCTGAAACATAATACTCCAACTCCAATACTCAGGGTCCTGACTGATGAATGCTACATGCCTTTTGTGGATATTAGATGCAATCTGTACATGTTGTGCTTTGCAGATTCTATAAATGCACTGAAGCGAGAAGGTTCAATGGAGAGAGTTGTAGACATAGAGGTACTGTAGATGCTGGAAATCTAGAGCAATACACACAATGTGCTGGTGGAGCTCAGCATATCCTGATGAAGGGTCTCAGCCCAAAATGCTGATTGCTTATTCCCATCTATAGATGCCGCCTGACCTTCAGAACTCCTCTGGCACAATGTCTGGATTGTACAATGGAGTGAGTAGTTTATTAGAAATTTTATAATTTATGATCTCACTCTTATTTCGCTATTTTTACTTTCAGAATCTGAGTATGTTCAAATAAGCACACGGTGGAAAACAACAGAAGTTTGAATGCACATATCTTAAACATTTCAAAGACTTTTGAAAGGATATATTCTGTTCACCAAATGCTTCCCTGATGATTTATTATTCCAGTTTTTATTCCCACTTCACCTGGACTGGACTAGAGAGATGTCCTCCTTCTTCAAAGAAAGAGGCTTCCCTTCCTCAAAGCATTAACACTGCCCTCACCTGCATCTCTTTCATCTCACTCATGTCTGCTCTCACCACCCCACCAGGGATAGGGTCTCTCTTGTCCTCACCTTCCACCCCACCAACCTCCCTATCCAGTACATAATTCTCCACAAGTTCTGCCATCTCCAGCAGGATCCAACCACCAAGCACATCTTTCCCTACGCAACTCCCTTGTCCATTCATTCTTCCCCACTGATCTCCCTCCTGGCACTTATCATTGCAAGTGAAACAAGCGCTACACCTGCCCTTACACCTCCATCCTCACTGCTATTCAGGGTCCCAAACAGTCCTTCCAAGTGAGCTGACACTTCACCTGTGATTCTATTGGGGGTCATCTACTGTATCTGGTGCTCCCAGTGTGGACTCCAGTATGTTGGTAAGATCCAATGTAGATTTGGAGAACGCTTCACCAAGCACTAACACTCCGTCCACCGGATCTCCCAGCGGCCACCCATTCTAATTCTACTTCCCATTCCCAATCTGACATGTCAGTCCATGGCCTCCTCTACTGTCGCAATGAGGCCATACTCTGGTTGGAGGAGGAACGCCTTATATTTCACCAGGGTAGTCTCCAACCTGACGGCTTGAAGTAATGGCCCCCCTTCACCATTCCACATTCCCATTTCCCTCTCTCACCTTATCTCCTTACCTGCCCATCACCTCTCTCTGGTGCTTCTCCCCCTTCCCTTTCTTCCATGGCCTTCTGTCCTCTCTTACCAGATTCGCTCCTCTCCAGCCCTTTAGCTCTTTCACGAGTCGATTTCCCAGCTCTTTATTTCACCCCTCCGCCTCTCCAGGTTTCACCTATCACCTACCACCTTGGATTCCTTCCATGCCTCCCTGTACCTTCTTACTTTGACTTCTCATCTTTTTTCTCCAGTCCCAATGAGGGATATTGGCCTGAAACATCAGCTGTTTACTCTCTTCCTTAGATGCTGCCTGGCCTGCTGATTTCCCCAGCACATTGTGTGTATTATTCAATAGAGTGAGTAGTTTATTACAAATTTTATCATTTATGATCATGCTCTTATTTCACTGATTTTAATTTCAGAATCATGAGTATCTTCAAATAAGCACATGATGAAAACAATATAAATTTGAATGCATATATCAAACTTTTCAAAGACTTTTGAAAGGACATATTCTGTTCACCAAATGCCAGTGTGCCGTTTCTTCCCTGGTGATATTTTATTCCAGTTTTTATTCCCACTTCACCTGGGCTGAGCATTTATAATTGGAAGCACAGTGTGTGGGAAATTGCTGTTAAAACCCATGACCTATCATTCCACACCATTGTATCACTCCGTTCATTCTTTAATCATCGTTGTTTGCACCTCTCTTCATTATCCTGTTTTTAACCTATCAGTTATTGGGTTCCATAATATTGTAACTGCAGGTGCTCACAGGATAATTGAACACTTTGAAAACCTCCAGCAAACTGTACATCAGAGTCACTTACTCGTATGAGACTGGAGCTAACTGTGAATTAAAAGATTTCACAATTATTCCACAGAATATACCATAGTAGGAAGTAGGTCTGTGATTATATTATATCATTTTTAGTGTCCTGGTAATGTAGGATGCTCTATTATAATCACAGTAGGTGATAATGGTGAACTACCTAGATAGGCACGGGGAGTGTAGCAGTTAGTGTGACACCACTACAGCTTGGGGGTGTTCTGATGATCAGAGTTCAAATCCAACACCGTGCTGAAAGGAATTTCAATGTTCTCCACATAGAATGCATGAATTTTCCCCAGGTGCCTGAGTTTTCTCCCACAGTCCAAAGACGTAATGGGTAGGTTATTTGGTCAATGTAAATTGTCACATGAATTGGGTTTGTTGGGGATTGCTGGGACATTACGGCTCAAAGGACTGGAAAGCCTACTCCATGCTGTCACTAAATAAAATAAATATATAAACTGTTCTGGCCTAGTAATATATTGCTTTCCTTTGTAATCATTTTTATTTAATTATTTCGTCATTTAGGTTCCCTGAGGTATTGGTCATTTCAGCTGATATAACAAATAAAATGCTTGATATTGGATGGTTCCTTGCAAGCTCTCTGTACAAGTCAAGGCTTTAACACCACCCACGTATCTCTGTCCCCTGCTCATTCCCACCCCACCACCTCCCTCCACAAGATACTACCATCTCCAGCCCATTTTGTGATAATCAGGTACATGGAAGTATCTTCATTGTACATTACTGTTAGAAATTCAGATGTGAAACTATGGTTCAGCCACCTGCAGTCATTGCACAGCAGAGAACTGGCACTGTCTGTTGTGCACAGCTGTGGAGTTCAATCTTTTCCTGTCATATTTCTATGGGGATGATGCTATTAAGTGACAAAGAAAATTACCCTCTATGCTGATACCAAACTCCATGGAGAGTTGATTCATACCTCAACCTTTGATCTGTTCTCATTTAGTTTATGCTTCTCACTTTTAGTTTCCTCCATATTCATTCTTGCCTCCAAGAGGACCACAACCTTGCTGTTGGGTTTGGAGGCTTGAGTGCCTCAATGACCCAGAGAGCTATCTCCGCAGAAGGCAGGGCTTTATGCTTTGGCTCTTGGTAGGGTCACCCATGCCAAATAAGTCAAAGGATAGACACCAGAGGTCCATAGGTCCTCCAGACTCAGGGGCTCAGCTCAGGACTAACAACCCTGACTGGTAAAAAACAAAATTGTTGTGGAAACAGCAATGAAGAACCCTTCTATATCTGAGTTTGATGGTATTCCTGAGTTTCCACCCGGCACTTGCATGACTGAAGGAGGTGAAACCTGAGAGGAAGCCCTGAACACCACCAGAGATGGAGGACTTCCATTGCTGCCCTAAGTGCCAAACGGCGTAATGAGCAATACGATATTCATTACTGATAGAAGCTGCTAACAGTTTGGATATTTTATTTAAAGGTGGAGGTATAAAACAGAATTCCAGTAGATTCAAGGCCAAGATGGTAATGTATTACCTCAAACAACCCTTGTTAACCCACTAACCAGAGGATCTCTACAACCTGTCCGCTTGGCAATACTGGCATCGCCTTATCGTAGATATTCTCTGTCTGTTGTCGATCGCTACACAGCCTTCTCTTCAACTTAAAGCAGACTAAAACATCAACTTTATTTCATTTTCCACAAATGTTAATTTGCTGAGTGTTTCCGGCAATTTCTGGTAGGTGGTACAGCTCTGGTGAATTTGGTTTGATCTGGGTGCTCTCTGCGTGGAGTTTGCTTGGTCTTCCCCTAACTTTGTGGGTTTCTGGCTCCCCTCCACTCCCCAAGGATGAACTGGTTGGAAGGTGATTTGACTACTGTAAAATTAACTCCAATACAAGTTGGTGGCAGGTGCATACACATGGAGAAAATGGGCACTGAAGAGAGAAAAGGTTACAGGGAAATAAATGTGAGGACTTTGAGTGATGAGGTTGCTATTACAGACCCAGCAGGCTGAATCACCTCTTCCTGCATTGTGATAAAATACAAAGATCTGATAACTGATCTAATTGATACTATAAATTGAATTTTCTTTTTGCATGGAACATTGTGACACTACTGCGAAGGATAGCTCTGTTTGTAAATATAATTGTTATCATTTAATATTTCTCCTGGATTTATTCAGTTAAAATGTCTTTTTTTCAATGCCTGCTCTTTGATGCAATCCACTGAACATATTAGTTATGAACATTTAGTGTGGACAGGATTGGATTTGAATATATTATCCTGTAGTCTAATGACATGATGAACATTAGTTGCCTCTGGCGATACATGAAGTTTGGCTACTTATTAAGATAATAGACAGTAAAATGTGCCTGTGGAAATGCACATTCATAAGAGGTCTAAGAAAGAATAGGAAAGAATAGAAAAAGGAAAAATAGACAAGGACACGCAAAACATGTTTCTTCTTAACTCATGATATCGTTAGATTGGAAATGTTTTCAGAAAATCTATGGTCAGTTCTTATCATTTTTTTCTGATCATTAAGCTTTTAAAACAAGCTCAAAGTCTGTGAACTATTTGCTTTGTATGCATTTGTTAATTCTGAAATTTATCTGCAACTTACTTCAACAACATGTGACAAGTTGCATTTTGATCTTCAGTATTAGAAGTTCAAGACTTCAATTTGAATCTGCTTGAGTTAATTTCATGTGAATTAAACTGAAAAAAGCATCTTTTTTTCTGTACAGACAAATTAAAGCTATACAAATTGCTTTTGCATTGGAGAAAGCTGAATTTAATCTGTTAAAATTATCAACCAGAAGCTTATTTATAGTGTAGTTTACTTAATATAGTTAAATGATTAGATATATCAAACCTTATTGAGTACTAAGGGGAAATGGTATAAAAGATCGAAGTTCGAAGTAAATTTATTATCAAAGAAGATTTATTTCACCATATCCAATCCTGAGGTTCACTTTCTTGCAGGTATACTCAAAAAATCTATAATACAATACTAACTACAAGAGAAGAAAGACTACTTGGATTTTCAAATGTTCAACCAGTGTGCAAAAGACAGTATATTGTGTAAATACAAAAAAAAAGAAATAATAAATAAGTAAGCAATAAATCTCGAGAACATGAGATGAAGGGTCCTTGAAAGTGTATCGATAGGTCATGGGAACATTTCAATGAGGGGGCAAGTGAAGTTGAGTGAAGTTATTCCCTCTGGCACAAAAGTCTGCTGGTTGAGGAGTGATAACTTTTCCTGAAGCTGGTAGTGTGGGCCTTGAGGATCCTGCACCTTATTCCTGATGGCAGACAAGAAAAGAGAGCATTTCCTGAATGGTGGGATTCCCTGATGATGGATGCTGCATTCCTGTGGCAAAGTTTCAAGTAGATGTGTTAAATGGTGCAGAGGGCTTTACTTGTGATGGTCTGGGACATATCCACTACTTCTGGTAGGATTTAGAACAATATAGAGCAAAAATGGACAGTGAGAAAATGGCTGGCTATTGTCAGTGAGTTTCAACAAACATCTTTTCACAGATGCTTTACTGGGAAAAAAACATAAGGGCATCAATAGGGCTTTTAAAAATGTTAGTTTACCAAAATAAAGTTACTTGTGAAGTTATAAAACAACTAAAACTCTGGATATTCTAAGGCTTTAAGATAATTTTTTAATAAGATCAAAACAAGTTAAAAGGACTTGCTAAAAGAGGCATTTAAAATTATGTGGTGCTTTGCAGCAATAATTAGGGAGGAAATGTTTTAATTCCAGTTGATAATTCAATAATTACACTATTAAAACTGTTGTTTTAATTTATAGAGATACTTCAACATAGCAATCGAGAGCAAACTATCCAAAGGTACTGTATTTCACTCAAGAATTAAAAACTACATAATGCTCCCTGAGCCCCGAGAGGCAAATGGCCAGAAGTATGGTCAAAGTAGAAGAGATTCAAGAGCTGCTTAAAGTAGTAAAGAGGCGTAGACATGTGGAATGAGATTTAGGATAGGATTTTCTGATCTCAGGATCTTAGCAAATGAATTCATAGTCACTGTAAGACATGAAATAAATTCAGAGTCAGAAGAGTGAAACGACTTACAGAACTGAGGAGTTTAAAGAGAAAAGGAAATAAACAGTAAAGCTGTTAAGGATATGAAAATAATTGAGAACATTTAAGATCAAAGTTTTTCTTGATTGGGAGGCAAGGTTACCCATTGAGCACAGGATGGATTTGTTCACAGTATTTTGTATAGGTTAGGATATGGAACACAGCGTTCTCTATGAGTTCTAGGATGAGGGAGTCAGTCAGGGGTGTATTAGAATATTTAAATCGAGAGGTAGTGAAGGCACACATGAGTGTTACAGCTGTACATGATTTAAATATCTAGACCTCAATGTGATAAAGCAACAAGAAGTCTTGGAGAACTTATGAAGATATGGTCCACTGCTTGCTTTGAGGTCAAAATTGCAAATTTCAAGTTCAGAACAAAAAAGATGGAATTCATTTTGACATGCATAGTTGTTGATATGTACAATGTCTGTTGACAAGTAGCTTTTAAAAGGAAACTCTATTAATACTTAAAGGGACATTAAGTTTATGGGAAAACAGCAGGGAATTGGCAGTGAATGAATAAAGAAATATACACAAAGAGACAAATGATTCTTTGCATCATGCCACAAAAATTCTACACAAATGCACTTGTGCTAAGCAGGATTTACTTTTACTTAAGAGACCAAAGCAGAAATCTTAGAATTTGATTTCACGTTATATAAGGCAAGTGCATTATTTCTACAAGATTTACTATAAATTACTTACTGCAATCATAGGCATCGGAAATATTAGTTATATTACTATGCAGGTTACATGTACTAATTACGTTACTAGTACATTTTATTTCATATCCATCCTTGAACCACAAATTTTATTTTTCGTTTTTAATAAATTTTTATGTAATTCTTTATTTGTTATAATTGTTGAATGCTGCTTTTAGTTACATGTAGTTCCCTGAACAACACACCATAGAAAGTTCCTAATACATATAATGGAACCTGGTGAATAAAGTTGATCCAAGATGCCTACATTATCAAAACAGTGTGCTTTCCATTTGACACTAATGATTCTACTGGGAGATAATAGAATGTATCCAGTTGACTATTTAGAACAAAAAAATCTTATTAATTTGGATTAATGCTCTGATTTTATTTTTTTAATGCAATCAGGAATCTGTTACCGACTTGTTTAATTTTGAGGAGCTGTAAGTTAAACTCACTAACTGCCACAGATCAATGCAATTGCCCCATGACGATTCATCAATGTTTCTGCTTTTGTTCACCATCCGGAGACCACCACTAAAGATTTAGTGTGTTAAGAGCTTACTGATAAATAGAGACTTGGAGTTCAGTGAAGTATCAAACAAGAATTTCAAGTATAATTAAACCTGGAAAATGTTTATGAAAGCAATATTTATGTCATTGTTAGGAGTCCTTAGAACACAGTGGGCCAGCTTTTCTAAAATCACTGCTCGAAACTAAAATGCCCCTAGGCCACATAGTCTGCCCAGCATGACACTCTACCACTGCAGTGGAGACTGTCTCAACAACAGACAGCCATTGGAATAACAGCAATGGCATCTGCAGCCCATTTCCATTCTTCTCCCACAATTCAATTTGTAATTTGTTAAAGATGCTACAGTGATTGCAACCATTGAATGTTTGTGAACATCTTCGATACTCAGAATTATTTAGTAAGCCTTGCGACATAGTATGAAGAAAATATCATTACACTGTATTTTGTCTACCTTTTAAAAAGCTAAGAGGAATGCCCATGCAATAATATTCACTGACACAAACGTCAATAATTTTACTGAAGTAACAAAAGAATAACTGCTTAATTTTCTTCTGGGACCAAGTTCCCCATCAATACGAATAGAACTACTGTTCTTAAACTGGGTTTAACCTAGCATGGCTCAGCAGGCAGATTTCCCAGCCTAAGAATTTGAAAGGCTATGGAACATCACACCATCCTGAATGATTCCTTTTGGAATACATCAGAGGAGAAAAGGAGAAAGCACAGGTACAAAGTGCATTTACAAAGCTATCCTGCACCAGCACTTGATCTGAAGTAGCAGATTCAGTCCATTCCCTCTCTCTTTCTCACTGTGGTAACACAACTGCGAGTTCTTTTAACGGTAATTAGAGATGAAGCAACAAGTAACAAGATAAAGAAAAATACAAAAATCATTATAGCAAATGATCATCACATTAAAATGCTAATTCTCGTTTTAATTTATCTACTCATTTACTATTAACTATGCCTTAAAGGTGAACTGATTGTACTTGACTTTCAACTAATTAGCCGCAAGTGTCTTTCATGTTAGGATTTGGTGAAGATTTATCTAAAGCACAATTATTAAGCTGATCTAAAGAAAACAGAACAAAAAAATCATTGACTACCAAAGTCAATAAAAGGTGGTATCATTTTTAAGTAACATTTAAGTCAGTCAGGTAGTACAAGATATTTACCCCAGCAGCTGGTTTGATTCTTTTAATTACACTATGTCAATGAGATTTGGCAGGTTGTAATTTTGTATCTTGTTTCAAGCTGTTTTTAATTTAATTATTTCTGCTTGATGCACAGTATAGAATTGCTGGATAATATGCACATTAAAGGACAGATTGAATTTTCCAAGTAAATTTATCCTGTTTGTTCAGTAATTACATAGTTTTTTGTTCAGGTCTGTTCTTTCATAAAGGAAGCTCTTTTGTATTCAGGTTCATATTGTGTTGATGTAGAATCAGTATATTTAATTTATAGAGTTTTATATTTCTAATTTTTAAGGCAAAGGAGGTCCCCGTGAGTTAAGTGCATAGTTTAATGTGCATTCCATTTATATAAAAAATAGATCAAAGCAGAGAACAATTTTTAAGTTTACATTTGGATTAAGACTGACAGCAACATGTCTAATTATAATTTCATTAAGTATGATTAAATTCCTTCTTAATTTTGAAAGACACACTAAAGTAAATTCAGCAAGCCCCACTCCATCCTTGTATCAGAATAAAAGAGAAAGTTGACACCGTAGAAACAAGCACAAAATGCTGGATGAACTCAGCAGGTCAAGCGGCATCTATGGAAATAAATAAACAGTCGATGTTTCAGGCTGAGATCCTTCTTTAGGACTGGAAGGGAAGAGGGGAGATGCCAGAATAAACAGGTGAGGGTTCTGGCATCTTCATCCTTCCTTTCCAGTTCTGAAGAAAGGTCTCATCCTGAAATGTCGACTGTTAATTCATTTCCATTGGTGTTGCCTGACATGCTGAGCTCCTCCAGCATTTTGTGCATGTTGCTTTGGATTTCCAGCATTTGCAGAATATCTTACGTAAATGTAGTTGATACCATATGTAACTTGCCTCACTCTCTGTGTTTGTCTGAGTGTGTGTAACCACGAGTAAATGTATGTCTAATGTAAATGCATGCTTGCACATTGATTGATCTTATTTTTTTTGCTTAGAATTTAATAATTGTTCCCAAGTGTAGATGCAACATTGATTAAATGTAGTGTAAAACAGCTCCTCTGACAGTTTCACATCTATGAAGAATGCCTCCTACTTCACCAGCATGACATGCCCTTCTTCCGACAATTCTCCTACAATTGGTTTGTCAAATACGTAAACCCACATGGTTTGTTGCCTCACACGAGGAATTCTGCAGATGCTGGAAATTCAAGCAACAGACATCAAAGTTGCTGGTGAGCGCAGCAGGCCAGGCAGCATCTCTAGGAAGAGGTATGGTCGACGTTTCGGGCCGAGACCCTTCGTCAGGACTAACTGAAGGAAGAGCTAGTAAGAGATTTGAAAGTGGGAGGGGGAGGGGGAGATCCAAAATGATAGGAGAAGACAGGAGGGGGAGGGATGGAGCCAAGAGCTGGACAGGTGATTGGCAAAAGGGATATGAGAGGATCATGGGAGAGGAGGCCCAGGGAGAAGGAAAAGGGGGAGGGGGGAAAACCCAGAGGATGGGCAAGGGGTATAGTCAGAAGGACAGAGGGAGAAAAAGGAGAGAGAGAGAAAGAATGTGTGTATATAAATAAATAAAGGATGGGGTACGAGGGGGAGGTGGGGCATTAGTGGAAGTTTGAGAAGTCAATGTTCATGCCACCAGGTTGGAGGCTACCCAGACGGAATATAACGTGTTGTTCCTCCAACCTGAGTGTGGCTTCAACTTTACAGTAGAGGAGGCCGTGGATGGACATATCAGAATGGGAATGGGATGTGGAATTAAAATATATGGCCATTGGGAGATCCTGCTTTCTCTGGCGGACAGAGCATAGGTGTTCTGCAAAATGATCTCCCAGTTTGTGTTGGGTCTCGCCAATATATAGAAGGCCACATCGGGAGCACCGGACGTACTATATCACCCCAGACGACTCACAGGTGAAGTGTTGCCTCATCTGGAAGGACTGTCTGGGGCCCTGAATGGTTGTAAGGGAGGAAGTGTAAGGGCATGTGTAGCACTTGTTCCGCTTACAAGGATAAGTGCCAGGAGGGAGATCAGTGGGGAGGGATGGGGGGTACGAATGGACAAGGGAATTGCATAGGGAGCGATCCCTGCGGAAGGTTGGGGGGGGTTGCGGAGGGAAAGATGTGCTTAGTGGTGGGATCCCGTTGGAGGTGGCGGAAGTTACAGAGAATAATATGTTGGACCCAGAGGCTGGTGGGGTGGTAGGTGAGGACCAGGGGAACCCTAGTCCTAGTGGGGTGGCAGGAGGATGGAGTGAGAGCAGATGTGCGTGAAATGGGGGCCAGGGTCCGGGATGTCTCTGACCGGGTGCACAACATCCTGGTATGAGAGGGAAAGCAACCAGAAGTCATGATACATGTTGGTACCAACGACGTAGGCAGGAAGAGGGATGAGGTCCTGAAGTGCGAGTTTCAGAAACTAGGCAGAAGGCTGAAGAACAGGTCCTCAAGGGTGGCGTTCTCAGGATTGCTGCCAGTGCTGTGTGACAGTGATGGTAAGAATTGGAGGAGATGACAGTTGAATGCATGGCTGAGGAGTTGGTGCAGGGGGCAGGGTTTTAGATTTTTGGATCATTGGGATCTCTTCTGGGGAAGGTGGGACCTGTACAGATTGGATGGGTTGCACCTGAACTCCAGAAGGAGCAATATCCTTGCAGGTAGGTTTGCTAGCATGGTTTGGGTGGGTTTAAAATAATTTGCAAGGGGGATGGGACCCGGAGTGATAGAGCAGTGGAAGAAGTGCATGGAGTAAAGCCAGATCTAACATATAAAGAGGCTTTGAGGAAAGAGGAGCAGAATAAAGGGTGTAAAGGTAGTAATGTAGAATGGCTAAAGTGCGCGTACTTCAATACAAGAAGCATCAGGAACAAGGGTGATGAACTGAGAGCTTGGATACCTACATGGAATTACGATATAGTAGCCATTACAGAGACTTGGCTGGCACCAGGGCAGGAATGGATTCTCAATATTCCTGGATTTCAGTGCTTTAAAAGGGATGGGGGGGGTGGGGGGAAGGTGGCATTAACTGGTCAGGGATACTATTACAGCTACAGAAAGGGTGAGTAATATAGCAGGATCCTCTTTTGAGCCAGTATGGGTGGAAGTCTGGAACTGGAAGGGAGCAGTTACTCTATTGGGAGTATTCTATAGGCCCCATGGTAGCAGCAGCGATACAGAGGAGCAGATTGGGAGGCAGATTTTGGAAAGGTGCAAAAACAACAGGGTTGTTTTCATGGGTGACTTTATCTTCCCTAATATTGATTGGCACCTGATTAGTTCCAATGGTTCAGATGGGGCAGAGTTTGTTAAGTGTGTCCAGGCTGGATTCCTGTCACAATATGTTCACAGGCCGACTAGGTGGAATGCCATACTAGATCTAGTATTAGGTAACGAACTGGGTCAGGTCACAGATCTCTCAGTGGGTGAGCATCTGGGGGACAGTGACCACCGCTCCCTGCCCTTTAACACTATCATGGAAAAGGATAAAAACAGAGAGGACAGGAAAATTTTTAATTGGGGAAGGGCAAATTATGAGTTTATAAGGCTAGAACTTGCGGGTGTGAATTGGGATGATGTTTTTGCAGGGAAATGTACTATGGACATGTAGTGGATGTTTAGAGATCTTTTGCAGGACGTTAGGGGTAAATTTGTCCCAGTGAGGAAGATAAAGAATGGTAGGGTGAAGGAACCACGGGTGACAAGTGAGGTGGAAAATCTAGTAAGGTGGAAGAAGGCAGCATACATGAGGTTTAAGAAGCAAGGATCAGATGGGTCTACTGAGGAATATAGGGAAGCAAGAAAGGAGCTTAAGAAGGGGCTGCAAAGATCAAGAAGGGGGGATGAGAAGGCCTTGGTGAGTAGGGTAAAGGAAAACCCCAAGGCATTCTTCAATTACGTGAAGAACAAAAGGATGACAGCAGTGAAGGTAGGACCGATTAGAGATAAAGGTGGGAAGATGTGCCTGGAGGCTGTGGAAGTGAGCGAGGCCATCAATGAATACTTCTCTTTGGTATTCAACAATGAGAATGAAGTTGATGACGGTGAAGACAATATGAGTGAGGTTGATGTTCTGGAGCATGTTGATATTAAGGGAGAGGAGGTGTTGGAGTTGTTAAAATATATTAGGATGCATAAGACCCCGGGCGTGACAGAATATTCCCCAGGCTGCTCCACGAGGTGAGGGAAGAGATTGCTGAGCTTCTGGCTAGGATCTTTATGTCCTAATTGTCCATGGAAATGGTATCGGAGGATTGGAGGGAGGCGAATGTTGTTCCCTTGTTAAAAAAGGTAGTAGGGATAGTTCGGGTAATTATCGACCAGTGAGCCTTACGTCTGTGGTGGGACAGCTGTTGGAAAAGATTCTTAGAGATGGGATCTATGGGCATTTAGAGAATCATGGTCCGATCAGGGACAGTCAACATGGCTTTGAGAAGAGCAGATCGTGTCTAACAAGCCTGATAGAGTTCTTTGAGGAGGTGACCAGGCATATAGATGAGGGTAGTGCAGTGGATGTGATCTACATGGATTTTAGTAAGGCATTTGACAAGGTTCCACACAGTAGGCTTGTTCAGAAAGTCAGAATGCATGGGATCCAGGGAAGCTTGGATGTTGAAGTGCCCCAAGAAGTTTGAGTTTAGAAAATGTGCAGCGAGACATATGAGTTAAAAAAGCACAACACGTGTCTCTTCGGAAGGGGACAGGGATGGCCCAGTTTTTAAAAAAAGGCAGAAAGTAGATGAAATTCATGAATTCATAAACAAGATAAGCAGAAATGGCTGGCTACATTGGAAAGATAGACGTGTTTGATTGCACAAACGACAACTGGATTTTGTACACTGAATGGATTGAACAGTATCTTGCAGTAAATGAAATAGCCAATGAGAAATATAGCAATTTGGCTGAGTGTAATTGATGGAAGAGAATACAGAAGTTTATCTGCTCCAACCCAACCAACTGAAATCAGCTTTGCAGATGTCGAGAAAGTAATGCAGAATAATTTAGATCCAAAACTACTGTTGGTTGCAGGTTTCATAAGTGGAATCAAAAGTAAGGGAAGTCCATTTCAGTGTATGTGGCTAAATTGAGAAATTGTCTGAGCAATGTAAACTTAGTGATGGACCTTCTGCAGCACTGAGAGATCATTTACTTTATAGAATCTTACAAGAAGGCATTCAAAATTGGCTCCTAACTGAGGCATAGCTCACATTTAAAAGAGTAGTTGAAGTTGTTGTATCAATGGAAATGGTAGCCAGTAGCACAGTTGAGTTACAATCAGATTGAAAGTAAGCATGAACAAAATTGCAATGTCTAAACAGAAACCTGCCTGGAAGAACAAATTGGGTTACCATTGTGGCAGGGTCTCATACACACCAGAGCAATGCAGATTTTAAAGGGTTCAAAGGTTTCAAAGGTACATTTAATGTCGGAAAAAATGTATACAATATACATCCTGAAATGCTTTTTCTTCGCAACCATGCACAAAAACACAGGAGTGCCCCAAAGAATGAATGACAGATAAATGTTAGAATCCCAAAGTACCCCCCAGCTCTCCTCCCATCCGCACGTAAGCAAGCAACAAACCCCCCTCCCACCACTGAGCACTCAAGTGTGCAGCAAAAGCAACAGCAAAGACACAGACTTGCAGTACTCCAAAGACTACGCGTTCACCCAGTATTCGACATGCCAGGCTATCTCTCTCTAATAAGGGAGAAAGAGATGTGTCCATTTCACAACGAGAGGGGAGACATAACAAAAAACTCACTGGTTTACCATATTAAAAGTGCATTTTGAAACTTCAGGTCTCTGGACACACAGCCAAAGATCTTCTGACTCCCACGATACACCGGTCTATCAGGACACCAACCTTCGATCCGCCCGTTTCCAGAGCCCCGAGATCCTAGGCCTCCAAAGGCAAGCCAAACTCTTAGGCCGTGCCCTTGGCATGTCAGCTAATTGCCAGTCATGAAACCCTGAGAGCGGGTCCCATTCCTGCAAAGAAGTGAAATCAGCATCTAATTTCAGGTCAGGGTCATCAAAAGAACTATGAAGGGGAAAATTAGAGATATTAAAGATGGAAATAGGGCTGTTTCCAAATATGCAAACAAAGGAGTCACCGTTTAGTGCCATCTTGACTAAGCTCCGCCCTCCAAAGTTTAAAGGTGAAACTTGTAAAAGTGCATACAAGAAGCATGACAGGAAGCCAAAAATAAATGGATTGCACAGAGTAGATAAAAAGATAAAAAGTCAAGTTGCTGTTTCAAAAGGAGCAGTAATCTGCTTTTTGTTCATGAAAAATCTGATAATTATGACACAGGACTGGGTAGACTTCAGATTTAAAATGTGAAACCTAATAGGAGGCAAGCAATATGGCTTACACCAGGAGAGAAGGGCAAATTAATTAAAATGGAATGAGACATTGGCCTGACTGTTTCAGTCATTCCACAAGAAGAGTTTGAAAGACATTTCAGAAATACTGAAATGAAGCCTGCAGGTATCCAACTAAGAACTTGTACTAGAGAAAAGATATTGTAACTCCTGTGGGAATGACATTGTAGCAGTGAAATACAACAACCAACATGCCACACTGGGCTTGTTTATGGTAAAAACAGGAGGGCCATCAATGCGGGGTTATGATTGACTAAGACAACTACAACTTGACTGGAGATTCATCCACCATGTTCATGCCACATCCCCTACAATCGAGTCAAGTGAAAGTGAATTAAGAAAGGTACTGGATAATCCCAGAGCAGTGTTCAAAGATGGCAGTGGGTTAAATAGTGTTCAGTGAAAGTGCCACATGCAAGGTTTACAAATCTCACCTGGTTCCTTATAACATCCGTAATAAAGTAACCACTGAGCTAGATGACATGGAGGCTGAAGGAATTCTTTCCAAGGTTGAGTGGAGCCATGGGCAACACCAGTGGTCCAGTAGCCAAGAAGAATGGGTCTGTCAGAATCTGTGGTGATTTTAAGGTCACTATTCAACCTAGTACTGAATGTAGATTAATACCCTCTGCCAGGATTGATATCTTTGCAAACCTTTCTGGTGAAAAACACTTCAGCAAAGTGGCTTTAGCTGAGGCCTTCCCACAGATGGAGATGCAAAAAGAGGCCAAAATGTTTCTTACCAAGAACACTCACAAAGAGCTTTATCACTATAAGCGGCTTATTTTTGGAGTAGCATCAGCACCTGCCCTCTGGGAGAAGGCTATGGACCAGGTGCTGTAAAGCTACCCAAACACTCAGTGTTGCCTTGATGACATTACTGTTACCAGTAAGGATGATAAGGATCATTGCCAATATCTCAAGACAGTGTTAAAAAAACTTAGAAAATTATGGGCACAGATCACAATGCACCCAGTGAGAATTCTTTAAATCAAGCATCACTTACTATGGTCACACCACTGATGTACAAGAATTACACAACTGTGCTGAGAAAATTCAGCAGAGGTGAATGCCCCAGGGGCAGAGGAAGTGTGATAGTTGTGGTTGTTTGTATGATTTGTCAATTATTATAACATGTTTGTGCCAAACCTGGTTAATGTGCTCCGCCACTTGAATGCATTACAAAAGATCAGAAAGAAATAACAATGGACAAAGCAGTGTGAAGTGGCTTTCCAAAAGTCAAAGAAGTGTACTCACACATTATGATCTACATCGTCATCTCATATGTTATTCATGATGGAAGTGAATGCCCCACTGCTTTCACATCACGCTACCTTACAGCTGCCGAGAAAAATTACACACAGATTGACAGAGAGGCCTTGAGTCTGGATTTGGGTAGTAAAAATTTTCAACCAGTACTTTTATAGGAGAGAGTTTATGCTCATTACTGATCATAAGACACAAGGAACAGGAGCAAAATTAAGCCATTCCGTCCATCAAGTCTGCTTCACCATTCTATTATGGCTGATCCTGGATCCCACTCAACTCCACACACCTTCCCTCTCGCTATATCCGTTGATGCCCTGACTGTTCAGGAAATGATCAATTTCTGCCTGCTGCAATCGTATTGCTTCCTCAGCACTTCCTTCCCATCCAGCTACCTTCGTCTCATCTGCAAACTTTGCCACAAAGCCATCCATTCCATTATCCAAATCACTGACAAACAATGTGAAAAGTAGCGGTCCCAATACTGACCCCTGAAGAACACCACTAATCACTGGGATCCAACCAGAAAAGGCCCCTTTTATTCCCATTCACTGCCTCCTGCTTGTCAGCCACTCCACTATCAATGCCAGTATCTTTCCTGTAACACCGTAGGATTTTATCTTGTTAAGCAGCCTCATGTGTGGGGCACTTTATCAAATGTCTTCTGAAAATCCAAGTAAATGACATCCACTGCCACTGCTTTGTCCACCCTGCTTGCTACTTCCTCGAAAAACTCTAACAGATTTGTCAGGCAAGATATCCCCTCATAGAAACCCTGCTGACTTTGACTTATTTTATCATTAATCTCCAAGTACCCTGAAACCTCATCCCTAGTAAGAGACTCCCAACACTTTCCCAACCACTGAGGTTAGGCTAACTGGCCTATAATTTCCTTTCTTTTGCCTTCCTCTCTTCTTAAAGAGCGGAGTGGCATTTGCAATCTTCCAGTCCTCTAGGACCATGCCAGAACCAAGTGATTCTTGAAAGATCATGACCAATGCATCTGTTATCTCTTCAGCAATCTCTCTCAGTACTTTGGGATGTAATCCATCTGGTCCAGGTGACTTATCCATCTGAAGACCTTTAGGTTTTCCTAGTATTCTTTCCTCTGTAATAGGAATGGCACTCACTCCTGCTCCCTGACACTCACGGACCTCTGGCACACTGCTAGTGTCTTCCACAGTGAAGACTGATGCAAAGTATTCATTAAGTTTAACTGCCTTTTCTTTGATCCCTATTACTACCTCACCAGCATAATTTTGAGTGGTCCAATATCAACTCTCACCTCCCTTTTACTCTTTATGTAATTGAAAAAAAATTCTGGTATCCTGTTTTATATTATTGTCTCGTTTGTCTTCATATTTCATCTTTTCCTTCTTATAGATTTTTTAGTTGCCTTTTGTTCGATTTCAAAAGCTTCCCAATCATCCAACTTTCCACCCACTTTTGCTACCTTATATGCCCTTTTCTTGCTTTAATGCAGTCCTTAACTTCCTCTGTTAGCCACAGTTGCTTAGCCCTGCCATTTGAAACGTCTTCCTCTGTGGGACATATCTATTCTGCGCCTTGTGAACTGTTCCCAGAAACTTCAGCTATCTCTGCTCTGCCATCATCCCCTCCAGTATCATCCTCCCATCCAGCTGGCCAAGCTCCTCTCTCATACTTTTGTAATTCCCTTTATTCCATTGTGATACTGATACATGTGAGTTATGCTTCTCCCTCTCAAATTGCAGTATGAATTCAATCATATTATGGTCACTGTGTCCTAAGGGTTCCTTTACACTAAGTTTCCCAATGAGATGTGGGGTATTACATGACACCCAATCCCAGATAACCTTTCCCTGAGTAGGCTCAAGCACAAGCTGCTCTAAAAAGCCATCTTGTAGGCAGTCAACAAATTCCCTCAACCGCTTCATCAATCAATAGTTTCCATTTTCAATCCACAGAAGGTGTTCCACTAACAGCAGCAGCATAGGTGCAGTTATCGGTTCTGTTTCTTGGAGGACAGAAGTACAAGGTCGAATTCAAGAAGACAACTAATCATTGAAATGCTGATAAATTGCCCTGTTTACTCTTGGAAAATGAAACACCTGAAAAATTTATGAAAGACCACACTCCTCTTGACATATTCTCCCTAATGCAAATCAAAAGTCTCCCTATTACCAGAGAAATATTACAAAGAGAAACCAGAAAAGACACCACATTGTCTTAGGTCTAGATGGCAACCCAAAAGGGCTGGAGCATGCAGCAGAAATTCCAGATCCCCCATTTTACCAGCACTGGGATGAACTTGCCCTCGATGGCAGTTCCCTTATGTGGGGATTGAGGGTTGATTTTCGATCCAAGCTGAGAACTAAAGGGCTGGAGGAGCTATATGCCAGTCATCGAGGCATGGTCAAAATGAAAACATTGGATCGAAACTTTGCCTGGTGGCCTGGAATAGATCAGCAGATCAAGCAACTTACCACGCACTGTCCGGGATGCCAACACATTCAGAAGAATGTGTTCAAGGCATTCAGAAGTTCCCAAAAGCAGCTCCTCTCCATCCCTGGGAGTGGCCTGCATTGCTCTAGCAGAGGGTTCACACGGATTTTGCCAGACCATTCATCGGCACAAATTTCTTGGTAATAGTGATGCAGCTACAAAATGACCAGAAGTGTTCACAATAGCCTCCACTACAACCTCTCATACTGTTGAGGTGCTGAGAAGCCTCTTCTCAAGGACTGGTGTTCCAGAACACTTAGTCAGTGACAATAGACCACAGTTTGTTGTGGAAAAGCGTCAGTAAGCCTTGAAAATGAATGGAATAAGACATAGGATATCTACACCATACAACCCGGCTATGAATAACTTTGCAGAATAGTGTCCAGAGCCGAAAGCATGCACTGCAAGCAATGTCAGCAGGGTACACCACACTGACAGTAAATCAGAAGCTTGCCAATGTTCTCTTTGCATATTGCAACACTGCACACTCCACACTCAACCACTCACCAGTTATGCTGTTCCTGTGCACTCATGCTTGAATCTCCTCAAACTCAAACTCTGGAGGAGTATGCAGGACAAACAAATAAGACAATTTGAGGGTTTGCCTTCAATGTTTGCCTCATGGACAGACAATATCCTAGCGAGGGACTACAGAGGTGATCCAAAGTAAATACTCAGAAAAATTAAGGACAAAACTGGACAACTCTCCTACACAGTGGAGATTACGTCTGTTATTTTCTGGAGACGATATATCGATCAGTTGGGGAGAAAAGATTCAATTCCTGGAGAAGAATGGTGTCCAGGGCTGCCAGAAACATAGGCAACTCCTCCCACCACCACAGAGGAGGCCTCTGAATCTGAGATTGCTTTACAGGATAAGCAAAAGAACCCACTTATCTACCCTGAGCATCTAGAGATCCAAAGGTTAATGTAATATATATAAAAGAATGTGGCTGTAAAACGATCTAGATTTTGGAGCCTCCACTGTGCTGGTGGTAGGAGTTTACTCTCAAACTGCTTAAAATGGTTCTGGTACCCCTGTACACCTTTCTTCTCCAAGAATTGACTCTGTTCTCCTCAAATGATCTATGATAATACATAATCTCCACTGTGTGTGTGTGTGTGTAAAATACGTGAAATGGAATCAACACATTTATCCACAGCTCCATGTTTTTTGATGAATTTTATGTTTTGGAGTTCCAAAACATAACTGGTATTACTGACTGATCCATCTTAAGGCCCTTCATTGGTTGGAATTGACCATGGATGTTGCGTCCCAGCTAACTAAGTGATACGCAAGTCAGTACACAAGCAAGGGTTGTATGATACAGTGAACAGGCTGTTTCCCATGCAGCAAGCTTCTCCTCTCTGTGCAGCTGATCAATTCAAAGGAATGGCAGAGACTTATACTTTCTGGCACTAGCAGCATTGCAGGAGATTCCAGTCAATGTTGAACTTAACATTGGATTGGCTTAGGGACTCCATATAAGTTACCTACTGTGGCCATTTATAATCATGTCAGGAGTGGAAAGAACAAGTAAAAGAAACCACCTACCTACCTACATCAAGCATCAAGAGATCCAAAGGTTAATGTAATATACAGCCCATACCACTCCTTTCTACCCCACATTAGCTCATGTTAAAAAACAAAGGATTTTTGAACTTTTGCTGTCTTACTCTTTGAAATGTGTACCTCACTCTAAACCCATAATCTAATAAAGTTTGTACTTTGTACTAGGTCTGTAATGATCTTCTCTTGGCTTGGATTGATGACCCAAGTGCCCAAGAAGGCCTTTTTTCTCATTGTTTGGGGTGGCTACCATATATACTATCATGTATAAACAAAACTTTTATCCACATTATGTATTATAGAAACATTAAGCTCCTATTTCCATATTATTTGTAGGTAGTTTTTATTTATATTTGTATTCAGCACTTTCATTAGTTTTACAACATCTGTTTCCTGGAACTAAATGTTTTTGTCTTTTATTTGACTACCTTTCCTCCTTCTGCACTTGACTACCTTTTCTCCTTCTGCACTTGACTACCAGTGCCACAAGGAACAATTTCTTCTGCCTGTTTAAGTATATAAGTTCAAATGCAAATCAATTTTATTAGTAAATGGGTTGTTTGTGCCAAGTTTACACATAATTACAACTTTTTTTTTAAATTTTGTGACACAACTACAAAATACAGAAGCAATTTCTATGCTTACATATCTTAACAGAGTAAGGAAGTCTCTGCTATTTAGAGTGGAGGATGACTTGAAAAGAACTGACTGACACACTGTGATTACTTTGCCAAGGAATATTAACTTTCAGAGGATGAATAACACCTTAATTATAAGCAAACGTTCTACACCCTTTTACTTAATGTGCTGCAATGTTCTGTGCGCCAAAGAAAAAGATGCTTTGACTGCCACATTTAATTGCAGTTTAATGTGCCCTTTTCTATAAACACAAAGCAATGAATAAAGTACTTCATGTGAGAATTGTAAAACTAGATAAATCATGTTAAAATAATAATCCTCTTTTTGACTTTAGAGTAAGTTTGAAAACATGTTTGAAGTAAAACTCAAAGATTCCACGGTGTCACAAATAATGGCTGAAGCTTGTACTTAACAACTACAGCAAAGAAGAATTTGTGTTGCAAGATCAACATCAGATTGCCAGAAAGCAACAAAGATACATTCCAACCCATTTTCCAATCACTGCAATTTGTCTTCAGTCAGAGATTCAATTTTGTACAAAATTCTCACAAGCTTGAATCATAGAAGAAACAGGAAAGGCAGCAGTGAAACAATCTTCTGACAACATTAAATATTGTAAGAGCCAGCATAACCACAACAGGCCAAAAGTCCTATTGTTCAGAAGGATTCAATAGGTTGAGTAAATCTATAGGCCCTTGCCCTTCTCTGATTGGATATCTGGCTTCCAGGGTTGTGAATAGAGCAAGCAGCCTGCTGTCCAGAAGCTACTACATAAATTAAAGCATTATTTTGGTCTTGCCATTTGTTTCAGATGCATCTGCTGTTTACAAATGAAATGGCCTTACACACATTAATTTGTCATAGTGGTAGTATAAGAACGCATTTTTTTATGAATCCTGGTATGGGAACTTGGTCCACCAGCCACAATCATGCTGCAGTAGGGATACATTTATTTTAATGCCTTGTTTAATATTATCAACAAAACTATTTTACTTTAGCACATTGAATTAGAAAGGGCAGGTACAGGCTGAATTGTTGCAGAGGAGTTCACGCCACAGAGCAAATTGAAGCGACTGAGTTTGAGTCTGAGTCTGAGAGTGTAAAACGACCTGATGTTCAGATAACTTAAGCACCGGGCAAGATTGGAAAGGTCAGAATGTCGGGGGAGAGGGATGGGCCGATTCACCTCACCGTGCTGTGACAGATACTGGGCTCTGTGCTGAACTGTGGCTATGGCTTTGTGTCCGTGGACTGACGCTCTTTTGTAAACTTCAATTCTGAATGCTGTTTGCTTACACTTTTATTGCTGGCACTATTATCTTTCTCTGCCCATTATGTTTTGATGGTTTTCTGGTTTTTTAATGGGTTCTTTTCGGTTTCTTTGCTTTGTGACAGCCTGTAATGAGACAAATTGCAAGGTTGTATATAGTATATATACCTTGATAATAAATGTACTTTGAACTTAGATTAATTTCCATATTCTTCTTATGACATACAGGAGGACATTGTGACCCATTGTATTTGGTAGCAGAAAGAACAATTCCATTCCCTGTGTGATCTATTCCCTCCATATTCCCGTTAAAGCTGAATGACTAGAGGTTCTATTTTGCCTCTGAAACCCACTTGCATGAAAATAAAAATTTTTGTAAACCTTTATTCTATTTCAGTATTCATTTTACCACGTCTCTCTGTGGGGATTGTGCTGTTGCATCATTGTGCTTTAGCTCTTCTGCATGCCATTAGTAATTAGTGTTGTATAGAGCTCTGCAGATCAGAATGTTCCCACTTAATCACAGATTGTGCTAAATAATTAGACTTTGGTGAGGTTAGCAGCAAAAGTAATTCCTTGAAAAAGAAATAAGGGGAGAATAAAACTGAGTTCCTTTTCATGATTTCTTTCTCCCCCATTTAACACGGGGGTGAAAAGATCACATTAACTTATCCTGAAGTAGCCTGTAATGGTAGCAAGCCACAAGCTAATAGCCTTATCTCAGGCAACAGATTTACAATCCTAACATTCAGGGAGATAATGAGCACAGAAGTTTAATTACATTTTTACGAATTATGTGATTAGATTTTATCAAAATTCTGCTAAACTTGATTGATATCTGGTCTTGATGATGTAATATGTAGTGTTACCTTGTACAGTATGATCGAAGAATATCTAGTAAGGCAATATGTAATTGTAGCTGCCAAAAATTTAAGTTAGTTTGTAAAGTTAAACTACAAGGTTAGTGAGCGGTTCCGTTAAAGATAATTTCACTTTAACAACGATCACAGAATTATTACAACCTTTAGAGTGCCTGTGGCAATTAGGGGCCTGGCTTAGCATAAGGACTCACAGAGATGAAGACTTAATTAACATGTTTAGAGTTAATGATTTTCATCACATTTTCTTAAAATACATGGGCTTTATGTGGTAGAAAACATCTAAAATAACAGACAGGAGACAATGAGTCTCGTCTGAGATTAATGGTTTTATTGTCTTGTTCCAATACAACAATCTCTGCAGAGATACAAGGAAAGGCAAAGGGTCAATTGGAAGCTCATGGGCACCAGATGGAATATGACTAGGAATTACTTCAGTGCAAATAGCCTCTGATGATACGGGGTGAGCAAATCAGCATTGATGGATCAAGTCAAAGGATGTTGTTTTGTGAGATCATACAGAAGCATGATGGAATGGCAGAGCAGACTCGATGGGACAAATGGCCTAATTCTGCTCCTGTATCTTATGGTCTTATATGGACCAAAAGCAGAGGACACCAAGGTACATGTGAAGAAAGTGATGACAGTTGAGTTGCTCGTACACCTTATTGCTCTGGGACTGAGTTAAGCAAAGATAACTAAACGTCTATATCCTGGTTGAATTATTGTACCCCATTTCCATAATGTGCATAAATTTCCATGCCTTGTGCAATCAGGAGAGTGTGTGGGCCTATATGATGACTGGGGTCCTTTCCCTCTAGGGAACTGGATGAACAGAGAATTAAAGTATGAGTGGTTTTCTTACCCACACATCATATAAATTAGTTCTGGGTCTATAGTGAGAATGACACACATTTTCACAGACACCACCAGACATGAACTGTGATGTTAAACACTGTATATTACATATCTTGACATCATGTGTTGAGACTGATGTAAGAGAATTGAAAGGAATCACATCAATCCAAACATAAAGAAGACATGCCAGTGTCTGTATTTCTTGAGAGGTTGGAAGAGATTTGGTATGTCACCAAAGGCTTTTACAAATAGCAATAGATGTTCAGTGGAGAACATTCTGACTGGTTGCATCACAACCTGGCTTGGAAGGATGAATACAAGACTGAATGTGAATACGTGCTGTATACAGAATAAAGTAGATGAACTTGTAGAACAGTTGTAGATTGGTAGGTAGCATGACTGAATCATGGTTGAAAGAAGATTATAGCTGGAAGGTTAATGTCCAAGAATACACATTATATCAGAAGGAAGGCAAAGGGGGCAGTGTTGCTCTGTTGGTAAAAAATGAAATCTAATCATTAGAAAGAGGTGTTGAATCATTGTGGATAGAGCTAAGGAACTGCAAGAGTTAAAAAAAAACCCTGATGGGAGTTATATACAGATCCCCAAACATTTGTGGTGAACAAATTACAGATACAGAAAATGCATGCCAAAAGGACAATGTTACAATAGCTATGGGGGATTTTGATATGCAGGTAGATTGGGAAAAGAAAATTGGTGCTGGGTTCCAGGAAGAGGTATTTCTAGAGTGCCTATCAGATGGCTTTTTAGAGCAGCTTGTGGTTGAGCCCACTAGGGGATCAGCTATTCTGGATTGGGTGTTGAGCAATGACCCAGAATTGATAGAGAGCTTAAGGTAGAAGAACCGTTAGGGGTAAGTGATCATAGTACAGTGTGATCAAATTCACCCTGAAATTTGAGAAGGAGAAGTTGAAGTCAGATATATCTGTATTACAGTGGAGGAAATGGAATTACAGAGACATAAGAGCGGAGTTGGCCAGAATTGATTGGAAAAAAACACTGACAAGTATGATGGCAGAACAGCATTGGCTGGAATTTCTGGAAGCAATTCAGAAAGCACAGGATATATACATCCCAAAGAGGAAGAAGTATTATAAAGGAAAGATGACACAACCGAGCACAACCGAGCCTAACAAGAGAAGCTAAAGCCAACATAAAAGCCAAAGGAATGGCATATAATACAGCAAAAAAAGTGGAAAGTTAGAGGATTGGGAAATTTTTAAAAACCAACAGAAGTCATAAAGGTAGAGATGGAACATGAAAGTAAGTTAGCTAATAATATTAAAGAGGATACCAGAAGTTTCTAAGGATACATAAAATGTAAAAGAGAGGTGAGGGTGGATATCGAGCCATCAGTAAATATGCTGGAGTGGTAGTAATGGGGGACAAGGAAACTGCAGATGAAGTGAATAGCTATTTTGCATCAGTCTTCCTTGTGGAAGATGCTAACAGTATGATGGAAGTTCCAATTGTCCAGGGTCATGAAGTTATCATTACAAGAAAGTAGGTTCTTGGGAAACAGAAAGACCTGAAGGTAGGTAAGTCACCTAGACCGGATGGTGTACACCCCAGGGCTTTGAAGGAGGTTTGTGAAGAGATCGTGGAGGCAGTAGTGATGGTTCAGGAATCACTAGTTTGGAATGGTTCTAGAAGACTGGAAAATTGCAATTATCACTTCATTCTTCAAAAAGGGAGAAAGGCAGAAGAAAGTAAATTATAAGCCTGTTAATCTGACCTCAGTGACTGGGAAAATGTTGGAGTCAATTGTTAAAGATGTAGTTTCGGGATACTTGGAATCACATGATAAAATAGGCCATAGTCAGCATGGCTTCCTCAAGGGAAAATCTTGTCTCGCATATCTGTTGGAATTCTTCGAAGAAATATCAAGCAGGATAGACAAAGGAGAATCATTTGAAGTTGTGTACTTGGATTTTCAGAAGTCCTTTGACAAGGTGCCACATATGAGGCTGCTTAGCAAACTATGAGCCCATGGTATTACTGGAAAGATTCTAGCATGGATAAAGCAGTGGCTGATTGGCAGAAAGCAAAGAGTTGGAATAAATGGAGCCTTTTCTGGTTGGCTGCCAGTGACTACTGGTGCTCCACAGGGGTCTGCATTGGGACCAACTATTTTTACATTATATGTCAATGATTAGATGATAGAATTGATGGCTTTGTTGCAAAATTTGCAGATGATTTGAAGATAGGTAGAGAAGCAGGTAGTTTTGAGGAGATATTGAAGCTACAGAAGGACTTAGACAGATTAGGAGAATGGGCAAAGAAATAGCCAATGGAATACAATGTCAGTAAGTATATGATCAAGCACTTCAGTAGAAGAAATGAAAGGGTTATTCTTTTCTAAATGGAGAGAAAATACAAAAAAACTGAGGTGCAGAAGGACTTGGGATTCCCTAAAGGTTAGTTTACAGTTTGAGTTTGTGTTGAAGAAAGCAAATGTGACATTAGCATTCATTTTAAGAGGACTAGAAGATAAAAAGCAAAGATGTAGTATTGAGACTTTATAAAGCACTGGTGAAGCCTCACTTAGAATATTGTGATCAAATTTGGGCCTTTATCTTAGAATATGCTTGCCATATGAAGAGTGTTTGACAGCTCTGGGTCTGTATTCACTAGAATTCAGAAGAAGAGTGCTGACCTCATTAAACCTATTGAATGGTGAAAGGCCTTGATAGAGTGCATATGGAGAGGATGTTTCCTACGGTGGGAGAGTCTAATCTGGGGGACATAGCCTCAGAATATAGAATAGTCTCTGTACTTTTTGAATGGAGATGAAGAGGAATTTCTTTAGCTAGAGAGTGGTGAATCTGTGGAACTCAATGCCACAGGCAGCTGTGGAGTCCAAGTATTTATGTATATTTTTAATCCAGACGTTGCTCTGGACTGGTCAGATCATGAAAGGATATGGGGAGAAGTAGAAGATTAGGGCTGAGAGGAAAATTGGATTAGCTATGATGAAGTGGCAGAGCAGACTTTGTGGGCTAAGTGACCTAATTCTGCACCTATATCTGATGGTCCTAACGAAGCTCGAATACCTCTTTAGATTTTTTGCTTTTTGCTCATTGCCCCTGCCGGCCTCTCTTTTCTGCTCATGACTTTCAGATCAGCAGCCACAGGACCAGAGTCTCTTCAAGCTCCTGAGCATCAGCTGTCCATCCTCCTCTTACCATTGAAGTCTGGTTTGCTTGTGTTTGACCTCCCCATCTCCTCCTATGTTACTCCTCCTCAAATCTGTTCACTTCCCAGGCCTCATCTCTCATCAGACATCATTGACATAAGTATCCTTTGATATTGCACTACCCCCAACGATTGACAATGTCCAGTCACATTCCAGAGTAGTCCGTCTCCTCCAGACATACCATAAGGCTTTGGCCTAATCACGTTTCTAAGCTTCCATCCACTAGAATCCCCCAACTTCCATCAGATCACACGATACATCTGCTCCATCCCAAACTCCATATATAACTGCTCTCCCTATAACAAATACCTTTCCACAGCCTTGAAGCGCTAACTTTGCCCGATTAATTTAGCTAATCCAGACCTTTAAACCCAATTCTTTCATCATTAGAGTATTGAAGCTACACAGCATAGAAACATGCCTTTCAGCACATTGAATCCGTGCAAAGCATTAACCATCCATCTACACAAGATCAAAGTTCATGTATGTTACCATATACTGCCCTGAGATTCATTTTCCTGTGGGCATTCGTAGCAAGTACAAAGAAATGCAATAGAGTCAATGAAAACCTGTACACAAATAAAGATAGACAAACTACCAATGTGCTAATTGTGCAAATACAAAGAGAGAGAAAAAAACAAAGCTAATGATAATAAATATTGACAACATGAGTTGTGGAATCTTTGTCATTGAGTCCATAGGTTGTGGAATCAGTTCAATGTTGTAGTGAATGAAGGCTATCCCTTGTGGTTCAAGATCTTGATGGTTGAGGGGTAATAGCTGTTCCTGAGCATCTGAAGCTAGGGGTGTGGAACCTAAGGCCCCTGTATTTCCTTCCTGATGACAGAAGCAAGAAGAGAGTATGGCCTGGATAGTGGAGGTCCCTGATAATGAATGCTGCTTCCTGTAACAATGCTCCTTGTAGATGTGCTCAGTGTTGGGAAGGGGTTTAAATATGATGGATTGGGCTGTATTCACTACTTTTTGTGGGCTTTTCCACTCAAGGGCTTAGCAGGACTTGATGCAATCTGTCACCAGAACACATATTGGCCCCAATATACCCACCATACCTACTCAATTATACTTCTCACCTACATACTAGAGACAATTTACAGAGATAGATCAAGCAATAACAAAGGACTATGCTAACAATAGGCATTGGAAAAGAAGTTACTTAATTATGACATTTTAGAACCAAATGAACATGATGCTGCAAAACTATGTTAATAAAGAGTTTAAGAGTTTACCCCTCGAATCCAGAGCTGTTGAGTCAGCATCTGAAAGACAACGATAGGCTAATACTTTGAAAGTTATTGATACAGTTAGTCAGATTTTAAAAATAAATTTCAGTCAATTATAGATTTTAAAAGTAGTTGGCTTTCAGTTTAATTTATACCTCATTAAAATTCATGGATACTATTAAATCTATTCGCATATCTTTCTTTGGGAGATGGAAACTAAACTTAAATTGTAAACTATAGTCCAGAAATAATTGCAGTATTTGTATATTTATATCAATATCCCATTTAATGAAGGCTTTGATCCATTTATTCCATATGCCTTAGTGCTTCCAATAAAATGGCAAAGCGTGTTTACTCGCATACTATTAAGTCATGTCAATGCTTACAGTGTACATATTCTGCTGATGATTAAAATAGTAATTTTAAAATATAGAGTAAAACACTTCAAAAGATTTGATCAGATGCAAAATTAATAAGGTTATGTTAACTCTGCACTGCAGGGAAAATGAAAATTCTGTTAAAAATTTGGACTTAAAATTCATAGCACTGTTTGTGTGAAGGGTGATAAATGAAAGCCCGAACATTTAATTATTCTTCCACTCAAATACCAATCAGCCCTCCCGACAACTCTACAAAAGTGGAGCTTATGAATAAGTAATCCTCTTATATGTGTGGTTAGTTCAGTCATGCATGACACCTTGGCAATGTATGGTAGAATTAGAGTGCTAGAGAGCCGCTTATTAGTTGGTCACCATCCCCATGCCCATTTCCTACCTCAACCTTCTGCAAACACAGAGCGCTACTTTAAGGTTTTTTCTGAGAATCTAAAGAATAAGCCTTTGTTTTTTTTTTGGTGTTCCCTAGTAAGTTATGACATTTGGAAGTATTTTGGGCTGATTCTGGATGGCATTAATTTTACTTGGAATTAGCTTATTCTTTACATGGGGTGCTTTAGTGGAGCAAAACATAGGACTTTGGAGATGACATAATAGACTTGTAGAGTCTAGAAGAATATGGCGGAGAAGGATAGAGCCAAGTAGAAGATGACAGGAAAAGAAGTGTCACTTTCTGAAACTCCAAACCAATGTGTGAACAACATTATCTGTGATTGGGTCAGTTTGGCTGTTAACCTTTACAAAGAAAGAAAAATCACAAAAATTTGCCAGGAGTCAAGAGCCTCAGTTATATGGAAAGATTGGGCAGGCTAGCCCTTTATTCATTGGAGCATGGGAAAATGAAGGGTGACCTTTTCAGGGAAAGGGCAATAAAGAATTAGGATTTAGGTAACAGTGGAAAGAACGGAAAGGTATCCGAAGGGCAACTTCCTGGAATGAGCTGCCGGAGAAAGTAGCTGAGCCAAGTACAGTTACAACATTTCAAAGACATTTGGATAAGGAAGGATCAAAGGCATAAAGGCCAAATGTGACCCAAGGGGACCAGCATAGATGGACACCTTATTTGGAATGGAGAAGTTGGGTCTTTTTCTGTGTGTATTACTTTATGACTCTGTGACCAGAAACTTCCTAGCTAGTTGCTTGGCAGTGTAGAATATTGCCAACATGCAAGGGTCATGATTACTAACTGCAACCTTGGCAAAGGTGTTGGCCATACTAGCACTGAGAGTGTCAAAGAGCAGACTCAAGAATACTCCTGTAATATGACAGGCGCTTAGACCATTGAAGGTAATTTCTTCAGTTCATCCTCTTTCTGGATTTCTGGTTGAATACAGTATTTCTTTGTCTTTGTGAGGAATGAGCCCTCATGAAGCATTGCACAGCCACACTGGTTGTTTGTTGCACCTGAAATGTGAAAGAGGACGAAAAGCACACAAATCTGAAAGCTATGGCTGCACTTTGTCACTTTGGACAAGATGCAATAAGACGAGGTTATCCTGTGTGACATGAATGCTGCATTATCCAGATATTCATGTGTTGTGTGTGATCTTCTCTCACCAAGAAGGGAGCATAGAAGGGACAAATCTGCATTGAGTAAGTGCCCGTCTTGACAGAAGAACATAGAATTTATTGTGCTGAGTGTGAGGTGGTGAGTAAACTGCATTAGTCACTGGAGACACATGTGGTGTGAGGAAGGGTGTTGTGACCTTTAGAGAGTAAAATTAACGGAAAGGGAGTTTAATCTGTTGTGGAACTACAGGTATTAAGATAGTTCAGTTGAGGGGTCAGCCTCAGAACTGGATTGGGATTTATTAACACTCAAAACACTGGAGAAATTCAGCAGATCAGGCAGTAACCATGGAGGGAATAAATATTCAATGTTTCGAACTGTGACTTTTTATAAGGACTGGAAAGGAAGGGAGCAGAAAACTGAATAAGAAGGTGGGAAGAGGGAGGAAGGAGGCCCATAACCTCTCTATGCTAACTGACCTGAATTCCTCCAGCATTTTGTGTGTTGCTCAAGATTTGCGGATTTGCAGAATCTCTTGTGTCTTGGGATTATTAAACTTCTTTCCATATTGCAGTGTTACTGCTTTCTCTGGAAGACGTGCATGATAGGCTTTCTTTCCTGCCTGTGACCACAACTGAAGCATCCATAGTCACATTGGGAACCTGAATCGCTAAATCTAGATATTTTACAACTTCTTATATAACCGGTGTGCTTTGGCCAGTCTGTACGAAGGAGATCATCTGCACTTTAAGAGATGTTAACCACTCTTAAATGGCCAGATATCCCAGCCAATCCAATAACCTTCAGCCAATAAACAGCACAAGCAGCTCTGGCTACAAAACTGCCTTGTTAATAGATGCCAGCCCCATGGTTGGACGCATCTAGTAGGTACGTTGTTGGCCCATATTGAGAGTAAGTACCGATCTGATCTACAGTGACCCTGAATCCGACTACTGCTGTCAGCGGGGAAGCTTGTATGGTATTGCAGTATCATTTTCCACATTCCAAATTTATTTATTGAGTGCAGTATGGACCTGAGGTGCGTCATCCAGCAATCAATTTACAATGATCAAATAACCTACCAAATGGTAGGTTGTTGGAATGGGGGAGGAAATCGGAACACCCGGAGGAATCCCATGCAGTCATGGGAGAAAGCACAAACTCCTTACAGACAGTGGTGGGAATTGAACCTGGGTCGCTGGTACTCTAAAGCACTGTACTAACCACTACATTATGGTTCCACCCTATGTATGGAAGAGGTGGGTGAATAAGTCATTTTAAATTGTCCCTAATTGAGCCAGCATAAAGTCAATAGGGCCTGCAACCTCCTTTTATGTCATAACAAAATATTAGAAGTTAGGCATCATCCCTTGCTGACATAGGAACATTAGGCTCCAGTATTAATCAGGGAAAGTGGTGTTGTGCAAAGTCTCCAGTTCAAACATTTAGTAACCCATTCGCCTTGCTTTGAGATGTGTAAACATAACTTCATTTGATGTGCTTGCCAGTAGTCTCATTCAAAGATTCTGAAAGATGTTGAAATGTCAGGTTAACTAAGTGATAATAGAGCCCTTTATGGTGAATTTACTTAAAACGGAGGAAAAATCTGACCACTGCATGTGAAAATTGCAAAAAAGCATTATTTTTTGTTCAAGAAAATGAACAAAATCCACATTACATCTCAGCTATCTTCAGAATTATAAAGGGAGCAACGAAAATCTGATAGGCTGCGTATTGAATGTGTGTGTCTGGTGGTTGTCGTTCAGTGAAGTATTGGGAAGAAGGTAGCAAGAAGATTAGTCTATCATATGTCAAGTTCTAAGGTTGGGCACAAATATAATTACTGCAAGGGATTCTTGGGAGTGTATTCTGGTCAGGGTCATTGCAGACCCTCAATGTACAGGCGAGGAGCAAGTGAGGTCAGAACCAGTCGTAAGTAGAATTCTTACATACAATCAATATTATTGAGGACCCATTCATGGGAAGTAGAGCCAAGATTGGACTGCTGCATCTGTGTGAAATTGCCACACCATTTATAGACTTATGCAAGTGAATTTCAATATGAAATTTTTGCTGTTGTCACATTGCCTGTCTCAATACCTCTATTCACAATTTATATCGTACAATTGGGCTTATTAGTTGTTCCACATCAGGTTTATGATTAAATTCTTTCACAAAGCACAGAAAAATATTGTACTAAAGGAAAAATATTTAAGCTATTACATTCGCCACAACACAGTTCCTCTTGTCTGGAATGAAAAGGCAGGCTAAGACAGCAAAATTTGTCTATGTTTGATGTCTTATTAGACTTGGAAAAAATACAGATGTTTGCTTCCTAGTTTCCTAAAATCGAGAAAATATTTTTAATTATACACTAGTTTAATAGGATGAAGCAGTGTGATTTTCAGGAAACGTGCTGACCTGAAGCACAATAATATTTAAAATATTTTGCAATTTATATTGTGCAGTATCCTATTGACAACAGGAACACTAATATACTTGTCAAAGGTAAGTTAAATGATTTATTCCAGCCTTTCCAAACAGCAAATTTGAATACGGATCCTTTAAGAAAGATAAAATAATTAATTGCAGCAAATACCATGATTATCTAAATCTACATTTTTTAGAACTTACTGTTCCTATTCTTCTGAATTGCATGACTATTATCTGAGTTCAGTGATCACTTTCTTTATTAAATATTGTAAAGAAACTTGTATCATATTATTGTTTAAACTGAAATATGTTCCTTTCTACCATAGACATTTCGATACCAATCTGTCATCAATAGATCTGAAAAAGTCATTTATTTCTATTCATCTCAGTCATTAATTGGCTCAATGGCATCAGCACCAGACTCCGGAGCAAAGGCTCAAGAGTTTGAATCCAAGTCGGGCCATCCCCCCGAGCATGCTTACCATCTGTGCCGGGTTGAGCGTTGAACTAACCACTCAGCCTCGTTAAAAAAAAAGTCGAGTCAGGAACGTTCATATCGTGACCCGGTTAATCCGAAAGGAGACCAATCCTGACACCACGCACCAGACAAGAATGGCTGACTGTCTGGTGCGACACGCTAAAAAAATGTTATTAGTTCTAAAACAGGCCACTGTCTTGTTGATGAAAATGGTTGTTAGTTAGCTGATATCAGCTTGCCGCTGACAGCATATTCTAATGTGAAGATTTCTAAAGAGAGATATGGAATCATTGATGATCATAAGACCACAAGACATAGCTGCAGAATTAGATCATTGAGACTGCTCCACCATTTAATCATGCCTGATTTATTTATCCGCTCAACCCCATTCTCCTGCCTTCTCCCTGTAACCTTTTACACCTTTACTAGTCAAGAAGCTATCAACTTCTGCTTTATTATGGGAAGAAACAGTAAAATGTTCTCATTGTTCACATTGACCAGTTAGTTTGCAATGATTGACATAACATGTCTCTTTGATAGAAACTCAAGATACTCAGCAATTCAGCTTCCAAATATTTCAGAAATATCAATAATCTGATAATTATTCTTAGGACAACAATAACGCAAGATACAAATACTGGAACTGCTGAAAATGATTTTGAAAAGATTCAGTCCCCTTTGCACAAGTATGCGTGACATTTTGGCTAATGTACCCATTATCTGAGATTATGAATGGAATAGTTTTATTATTTAGTTGAAGACTTTGATTTAAAATCAACATCCTTGACAAGTGAGCAACCAGTGTCAAATAAGTATGAGGAGACTTCTTTTCACAACATTCAGGAACATGACCATTGCTAAACAAGGCACAGACCTCTACAGCAGGCCTATCATTAACCTTCAGCTGGCAGTTGTGGGGAATCCACGCTGGAGAAATGGACAGAGAGAACTAGGAAATGCTTTGTTTTATTTCAGACACTTTCCATCTAAATGCAGTACAACAACGAGAGATGAGTGTCCTTTTTTAAACTCAGTTTGATGAGGCTCATGAATTTGAAACTGAATATGGACAGAGATAAAAAATAAGTAGACCTGGCCAATATCTAGATGACATATCTGACAGTTGATCCTACTGAAATCCATCAAGGAAAATGTCAATCTAAGCATATAATAGAAGACTCATGCTATCCCAAATGAGTTGCATTTCCCCCATTCATTCTTTTCCAGCAGTTTCTTTGCCAATTTGAAATTCTGACTCCTACATAAGCTTTTACTAAATTGTAACATAATGTTAAAATGCATTTCTGTGTTTAAACTGAATGAAATTAGATACAGTTAAACTGGTGTATTTTTATATGGATTTAATATTTTCATCTCAATAATAGCAGCTCTCAATAATTGGAAAGTATTTTGCAAAAGAAATAGCTGTGATAATATCAGTAGTGTACTGTTCCAGGAACAAATAGGATATAGTTAGGATAGGATATACATATCCTATGCCCAGACTTGAGCTCAGTTTGGCATTGCTAGGTGCCTTTAAGCGTAGCTGTGATACCATTTATACAGTGATAAAATAGTGAACAAATCCCTACCTCTATCTTTGCAGGCTCTATCTTTATAGTATTCATGATGTAGCTATGAGTAAGAGTGCAGGACCCAGATCAACAGAGAACTAGGAGCTATTTACTATATATCTCCTCCTTCACATGCCAACCATCGTCCTTGGAAAGAACAACACATGGAATGAATAAATTTGGAGAAAAAACACAAGTTATATTAGTTAAAACAAGAGATACAAACTTTACTTCATGTTAAATCAGAATTCACCTGACAGTTTCAGCCTTGGAATAAACTAGCAGAGAGTTATAATGGTAGAAACAGTTAACAATTGCAGCACAGAAATATGCGAAAAGCACTTCAGTATTTTAGGAAAGCCACAGCAGCCAAACCAAACTTTCATTATTTTCAGGCATCCTGGCCACCAATTTGCATTGCAATGTTTCTGAAAAAATATATTCTAGATAATAGCTGTTTGATTTCCATTTCTATTTCCAAAAAAAAGTCTTCAATGTTGTTTGACTGTCACATGCTTGGAACTGATCATCATGTTATGGCCTCCCCATTCATCTTGAGAGTGACTTCTCCTGTGTGTCTGAACAATTTTATATAATTACTTTCTTTTGTTCCTTCTGTATATTACTTCTAGTATGTTTGTTGTTCCGTACACAATCATTTCTATTCTACCCCAATAGATAACTCAGTATAAAGGCACTGTATTGAATGCCACTGAGCAAATTTTCTTTTTCTCACTCTCCATTCTGCCGTGTATTTTTATGCATCAATGATGCTCCCTCTTGCTTTGTCATAAAAGATATTCAAGTAATGAAAAGACACAGTATTTCTGAGGAATAAAATTTGTCCTTTTCTGCATGTTTTAAATCATTCAATATAATCTAGCAGCACATTTTGCATTGCTTTCAAATTTTATTTCCAGTAAGTCAGAGATTAAATTGCTAAAAGCTTAACCAATTTTAGAAATTCCAGGAAAATGAAATTTAACTAATTGACATAATTTTCTCAGAATTTAAAAAGAGGATTGTGCTACCTTGAGGTGCAATTTGAGTTTAGTACACAGCTAAAGGAATTTGATGTGTTGAGCTCATTCTTTGTCTGTTGATGCTTGGTTCCACTGACTTCAATGGATACAATATCACGTGTGTTATACAATGTGTTTGTAAGCTTTGTTATTGAAACACAGTTGATTGTCCTTGTCCAGAAGCAAAAGTGTGCTGTTAGGCATCAGATGAGGGCAACCAGTAAGACTGAGGAGTGTTTTGTAGTGGCTATCAGATTCAGAATCAGTTTTAATATCACCGATATATATTGTGAAATTTGTTGTTTGGCTTTGTCAGTGGCTTGCAGTTATAATGTGGAATTCGAAAATATATTTTGCTGACTTCAGCTTGTGGAAACTAAATGAAAAAAATGTTGTACATTCTGCAATTACAAAAAAGAAAACTAAACATTTTATTCTTTTATGATACCCAAAATTATAAATTTCCCAAGAATCTCCTATAATAACAAACATCCCATAAGTAAAAGAAATTTGAGGATTATAGGTAAAGTAAATGCAAGCAAGATTTTTCCAATGAGGTTGGGTGGGACTACAACTAGAGGTTATGGGTTACGGGTAAGAGGTGAAAAGTTTTAAGGGCAACCTGAGAGGAAACATCTTCACCCAGAAGGTAGTGAGAACATGGAATGAGCTGCCAGTGCAAGTAGTGCATGCGAGCTTGATTTCAATGTTTAAGAGAAATTTGGAAAGGTACATGCATTATAGGAGTATGGAGGACTACAATCCCATTGCAGGTCGATGGGAGTAGGCAGTTTAAATGGTTCAGCATGGACCAGATGGGCCAGAAGTCCTGTTTCTGTGCTATACTTTACTATGACACTATGACTCTAAAAGCTATCTGCTCCGTATGGTTTTGAAATGAGGTACCCTATTTTCCACACAGCCGGTTGAAGCTGTGTGCAATCATGGCCATGAATACTTTGGTGAAAGAAATAACCAGCGCTATCCTCGGACAGAAACCTGTGCACTTAAAGGTCCTGCACATTGTGGTGGCCAGAAGAAATGCTATAGAGGGTGTTGTGCTTGCACACTCATGATAGGATTCGAATACCTCCAATGTCAGCCTGCTTCCCAGGGTTCACTTGATATTGGGCCAAACCACAGATCCAATCACCACGCCGAGTTTGGGACAAGGGCCCAGAGAATATACTGGACCAGGCATTAATGACAGCAGGGAACATACTGTGTCTGGGGCCTGGGACACAGGGTCAGATATGGTCCCGAGCCAAGGAGCAGATATCCAGAGGCAAGACCAGGTCCGGCCTTTTCAGCTAAAGGGCTTAATTGAGTAATAAACAATCCAAAACTCAGAAACAAGAATGTGCCTGGGGAATGGCCTCAGAATAAAGGGAGATCACATTGAAAGAAGAAAGTTCTTCAGCCAGAGGATAGTGAATCGGTGGAATATGTTGCCACAGATGGCTATGGAAGCCAAGCCATTGGGAGTATTTAAGACAGAGATTGATAGTGTCATGATTAAAAAAAGAGGTTAATGGTTATGGAGGAAAGATAGGAAGATGGGCCAAGATTAAATAGCAGACCAGATTTGATGGACTGAATGGCTTGATTCTGTTCCTATATCTTATGGTCTTCAAGAACAGAGACCAGAAACAAACAGGACACTGTCAGGTGAGATTCTGGGACCAGGAACTTGAAACATGAAACCCAAGGAACATGCCAGATATGGGTCCAGCTTAATTAAAAATATATATACCTGTAATGTTTTTTTTCAGTGAGGAATGGAGTGCTTTTGTAAAATGGGGTGAGTGAATGTTCATTCCTTCATTTAATTAATTTTACTTTTTTAATAATATCTGTGGTTATAGAAGACTATTTATTCTGAACCTCCAATTCTCTTTTCTATAATGGGACTTGTTGACCCATTCATAATGTACTTGACATTGGTAGATTATGATATTTGTTTGTTTGTTTGTTTAGATATCCAGCACATTAACAGGCCATTCTGGCCCAACAAGTCTGCACTGTCCCAGCATTAATATGACAAATTAACCTACTAACCCATACATCTTTGGAAAGTGTAAGGAAACCGGAACAGCAAGAGGAAACCAATACAGTCACAAGGAGTATACAAATTCCTTACAGGAAACAGTGGGAATTGAACCAGGATCACTGGCACAGTAATAGCATTACACTAACCACTACACTGCCATGCTAACCCTCATGTTGGCAAACCTACTGTGGTAAACCATGTATATAGGTTGTAACTGGGTTACCTGCCTGGACACGCCCCTCTGCTGACTGCTCCTGTGGCTTCTCCCACAGACCCCTGAATAAAGGCGATTGTGTCACTGCTCCTCCCTCAGTCCAGGATAGACATACAGCATGGACGTGGATCCATTTTACTGTTAATAAAAGCCTTTCAGTATTTACTCTACTTCTAGTCTTTCAGAGTAATTGATAGTGCATCACCTACATGGACTCAATTTCAATTTTCTTTAATTTTGGATATTATTGGCACAACATTATTTCAATTTCTTCAATTTCTAGTAATTATTTTATATCATATATAATTTTGTTTAAAGCAGAAAGCAGCAGATGTGGAATTGAGGTGATTTAAATATTAATGTGCTGGCCAAAGTGAAACTGAAAAGCCTTCTGACATTTTTCTTGCACTTTGCAGTAGATTTGAGATAATTAGAGAGAGCCAAGGGATCAGTAATGAAAAGTGGTCAAGTCATCAGGAAAGCATTCACAGCTAACCACATAGATGGCCTCCTTTGTTTCTAGTTGATGTTTGAGGAATACAGATTGCAGGTTCAGAGGATTAGGACAAGTACTTGTCCAAATGGGAAACAGATATGATAAATCCAGATTTCCAGTTTCCATTTGGGGCTAATTACCGACGTACAGTCAATTTTGTAGGAAATATTCTTCAAGTCCTGTCCATATAGCTGGCTTAATGCTGTCCAAATCGTAAATAGGCTTTGCATTATTCAAAGAAAATATTGTTTTGCTCTCATTAGTGGCTAATACCAAAATTAAGCTAATATAGTTTTTCACGTTAACACAAATTATTAACATTGAACCTTGAACTGTGTAGCTTGCACGCTGTTTTTGTTTACACATCATTCTTTACATCTTCACAGAACGTTTCTTCTACCTTTCTGCACTGAACTTTTGAAGAAACAGATTTTGCATGTGGTTTTACTTCTATTTTAGCGAATCCATTGAATTGCTATGGATAATTAAATAGGTTTATTATCTACTTGGTCTGTTTACAAGTACTACATAATGTACTAAGTGATGGAAAATTTAAACATAAGCTCATCTACATTAAAAAATTGAGTAGTAGTGGTATTAAGTAGAATTTTAATTAAATGCTTTATTACTCCTTGGGGATGTTGCCTTGTGGGGCTTCACTTACAGCTTCCAAACCTAAAGTGAAAATTTTAAAGAGAAGCTCAGATTCTCACAAACATCATAAAAATAGTATTAGAATTTTGTTGGTTTTACTTGCTGTTGGAAAACTATATATTCAGATAATTTAAATTCAGTTTTACTGGGATATTAGTAGAAAATTTGGAATTCTGAAATTTTTTTGAGACTTTCTTGCAATTTATCTGAAGGAATTATTTTGATAATAAGCACATTAAGGGTCTTCTTTTTTTCTCCCTGCCACAATGTCTCAGAGACCTGGTTCTTTTTGAAGTATTAACCTCAATTGCACTGTACTTGCGTTTATGAGATTATGGCAATGCATTCATTCCAGAACAGTGAAAATTTTTCTATCATTGCATTGAAGTAAGTGGAGTCTTCAGTACGGAAGCAGATTACATTGTTGTTAATGTTTCACACAAATTTTCTCTTACCCCCTTTAGTCCATTGAAGGGAAGATATTAGTTGGGCGTTCATAATGTGTTATTTTGTTTGCATATGTTGACTTTGCACGTTTCCATGAACTTCAACTTCCTACCTCAATGCTAGAAACTGTAACAATGAACTGAAGCCCAGTGAAGGAGCAAACACATTTTTGATGACGTCTCATTTGGTTGTGATTTGACGCTTTTTGAATTGTGATTGGTGGGATCTATGTGATAGTCAAACAATATCTGTCACCTTCTGTCAATTATATGCAAAATACGGTTGAAGGTAGCTCATGCATTGTTATTACATACTATTCTTTACCTCAATGATTTGGAGCTGCTTAAGTAAATGAAATTGTTTGGAGCACTGCACTAGCAAGATACTGCTTCAGTAATGTACCAATCATTCATGAGGTAGATTGATGGATGATGACTGCCAAATGTTGCTGCCTGCCCAGGGACTGGAAGAACAAATCTTTCTATCCCCTATTCACTGCCCTCTTCTAGATCCTCATCTCTGCATTCTGGTCTTCTCCCTGCTTCTCACCTTGCACTCTACATCTCATTTCTCTTTTCAATCTTTGTGCACTCTAACCCTACTCTCCATTTTAAACCACTTAATTCTTATCTTTATACCCTTTCTGACCTTTCTCTCCACACCCATTCCTCTTCCATTTTACTACTTCCATTGACCCCCATTTGGTCTTTGTTCTTCTGTTTCCTATCCTCTCAAAGACAAAAACCTTTTCCCTATTGACAGATATTGGTATTCCTTTGCATTAGTTTGCAACTAAAACTACAATTAAATCAAGATTGCATTTATAATTGTGTAAATAATCATTCAAAAACCCAAATTATAATTTTAAACACGACCGTGACCAAGGGCTTGCAGGAACCAAAGGGGAGACATCTAGGGTACCTTGATCATGCACAAAGAGATTTTGTAGTGGTGTGACCAGAAGTGTGCCTCTCAGGGTGAAGAGATTGTTCCTGCATAACAGCCTGATACCCTGCAGGAAGGACAGTGGCCTAAATTATAAATTAAATATATTAATAAAGTGATATTTAATTTTTAGTACTGTAAAAAAATAATGATCAAAGGTCCTCTTCCACTGAAACATCAAGAAATAGTGAACATACTTATATTGTGCATGTTCTAACGTACATTAGAAAATTTGGCACCTTTATCTGTGAGCAATTTTACTATCTTAATACAGTTGTTGTAGGTCTATATTTTTAAAGATTCACTATTTGGCTATAGATAAGGAGGATTTAGGAAGTCTTTTCCAGCAACAAGAGAGCCTTAAGAAAGTAGATTTATTTTGTTTCTTGCTGAAGTGTTCATTAGAATGTAAAACCGCACGTATACACTTGTGCTATTAACACCCAAGATTCACGTAAAATAATGAAATCATCCTAGAAAAAAAGAGCCCATGGTGCATGTGTTTATTAATGTGAAAATCAACCAGGAGTTCAGAACTGTTCAATTTGATAGTCAATTTTATTGTATTTGATTAACTCACAAAGAACTTCCTTCAATTTTATTTGAGAATTATAGGAGAAATTTTCAAACACAGAAAACATTTTAATTTGAAAGTTCATAGCATAGCAAATATTAACATTGATGTTACTCATGTCTGTATTTATCAGAAAGCACCTTTGAAATGTTTTTTCTGCACATTCATTATACGAGGGGTGATTGATAAGTTTGTGGCCTAATGTAGAAGGAGTCAATTTTAGAAAACCTAGCACATCTATTTTTCAACATAGTCCCCTCCTACATTTACACACTTAGTCCAGCGATCGTGGAGCATACGGATCCCTTCTTTGTAGAAGTCAGCGTCTTGGACCTCCAGAAGTGGTCCATAGCAGGGGTGATTGATAAGTTTGTGGTCTAAGGTAGAAGGAGAAGAGTTATACAGCTCTCATTACATACAGATGCAGTAATACTCTTTGAGTGATTATGCGTAAAGTTTGAAGTTAATAACTCATCTCTTTCTGGAGGTCCAAGACGCCAACTTCTACAAAGAGGGGATCCGTATGCTCCATGACCGCTGGACTAAGTGTGTAAATGTAAGAGGGGACTATGTTGAAAAATAAATGTGCTAGGCTTTCTAAAATTGACTCCTTCTACCTTAGGCCATGAACTTATCAATCACCACTCGTATTTGAAGAAAAGAATCCACAAAATTTTCCCTCTAGTATTATAGGAAATGGTGTGCCTACATGACTTAACCATTTAACTGACAAAATAAGTAATAATCATGAGAAATATCAGATAATAAAGGAGTATGGGACCTTGTCAAGACATGCAGACAGCCAAAGATTTCTGGATGTGCTTAGTTCTGATGAAGGGTCTTGGGCCAGCTGCTTATCTCTCTCCATAGTGTTGCATGATCTGCTGAGTTCCTCCAACATTTTGTGTGGATTACTCTGAATTTCCAGCATCTGCAGAATCTCTTGTGTTTATACTTAGTCCATATCTTTTCATACCAAAGTTCTAATCTCATTCACTTTTAAAGTTATTTATAGAATAAATGTCCACTACCTTTTTAAAGACTATTCAGAATCTGACATATTTGTGTGAATACATTTCTCCCCCTCTCTCCTCCAAATATTTTGAAAACAATTTTTTATTGATGCCCTTTAGTTATTGACCTATTCACTGATGAGAATCACTTTTCTGCACTGACTCAACCAAAACCTCCCATCCCATTGAAGGCAATACACACAAATCACTGGAGGGACTCAGCAGGCCAGGCAGCATCTATGGATAAAAGTAAAGTCGACATTTCGGGCCGAAACCTTTCAGCAAGACTGGAGATAAAAAAATGAGGAGTAGATTTAAAAGGTGGGGGAGGGGAGAGAGAAACACAGGTGTGTCGCTTGGATTTCCAGCATCTACAGATTTTCTCTTGTTTGTAATTCCATTACATTGAAATTTCCTTTTGTGTAACCTCTTGATTATCAAAGGCAATCACTAATATCTATTCCTGCCTTTCCTCATAAGTTGATTTCTGTGAATATCCTGGTAAATCAATGTCCATTTAGGTTCTTTATATTTCTTTCATAAATGTGGCATCTGGTTATTTTTTCCACAAAGCATTAGCCAGCTCCTATTTGGTGCATAATATAATTCCAGCATATCATCATTGCTTGTAGATTCCACTAACCTGCTAATATGCTACATTTATGGATCTGATCATGTTGCATAAATACAATTCAAATATACTGTGCAAAAGACATATACAGTTTTTTCATACAAGTCTCCTAACTTTCATTACTTTACAATGTCGTCATCATTATGTATGTATCAAACTTGAAGCCTTTAACTGTTTTCAGCTATAATATCTCACAATTTATATCTTCTGCAAATATTATGTTGTTATTCTGTAGATCTGAATCTAGATAAATATAAAAATTACAATTAGTAACTAATGAAAACTAACCCACTACAAGCAAGCTGCCAACCTAACATGTACCCATGTATCAAGATTCCTTACTTACTGTCACCGTGTGAATCTTATGTTAGCCTATTATCTCATAATTCCATGAGGATCCATCTTGAAATAAGCTTCTAATGTAGCTCCATGCAATGTCTGTTAAGAAAAAAAATTATATATATCATCTACTACATTACCTGGATTGACCTTCTCCATCAGTACATCAATATATTTGTTAGTTGTAAATGCTTGTTTTTAAAGCAAGGAACGCTATTCCTGATCAAGGTAAAGTGTTTGGGTTGATGTTTTAAAATAAACATGGTAACATTTACAGATTTCATCAAGGTTTCATCCATTGTTTGGGCAATACAGAATTTAAATTAGTTTTTGTGTGGCAATCAATACATACTATACCTGCACACTTGCAACTCAGGTCACATTAGCTGCCAAATTAGTAGTTATTAGTCAGTGCTTTGTTATCACCCACCAGAAGTGTCAGGTTAACAAGTTATGACATGAGTCAACATGCAACGAATTTGACACCAGTAGTATTAAATGGAAGCCAAACACTTCAGCCTAATGCCATACAGTGACCTTGCACAGATGAACGCGCATGCAGTAATGGGAAAGACCACTCTTATTTACAGGGAACATGATGAATTCTATGCTGTTGAATGAGGGGAGATAAAGCAGGCAGAGCCTGTACATAGTGCAGAGAGCTCTGGCAGGAGACTGAAACCAAAGTAATTAGAAGGCAGAAATGGATGGAAGGACTGCAGTTTAATCACATGCTGTATTCCTTGTGCTTTCTTTAATTAGTTCTCATTAACTTAACTAAACCAATAGATATGAACATGCAAGGCCAGGAATAGCCCTTGTATCCCATTGCAGATTATGAAAAATATGACTTTCATAATCACTATTTAATACCAATTTTGATATTTTCTAAATATCCTTGCTGCATGACGTTGAGATACATCCTAAGGTGCACTGGGACACATCATCACTGATATAACTCTGAGTCATTGGGTGTTTAGGGACTTTCAACATCACTCTTTCCCTGGTGACCCAGCTGGGGATGATCAGGCCCTGGCTTAAGTCCCAGCAGCACTGGTCCACAGGTCACACCTCGTAATCCATCGCCATCTGGAGACTCAATCAGCAGCTTCTGTGATGGTTTTTTTTTTGCAGCCTCTGAAATTCCAGGGAGAGAGTAGGGCCTAGAGAGAGAGTAGCCAGAAAAACCTCTACACCCAACTTCTACAGGCTCGGTTCATGCCATCTACCCTGTCTCTGGCACTGCCCTACCAGCTCCTGGTATTTGACTTTCTTACGCTCAAATGCTCTTCAGTCTGGTCTTCCAAAGCTGCTTTGAGGTTTCGGACAGAATGACCATGACTAGCCTCATGGATGATGAGGTGATGAAGACAGGGATCTTGACTTGCTTGCCAAAATCAACTTTCAGTTACCAGTCTGACACCATGACAACAAGCCTGCTGGTGATATGGGCTGAGGCTGTGATTGGCCTTCAGCTTTGACGAAGTCTATGGGATTTCTGGGTTGTTAATGGCTAATGAGATACTTTTGGCGACTGCCTACAGCACCTGGCATGGTGCCAGCAGTAGCGTCCTTCTCCTATGTCTTTTGGGCAGCTACTGAAAATGTGTCCCAGGGTCCCACTGCCAGGGCAGAGAGATCGTGTCACTACTTCATTTTTGCCACAAGCTAAAAAATTTACCAGAGTCTGCAGGACGTCATACACAATCTGGATCATGAACTTGATGCATTGAGGTTCTAACTAGTTTTGATGATCTAAATATGCTGTCTGCAACAGACATTTAGAACAGAACTCTACATCTTCCTATAATACCATTTCATTAGAAATTCATCCCATATTGGTGGCCCTATAGTAAAAATATCACACTGCATCAAAAATTGGAATAACGTTTTAGAGTACAATATGATAACATCAAAGATAAATTTCTAGGCATTTATACTGTTCTGAGTTTTCATTCAAGAGCTATAATTATACATTTAAAATGTATTTCTTGTTTGGAATTATGCTATTTTGTTTTGGATTTAGTGATTCTTTTCCTTTACTTCTCTTATTTAAAACAACTCAATAGTTCAACCAAGGTCAAGGACTAATACTTAGAGTAATTGATCTAACTTAGCTCTGCAGGACCTCGCTGTATCCAAGAATTTGGTTGTGTTCATCAATGCTGTTAGAATCATTCCACTTTGAAAATGCTTTATCTACTGTTAAGTGCCAAGAGGCATCTTGTAGGGATCCTAAAGTAATCAAGGCACAGAAGAGATTTAAAAAAAGTTGACAACAGGAATTCTGCAGATGCTGGAAATCCAAGCAACACACATCAAAGTTGCTGGTGAACGCAGAAAGGCCAGGCAGCATCTCTAGGAAGAGGTACAGTCGACGTTTCAGGCTGAGACCCTTCGTCAGGACTAACTGAATGAAGAGTTAGTAAGAGATTTGAAAGTGGGAGGGGGAGGGGGAGATCCAAAATGATAGGAGAAGACAGGAGGGGGAGGGATGGAGCCAAGAGCTGGACAGGTGATTGGCAAAGGAGATATGAGAGGATCATGGGACAGGAGGTCTGGGGAGAAAGACGGGGGGGGGTGGAAACCCAGAGGATGGGCAAGGGGTATAGTGAGAGGGACAGAGGGAGAAAAAGGAGAGAGAGAGAAAGGATGTGTGTACATAAATAAATAACGGATGGGATACGAGGGGGAGGTGGGGCATTAGCGGAAGTTTGAGAAGTCAATGTTCATGCCATCAGGTTGGAGGCTACCCAGACGGAATATAAGGTGTTGTTCCTCCAACCTGAGTGTGGCTTCATCTTTACAGTAGAGGAGGCGTGGATAGGCATGTCAGAATGGGAATTGGATGTGGAATTAAAATATGTGGCCATTCGGAGATCCTGCTTTCTCTGGCGGACAGAGTAGAGCAAAGTGGTCTCCCAGTCTGCGTCGGGTCTCACCAATATATAGAAGGCCGCATCGGGAGCACCGGACACAGTATATCACCCCAGCTGACTCACAGGTGAAGTGCTGCCTCACCTGGAAAGACTGTCTGGGGCCCTGAATGGTGGTAAGGGAGGAAGTGTAAGGGCATGTGTAGCACTTGTTCCGCTTACAAGGATAAGTGCCAGGAGGGAGATCAGTGGGGAGGGATGGGGGGGACGAATGGACAAGGGAGTCGCGTAGGGAGCGATTCCTGCGGAAAGCAGAGAGGAGGTGGAGAGAAAGATGTGCTTTGTGGTGGGACCCCGTTGGAGGTGGCGGAAGTTACAGAGAATAATATGTTGGACCCGGAGGCTGGTGGGGTGGTAGGTGAGAACCAGGGGAACCCTATCCCTAGTGGGGTGGCGGGAGGATGGAGTGAGAGCAGATGTGCATGAACGGGGGGAGATGCGTTTGAGAGCAGAGTTGATGGCGGAGGAAGGAAAGCCCCTTTCTTTAAAAAAGGAAGACATCTCCCTCGTCCTGGAATGAAAAGTCTCATCCTGAGAGCAGATGCTGCAAAGACGGAGGAATTGCGAGAAGGGGATGGCATTTTTGCAAGAGACAGGGTGAGAAGAGGAATAGTCCAGATAGCTGTGAGAGTCAGTAGGCTTATGGTAGACATCAGTCGATAAGTTGTCTACAGAGATAGAGACAGAAAGATCTAGAAAGCGGAGAGAGGTATCGGAAATGGACCAGATAAACTTGAGGGCAGGGTGAAAGTTGGAGGCAAAGTTAATAAAGTCAACGAGCTCAGCATGCATGCAGGAAGGAGCATAAAAAAAGTTGCTTTCCTTTCGATCAGTCACTAGAAACCTATAAATATTCTTCATCATCATCATCCTCAGGTGCCATGCCCAATTTGAGGTTTGACTGCCATGGCCCACACACACTCCTGTTTCGGGTCAAGTGGATCAATTTGTTGGTATTCACTTCCAGTTCTCTGGCTGCTGTCTCCATCATCATTTGTCTTTGTCTTCCTCTTGCTTTCTTCCCTTCAATCGTTCCCATAATTACCATGCATTCTAACTCCTCTTTCCTAATCACATGTCCAATGAAGTTATGTTGCCTTTTCACGATCTCATACATTATTTCTTTTTTTCTGTCTGCTCTGTTCATGATATCCTCGTTAGATAGTCGTTTCATCCATGATATTCTCTGCATCCTCCTCAAAAACCATATCTCTGCTGTTACAATTTGTTTCCTCATGTTACCAGATATTGTCCAACATTCTGAGCCATATAACATAACTGGATAAACGTAACATTTCAGTACTCTGAGATGGGTTGTCATGCCTAGTTTAGTACTGGTCAGTGTACTCTTCATTCTTGTAAAGGTGTCTTTTGCCATCCCTATTCTTCTTTTGATGTCCAAGTCGCACGTGCCATCTGATGTCACCCAGCTTCCTAAGTAGCAAAAGTTCCGTACTTGTTTTATTTCTTCCCCGTTTATTCTCAGCCTGCAGATAGGATTCTCCTTCTTTTTGGATATCACCATACATTCTGTCTTTTTGTGATTGATAGATAGACCTATATTTTACACCTTCTTCAACAATTATATCAATTAAGTTTTGTAGTTCTTCCTCCGTACTTTCAATTAACAGTGTCAACGGCATATCTGAAATTATTGATGTTTTCACTGCCAACTTTGATTCCCAAGATGTCTCTTATTTTTTGTAATATTGTTACACAGTACACATTAAATAAATCAGGGGAGAAAACACACCCTTGTCTAACGCCTCTCTTGATTTTCTTAAACTGACTCACTTCTCTACGTATTCTTACAGCAGCAGTTTGTTCCCAGTACAGATTTCTGATTAGGCGGAGGTCTTTGGAATCTAGATCCAGAGTTCCCTGTAATTTTTCAAGTAACTTATTGTGCTTCACTTTATCAAATGCTTTTGTGTAGTTGATAAAACAAACAAATCTTTTTGGACTTGAATAGCTCGTTCTGATAGTATCCTTAACATTAATAATGTGTTTCTTGTACCTTTGTCTTTCACAAAACCACATTGTTCTTTACCTATTTCAGCCTGTATCTTACTTTTAGCTCTTGTCATCAAAATTCTTAGAAGTATCTTGGTGATATGACTCAATAAAATTATAGTCCTGTGTAATTCACATTCTATTGCTCCAGGTTTCTTCGGAAGAGTGATAAATACTGAATTTTTTCATCTCTTCTGGTATTATTCCAGTCTCATAAATGTCATTGAATAAATCAGTAAGTTTTTCAATTCCATAATCTTCCAAGGTGATATTTTGTTCTATTACTGATTTATCAGGACCTGCTGCCTTTCTTTTCTTCATCTTATTTATTGTATTACGAACTTCAGATTTTAAAATACTTGGACCTTCAATGTTTTTCTTAATTTCTGGTTTTTCGCTGGTCTTCAAACAATTCCTGAATATACTCAGTCGATCTGTTCATAATCTCATCTTTTTCCATGATAATGGTACCGTCCTTTGCTTTCAAACATCCACCTGAAGAACAGAGGAGCTTTTTATCGGTGATATTCTTGATTTGTTGATGTAACCTTTTTGGATCAGTAATAGGGATTCTTTCTATTTGCTCATATTCCTAGTTTATTCATTCTTCTTTGGCTTTTTGACATAAGCTTTTAACTTTTTTATCTAAGGACTTATACTCTATAGGATTTGCTTTCTTCCATCTCCTTTCTTCCATTAGATTTTTGATTTCATCTGTCATCCATTTATTCTTCGTGCTTTTTTCTTCTTTAGGAATCACTGACTTTACTGATTCTACCAAGGCCTCCCTTAGGGAGTTAAATTTCATTTCTACATGATTGCTATCATCTTCAACAGATTCTATTTCTAGACTTTGAAATCTATTCCTTACTTCAATTGTAAATTTTCATCTTAAATTTTCTCCTTTAATTAATTGCAAGTAATCAGGGGATTGTTCAGGTTTTTGCTTCTTAAGTTTTTTATGTTTTACTTTTACATGACATACTACTGGGTTATGGTCACTATTACAGTCTGCACCTGGATATGTTTTGCTGAGTTTCTAAATCTTTGGTTTATAGTAATAAAGTCAATTTGATTTCTAGTGTTATCACCTGGACTTTTCCAGGTCCACAAGCTTCTTAGATGGTTTTTAAAGTACGTATTCATAACGATCTGATTATTCATCTTGGTCCATTCTACCCATTTCTCACCTCTTTCATTTCTTTCCCCTAGTCCAAATTTTCCGACGGTATTTCCATCAGCACCTTGTCCTACTTTAGCATTTAGATCTCCCATGACAACAACAATATCTTGAGATTTGCATCCATTCTTTGCTTGTTCAAGCTCTTCATAGAATTTATCTATATCCTCATTTGTTCCATCTGTTGTTGGTACATATACCTGTACAATTGCTAAATCAAATGGTTGTCCTCTGAATCTAACAAGAGGCACTCTTTCTGGTATTGCCCAATGTCCTAAAACACCTTTTGCCATGTTTTCATCCATAAGAATTCCTACTCCATTAGTATGGGATGTTCTATAAGAATAAATTAGTGCTTTATTTCTATTCGGACATGTTCCAGCACCTATCCAACGAACTTCACTAATTTCCGTGTTAATCTTTAGTCTTTCCACTTCATTTATCACATTGTCCAATCTTCCTGCTTGATATAGGGTCCTTTCATTCCAAGTGGCAATAATTTTATTTTGTGTTACTTGAATTTTATGAGCAGTAGCTTGATGACGGTCGGGGATCCCCTGCTGACCAGAATCAACCCTACCGAGCCAAGCATCTTCAGAATTGTCTTGTAGATCCTCTTGATGCTGTTGTCGTGTGATACATTTTGTGAGTTTGTCCTGGCTATGATGCTAATCTGCAACCGCTGATGAGGCTCTGACTGGGGGCTTTCAGAGCTTTGGTGAAAGTGGAGTTACCCCTTATTGCTCCCAGGGCCGCTCTGACCCGGAACAGTAGCATCTGCAAGGGTTCCTGCTCAGGATACGAGCGAAGGCCAATGGCAGATCCGGCAGGTTCAGTAACTGAACTTATGACGGAGAAGGCGGATGAGCTAGGACCTCAAATTTCAATGGCTATAGTACAGGCAGATGAACATTTGGGAAGAGAAATGGCGATTTCTTTAGTTTGCCCACCATTGCTAGATACTAGGTTTCCTAGAATCTATTTGCTAAGAAATATTCCTCATAGAGGGGAAAAAGAACAAACTTTTCAAATTCTTCATTGAAGATAGTCTATTATATTTGGAAATTAAATTTGAAACTGTGGGAAAAATTTGCACTAATTCTATTTTGCACTCTCCACTATATTGCCATAAATCTTCAATTTCATGATATAAGTTCAATTCCAGATGTAAAATATTAAAATGACAACATTGAAAACATTGAAAATAAGCTTACCCAGATAGTTTTTGATATTTTTCGAATCACTCCTCACTTCTAGATAAGCAGGTCTCAGTTGTTTAGGACTAGTCAGGAGAAAGAGCATTCTCTTGAGATCAGTTCAGAGTCTTCACATTCTACTGCATGACTGAAAATGGAAGTGGCAGTTCGAACACATAGACAAAATTGGCAGAACATTTGAAAATGGAAAATCAGACCAAATACTTATACACTGAGCAATTCACGGTGCTAATTTTATATCTCTCACCAATAATATTGCATTTTTGATGCTGCTATTTGATGTATGCTTTATGTTATTACTAGTGATACACATCAATAAGATACCAATCACAAACAAGAGAAAATAAGATACTAATCCATTTTGTGACTTTGCATTAATTGATTTTATCTTCAGATGGAGGGTCAAATCAGCAAAACGAACACTGCGATAAAATCTTCTGTCCATCTTCTTACTTTATTACTCTATTTTTGTGATATTAATCTGCTGCAATGGCAAATTTCTCTCAGGACTCATTGAAAATTAACCGACTATCTGTAACCTTAATATTAAGATATTAAGACCTCAGTCCAAGGTAATGAAGAGTTTCCTGTTGTGTCAGTTTTGTAACCTTGATACGGTTTCCACATCAGGGTGCTTAGGATGGAAAGTTATGAAACATTGCAGAAGTAGTTTGCTTTATTGTTCTTGAGGCATCTTGCATAGACAGAGTATTACAGGATCTTCTTACCCGATCATTAGTCTAGGAACCTGCAGTAAAACATGCTTTCCCCATCATCCTACCTACACCAATTCCCTGGGCAGTCACCAATCATTTCCTCTGTTCAATTTTCTCTTGTGTTTGATATCCTCTGATTGGTGGTTTCCTATCCCCACACTCCTCCTGACCTTGCAATCCCATCCTTCCAGTTCTCTAATCACCCATTCTACCCTCAGTTCCTGGCTTCCAGTCTTTGCCCTTGTCTAACCATTGATCTGCAGTTCCACTCTGGACTCTGAATTCATGCTTCTTCCAGCCTTCAATGCTCTACTCCACCACAGATTCCAGCCTTCCAAGACTGACCTCACTCCCTCTCCACACATATCTGGGGCTTCATTTACACTGCTCCTCATATCAACTATATAACAGACCTCGCTCCTAACTCTCGTGTCTGCCCAAATGCACACATACCATTCACTTGTTTTGATCTCTGTTCCTTAAGGAACCTATCATACTCTCCCACTGATAAAATCTCAGGCTAAGGTTGATGACACAATTCATAATTGGTGCTCTGTAATTGCATTGTTCTATTGGCTGCACTAAAATGTCCAAACCCTTCTCCACCATGTATGACCTCAATGTAAGGTGCTAAGCAGCAATAACTCTTTCTTCTTGATACAATCTACATAAGAAGCATAAGATTGACCATATTCTTATTAATCTACATTGTGGGTGAATTCATGACACAAGTAGAACTAAATGGCTAGGATTAAATCAATTGCAGAGATGTGGTTACAAAGCGCAAAATCTAAAAGTCAAAAGTAAATGAGGAGTTCGATCAAATTGTCAACACCAAGAAGAAGATAAAAACGTTATCACTGGAGAAATTAATGAGACTTAGAACTGGTAGATCTCCCAGATCTGATGTCCTGTATTGCAGGATTTGAAGAAGCTTTGTCAAGGATAGTGCAGCATCTGGCTATCTTGATCCAAAATTCCACAGATTCTAAAATTGTAAGGTAGAAGTGTAACCCTACTGTTTAAAAAAAAGACAAGTGAGGAAGTGACCAGAGAACTATAGACTAGTTTGTCTGGGAACATACATGAATCTATTACAATGGAGTGGTAATGGGCTGTTGGAAAATAACAGAAGGACTGGGCAGAGAAAACATGGAATTATAGAAAGCAAATCCAGTCCAACAAATATGTTAGAGTTTTTTTGAGATTGTAACTCGCAGAATTGATGAGCAGAAGCTGGTTGAAGACAGAGCATATGGCGGCTTTCAATGAAAAAGTATTTGAGTGGAAGAATAGGAAAATCTTGCTCTAATTATATACAACCCTGAGATGATCATGCCTGAAACTTTGTTTGCACATCTGGTCTTCCAATCTGAGGAAGGGTATGCCTACAATAGATGGAGTGCAGTGAGAGCCCATTAAATTCCTAAATGGCTGACTTAACATATGACAAATAATTATACAGACAAGGCATATGCTCTCTTTAGTCTTGAAGTGTGTGAGGTGATTTCATTGAAACGTACAAAATTCTTATGGAACAAAGAGGAGAATGTTTTCAATGTGCGTGGAGGCTAAGAGCAGGAGTCACAGTTTCAAATTATTGGGCTGTGCATTACCTCCTGAGGTGAAACACTGTTTATGCACAGATAAAATTCAGAATCAGGCTGATTATCATTGACGCATGTCATGTGTCATGAAATTGTTGTTTTGTTGCAGTAGTACAGAAGCAGATATAAAAATCACAAAATGAACAAATAGTGCAAAAGGTAAATAATGGACTGTTCAGGAATTTGATGGCAGAGTGGAAGATGCTGTTCTTAAAATGTTGAAAGTGGATCTTTGTGCTCCTGTGGCTCCTCCCTGAGGCAAGAGGGCAGGTGCCAGAGGGTGACGGCCCTTCTTAAGGCATCAGCTTTTGAAAATGTCCTCAGTGGAGGGAGGGTAGCACCCATAATGGAACTGGCCGTGTCTATGACCCTCTGTAGCCTTTTGTGATCCTGCGTATTGGAGGCTTCATACCAGCCTGTGATGCAACTAGTCAAATTGCCCTCTGCCATGCGTCTCTTGAAATTTCCTGTAGTCTTTGGTGACATAGCAAATCTACTCAAACTCCAAATGAAGTAGAGCGTAAATGCATGAATGTGTTCAGCCTAGGTTATATCCTCTGCGATGATGGTACTCAGGAACTTGAAGCTACTCACCCTTTCCACCAGTGACCCCCTCAATGAATCTACCTTTGGAATTCACAACCTAAGAGGGCCGAGGAGGCTTAGTTACTGAATATATTCAAGAGAGAATTAGATAGATGCTTAGAAATAAATGAAATAAATATGAAAATAGTGCAGGAGAGCAGTGTTATTGCAAAAGATCAGTCAAGCTCAAATAAATGGTAAGTCGTTTATGATGAGTCAAATAGTCTTATCCTGCATCTTCCTTATTTTAACTTTTCAAATTCATAATCATACACCATGGAACAATATGGGAAAGTGTGGTAAACCATATATATGTTGTAACTGGGTTAACTGTCTGGACAAACCCCTCTGCTCTTGCCCCTGTGGCTCCTCCCACAGATTCCTGAATAAAGGTGATTTTGCCTTGCCCCTCCCCCTCAGTCCGGGGGCAGACACTCACCACGGAGGTCGTATTGTACAGCGAATAAAAGCCTTTCAGTATTTTACCCAACTTCACTCTTTTGAATTTATTGAAGGTGCTTCAGAAAGAAAGCTGATGGCCATAGAAAATAACAATCCATGTAGGATAATCCGGTTGACCATTGAGTATTGATAAATCTATCAGAAGGCATTAGACTTGGCACAAAACATATGGTCTGCCCAACAGTCAGGATTTCTGTCTTACATGCTATCGAGAACTATAGTGAACATCTCAATGCATCACAAAAAAAATCACCAATGCTATCTTTGCAAAAACCTCCAGATTTACAGTATGAACAAGTGAACCAGCATCAGTGGTCTCTACCAGGCCACGATCCTCAGTCTTGAATCTCGTCACACTCAGTCAGTGGTCGAGTGTAGGTCACATTATTTATACAATCAACATGAACCTCCTGAATCAAACACTCTATTGTGAACTATGTCATTGAAAAGAGACTACCAGACAGAGACACAAAAATATTTTAGCTCTTTGAAGAAATGCAATATCCTTAAGACTCCTGGAAACCTCTGGCCCATGACTGCTTAGAACAGAGAACCTCAGAGCCATGCACTTGCAACACATGGAGGATCGTTATAGATTATGGAAAGAGTGCACCAGCTCACCAGCTATACACAAGGCAGCCATGTCAGACTCCCCCATCTCATCTGTAAAAGAGTCTGCAGTCCTGTCTCATCTGTAAAAGAGTCTGCAGTTCCCACACTTTTCTCATTAGCCACCTCAGAACCCTCAGTATCAGAGAAGTAAGGAAGACAATAAGACACAGGAGCAGAATTAGGACATCTGGCACATCAAATCGGCTGCACCATTCCAATATGGTGGATTGATTGTTCCTCTCAACCCCGTCCTTTAGACTTCTTCCTGTAACCTTTGATACCCTTACTAATCAAGGACTTTTCAACCTCTGCTTTAAATATAAAAAAAAATGACTTGGCCTCAACAGCAATCTGTGGCAACGGATGTCACATATTCATCATCCTATGGTTAAAGAAATTCCTCCTAAGTAAGTTCTGAAGGGAGTCATGCTTGATCCCAAGGGACTTTCTCAACCATTTATAAAGAAGAACTTACAGCCAAATGAAAAATTAAGGGATTGCTTTTTACAATGTCGAGATATAATTAAACAAGAGATGTGCATTCTGTTCATAAGCAAGATGCCTGTTGGAGCTCTTCCACATAATTTCAAAGCTTCTTGCATTGTAATCTAAAATTTTGGCTCAGCTGGATGTCAAGTACTTCCTGAGAGAAGAACAATAACATGTAGGAGTCCAGAATGGTCACAAAGTCATGTAACACAGAAGCAGACCTTTCAGTCCAACATATCCATGATGACCAACAGATACTACCTATACTAATCCCATCTAAGAGTACTTGGTCCATAGTCCACTGTGCCTTGATGATTGAAATGTTTGTCCAACTGTTTCGTAACTATTGTGAGGATGCCTTCTTCCACTACATTGTGTGTTCCATTATGCAACCATCTTTTGGGTGTGTAAAAAAAAAAGAAAGAGGATATTCATCAAGATATAAACTCAGTGGCCGCTTTATTATGTACACCTGAATATCTGCTCGTTAATGCAAATATCTAAGCTGCCAATTGAATGGCTCAACTCAATACATAAAAGCAAACAGACCTGCTCAACAAGTTCAGTTGTTGTTCAGATCAAACATCGGAATGGGAAATAAATGTGATCTAAATGACTTTGACTGTGGAATGATTGTTGGTGCCAGATCGAGTGGTTTGAGTATCTCAGAAAATGCTGATCTCCTGGGATTTTCCAGAACAACAGTCCCTAGAGTGTACAGAGAAACGTACGATAAACAAAAAACATCCATTGAGCTTCATTTCAGTGGGGAAAAAAAAGTGCCTTGTTAATGAGAGATGTAAAGGAGAACGGCCAGACTGCTTCAAGCTGACAGGAAGGAGACAGTAACTCAAATAACCACACATTACAACAGTGGAGTACAGAAGGGCATCTCTGAACACATATCCTGTTGAATCTTGAAGTGGATGGGCTACAGCAGTAGAAGACCACAAACACATATTCAGTGGCCACTTTATTAAGTAGATTATTAAGTGGTCACTAAGTGTCTATATAGCAATATGAGAAAAAATATTAGAAAGTTCATCTGTCACTGATTTTGTTCACTTAAACAGTTGCAGCGAAATAATCTGGCCCTGATTCATATTATGGCATTTGTTTGTACCAGCCAGACAGGTTCAGCTCTTGCTCATAGAAATTAGTTTATTTTTGAAGTAATTAAATAGATGGACTGTTTATAACTAAACAAAAAAAATAGTGCCAGAATGGAACAAAAGCCTACACGATAAGCAAAAAAATGAATTGCAACGAAACAATTTAATGACTGTCTAACTCACTCCTTATATTTGGTATTTGGTTCAGAGCTTGGAATTGGGTTATTGTACTGTGCAAGGTGCCTTGTGATAAAATTCATTTAGAATGAAATGGGTTTTTTTTTTAGGACATTGAATTTAGCCAGCCTGTGATATCATTCCTATCAGTTCTGGTTTTCAAAAAAGCAGACTAAAACTGATCCCAGATGTGAGACACCAAGCACAATCAGTAAAAAATACAATCAAAACCATTTTAAAGCTATTAATAGAATAAATTTCTCATCTACAAGAAAAGATCCTGCTGATGAAATCATATTTGCTTGCTGCATTCTCTTTGACAATGTGAGAGAATGTGAAATGCCACCATAATATAAATAGCAACTTTTATCAGTACGGTCAGAGTTCTATCCAATCAATTTCATCCTCAATGTCTCACTGAATTTCAACACAAGAAGCCGTCCTTCTGATTACCTATATAATATATCATATCTAGTAGGAGTCGTATTTCTGCAGACCATCCATTATAGTAATTTGTTTCGAAGTTATAAGTGATGTTGATTGAGTTTTAATTGTCATCCTGACTTTTTTCCTGTAGACTGAGTTAGATGCGAGTGGCCATGTGATCTGACTCAGCACAGCTGGGTGTCAGACAGCAAGGCTTGCTGAAGACTTAGTGGCAAGTAGACATCAAATGATGAAGTACTGAAAACCCAGCCTGGCATCTTTTGACAGGAGGCAAATTTGGGGTCACTTTCTGTCACATTTGGAGTAATTTTACGAACATGAGAAAGTCTGCAGATGCTGGAAATCCAATGCAACACACGCAATATGCTGGAGGAACTCAGTAGGCCAGGCAGTATCTCTGGAAAAGAGTAAACCGTTGACGTTTTGGGCTAAGACCCTTCATCAGGACTGGAAAGGAAGAAGAGAAATCAGAGTAAGAAGATGGGGGGAGGGGAGGAAGAAATACGAAGTGATAGGTGAAACTGGGAGAAATGAAGCGGGGAAAGAAAAGAGCTGAGAAGTCGATTGGTGTAAGATAAAGGGCTGGAGAAGGAGTAATCTGATAGGAGAAGACAAAAGACCATGGAAGAAAAGGAAAGGGGAGGAGAACCAGACAGAGGTGATGGGCAGGTGAGGAGATGAGGTGAGAGAGGGAAACGGGAATGGGGAATGGAATTAGTTTCTTTTAAAATATCTTTGATATCAGAAGTAGTTAAAATTCTTAAGTTTGCCATGAAAATAGATTTTAAAAATCAAACTTATTTAAAAGTTAATAAAGCAAAATGAGATAAAAAAGGAAACTACATTCCTTTTTCTCCCAATCTCCTGGGCTGGAATCCCAAGTTGAAATTGGGGTGGGGGGGGGCGTTGATCTCATAGTAAGTGTGGTGAGTGCAGGGTGATACGTACAAATTGCCTAACATACTGTATGTAATGCTGAGATTTTAGCAACAGGGCCTGGACTTACTGAGATCTTCACGTGCACTCTGGTAACAGAGGAGATGGCAAAAATTCCATGTTCTGTTAATCAGCTAATGTCAGACTTCTTTTAAGTCCACTATGGCTAGAGTTTCCTCACCTGGGAATCTCTATAATTAGTGGGATTCAGTTCCATATGATTTGTTCAAGATTTGAATATTGAACCAAAATTATATCAGGAGTTCATCAAAGTACTAAAAGAAATGCCAGGTGAAAGTTTTAATGTGATCCCTGAACCTTGACAGCTGATCTATGAACTCCCATTCATTTTGTACTAACTATTTTAATAATTTTTAGCTCTTGCTCGCTGTCCATTAGGAATTTAATGCTAGAGCAGGAATGAAAAAGACTTTCTGTCTCAGTGATGTATTGATCCTTAATCGAGACATTGGTTATGTATTGCTGCTTCAGTTAATTTCAAACTAACGTGAACCTGATTAAAAATTATAACTATAACCATATAGCCATACAACCATATAACAATTACAGCAGGGAAACAGGCCACCTCAGCCCTTCTAGTCCATGCCGAACTCTTACTCTCAACTGGTCCCACCGACCTGCACTCAGCCCATAATCCTCCATTCCTTTCCTGTCCATATAGCTGTCCAGTTTAACTTTAAACGACAACAACGAACCTGCCTCAACCACTTCTGCTGGAAGCTCGTTCCACACAGCCACCACTCTCTGAGTAAAGAAGTTCCCACTCATGTTACTCCTAAACTTTTGCCCTTTAACTCTCAACTCATGTCCTCTTGTTTGAATCTACCCCACTCTCAATGGAAAAAGCCTATCCACATCAACTCTTTCTATCCCTCTCATTATTTTAAATACCTCTATGAAGTCCCCCCTCAACCTTCTACGTTCCAAAGAATAAAGACCCAACCTGTTCAACTTTTCTCTGTAACTTAGGTGATGAAACCCAGGTAACATTCTAGTAAACCTTGCCTGTACTCTCTCTATTTTTTTTGACATCTTTCTTATAATTTGGTGACCAAAACTGTACACAATACTCCAAATTTGGCCTCACCAATGCCTTGTACAATTTCTACATTACATCCCAACTCCTATACTCAATGCTCTGATTTATAAAGGCCAGCATACCAAAAGCTTTCTTCACCACCCTATCCACATGAGATTCCACCTTCAGGGAACTATGCACCATTATTCCTAGATCCCTCTGTTCTACTGCATTCTTCAATGTCCTACCACTTACCATGTATGTCCTATCTTGATTAGTCCTACCAAAGAATAGCACCTCACTTTTTATCAGCATTAAACTCCATCTGCCGTCTTTCAGCCCACTCTTCTAACTGGCCTAAATCTCCCTGCAAGCTTTGAAAACCTACCTCATTATCCACAACTCCACCTATCTTAGTATCATCTGCATACTTACTCATCCAATTTACCACCCCATCATGTAGATCATTAATGTATATGACGAACAACATTGGACCCCAGTGCAGATCCCTGAGGCACACCACTAGTCACCGGCCTCCAATCTGACAAACAGTTTTCCACACCATTTTCTGGCGTCTCCCATTCAGCCACTGCTGAATCCAAGTAACATAACATAACATAACATCTATAGTCAGCTCCAACAAGACATGGAAAGTGAAGTATGGATGGCCTTGTGCTAAAATTATTTAAAAAAAAATGTTTTGGAGCTTTTAGAATAAAGAAGTGGTCATCAAAGTCATCGTTCAGTATAATATGGTAATCTTTCAGAAGTTATGAAGATTTGAAGGTTGATTATGAAGTTTTGAAGGTTGATAGCTCCATAATTGATTGACATTATATGAAAATTCCAGATGCAAGTCCAGTTATAATTCTGTTACTGTACAATGAAGAGTCTTGAAGCAATTTTTAGTTTCCCTATATATATATAGTTTTATGTTGGCTTCTTTATTGAAAAACCCACAAATTTGTATAGTAAGTTCAATTTCTTGTATTAGAGATTAATTATTTATTCAGGGACTTATATAATATAATCTTACTTGTTTCAAGATGCACTACAAGGCTTGTAAACAAATATAAAAAGTTTAAAAAAACTAGATATTTAATAGTAAAATACTTATATTCACTTCAGTGCTAAATAATTGAAAATGCACATTGGGGACAATGAAACACAAGAGCAACTATTTTCAGGTCATTTTCAGCAATACTAAAGTCCAACTCATATCCTTCATATCCCCACCATGAAATGGATATCTTCACCAGCCAACTGCACCCAATTACACTCGACCACAATATTCCGAACATTCAGTCCCTTTAATCCTCCAGTCCTCTTGGAGATACAATTCTGATCTTTAATTGAGTGTCAGTAATTGGGTTTGCCTCGGAGCTATCCTCCCTCCTCTGCCAGTAACAATCTCTGGACTCAGTGAGCCCAGACTCACATGCCGTCAAACTTGTGTTATCTACTCCTCGAACTAGTGAGAGCATCAGCCCAAAACATAATTTTCTTCCAGCTACTCACAACTGTGATGTAAACCATTACCATAGAAAGTATGGCAAACAAATAAATAAAATTTATAACTACAAGAAACTCTGCAGATGCTGGAAATCCAAAGTAACACACACAAAATGCTGGAGGAGGTCAGCTCGTCTGGTAACATCTATGGAAATAAATGAAGTGTTGACGTTTCAAGCCAAAACCTTTTGTCAGGATAATTATTTTGCAGCATATTGAACTTAATACTGACCACAGGAGGAATGAGGAGTATGTACTTTAAATTAATGATAATGATGCAGGCACCACTAATTTGATTTTATATTTTTTTAAATAAGTGATCTAAATAAATTTAAATAAAGTACATTAGGCCAAGCCTTATACTCTTCAGTCCACAAAAATTGGCTGGCTGTTACAGCAATGATTTTTAAGACAGTTTCAAAAGAACCTTTTGAAAATCTGCAGTTCAGTATAGCTGAGAAATGTGGAAGAATGAAATAAAATTCATATTGATGACTTTGATAATAAAGAATGATCCTGGTTTTAAATATTACTAAAGAAGAGAATAGTAACAAGCTTCTTCCTAATCAGACTGGAAATCGTGTTGGTTCAAGTTTTTTTTAAATAAGGAGTCTATTGCAGAGAGGGTAGTGGAGGAAGAAATGCAATCTAAAACCACCAGTCTAGACTTTTCAATAACTCATTTATTACTCTGTCTGTTAGAATTTTTTTTTTAAACTAAGGTATTGGAGAATTTAACCTTTATATTAATTGCCATCCTGGTATGTTGATGTTTTATGTCAAAATGTTCATTTTAATTCATTCATTCATCTTCTCCTCCACACCTATTAAAGCACTTAGCTGCCTCTCAAGCGATTTAAATTAGTTTCTTCACAACTGCAACAGAAGATACAGGAGAAAAGCTCCTTTCCAGTTACAATTATTAATCCTTCAACCATTTGTATCAGAAACAGGAAATGGATAATCACACAATGACATGAACCATCAGTGATGAGACCAACACCATCCATGTTCTTAAATCAATAAAAGGTTCAATTTACCATCAAACACACAAAGTGGTATGTGACACTTTACATTGCTCTTTATTGCACCGTGGATGGTTCAAAGAGAGGTTTCATCGAAAAGGCACCCCACTATATAATTCTTGAGTTTGCACAAAGTTGAGTAGGCTTTACTAAGTATTACTGAGACTGACACCCACAGTTCCTATTCCCTGAACCAGAATCTTCTCAATCCCATTTAGCTCACTTACTCAGATAGCTGTCCATCCTCCATTTGCAAGTTCTAAGGAAGGGCAGAATCTATGCCCCATTCTCAGTGATACTGTACATCCCCCTCCCCCTCTAAATCCAGCAGTCCAGCTCTGATGACTCAGATTAACATTGTCTGGGAAAAAAGTGGTGAAAATACAAGGACAGGGAAATCGTGCTGGGAGCTTAGCATCACACCAGAGGCTCATGCTCCGCCAAAGGGAGACAAACCATATGGATATGGATGCCTGAACCTTTCTGCATCTTAAGCAAAAAAAAGTACCTCAGTGCTGATTCTTACAGGAGTAACCAATGGTGATCTGTCAGAAGATATGCTCTACAATAGATAACACCAACCACATTCATTGAGTGACCACTTTATTAGTTATCTTCTGTACCTAATGAAATGGTCACTGAGTGCATGTTTATGGTCTTCTGCTGTTGTAGGCCATCCCCTTCAGGGTTTGATGTGTTAAGCTGTTCCCACTGTTGTAATGCAGGGTTATTTGGGTTACTGTCGCTTTCCTTTCAGCTTGATCCACTCTGACCTTTCTCCTCTGACCTCTCTCATTAACAAGGCATTTTTCCCACAGAACTGTTTCTCACTGGATATTATTTTTGTTTATTTCACCATTCTCAGTAAACTGTAGAGACTGTTGTGTGTGAAAATCCCAGGAGATCAGCAGTTTCTGAGTTACCCAAACCACCTCACCTGGCACTAACAATGATTCCGTGTCAACGTCACCTAGTTTACATTTCTTCCTCATTCTACTGTTTGGTCTGAACAACAACTGAACCTCTCGACCAAGTCTGCATGCTTTTATGCAATGAGTTGCTGCCACATGATTGGCTGCTTATATATTTGCATTGTCTACGGGTGTACCTAATAAAATGACCACTGAATGTATTACATGTTCCATCTGAGCCACCACTTTAATAGATTTATTAGGTATGCAGACTTGGCTGTAAAACTATGTTTAGAAGATGACAGGGATTTAATTTTGGACCACTCCTTTTGTGGATCAGCAAAACCAAATGCAACCTCTCAAGCTGAAATATAGACTCTCTGTTTCTATCTGTAGATGCTGCTTGACTCATTGAGTTCCTCCAAAAGATTGTCTTTGACTCCAGGTTTCAGCATGTGCTGTCTCTATAGTATAAGAAAATAGTTGATTCAATTGGTAAAAATGTTTTAAATCTGAAAAGTTAATAAGACAATTGTACAAGATCTATCTTCATTCCTTTCCTCCTGTTAGTTTTATCCACTCACTTCATACTTAAGTTCCTCTTTTCCCAGTCTAATCTCCTGCACACCCCATCTGGCTCCAAGTTGCATCCACCTCTCCCCTAATGGTTCGCATTCTCATCTCCTTTACTTATCCAAATTTCTGTTTGATACCGTTTTATGTCCCTGCTTATTTCCCTCCAGCATCTGTCTCCTCTCCCCAAACCTTGCTCCATCTGTTTTGTTTTCCTTTTTCTTTCTCTCTTTGTCTATCTCCAACTATCATTCAGCTGCCACAACCTTCCAACTGCATCCCAAGCTTACTTCCCCTACTTAGCACTATCTTACTCCCCTCCTCAATCCACCAATCACCTCAGAATCTTGTCACTTCCCTTCTCCTCTCTATACTTGGCCTTTCCACTCTCAGTCCTGATGCATGATTTCAATCCAAAACATTACCAATGCTTTTCCTTCTACAAATGCTGCTTGACCCATTGAAGTCGCCGGCACATCATTTACTCCAGATTCCAGCATCTGCAGAATCCTGTGTCTTCAGGTATTTGAGTTACATGTATTATTGGCAATGAAAACGGAACAAGATTTGTTGTCCACCAGGTTTCAGCTGCTCATAAATTTTTGTGTATTTTTGGCATAAGAAAACATGCCGCCTTCTGCCTGGATTTGTGATAGAAGTGAACAGGGAAAGAAACAACTTTTTCTCCACAACTCCTTACAGTTACTCAAACAGTAAGCATAGCCGTGCTTTCTCATGAACCAATCACTCCACAAATCTCAGCCCTCTACCATTGACCACTTAACTATAATGCCTGAATGATAGCCATCAAAATATAAACATTTCAATTGAAATTAATATTTTAAAGCATGATACACCCAGTGGCCACTCCATTATCTATATGATTACACCTGCTTATTAGTGCAAATATCTAATCAGCCAATCAGATGCAACTCGATTGATGAAACCATGCAGATATGGTAAAGAGGTTTACTTGTTCAGACCAAACATCAGAATGGGGAAGAGATGTGATCTAAGTGACTTTGACCATTGTTAGTGTCAGGTGGATTGGTTTGAGTATCTCAGAAACTGCTGATCTCTTGGAAAGAAAGGAGGCAAAAACCAGAGTAAGGAGGTGGAGAGAGAGGAAGGAGTTCAGGCTGGCAGGTGATAGTTGAAATCAGGTGAAGGGGAAGGTTGGTAGGTGTTTGGGGATAGTATGAGGTAAGAAGCCAGGAGGTAATAGATGGAAGAGGTAAAGGGATGAAGAAGAAGGAATCAGATAGGAGAGGACAATGGACCATAGAAGAAATGGGAGGAAGAGGGGCACCAGAAGGAGGAGATGAGGAGGAAAGAAGGGTTAAGAGGGGGGCCAGAGTGCGGAATTAAAAAGAGAGAAGAGGGAGAAATTACTGGACATTAGAGAACATTCATCCTGTTTCAATGCTGTCTTTCACCATAATTCTATGGCAGTTCCACCATGAAAATATAAGATGATATATTAAAACTCGATGAATTGATAGAGATTGTTAAAAAGATAGTGATGAGAATGTGGTGTATTGAAAGAAGTTCGAGCCTCTGTATGTGTTATTTGATATTGATTACTCATAGGGTCATACAGTAATACAGCATTGAAACAAGCCCTACTGTCCAACTCATCTATGTCGACTGTGGCACTGGCCAAGCTGCTTCTATTTGCCTGCATTTGACCTATATCCCTCTAAAGTCTTCCCATCTCTGTACTTATCCAAATCTATTTTGAATGTTGTTACTGTAAATGCCTCAACCACCTTCTTTGACAGCTCTTTCTACGTACTTGCCACCCTCTGCATGAAGAAGTTGCCTCTCAGGCCCCTTTTTAAATCTTTCACCTAAAACCTATGCTTTCTAGCTTTAGTTCCCCTTTTCTGAGTAAAAGACCATGCGTGTTCATCTTATCTATACCCCACATAATATCTGTAAGATATCACCTCTATAAGATGGCCCTCAATCTCATACACTTCAAGGAATGAAGCACTATCCTTACCAGAATCTCCCTATAAACCAGGCCCTTGAGTCCCTGGGTCCTGGCAGCATCCTCTTAAATTTTTCCTGCACTCTTTCCAGTTTAATGATGTCTTTCCAATAACAAGGCAATTAAAATTGTATGCAGTACTCCAAGTGTACTCTCACTGCTTCTTGTAATGTGCAAAATCCTGAAATCAGTACCCTGACAGACTATGGCCAGTGTACTAAATGCCTTCTTCAACACCCTTCCTATCTGTGATTCCACTTTCAGCCAACTATGAAAGTACACGACTAGGTCCCTCTGTTGCACAACTCGCCCCAGGGCCTGACCATTCACTGAAAAAAGTTCTACCCTGGTTTCATTTCCCATCAAATGAGAAGTCATAACCTCATCATATGAGTTTATTGAACTTGCAGCAAGGCTATTCTGATTAAAGTAATTGACCTGAAACATTAACACTGTTCTTATTCCACAGATGCTACCCTGACCTGCTGTGTATTTCCAATGTGGTCTGTTTTTAACATTGCCAGATAGCTCAAAGCTGGCTTAAATTACAAAAATTGCATAGTGATGTTGATATTCATCAAAGCACTGTGATGTATTGCTGAAGGCTGATGTTAATATGGGGCAGAATAAAATAACAGGATAAATGGTGATAAGTAAAGTCTAATAAAAAAAAACAATGCAGCAAGAAAGAAAGGAGTTTTACTCAGGCAGTTATTTAAAATCAAAGAAAATATGATGGATTCAAAATACCTAGTCATAAAACAGAAGTACACAGCTCTATTTAAATCCTACCAGGCCAGTCAGTCAAAGGCTTTTCTATTATCTAAAATTTCATTTCTCAACATATATAGTAAAGGCTAACATTTGCCTAGAACACAGAATAAAATCACTGGACATGGCCAAAATTTAATAGATATAGCGTGGCTTTATCTTACTCTTTTGACTAGATTACACCAATGTTGGACCAAGATGTTAACATAAGTAAAGTGTATTTCTAATCAGTCCAAAAGAATTCTACTCACTATTAACAAGGCGTTTGTAATTTTCTGCATGTTCTTTTCATGTTACTTCTCCCCTTACTGTCACTCCTCTGCCAGTCACCTGACACCTGACTATGCTCTTAAACATGTTTATAAGTAATATTATTGGCAACATATTGACCATACTTTCAGCCATCTTAGTGCCTCCTAATTCAAAGTTGGTCCCATTCCAAACTCCAAAGCACTGTGTAAGTTTTCTGTATTACTGATATATAGTATATTCACAATTTGTTCTAAAATTAGAAACAGAATAAATTGTGCAGTTTCTTTCTAGGTGATGCTCATCAAGTTAAATGTCAAACTTAAGTAATATTTATAAATTAGCCATTGAATTACAGTACCTTATTTGTTTATGTATATAAACCTGTAGGAGAAAACAGTATTTTGAAGGTCTTTGTGATGTCTACAAATTAATTTTCCTGTACTTCAGTGAGAGAAGCAATCCATCTCCCAGTCGATTACTGAATTTTTGCTTGACAAAGATATTCATCAACATAGGAATAATCAATTATTCTCTGTGGAAATTGTAAAAAAAAATCACTGAAATTATAAAATAGCCTTCAGTTAACTTGTTCTTCTATAGATATCCAATCTAAAACATAATGAACAGTTAAGGTTCAAAGTAAATTTATTATCAAAGTACATATATGTCACCCTATACAACACTGGGATTCATTTTCTTGCAGGCATACTCAATAAATTCAATAATCACAATTGAATCAATGAAAGTCCACATGAACAGTGCAACAATCAGTATGCAAAGACAACAAATTGTGCAAAAAAAGAGAATAATAATAATAATAAATAAGCAATAAATATCGAGAACCTGAGATGAAGAGTCTTTGAAAGTGGGTCCATAGGTTGTGGGAGCAGTTCATTGATGAGGCAAGTGAAGTTATCCCCTCTGGTTCAAGAGCATGATGATTAGGGGGTAATAACTGTTCCTGAACCCTAGAGCTGTGAGTTCGGAGACACTTATACCTTCTTCCTGCTGGCAGCAGCAAGAAGAGAGCATGACGTGGGTGTTTGGGGTACCTAATGATGGATGCTGCTTTCCTGTGACAATGCTCCATGTAGGTGTGCTCAGTGGAAGGGAGTGCTTTACCTATGACGGACTGGGCCACATCTTCCAGGACATTGGTGTTTCCATACCGCACTGTGATGCAGTGTGTCTCCCCCACACACTAGAGAAGTTTGTCAAAGTTTTAGATGTAATGCCAAATTGTCACAAACCTCTAAGGAATAAGAGGTTTTTTTCATAATGGCATTTACAGTATGTGCTGTGCCCAGGACTGATCCTCTGAAATGATAACAATGAGAACTTCAACGTAATATAATATAATTCTAAGTAAATATATATAAAAAGCTGACAGTAATTTTTTTCAATCTTTTAGTAGCTTAAACACATGCTTTAGGCAAGAATTTAAAATTCTAAGCCTACATTTCAGTTTCCTTGCTGTCATTATTCTATCTTCTGTTTGTCCAGAGGAATAAAGATGACCAGGTGAGTAAATGAGTCCAATTGAACGTGTTCTTGTCTTTCAATTAGATTGTGAATCTTAGTTATATTTTAACCTCATCCTCCTTTTATACTATCTGTCTTTCAAATTGATGATTGTACTGACGTAGCATTCCATTCCTGGACATTGGAGTGAATATCGCACTGTGGGGAATTGCTGGCTAGAATTTGCTGAACGATATGTGGCATCTCATTTATCACTGGGTAAAGTGATTTCAAGCTTTCAAGCACCACGGTGACTAGGCAGTAGGTAAAGTCCAGCGAATACAAAGCCATGTATGAGCAGTAGCAGGAAGGAATAAGAATAATTGCTTTGAATGTGCTATTGGTCTGCATGTAGTATTGCAGGATAAAACAGTAAGAGCTGGAAATACTCAACAAACATTTGCAGAGAAAAAACAATGTTAACTTTCATCAATATCCTTTCTTCAGAACTCCTGATGTGATTGAACAATGATAATAAAGGTGAATCAATACCCTACCTACTAGGTATTTGTTTTCCAGTTGAACTCTAATAATTGTTTTGGGTTTCCGAGTGCAATATTGAGACATATTAGCAACCCATGTTCATGTATCTTCAATTTTTTTGATCCTTCACAGCAGTTCCATAATTTAAATAATATGCAGATCTATAATAAGTTTCATTTTGAATGACTTCCCATTTTTACATACATACACATTCCACTAGACCATAAATTTATTGAAATCCACCCCCTCACTAACTCAATCAATATCTCTTCTTAAATTGATACACCTGCCTATACCACCTTATCAATTCATCAACCTTTGTTTCATTAACAAATATAAAAAGATTGTTATAGTATTATCCAGTTGTTAATAAATTTATAATCAAGTTGTGACAGGTTATTGAAGTGATAATAAGACAAAGTATGGATATAGTGTCATAGAGCTGAACAGCACAGAAACCGACTATTTTGCCCATTACGAAGTCATTTTCATGCATCAGGACCATGTCCTTCTGTGCCTTATCTCTTTGAGTTTCTAGTTAAATTTCTCTTAAATTAATAACTGCAACTGATTCCACCAATGCTTGTCATCCTTATCAATGATTTCAATTGTTTATCCTCTGGAGCAATGTTGAAACTTTATAAAGCGCTGTTGAGGCCTCACTTGGAGTATTGTGAGCAGTTTTGCGCCCTTACCTAGAAGGGATATGCTGAAACTGGAGAGGGTTCAAAGGAGTTTCATGAAGATAATTCCAGGGTTGATGCCAAACGTTTTATGCCTCTGGGCCTGTTTTCATCAGAGTTCAAAAGAATGAGGGGTGATCTCTTTGAAACCTAACAAAATGGTAGAAAGCTTTGATAGAGTGGATGTGGAGAGGATGTTTCCTTGGGTGGGACAGTGTAAAACCAAAGGACACAACCTCAGAATAGCGGGGCGTCCTGTTAGAACGGAGATAAGGAGGAATTTCTTTAGCCAGAGAGTGGTGAATCTGTGGAATCATTTGCCACAGGTAGCTGTGGAGGCCATGTTTTTATGTATAGTTAAGGCAGAGGTTGATAGATTCTTAATGGGTCAGGGAATGAAGGGATATTGGGAGAAGGCAGGAGATTGGGGTCAAGAGGAATACTGGATCAGCCATGACGAAATGGCGGAGAAGACTGCATGAGCCAAGTGCCCTAATTCTGCTGCTATACCTTATGATACAAAGCTATGTGTAGTACATGCCATGAAAAATCTGCAGAGGGGCTTTGCATACAAGTAAATGCCATGGATTAGGCTGCATCGCTTCCTGGTTCGGGAATTGCGCTGTCTCGGATCGCAAGACCCTGCAGCGGTCAGCTGAGAAGATCATCGGGGTCTCTCTTCCTGCCATTACAGACATTTACACTACAAGCTACACCCATAAAGCCAACAGCATTGTAAAGGACATCATTCACCCCTCATACAAACTCTTCTCCCTCCTGCCATCTGGCAAAAGGTACCGAAGCATTTGGGCTGTCACGACCAGACTGTGCAACAGTTTCTTCCCCCAACCCATCAGACACCTTAATACCCAGAGAGTAGACTAACATCAACATCATTTATTATTATCTTGTAACTTGTCCTCCACTGTGCCTATTGTCTTGATTATTATTTATTGAACTGCCCTGCGCTGTTTTGTGCACTTTATGTAGTCCTGTGTAGGTCTGTAATCAAGTGTAGTTTTTGTGTTGTCTTACGTAGTCTAGTGTAGCCTTGTGTTGTCTCACTTAGTCTAGTGTAGTTTTGCGTTGTTTCATGTAGCACCATGGTCCTGGAGGAACGTTGTTTCATTTTTACCGTGTACTGTACCAGCGATTTATGTTCGAAATGACAATAAAAAGCAACTTAACTTGACTTGACTTGATAATATAATATGGAGAAAATATTAGCATATCCAGCTGAGTAGAACATATAGAAAGGTGGAATATTTGCTAAATGGAGAGAGTTTGAATGGTATAGATTCAGAGAGACCATGGCACTATTGTTCATGAATCATTGTATGCTAAGAAACAGGCAATATGATCAAGCTGATACTTGAGTATCTCTAGTTGAGTATCTTGAGCAGCACAAAAAGGGACCTCATTCTACACCACGCCCTTGCTAACCATTTTGTTTAGCTACATTAATTCCATATTCAAGAGCCTGTCTAAATGTCTTTTCACCGTAATGACTGTATCCAAATCTGTTACATTTTGTAACTTCAAGATATTAAATTAATTCAAAGAACTCAGAGTCCAAAAATACAAGTGTATACTTCTAGTCTTATTTATGTGAGCCTCCCACCCCACCCCCACCCCCACCCCCACCCCCCATACCATTTTTAAATAAAGCACACAAGTAGTTATTTAAACAAACAAGAATGTTTAGTGAAATTAAATATATGTGAGCATTTGGTCCATATTGACAAACAAGGAAGCTCATTGAACTCAACAACTGTTTTATTATGATAGACACAAAACGGACCGGGCACCATGACCCAAAGAGTGAACCCAACCAGTCTCATGCAGACCGGTGTGGTGACCATCACATACCCCCGTTACAGTTAGAGTGACCCACACATACACAAGTAAATAACTGTACAACCCAAGCTAAAATGTAACAATAAATGAATTGGAACTTCCCACCATAATACCACAAAAGCATTTTAACACAAGAACAATAAACAGTGCTGGTTATTAGAAATGCAGGGGTGGGCTGTCTACAATCTTTTCAACATTTTAAGCAAGACTAGTGTATTATTTTTGTTCTGTACAATTTTAGAGTGAAAAATAATGAAAGAAGCACTATGCAAAAGTTTGGGCACCCCAAGAGATTTGAGCTCTCAGATAACTTTTACGAAGGTCTCAGACCTTGATTAGCTTGTTAGGGCTCTGGATTGTTCACAGTCATTGTTAGGAAAGGCCAGGTGATGCAAATTTTAAAGCTTTATAAATACCCTGACTCCTCAAACTTGTCCCAACAATCAACGTCCATGGGCTCCTCTAGGCAGCTGCCTAGCACTCTGAAAATTAAAATAAATGATGCCCACAAAGCAAGAGGAGGCTGTAAGTAGAGCTACTAGGACTTGATGTTTCAATTCCTATGGTAAGTTGGCACTCTTGATGTTGGCAGTGGGCTTGGAGTGGTGACAAGGAGGGAGAGTAGGTACATCATCGGGACCATCAGGTGGGCACCTTCCTTCTTTGACGTTTCATTAATAAGCCCATGACGTCTCCAGAGGGTTCAACGGTGCTACCTGGCGACTCAGATACACTCCCCCCCTCAGTTCCATACCCTCCTGTCTTCATCTTGCAGCCCAGTTGTTGTCTTTCCTTTTAATCCAAATCCAGTTGCTGCTTTCTTCTGCTGCATTTGACAAGGACTAAGAAGATAGCAGTGTTTTCAGGTAGCTGTTTCCTCAGTTCGTAATGTAATTAAGAAATGGCGATTAACAGGGACAGTGGAGGTCATGTTGAGGTCTGGAAGACCAAGAAAACTTTCCAAGAGGACTGCTCATAGGATTGCTAGAAAGACAAATCAAAACCCCCATTTGACTGCAAAAGACCTTCAGGAAGATTTAGCAGACTCTGGAGTGGTGATGCACTGTTCTACTGTGCAGAGACACCTGCACAAATATGACCTTCATGGAAGAGTCATCAGAAGAAAACCTTTCCTGCATCCTCACCACAAAATTCAACGTCGTAAGTTTGCAAAGGAATATCTAAACAATCCTGATGCATTTTGGAAACAAGTCCTGTGGACTGATGAAGTTAAAATAGAACTTTCTGGCCACAATGAGCAAAGATATGTTTGGAGAAAAAAGGGTGCAGAATTTCATGAAAAGAACACCTCTCCAACTGTTAAGCACGGGGGTGGATCGATCGTGCTCTGGGCTTGTGTTGCAGCCAGCGGCACCGGGAACATTTCACTGGTAGAGGGAAGAATGAATTCAATTAAATTCCAGCAAATTCTGGAAGCAAACATCACACCATCTGTAAAAAAAAAAGCTGAAGATGAAAAGCGGATGGCTTCTACAACAGGATAATGATCCTAAACACACCTCAAAATCCACAATGGACTACCTCAAGAGGCACAAGCTGAATGATTTGCCATGGCCCTCACAGTCCCCTGACCTAAACATCATCGAAAATCTGTGGATAGACCTCAAAAGAGCAGTGCATGCAAGACAGCCCAAGAGTCTCACAGAACTAGAAGCCTTTTGCAAGGAAGAATGGGTGAAAATCCCCCAAACAAGAATTGAGATACTCTTAGCTGGCTACAGAAAGCGTTTACAAGCTGTGATACTTACCAAAGGGGGTGTTACTAAGTACTGACCATGCAGGGTGCCCAAACTTTTGCTTCAGGCACTTTTCCTTTTTTGTTATTTTGAAACTGTAAAAGATGGAAATAAAAAAAGTAATCTTGCTTAAATATATATTAAGTATATATTTATATATAGACAATTACTCAAATATTATTGAAATATTCATTACACAACACTACTCCATGCTAAACTATAAACTCCAACTTAATAGAGAATGCATCTCAACTATATACACAGTACATTATATAATACAACTACAATAAACAGACATCCACGGCATAATAAATATTAAATTGTCTCATTCAAGCCTAAAGATTTGGTTACTGTGGAGGATCTTCCTCTTGTGTGATAGCATCTTTCCTGATAAGGGGAGTCACTTTGCTTGGTAGGTGAGACTTGTGGCTATGAAACGATCTTAGGTTCTGGGACCTTCTCTGTGGTGGTTGTAGGTGTTGACTCTGAGATTGCAGGAAATGACTCTGACAACACTAAACACCCTTCTTCTTTTCTCTCTCTGGATCTACTATGATACCTTTCTTTTTCTTTCTCATATTCCTTCTCTCTTTCATACCATTCTCTTTCTCATTCACATTCTTTCTCTCCATCTCTTCCCTCCTTTTTCTTCCTCTACTTTGTGCATCTTATCTTGGGAAGGTGCATTTAGTTGGCTGGAGTGTTCTTTTATTAATCCTTCTATTGTTTCCTCTATGATCTGATTTCTCGTCTTGGTTTCCTCATTCACAAGATCATTTGACAAAACCCCTGTTTTCATATCTCCAACAACTACTTTCTCTTTGGCCTTCTATTCATCCAGCAGGTCTTTGGTCTTTACATCTACTTTTACAAGCAGGTTTTTGTCATCCACTTGAAGTTCATGCAATAATCTTGATGCTCGCAGACTAGGTTCTGGCTCTTTATACTCACAAGAGCTGAATGCTTGTCAGTTTCCTGAATCTCCTTGAACTCTCTTCCAGCTTAAAACCAAGTCGCACCACAAATAACTGCCTGATTAATATATCAGAAACTTTCTCTCTTATCTTGCCTACAAAATCTGTTGTAGTTGAGCCACTGCTTTCATCACTTTCACACTTCCTGAGCAGCATGGTCCTTCCTTGGTCCAAAATGCTTTTCAACCAGAGGCATGGGGACAGTTGTGGCATGATCCAGTAACTTCATTCACTTTCAGTTGGCTTCATTGCAGGGAATGAGGCATGCAAGTTGTGGATGGATCTCCAATCAAGCTGTAGTTGTCTCAATCTCTCACAACCACACACTGCCTGGTCTTCCTGTTTTTACCACATACAAACCCAATGTGGCTTGTTCATTGTTGCATTTCAGTGTAATGAATGTCATTCCCACAGGAGTTATCTTTTCGCCAGTTTAAGCTCTCGGTTGGATATCTGCAGGCTTCAGTTTGGTATGTCTGAAATATCATTCAAACTCATTTTGTGGAACGTCTTAAGCAACTGAAGCTGTGTCCAATTCCATTCAAATTAATTTGCCGTTCACTTTTGGTGTAAGCCATATTGCAGGTCTCCTGTTCATTTCGAAATTGTAAATCTCAACGATGCCCATTCCAATATCGCATTCATCATTGCCAGATTTTTCATGGACCGGCTGCAGATTAGTGCTCTTTGAAACTGCAATATGAACTTTTATCTTTTTCTCTTCTCTGTGCAATTTATTTTTCTCTGCCCAACATGCTTACTATATATAACATATTTTGTCGCATTTTCTGCAAGTTTCACCTTTAAATCTGCTTAGATGTTGTAATTTTGTTCAAGCTCACGTTTATTCCGGACTGTAACTGGATTACACCTCTGCAGTTTCCACTGAAACAGCAATTTCCGCTGCTTATTTGAATTTAAGTTGTACTTCAGTTAGAAGCTGTTTTGAATGCTTTCTTTTAAGACTCCACAAACTAAACATTCTCTCAGTGCATCATTAAACACATTACCAAACCAATTATCTGTGGTGTAATCAAACTCATCAATCTTTCCAGTGTAACTAGCCATTTGATATTTTTTAATGATTAGTAGCACCTGGTACTCATAATTTAAGACCCTGAATTCTTCGATTTATTGCCTTAAAAAAATTCGATGGTATCTTTCCTTCCAAAGAACATGTGTTGACTGCTTTTGTGTTCAACTGGACTGTCTGGTTGAAAGGCTGGAGTGTCTTTTTTACTCGCCAATGCTCCCGCTGCATTTTATTTTATTTCAAACATCTCACTCCGCTTTAACAAGTCGATAGCCATCTCGGGTTCATTTTAAAGTACTTCAAAACCAATGTTATGTATTGTAATATCAAAATATTAAATTAATTCAAAGAAACTCCAAAAATATATGTGTATCCTTCTAGTTTACTGTAAGTCAGACACCCCCGTATACAATATTACTCAAGTATTATTGAAATGGTAATTACACAACAGAATCTAGAGTTTGTATAGGAATTATGTGATTGTGCTGGAAAGAGCTCGTAGGAGATTAACCAGAATGTTGCCTGAATTGGAGGGCTTTTGTTAAGGAAATTGAATGGATAGGGCGGGCTTGTCTTTTCCTGAGGGCTGAGGAGAGATAAGGGGTGATCTGTTAGAGATAAACCAGATTCAGAGAGGTGTAGGTAAAATCTTTCTTCTGGGGTAGGGGTATCTAAAACAAAATAGCATTGCCTTTGAGTGAGATGGAGTTTTACAAGAAACCTGAAGGAAGTGGTAGAACCAGATACAATTATTACACTTAAGAAGCATCTAGGTAAGTGTGCGAATAAACAGGACTTAGAAGGATGCAGACCTAATTCAGATAAGTGGGATTTGTACAGATGGGCAAATAGGTTGGTGTTAACGTGATGGGCCAGAGGGTCTCTTTCTGTGTGGTGCAAATCTGTGACTCCACCACATTATGAAAGTGGCTCTGAAGGAAAGATTAAACATGGTCTTATTGAATGGTGGAGCAGGCACAAGGGGACAAATACCTATCCCTGCTCCTACTACATGGAATACATTTTTGGTGAAACTCTGCTAGTCATTTCCTTACAATTCAATGACGTGTCTCTTCACTATATCAATGTGTTGTCAAATTCCAAAATTTCAAATTTCAGTTAACATCTGTTTATTTTGCAAAAAGTTCTATGTATTAGATGTGATATTTACAAACTCATGTTAGCTCTCTTTAATCAGCTCAAGTTCCTCTAAGTGCTCTCACTTATAATGCATTTAATTATATTTTCATTAAGTTCTACCTAATATTCTCCACTCATCCTTCCCTGTTGATGTTTCTCTACATTATCTCAGGGACAAATCACATAATGTCTTTACCTGCTGAGTTTTTATCACTGTCTGTATTACTTATGCAACCCTGGGAAGCAGGCATTAATTAGTTATAAGATGCAAATGGTCTCAAACAGGTCTGATTTACTGTCAAATTCAACAAGAGTGAATCTGAAATTATCACACCATTTATGAAAGACATTTAAGTTTATGGTTGTATTTGCAGTTGGATTTAAGAAATCTATATTATTGCTTCAGTGCCTCAGAACTTCCATTTGAAAAGACAGAAATGAGTATGTTCCATTTTCTCCTAGTTTTTGCTGTTGTATAATTAATTAGTCAAAAAGAGAGAAAGAAACCAGGCATCCATTCTGTTGAATTCAGTTTCCACTTTGTTCCAGCCTCTTTAACCAGAGAATGCAATCTATTCTTATTGCCGTTAACAAATTTCTTCTTAACTCTGCAAAATCACTAAATCACCCCTCCTATTTTAATGACAGCAGCTCCAAGTTTAAGAGATTTTGGACAACAAAAACGGTAAACCAAAGGCTGGGCCTTTGATCACTCAGTAACAAACCTCTCAGCATTAAGATTTCACAATGGATTGTATTTTTAAAATGATAGTCCTTAGTCCCACATATTGATAATAATTGTGCTGCAAGATTCCTTGGTCAGTGTCAATTTTGAATGTAATGGCCTGACTTTCTCAGGATGTTACATTAATTCCAAATAACCCATGTCAGCTATTGTATTTCCTGATAATTGGCTGCAAATTAAATCTGAATAGAAGTCCACTGAGAGTGCTGATTTTATAAATCTGTCACTATACATTGAAACACATATCAATGCTATTGTCAGATAGCATTAGCATTGGAATTACTTTCCCCCTGATATTGCTGCCAGTAGCCACAATGAGTTTAGTGGTACTCAGCTTTATTTAGGTACACCTTGCAGCAGGAACAAATTTCCCTGCATGAGACATCCCAATATGCATCAGTTTAAGGTTATCTTTACAAATGCAAAGTGAATTTCATGCACTTGTATATTAACTGCCAATTAAACTCACCGCAGAATGGTAAGAATGTTACAGAGCAGCATCTGAGTTGCTACATCCTTACATGCCTCATGTCCATTGTCTCACAGCTCTTACTGGACTTTGTGATGAACTGACGCAGTGGCCTGCCCAGCAGCAGTGATGCCTGGCTTTGTGTCTATCGTAAAACTTCAGTTCTGAAGCTATATGCTTACTTTTATTGTCTGCACGGTTTGTGTTTTTTTTTCTCTCTCTGCTCATTGGGTTTTTCATTGTCTCTTTTGCAGTTTCTTTGTTTTGTTGCTGCCTATAAGGAGATGAACCTCAAAGTTGTATATAGGGTACATACTTCGATAATAATGTTCTTTGAACTTTTAATATTCTGCAACCTTTTCAGCTAAAATGGAAATGTACAAAGTCACATTCCAAGAAAGAAAAGATGGCTATTTTTTAAATTGTATCTTTCTGGTTCTCTATTCGTCCAATGTTTTCTGTCTCTTTAAGTCACCTAGTATGATAAACTTTGTTCTCTTTACCTTACTTCCTACTCTCTCACTTCATGTTTATTCACAGAATACAAATATTGCTGGCAAGTCGAGCACTTATTTCAGCCTACCTACTTAAGCACGGAAAGAGACCATCAGCTGAAGTGATCCAGCAGTCTCATTCCACCCTCTCCTTATTTCTCTGCAAGCTCCATGCTAATAGCTCTGAGACCAAGTGCCTGCAATGCTGTGGCAATCAATGTAGCAATCTGCTTCTTGAGTACTCAACATTGTGAGTTCCACATTTTGCTCCATTGATGATGAGTCAACAGACCAGTTCGGATACTCCATTGCTTCCTGAAATAGACAATATAAATGGTTCTTCATTGTCATTAGTTCTTCATTTATTTAACATACTGTTTAATGGCATTTTACCACACAATCCTCAGTGATCCAAGAAGGTGACACACTAACATATCCTGAAGAGTGATTAGGAATAAATATTTGATCTTTTAGCATTACCATTTCCCAACACTGGCTCTTGTCACGGTTAATGTCTTTATTTAATCCACACCTTTCTCGAGCAGGCTTCCCTGCACAGTCACCCTCAAGAAAGCGCTCTTCTAACTTTGGCAAGGTGAAAGACACTTACAAAAACATTAATTATTTAAAAAATTTTTAAGTATTTAAAACTTGATTTTTAAAATATAATACATGAATATAAGAAATATTGGGCATATTTTCAGTTGCCTAAGATCATTGGCTATTGTTTCCAGCACAGTCACAGACATTGTTTTTCCTTGAGTCCCAGAAGTTCAATCCTCAAAGATGTTGCTCAGCAGAGCAGATCACCATACTCACAGGGTGGCTATCCCAATCACTGATGGTTTCCCCCCCCCATGTTCAGGCTCTGCTAGCGATTCAATATATTTAGACCAAATTAAAGAATAAAAATATTGTCAATGTTTTTCTATCTTTTAAAATATTTTAAAAGACAAACACATGATTAAAATATGGAATCTTCCAAATTATTCAAAGAAAAAACTTTCCTTTCTTCTCCAAGAAGAACCTGCCATAAATACACAGGCTCAACGTCTAGTTTAACTTTAGTAATACCAACTCTGAAACCCAGAATCAACTATTCCAAGATTAGCTTCTTTGTAACCTTGACAGATGATACAAGGCAATGAGAAGATATTACTTATGCTTTCTCCACCAAAATCCTCCAAATTCACTGGGAGGATCTCGAAACCAATGTCAGAGTCCTCCCCTTGGACAATATCGCCAGCATCGAAGACCAAATTACAAGCAACTCATCTTGGCAGGCCATGTTATCTGCATGCAGAATCACAGACCCTCTCAATAGTCACTTTCTTCTGAGCACTGTCACATTGTCACCAGTTGGACAAAGGAGAAGATCATGGAAATGCCTATTTGAAGGAAATGCAGGATCTGCCCTTATTTGGAAAGCCTGATTATTCAACAGCCAGGATGGTATCTGATTTTGTGCATGAGAAACTCACAGTAGCCCTTGTGTATGTGGTGGGAAGAGCACATAATCTCATAATCTACTGACCCATCCATTCTATCTGGCACTTCTTATCCTGTCTGTAGTAGACTGCGGCTCCCACTTTGGCCTCATTTGTTACCTTATTACATATTCAAATGAAATGGGAGCAAGTAATTTTCAATTCCAAAGGACTGCCAAGAAAAGAAGAGGAATTGGTTGGACTGTGTTTGCTCCGGGTTGGTATTGGAACACATCTGGCTTTAAAGGATAAATTTTCAGTATAGCATCTGGGATATTGTTTACAGATGTGGCTTTAGATTCATCTATCAAACTTACCCAATTCTTAACATCACATAGAGTGAAATGATTCAGGTGAAGACTGGCTTCTGTGCGGAGTGGGAACTTAGGATGCCAAAAGAATCATCCACTTGACAATCCTAGCTGCTGATCATTGCAAGCACTTGATAATTATCTTTTTGTTGTCAAGTGCTGCTATCTTTAAGGTATAAATATTCATAGATCTACCTCAGCCAATCATTTTCATTATTATATGCTCAATTAACAAATATAGCTGGTTGTGATCCTATAAATCAATAATGGATCACTTTGCTCTCTCTGCAGCATGAAGCTTCCATAGTTTAGATCACAAAACAAAGGAGCAGAAGTAGGCCATTCGGCCCATCGAGTCTGCTCCGCAGCTCCCCCATGAGCTAAATTATTCACCCATCTAGTTCCAATTTCCGGCTTTTTCCCCATATCCCTTGATACCCTGACTAATTAGATATCTGTCAATCTCCTCCTTAAACACCCTCAATGATCGGGCCTCCACAGCTGTATGTGGAAACGAATTCCACAAATCCACAACCCTCTGGCTAAAAAAATTTCTCCTCATCTGTTTTAACTGGGTATCCTCTAATTCTAAGACTATGGCCTCTTGTTCTGGACTCACCCACCAAGGGAAACAACCTTTCCACATCTACTCTGTCCAACCCTTTCAACATTTGAAATGTTTCTATGAGATCCCCTCTCATTCTTCTATACTCTAATCAATACAATCCAAGAGCCGACAAACGCTCCTCATATGTTAGCCTCTGCATTCCAGGAAATCCTCATAAATCTTCTCTGAACTCTCTCCAACATCAGTACATCCTTTCTAAGATAGGGGGCCCAAAACTGCACACAGTATTCCAAATGAGGTCTCACTAATGCCCCATAGAGCCTCATCAACACCTCCTTACTCTTATACACTATTCCTCTTGAAATGAATGCCAACGTAGCATTCACTTTCCTTACCGCTGATCCAACTTGGTGGTAAACCTTGTTACGTACCCTGTAACTGGGTTGCCAAACCAGCAGAAATGGACCACTTAGTTGGAGTCTGGATTACTGGAACTAAGAAAGTTTTATTAAAGAAATAAGCAATACAGTACTCTAATCAAAAGGATATAAATGCAACAGTTTAGCAATGATAAAACACACATGTACACAGAACTAGGTAATAGGATCAATCAAGCTCTATCGCAGTCTAGGGGCAAATGATCAGTTTCAAGTGACGCAAAGTTCAGTTCAATTTAGTTCAGTTCAGTTCAGTTCGCAGTAATCGCTGTTGTGCCATTGGGGCGGGGAGAAGAGAGAGAGCGAATGGATATTCAAAACGGATTCCAAACAGACCTTCGATATTCCTCGCAGTTAGCTTTCGGGCGAGCCCTTTGTAATGTCTTCTGAGGTCACCGACTGTGACCCCTCCGTTCCAGATACGATTGTTCTTCTGCGGTGAACCCGGCACCCAGGCAAGGGCGGACACACACACCAGGTTCCCGCCGATCCGTACCTTTCTACCCTGTGCGTCTATGGCTGGTCCCGTGACCAGACCTCCAAAACTCCCACCACCTTGTGGAGGCACACCGCTTCCAGGGTCTCGTTACCTCGTGGTGTCGTGTGTCTCGCCTTAGCGAACCTGTCCCTTTTTATCCCCCTGCTGGGGTATCGCCTGTCCATCAAACTTCAAACTGTTCAGGGTTCAAAGCCACCGGTCTCTGACAATACTTGGATCTGTGTCTCCTTTTCGTTAATCCCTCTCGTCTCTCTCCTATTAGCATCTTGCATGTTCCCCCATTGTCCTCTTATCGGCATCAATCGTCTGATAACTGGTTCTTTTGTCACACCCCTACCCTTCAAAGGATTTTTACTGAGGTAAAAATAATAGGCATGAATACATTCTTAGATACACACAAATATACATGTTCATCAGCTATTTGGCTAATACAGAGACTTTTAAGTTGTCAACACCTGACTGACAGTCAGCAATCACATTTTCTGTTCCTTTTATATGTGTTATTAATAATCCTCTAAAACCAGGCTCCAACTTAGCAAACTTCATAGTGGCTGAAAACACTAATGAATTGTGATCAGTGTAACTTCTCAGTGGTTTTCACCCCGGACACAGATAACAAGGGTTGTCCCATCCCAACTTAGCATTCTTTGGCAAGGGCTTAGTACGAGGGTGGGTACTATCCGCAAAGTTGTTTTTTTTTCTGCAAAACTTCGGATAGTACCCCACCATCTCCAAGAACCTTCTCAGGGCTCTCTTGTCTGTCGGGGTGGGGACTTCAGAGATAGCCCGCACCTTAGCTTGCATCGGAGCCAGCTGCCCCTGTCCTACCGCCAATCCCAGATAAGTGACCTTCGCGCAGCCAAACTCACTTTTTGCGAGGTTCACTGGCAGGCTGGCTTCAGACAGCCGTTTAAACAGCTCCTCCCACGTGTCACTCCAGACCACTACATCGCCAATATACACTTCTGTGTTCTTTAGCACGTTTGTCACTGAATTAATCATTCTAGAGGGATGTTGCTCACTAGGCCGACCTGATGTTGTAACAGCTCCATGTCCCAGCTCTTTGCATCGCCTCGGGACATCTGGACCTATGTGGGCGTGCCGTTTAATTAGCTCTCTTAGCGGTTTGCTTTGTTCGGGGATTAAGGGAGAGAACTCAACAGCAAAATCGGTCAACACAATAGAGTTCTCCCATCTGGTCAGCACCACGCTTATCTTTTCAAAATGGGTTTTCCCCTTATCAGGTGGCACCCTAGCCTCATTAATTTTCATGATATCAACAGCTAGATCTGTTTTCTGATCCTGGTGAGCTTTTAACATGTTAATAGCCTCTAACTGTGTTAACTCACGTCTACAACAGTCAATAACATCCTTCCTCCTGTGCAGCCAGTAAAACTCTTTCATGATTCTGCCGACTGTTGTCCTCCCCCCAAAATGTCCACCGAGGGGTATCTTATGGGCCAGGTTAAGAATCTCATCCCCATAAATTTTTGGCACCATCCCCCATTCCTCATCTGCGGGCACGGTACTTGGTTTCCCTTTCTTCCTTAGCACTCCCTCCTCCACACAATAGCCTACTGGCTCTCCCCTCAACTCTGCTTCAGAGAGAGCTGTCCCCGCCGAAACCATCAGCTCCTCGTCTCACTCCTGCGCCTGCACAAATTCCCCCTTTTCCAATGATAAATCTACCACAATTTCCTCGCTCCCTCCTGGTACAAGGCTGGTAGAAACGTCTCAGCTAGAGCTATCTCGGCAGTCTTTCTGGACATACGCCGAGTCACTGCACAAACGGGATGAACCTGTGAGTCCATGGGCGGGGCCTCAATGCTGGCAGGCGGGCCTGTCAATTTTACTGCTGGATTCACTTCCCCGCCGGCGAGGTCATTACCGAGCTAGATCTCCACGCCTTTCATTGGTAGTTCGGGCCTCACCCCGATCGTGACCGGTCCAGAGACCAAGTCACTTTTTAGGTGTATCTGGTGCAGAGGTACTGCCTCAGTCCCTTTCCCAATGCCTTTTATGACCCTGACTTTCCCAGTCTCGGTCTCTGAACTAAAGTCTAACACACTCTTTACTATCAATGACTGACACACTCCCGTGTCTCTCCAGATCCGCACTGGAACTAGGTTTAACCCCTCCTTCACCGACACCAATCCGGTCGAGATAAACCTCTCGCGCCCTTCCTGAACTTTGTTAGCCCTCTCCTCTCCTAGCGGTTTGCTTACCAGCTCAATACAGCCAGTCGGAAACGCCGCCTTTCCTTTTCCCGTCTTCTTCTTTGGGGCAAAGCACCTGGACGCAAAGTGTCCGACTTTCTCACAATTATAACATACGACCCCAGGAGACTTCCTACCAGACTGCTCCCGGTCTACCTTATCCTTCTCAATAGTCCCCGGCTTACTTTCTGACTTTTCTGGCGGACTCTCCCCGCCGTCCAGACTACCCTTCTGGTAGCCTTTACTCGGGGCAAACTTCGTTTTATGTGTCAACGCGTACTCATCCACTAACTTAGCAGTTGCGGCTAAAGTGTCTGCCTCTTTCTCATCTAGGTAGGGTCTCATACCATCAGGGACACAACCTTTAAACTGCTCAATCAGGATGAGCTGTAGCAGTCTGTCATAATCCCCATCTACCCCCTTCGAGGTGCACCAACGCTCACAATATGTCTGCATCTCACGGGCAAACTCTAAATACATGCGGTCCCACTGCTTCCTCGCATTCCTGAACCTCTGCTGGTATGCCTCTGGGACCAACTCATAAATCCTGAGGATGTCCTCTTTCACCACCTCATACCTCTGGGCATCTTCCGCGGACAAAGCCGATTAAGCTTGTTGGGCTTTTCCTTTAAGTACTCTCTGAAGCAAAACAGCCCACTTATCCCTCGGCCAATCCTGACTTGCAGCAACTTTTTCGAAATGGAGAAAGTACTGATCCACATCGGTATCGTCAAATGGGGGAACCAGCCTAACCTCCTGGGTCGCCCTGAACCCTCCACCTTGGTTCGGCATGGGCCCCTGCTCTGCCCTTACCTTTAACCTCTCCAGCTCAAATTCCCTTTCCCTCTGTTTTTCTTCTCGCTCCAACTGCCTCTCTTCTCGTTGTCGTTCTAACTGTTTCTCTTCATGTTCTAGCTTCTGTACCCGGAACTCGTGCTCGAGTCTCAATTTTTTGAGCTGCACCTGTACTGCTTCTCCACCAGGTTTTCCAATAGATATCACCTCCAGCTCCCCTTGGGGAAACACAACCTTTAGATACATAGTGCTCTACGATAGCTCTGTGTATCTCCTGTCTCCTCATTGTCGACTTCCCCTTAACAAGATTCAACCGTTTGGCCACAGCTGCCAATTCCGCTTTCCTGGCATCCTCTAATGCCTCCAAGGTCGGCGCCTTTAGAAATTCCTCAATCTCCATTTCTGCTGTTTGCCTTTTCCTTCTTTTGGGAATTTTAACCCAATCAATTTACCCCGTCTCAAATTTAGCGTTCAAAATCGCGGACGAGAACCCCACTTATGTTACATACCCCGTAACTGGGTTGCCAAACCAGCAGAAATGGACCACTTAGTTGGAGTCTGGATTACTGGAACTAAGAAAGTTTTATTAAAGAAATAAGCAACACAGTACTCTAATCAAAAGGATATAAATGCAACAGTTTAGCAATGATAAAACACACATATACAGAGAACTAGAATAATAGGATCAATCAAGCTCTATCGCAGTCTAGGAGTAAATGATCAGTTTCAAGTGACGCAATGTTCAGTTCAATTTAGTTCAGTTCAGTTCAGTTCGCAGTAATCGCTGTTGTGCCGTTGGGGCGGGGAGAAGAGAGAGAGCGAAAGCGAATGAATATTCAAAACGGTTTCCAAACAGACCTTCGATATTCCTTGCAGTTAGCTTTCGGGCGAGCCCTTTGTAACGTCTTCTGAGGTCACCGACTGTGACCCCTCCGTTCCAGATACGATCACTCTTCTGCGGTGAACCTGGCACCCAGGCAAGGGCGGACACACACACCGGGTTCCCGCCCGACCGTATCTTTCCACTCTGCGTGTCTATGGCTGGTCCCGTGACCAGACCTCCAAAACTCCTACCAACTTGTGGAGGCACACCGCTTCCAGGGTCTCGTTACCTCGTGGTGTCGTGTGTCTCGCCTTAGCGAATCTGTCCCTTTTTATCCCCCTGCTGGGCTATCGCCTGTCCATCAAACTTCAAACTGTTCAGGGTTCAAAGCCACCGGTCTCTGACAATACTTAGATCTGTGTCTCCTTTTCGTTAGTCCCTCTCATCTCTCTCTTATTAGCATCTTGCATGTTCCCCCATTATCCTCTTATCGACATCAATCTTCTGATAACTGGTTCTTTTGTCACAAACTTTAGGATATCCTGCACGAGGACCCCCAACCCCCTTTCCACTTCTGATTTTTGAATTTTCTCCCCATCTAAATAATAATCTGCCCGATTATTTCTTCTTCTAAAATGTACAACTGTACATTTGTCAACGTTGTATCTCATCTGCCATTTCTTTGCCCACTCTCCTAAACTGACTAAGTCTGTCTGCAACCTTTCCGTTTCTTCAACATTTCCTGCTCCTCCACCTATCTTGGTGTCTTCCACAAACTTAGCCACACAACCATTTAATCCACAATCCAAATCATCGATATACATCGTAAAAAGAAACGGCCCCAACACCAACCCCTGCGGAACACCACTAGTAACCGGCAACCGGTTTAGCATGCATCTAGTTCCATAATGAAATTTGTCACCTCATTAATACATCCTAACTACTTCCTCAGAAGTCTTGTGGCTAAGGGGATAACTGTGATTTGTGATCTTGTTGGATTTAAGATCACAGATCCTCTGCCTACCTCACCACATGATTGTCAGCGAACACTTCCACCATAATGCCGAGCAGAATCTCTTTGAAATGAAGTGTGCAGTGTTACGTACCCCATAACTGGATTGCCAAACCAGCAGAAATGGACCACTTAGTTGGAGTCTAGTTAACAGAAACTAATAAAGTTTTATTAAAGAAATAAGCAACACAGTATTCTAATCGTAAGGATATAAATGCAACAGGTTAGCAATGATAAAACACACATGTACACAGAACTAGGGTAATAGGAATCAACCAAGCTCTATCGCAGTCTAGGGGTAAAATGATCAGTCTCAAGTGACACAGAGTTCAGTTCAGCTTAGTACAGTTCGCAGTAATCGCTGTTGTGCCGTTGGAGAGAGACAAAGAATGCAAATTTTGATTCAAACAGACCTTTGATGTTCTTCACAGTTAGCTTTCAGGCGAACCCTTTTATGTCTTCTGTGGTCACCGACTGTGACCCCTCTGTTCCGGATATGACCGTTCTTCCGCGGTGAACCCGGCACCCAGGCAAGGGCGGACACACATGCCAGCTTCCCGCTGATCGTCCCTTTTCACCCTGTCAGTCTATGGTCGGCTCCCTCAAACCAGACCTCCAACTGCCACCAACTTGTGGGGGCACACCGCTCTTCCAGGGTCTTGTTATCTTGTGATCTCGTGGTGTGTGTCGTGCCTTAGCGAACCTGTTCTTTTTATCCCCCTGCTGGGGTATCGCCTGTCCATCAAACTTCAAACAGTTCAGGTTCAAAGCAACCGGTCTGTCAATACTCGGAACTGTGTCTCTTTTCGTTAATCTCTCTCTTCTCTCATTAGCATTTTGAATGTTTCTCCATTGTCTCCCTTATCTCTCTCATCAGCATCAATCTTCTGATAACTTGGTTTGTCATCACAGCAGGAAATAACTCAGGACTACTGGGCAATCTGTGAAGTAATCTTTTCCAGGAAGATCTTGGCCTTTAGCTTTGCAACACTAAACTCCATTACACTGCTGCTGCATAAGCAAATTGAAATGTCTATGTTCTGTAACAGTTCAGCACATTTCTAAATGACGAGTCTCAATTTAAAACATTGCCTGTCCATTCTCCTCCACAGATATTACCTGGCAGCTCGTTTGTTACTCCAGTTTACCAGAATTTGCATGCTTTTGTGTTTCTAGTTCATCACATTCATTGCAGAGTGCATTGCTGAATCAACCCCGGAGACAGACTGCTTCTGGGAGGTAGTTCACTACCTAATGCTTCTACATGCCTCTCTCTGTGAAAGTAAGAATCATGATGTTGAATGCAATGTTAGCAATATGGAACATGAAAAAATAAATCAGTTCCACACATTTGTTATAAATATTTTCCATATTTCCAACCTGAAGCATTTATGAAATACGTGCTCAGTTTTAAAGCTTCCATTCTGCTAACCACAGTTGTGGAAAAAAAGACACTGAATCAAAGCTGAATGCATTTAATTCTCCATCAGTGTGGCTGTCAAGGCCCATGGTCAAGCTCCAGGGTTTCATTTAATACGGACATCTCCAAACCAATCATAAATTATATAACAAAGAGAATGAAACACAGTGTTTGTGGCTGAATAATAATGAGGTCAGTTATGTGCCTCAGTCCACATGAACAATAGCTGTTCATGATCCAGGTTTACTCGGCTTTTATTAAAATAGATTTTAAAAAGCTGCAAGTGCTAGAAAAATGAAATGAAAACAGAATGTTCTGTTTTATTTGGATATCTTCCTCATTTTCAATGTCTGCAGAAATGTACAAAAGAAAATTGTGCTTGCTAATCTATGTTCTTACAGAAATGAAACAATTGACTTTCATACATTTGAGCAAACACTTCAGACTGAAAATTAGATTAATTAATTTCTCTACTTCATGTTTCTTGTAATCTTTAGTTGCATTGAAAAAATAACATTTCTTGCATGTTTGCTTACAAGGTTTTTTACAGGTGTATTGTTTGCAGGTGTATTGAAGGAACAATGATACTATGAAAGTGAATGTTTTGAAACATTAACATTGATGCTCCTGACTTTGGAGAGAATAGAAAGAAGCTTCATATTGCCTTGGTATGATTGCATTTGCTGGAAGAATGCACAATAATTGATATTCTAATGGAAGTACAACATGCAAAGTTATTGTGTTTTTTTTTGCGTCAGCTGATGAAAATATACTTGTGATGAGTCGGTCAGGCACAATGGTATGGGATATCCCATTTCAAAATCATCTTAAATATAGGTTAGATCCAAAAATTTATAATCTGAAGATATCTTGAATCATTGTTCATTTTCTGTTGTTTTAATAGAAAAAAAATGCCATCTAATTTTGTGTACATTATCACGAGAAAGTATGCAGATGCTGGAAATCCAAAGCAACACACACAACATGCTGAAGAAACACAACAGGTCGGGTAGCATCTATGGAAATGAATAAACAGTCTATTTTCCAGCTGAGACCTTTCTTCAGGACTGGAAATGAAGCGGGAAGATAGCAGAATAAAAAGATAGCGGGGGGGAAGGAGACTAGCTAGAAGGTGATAGGTAAAGGGCTGGAGAAGAAGGAATCAGACAGGAGAGGAGAGAGGACCATAAGAGAAAGGGAAGAAGGAGGAGACCCAGGGGAAGTGATGGGCAGATAAGAAGAGTTGAAAGGCCAGAGTAGGGAATAGAAGAAAAGGGGAGGGAGATGGAAAAAAGCTACTGGAAAGAGAAACCGATATTCATCAGCTTTGAGGCTACTCAGATGGAATATAAGTTGTTGCTCCTTCACCTTGAGGCTGACCTCATTTTGGTACAAGAGGAGGCCATGTACCGACTTGACGTACAGATGTTTTTCATCACATTACATTTGTTGTTATTTTCCTCTGTTTGGAAAAAGTATTATTATATAAGGATCTCATCAGTGCTAAGGCATGCCTGACTCATACAACATGATGAGTTCCAACATTAATAATAGCAATTTACTACATTCAGGAATATCAGCCTAATTAGAATTCTGGATTAACCTTAATGATCAGTTTATGAAGAGTTTCATTTTATGGGTCAGGAGAATGTTTAGAATGAAAGGAGAATTAAATTGTGAGACAAAATTCAGAGCAAAACTGAAGATATAAACAATTGAAAGACATGTTAACCCTAACTCCCAATACAGAGCTGAATGAAGATCTGACAATGCTTTGTTCGAAATATGTAAACACAACCAGAAAGATTGGATGAAACCTGATAATTCACTGCAAGCTAACTGTTTAATAAGGTTGTTGAAAACAGAAAAATTTCATCTGATGTTCAAGTTAAAGAAAATATGATGAATGTTATTAGAAGTAATACTTTTTCCAATGAAGATAGTTCTAGAATTGATAAAAGTAGAATTCATTTTATGAGAAAAAAGTTGTACAGGTAGCATTTTCATAGTTAAGGATAGCAAGGAAAATACTAACTATGATATTATTCAATCCCATAGGGAAAATATGGAAAACAGGCAATTATTTTAACAATAATTTCAACATGCAAATTATAATAGCATTATAATTGATTGCTCATCTTATGTGCAATTATGCAAATGACTTAACCTTGACAGTGACCTTTTAATGCTATTATATGCCATTACGCAAAGTTTATATTAAAGTTCACCATATCTGTTTCACTTTTCAATTAAAATGTCAATCTCAGATTCAAAACATGTACCCTTAATACAGTTATGTATCCTTTGCTTAGTTTGGAGTTGCTAACTGATTTGATTTCAGGCTGACAAATCATTATTGATAAATTAATACAACTGGAACACCCACGATTACTTTAACTTTCTGTCCACACTTTCAAGTGATGTTCTAAGCAAGGCCAGTTTTGGAGTTGACTAAAGTGAATCAAACCTTTCAAAAAGATCTTGTGATTTAAAAGAAGACATCCAAGATCTGTAACATTTGGTACAAAATTTTAAAGTGGCAGACCACCGAATGGTTGTAATTCCTAAAGAAGCATTTTGATAGATGGAGAAGTAATTTCTCCGGGATGAACTGGCTGACAAGTCTGTGAACTAACTTAAATGTTGGGGGCTACCATTTAAAAGAAAACCAAAGGCATTCAAAACTATTGATACTTAAGTGCAATATTAGTATTTTTTCCAATAATTTTGAACATGAACACACTTCATATTAATTTAAATTTAACAAAATTATTAAAAATTACATTTTGAAAAATATATTAATTATATGAATCCTGTCATATACAGTACCATCAGTCCTGATGAAGGGTCTTGACCCAAAACATTGACTCTTTTCTACAGAGGCTGCCTGAACTGCTGAATTCCTTCAGCATTTTGTGTTTGTTACTTTGGATTTCCATCATCTGTAGAATCCCTTGTTATTAATTATATGAAGCCTGCTTCTATCCCTTTCAGCTGCCTCTCTCCAATGAAATGAATGGAATTGCTGAAGCAATCAAGGTCTAATATCCGCAGTTCACAAGGAAATTTGCAGATGTAACTATTGGGGAATTCCAGAGAGTTACTGCTCTGCTGCTAGACTCTTGCCATAATCATCAGGTCCTAAATCACAAAACTTTGAAAAAGTGTAACCAGTTACATGTGCAAGTTGGAGCAGTTCTCAGGAAAATATAGACTCGTGTTCACAAAATCCCTCTCAAGAGAATGAAAAGTCAGCAGATCAATACAATTACTATAATCTCCAGTGGGGAACAATTCAATTTTGTGAGTGGTACCAATTTTCACTGCAATGCTCCTTCAACAAGGACAATAGATCACAGTAACTCAGTTTGTCCTGTACTTGAACTTGAAATTCCTCAATTACTTGCATTGAGCTCCCTAATGTTTCAAATTGCAATGAGAAAATCACAGTAGATGACAGAAACTACAGGGTTTATTTTCCCATGTAGCTCCATTATCATGTGTTCCTTGTTGATGGGAGTTATTTGACAGGAGTAGAGTGGCTTGTTCAAGTGGCTTGTTCAATGAGATAAATGAACATGGGTAGAAAAAGCTGGAGAGGTAGTGAAGTTAAATGATGCAGAATTATATAACAACTTGGACAAAATATGTATGGAACCAAAATAATGGCAGAAGAAATTTAATGCAGTAAACTTTAAACGTATAAGTAAATATTGAACTGTCTACTTACTTCACAAGTCGTGTCAGAATTAGGTTCGGTTTTGAGCAGTAATCATGTCTACCCATTGCATAATATCAGACAAAAAAGCCATCAAACAACAAGAATTTGTTTTCCTGTAGTGGCTTGATCGCTTTACAACTAGAATTTGGTGTTCATCTTTTGTTTTAAATAAGAGAATGGAATGAAATTTATGTTTGCTCTCAAATGATGGGTAACCCACTCACCCTTCACCTCAGATGGTGAATCATTCCTTAGAATACTCAACTAATTTGTTTAATGAAGTGAAGAATCTGTTATCGAAATGGAAGCCATTCATCCAGGCACAGTAACACATATAATGGTTTGATTTAATTACAGATATTGAGGGTTCTATAAACCCTACATTTACCATTGTATCATGAGAAAGCTGCTATAATATTAAACTAAAATCAAAACTTGATGTTGAAAAATAGCAGCAATATAGCCACAAGGTCATGCGTTTTTAAACTGGGGACTAATGACATAGATAGGAGTAGAGATGAGGTCCTGAAGAAGGAATATAGGGAGCTAGGAAAGAAGTTAGAAAGCAGGACCTCAAGCGTGGTAATCTCGGGGATTGCTGCCTGTGCCATGAGACAGAAAGGGTAGGAACAGGAAGTTATGGCAGATGAATGTGTGGCTGAAGAGTTGGTGCAGGGGGCAGGAGTTCAGATTTCTGGATCATTAGGATCTCTTCTGGGGAAGGTCTGACCTGTACAAAAAGGACAGGCTGCACCTGAACTGGAAAGGGACCAATATCCTGGTGGGCAGGTTTGCTGGAGCTGTTGCGGAGGGTTTAAACTAGTTTAGCGGGGGGTGGGAATCAGAATGTGAGAGCGGAGATTAGGGTAGAAGGACAAGGGCATGATGCTATGTGTTCTGAGTTCGTGAGGAAGGTCAAAACATAAATGTAGCCAGTTAGAGGGGTTGAAATGTGACTATTTCAACACTAGGAGTATTAGGAATAAAGGGGATGAACTTAGAGCATGGATCAGTACGTAGAACTACGATGTTGTGGCCGTTACTGAAACTTGGTTGAAGGAAAGGCAGGATTGGCTGATGCAGGTACTGGGGTTCAAGTGTTTAGAAATGAGGTAGAAAAGTGGGGGAGTAGCATTACTGGTCAGGGATAGTATCATGGCTATCAAAAGGGAGGATGCTGCAGAGGGAGTATCCACTGAGTCGGTGTGGGTGGAAGTCAGAAATAGGAAGGGTTCAATCACTGTCTAGTAGTCTATAGGCCCCCAAATAGCCCTCGGGACACTGAGGAGCAGATAAGCAGGCAGAGTTTAGAATGTCACAGGAAATACAGGGTTGTAGTTATGGGTGATTTCAACTTCCCTCATATTGACTGGCACCTCCTTGACTGCAAGGGGGATAGATGGGGCTGAATTTGCCAGGTGTGTTCAAGAAGGATTCCTGACACAGTATGTGGACTGGCCGATGAGAGGAGAGGCCATACTGGATCCAGTTCTGGGTAATAAACCTGGTCAGGTGGTAGACCTCCTGGTGGGGGAGCATTTTGGTGGGAGTCACCACAACTCCCTTAGCTTCAGCATAGCTATGGAAAAGGATAAAAACAGACAAAATGGGAAAGTGCTTAACTGGGGAAGGTCTAACTATGAAGGGATGAGGCAGGAACCAGCGAGAGTAAATTGGAAACAGATATTCTAGGGTGAAAGCACAGAATTAATGTGGAGGAAGTTTAGGGACCACTTGTGCTGGGTTCAGGATAGGTTTGTCTCACTCTGACAAGGAAAAAAAAGATAGGAAAAGGGAACCATGGCTGACGAAACACGAAAGGCAACTCGTCAAGAGGAAGAAGGAAGCATATGTTAGATATAAGAAGCAGGAAGCAGGAGGGGCTCATGAGAAATATAGGATAACCCGGAAGGAGCTTAAGAAAGGACTTAGAGAGCTCGAAGGGGGCATGAGAAGGCCTTGGCATGTAGGATTAAGGAGAACCCCAAGGTGTGCTATGCATATGTGAAGAACAGAAGGATGACAAAAATGAAGGTGAGGCGCTAAAGGATAAAGAAGACAAAATGTGCCTGGAGGCGGAGGAGGTTGGGGAGGTCCTAAATAAATACTTTGCTTCAGTATTCACAAGTGAAAAGGACCTTGATCAGGGTGGGGTTGAAATAGAACAGGCCTGTGTGCTGGACAATGGAGATTAAGGAAGAAGTAGTGTTGGATCTTCTTAAAAGCATCAAGATTGTTGAGTCCCCAGGGCCGAATGTGATATACCCCAGGATGCTGTGGGAAGTGAGAGAAGAGAACACTGGAACAGTAGCTATGATCTTTGAATCCTCTTTGGCTACAGAGGAGGTGCCAGAGGATTGGAGAATGGCAAATGTAGTTCCCTTGTTTAAAAAAGGTAATAGGGAGAATCCTTGGAACTGTAGACCAGTGAGTCTTACCTCAGGTGGTCTGCAAACTATTGAAAAGGATTCTTAAGGATAGGATCTACGAGCATTTGGAGAAGTACAGTCTACTCAAGGATAGTCAACATGGCTTTGTGAAGGGAAGGTTGTGCCTCAAGAGCCTAATCGAGTTTGTTGAAGAGGTCACAAAAGAAATTGATGAGGGTAGGGTGGTGGATGTGGTCTACATGGATTTTAGCAAGGCATTTGACAAGGTCCCCCATGAGAGATTCATCCAGAAAGTCATGAGGCATGGGATTAGTGGAACCTTGGCTGTTTGGATAAAAAATTGACTTACAGGAAGAAAGCAGAGGGTAGTAGTGGAAGGAAAGTATTCTGCCTGGAGGTGGGTGACTAGTGGAGTGCCGCAAGGATCTGTCCTGGGACCCCTGCTCTTTGTGATTTATAAAAATGACCTGGATGAAGAGGCAGAAGGATGGGTGAGTAAGTTTGCGGATGACATGAAGATTGGAGGAGCTGTGGATGGAGCTGTAGTTTGTTGAAAGTTACGAGGGGATATAGACAGGATGCAGAGTTGGGCAGAAAAGTGGCAGATGGAGTTCAATCCGGATAAGTGTGAGGTGATGCATTTTGGAAGGACAAACCAGAACGCTGCGTACAGGGTTAATGGTCGGTTACTTAAGAGTGTCGATGAACAGAGGGACCTTGGGGTTCAAATCCGTACATCCCTCAAGTTCGCTGCACAGGTTGATAGGATAGTTACGAAGGCCTATGGGATGCAAGGCTTCATTAATAGGGGGATTGAGTTCAAGAGTAGAGAGGTCATGTTGCAACTCTACAAATCTCTGGTGAGACCACACTTAGAGTATTGTGTTCAGTTCTGGTCACCTCATTATAGGAAGGATGTGGAAGCTATGGAGAGGGTGCAGAGGAGACCTACAAAGATGTTGCCTGGATTGGAAAACAAGTCTTATGAGGCAAGGTTAGCAGAGCTGGGACTTTTCTCTTTGGAGCGTAGAAGGATGAGAGGGGACTTGGTAGAGGTCTTACAAGATTATGAGAGGCATAGATAGGGTGGATAGCCAGTACCTATTTCCTAGGGCATGAATAGCAAACACCAGAGGGCATATGTACAACGTTAAGGGAGGGAAGTTTAGGGGAGTTATCAGGGGTAAGTTTTTTACACAGAGGGTTGTAGGTGCCTGGAATGACTTGCCAGGGATGGTGGTGGAGGCTAAAACATTAGGGGTATTTAAGAGCCTCTTGGACAGGCACATGGATGAAAGAAAAATAGAGGGTTACGGGGTAATGTGGGTTTAGTACTTTTTTTTGAGGAATATATGGGTCAGCACAACATCGAGGGCCGAAGGGCCTGTACTGTGCTGTAGTATTCTAGTGTCTAGTGTCTAGTCTCTAGGAAAAACTTCTTCATCCAGAGAGTGGTGGATATATGGAATGCTCTGCCCCAGAAGGCTGTGGAGGCCAAGTCTCTGGATGCTTTCAAAAAAGAGATGGATAGAGCTCTTAAAGATAGCGGAATCAAAGGTTATGGGGATAGGGCAGGAACTGGATACTGATAGTGGATGATCAGCCATGATCACAGTGAATGGCGGTGCTGGCTCGAAGGGCCAAATGGCCTACTCCTGCACCTATTGTCTATTGTCTATTAAAATTTAGCAGAAGAAATCCTAAACAGATAATTCAACACAGAAAATTTTTGAAGCTTTTCCTTTCATTTGAAGAACTCAAAACATTACAGACAAATTGTAAAGAAAACTTCAGGTAACTAATTTTTGAAATAAGTTACAACACACATCAAAGTTGCTGGTGAATGCAACAGGCCAGGCAGCATCTCTAGGAAGAGGTATCTAGAGATGCTGCCTGGCCTGCTGTGTTCACCAGCAACTTTGATGTGTGTTGCTTGAATTTCCAGCATCTCCAGAATTCCTGTTGTTTTCTGTTTTGAAATAAGTTGTTTATTTCCTTTTCCTCTTTAGTATGACTGATGCATATTTACTTTAAATCCCCATCCATTCTGCTTACTTGCTTTGAAAAAAAATATTTGTTCTGGTGACACAAGCAGGGATGAAAACCAAATAGACCTGTCAGTGTGCTTAGGCTAGTGCCGAGGTGATATCAAACCTTTAATTTATTTTTTAATTTAAGAAAAATATCAATTCAGTGATTTTAAAGTCTGAGTGAAAAATATATCTATGCTAACAAAATAGAGAGTGTGAGAATGAGTTTGTTTATCTGAGTAACAAATCACTTGGCAACTGTTGAAATATATTCTATATTTTTAATTTAATTTGGAAGAACTTCTTGGAAAAGAAATCCAAAGAGTCACAGAGAGCACTACAACACAGAAATAGGCCCTTCAGCCCATCTAGACCATGCCAAATCATTATTCTGCCCAGTATCATCAACCCACACCTCGACCATAGCCTTTCATACCTCTCTCATCCATGTATCTGTTGTAATTGAAGCACATCCACCACCTTCATTGGCAGTTACACATGTGCACGACTCTCTGAAGTGAAGAAGTTCTTCCTCAGGTTCCCCTTATATTTTCACCTTTCACTATTAGCCTATGATCACTAGTTCTAGCGTCACCCACGCTGAGTGGAAAAAGCCTGCTTGCATTTGCGTGATCCCTTTCCCACATAATTCTGCATGCCTCTGTCAAATCTCCCCTAATTTTCCGACACTCCGTGGAAAAGAAGTCCTAACCTCTTCAACCTTTCCCTATGATTCAGGTCCTCAGACCCTGGCAAGATCCTTGTAAGTTTTTTCTATACTATTTCAATCTTATTGATGTATTTCCTCTAGTTAGCTGACCACAACTGCATACAATGCCCCAAATTTGGCCTCACTAAGTTCTTGTACAGCTTCAACATAATATCCCAACTCCTGTACTCAGTACTCTGATTAATGAAAGCCTATGTACCAAAAGCTCTCTTTATCATCCTATCTACCTCTGACATCAAATGTTCCAAGTAAAATTTATTACCAGAGTACTTACATGTCATCACATGTAACCATGAGATTCTTATTTCTGTGGGTATATTTAATAAATCTATCGAACAGTAACAGTAAACAGGATCAATGAACTGTGCAAATGCAAATATAAGTAGCAATAATTAACATGAGCATGAAATAACAAGATGGAGTCCATCAGTTGTGGGAACACCAGAAATAGAATGAGTGCAGTTATACTCTTTTGTCCAAGAGCCTGATGGCTGAGGGGTAGTAACTGTTCTTGAACCTGGTAGTGCGAGTCCTGACAGACTTGTACCTTCTACCTGATGGCAGCAGTGAGAAAAGAGCATGGCCAGGGTGGTGAGGACCTTTGATGGTGGATGCTGCTTTTCTATGAGAATGATTCATGTAGATGTGCTCAATGTTTGGGAGGGCTTTGCTCATGATATATTGGGCTGAATCCATGACGTTTTGTAGGATTTTCCACTCAAAGACATTGGTTTTCCCATACCAGACCGTACCGCAATTCGTCAATACACTTTCCACCATACGTCTATAGAAGTATGTCAAGGTTTTTGATGACACGCCAAATCTCTGCAGACTCCTAAAGAAGTAGAGGCACTGTCATGCCTTCTTTGCAATTACATCTATATGTTGAGTCCAGGATGGGTCCTCAGAGATAGCGACTTTAAGAACTTTGAAGTTACTGATCCTCTGACAAGTACTGGCTCATGGACCTCTGGTTTCCCTCTCCTGAAGTCTACAAATAGTTCCTTGGTCTTGTTGACATTGAGTGAGAGGTTGTTGTTATTAAACCACCCAGCCAAATTTTCAATCTCTCTCCTATGTGCTGATTCATCACCACCTTTGATACGGCCCACGCAGTGTTGTCATTAGCGAACTTATAACTGGTATTGGAGCTGTACTTAGCCACGCAGTCAGAGGTAAGTAGAGTAAGGGGCTAAGCACACATCCCTGTGGTCCTCTGGTACTGATACAGATTGTGGAGGAGATGATTTTGCCAATCTGAAGTAGCTGGGGTCTGCAAGTGAGGAAACCCAGGATCCAATTGCCAAAAGGGTATTGAAGCCCTGGTCTTGGAGTTTACTGATCACCTTCAAATAATCATGTGCCTGTATTCCCAAATCCCTTTGTTCCACTGCACTCCTCAGTCCACCATGATTCATTGTGTAAGTTCTACCATGATTTGTCCTCCTGAAGTACAACATCTCAAAAGAGTCTGCATTAACTTCCATCTGCTATTCTTCACCCTAATTTTGCTGCTGGTCCAGATCCCACTGCAAGCTTTGATAGCCTTCCTTGCTGTCTACTAGCCCCCAGTCTTGCTGATCCAGTTTACCATATTATCATCCAAATTTATTTATTCAAAATATTTATATATTCTGACCCTTATAATGCCTTCCAATAACTTACCCACTACTGACATTAGGCTCACTGGCCTGTAGTTTCCAGCTTATTCTACTGACTTTCTTGAACAAGAGAACAACATTAGCTATCCAAAGTACTCTGGCATCTCACTAATGGCTAAGGATCTCTGCCCGGACCCCTGCAATTTCTCCACCACACTCCCACAAGGTCCAAGGGGATACTTTCTCAAGCCCTGAGGGCTTATCCACCCTAATTTGCCTCAAGACAGCAGGCACCTCATCTTCTGTAATCTTCATATAGTACATGACCTTACGACTGTTTTGCCTCAGTTTTGTAGATTCTGTACCCATCTTGCAAGTAAATATAGATGAAAAAATCCATTTAAGATCTCCTCATCTCTATTGTGCTGGTGGGGGAGGGTGAGCAATATTGTATTGGATTTGATTATAGAACCAATCTGTAACTATGTCTTTTTTCAATATAGAGTCATAGATATGGTCTAGAGAAGTAAATTATACATCTGAAAGAGGATCTCGTTTAAAAAATAGGCACATAGATAGTAATAACTATTTAAACCTCATGATAGGAATTTGCAATCAGTTTGTTTCAATGTAAAATGTCCATTAGGACATGACATATTATGCCTAGTAATGTGATAATATTTTCATAGTCTAATTTTTTTTTATGTATGCATGCAAAGTTCTGGTTCTTTGTTTCTGTGGTTGAACCTTAAGATATTGTTTTTCACCAATTATTCAAAGTGTAGGGACCAATGAGTATTTCAACAGTTGCATATTGGATGTAATTATGCCTTCACTTGAAATTTTTATCACAGCAAAGGTAATTTAACTGAACACCTACACAGTATGACTCAAATATTTATTAAAAAAATAAGTTTGTGATGTTATAACTCATGCACACCTCATAGATCTTATGTTAGTGAATTGTTTGTTCTATAACACCAATCGAACCAAGTATTTGCTTCAAAAATTGCTGCAATAGTTTTCTGGGGCATCATGTCTATCTGTTGATGCAGCTTCACTATTTTATCTTATGACTATTGCAATATATTTGTAACAATTCAGGAATGCATCACATGACATTGATTTGGAACATACTTCTTCAAAACATAGTGTGGAAAAGTCCATTGGCAAATTTTGAAAGGGAAAAAAATGAATGACTAACAAAAGAGGAAAAAAATGAAATTAAGTCAATTGGGTTTATCCCAGAAGCCAGAGCATAAAAATCTAAGTTGATACTGCCTTGTAACACTGAAGAAGACAACCAAGTGTTTGCCAAAATGATTTAATTATTTAGAAGTGCTTTTAAGTGTTTAAGTAATTATTAAAATGTAAATAATTAAAATATATTAATTGCTTATTTCATTTTTAATAGATTTGTGCTTCTAAATATCAGGAACATTCAAATGCATTCCAAAAGTTTGACAGGGAAGCTACATTTTTCTGTTTGTCAAAGGAAAAATAAAGTGTTACAGAAAATAAATATACAATACCAGACTGAATATACAAATCAAAGCACTGGATGTTGCACAGAAAAGCCATCATCTCTTGCACATTTCTTCAGTCTCCAGCTTCTTCGTGCTTTTGCTTATCTGTAATTATCTACGCACATGAATGCTGCCTTTTTAGAGAGTAGTGGTTGGTTTTTAACATAGAGCCGAGCCAAAGTGACTTGGGTCAGGACAGCAGCACATTAGCAAGAATGAAAACAGTCTGGGACGATTGGGTCTGGGGGAGTGAAAGCAGTAGGATCATGAATACTATCATCCTTAAAAGGAGCAGAATATCTCTGCTGTCCAGAATTAACGACACCTTTGACATCAGCCCCCGCCCAGAGGCACAACAGGGATGCTTATAATCTATTGGAGAAGCTATTGTCAAGGTGCCTTGACAGCCTGGAAAATCTTTGGACAACAAGACTTCTGCCAAGATATGTGTTGTTATGTGCATCTGTGCAAGACTCCACCCTTATGCTACTTTAGAAGATGAGTCATTGAAAGATGCTCTGTTCTGCGAGCTTATTAGTGAAGATGAACAACACTTCTCTGCTGGAGCAATTCCTGAGAGCAGTGATGCATTTGCTATGCAAATGCTTAACAATTCAGGTGTATTTTTTTTTAACTTTCTGCAATTGAAATGTGATTTATTTTCCTGATAGTAAACACCTCTAGGTTTTTTGGCATCATTCCTGAGATTCACCCCTTCTAGAGTATTAGAATTATTAAGTCGCAGAGGGAGCTACTTGGATGATGGATCTCTTGCCAACACTTTGTAGAATAGCTCAATGGGTTCCATAACCTACATTTCCTGTAGTCACGCAAATTATTTTCTTTCAAGCATCTGTGCCAATCAATTTAGAAAGCAATGGCTCATTTTGTACCTTCCATCCTGACATACAGCAGACTACAAATCATATATATTCTGCATTTAAAAAATCTTCCATTCTTGCATTAAAAAAGCCTTTCATTCGTCTGTATCATTGAATGGGAAGTGGATTTAAATATGCATGTACTCTGCAATACTTGTAAGATTATTGAATATGTAGCATTGTGTCTAGATCCTTAGAGGCTGACAATTCATTCACTTTCTGATCTGATTGTACCACGCGTTACAACAGTGGTGTGCAATAGAGCTGTGTGTTTGCACATGTCGAACCTTTCAGTAAGTGGGCTACAGCAGCAGACGATTACAAACATATGCTCAGTAGTCTCTGCATTAGATACATGAGTACCCAGTAAAGTGTTGACTGAATGTAGACGAGTTCAGCACAGGAACAGGCCTTCCAGCCAAACTACACACAGTGACCACTTTATTAGGTACTCCAGTAGCAAATAACGTGGCCACTGAGTTTATGTTTGTGGTCATCTGCTGCTGTAGCCCATCTATTTCAATAATCAATGTGTTGTATGTTCAGAGATGCTCTTCTGCCCGACTACTGTTGTAACACATGGTTATTTGAGTTACTGTCACCTTTCTATCAGCTTGAACCTGTCTGGCCATTCTCCTCTGACCACAGTGTTTTCACCCCACTCACTGGATGTTTCTCTGTTTCACGTTTTTGCACAATTTTCTGTAAATGTTAGAGACAGTTGTGCATGAAAATCCCAGAAGATCAGCAGCTTCTGAGATACACAAATTGCCCTGTCTGGTACCGACAATCATTCCACAATCAAAGTCACTTAGATCGCATTTCCTCCCCACTTTGATGTTAGGTCTGAACAAAATTTTGATCATGTCTGCATGCTTTTATCATTGAGTTGCTACCACATGAATGGCTGTTTAGATATTTGCATCAATAAGCAAGTATACAGGTGTACCTAATAAAGTGGCCACTGAGTGTAATCATACTAATAATTATAAACCTAATAAATTAGTCCCTTCTGATTACACGTCCATATCTCTCCATTCTTTGGATATTAATTTGTTTAGCTAAGAGTCATTTAAAACACTTCTACTACATTTGCCTCTGCTACCATCCCTGGTAGCTCATTTCAAGCACCCACCAGTCTCTATCTAAAAACACAACCATGTATTGCACATCTCCTTCAAACTTCCACCCTCTCAGCTTAAACACATCCCTTCCGCATTAAATATTCTTGCTCCTTTTGTACCTTGGGACGAATCGGGCAGCAATTTTGCCGTTTCCATATGAGGCTGAGTTACCAGCTCGATGCTCAACCCAGCACGGATGGGTGTAAGGAGTCGGCTGGATTTTAACTCGGGACCATTCTCCTCGAAGTCCGGCGCTGATGCCACTACACCAATGGCTGGAAGTATTAAATGTAGTCAACTAATAAAAACTTCAAAAGAATCTTTTTTATCACCAGATTGAAATTGAATGGAATTTTAAAAATTGTTACTTAATATATCTAAAATATCTCACGTAAAAGCATTTGCTTTGTTTAATTCATGAAAAGTAATAAATATTTATTCATGGTGAAGTAATTTGTAGTTTCCATGGATATATTGATAACAGTTTAAAGTGAATCAGTAGCAATTGTGCACAAGTAATTCCAAATACATCCTGCTTATATATAAAAAATATTTGCAATTCCCGTTCATTCACTTGATAAATAAGAGCCCTGTGAGCCTGCAAATGGCATAATTATGATGGATCATATTTGAAGGAATCTGCAACCTGGCAATGTTGTGGCATTGGAATAACATTATGGATGCTTCTGCCATTTGGATTATTGTTGAATATTTATAAATAATGTTGAACATTTGAGGACAAAATGAGAGGAAGGAAAAGGTCAGGTAACACACCTATCGCAACTTCAGAGAAACATTACCATCATTTTCCTATTGGCATGTAATCTCCTGAAAGAGACAGAGAAAAAGTATTCAAGGTGAGGGGAAAATATATATGGAAAAATTCTCTCTGTCATTACTTGGACTTATTGATCTAATACATGTTCATGGTGAATTAACTATCCTTTAACATGATACCATATTGCCATTGTATTTGATTCCAACAGCATGTCCAGTCTCTGATCCAACCACTTGTTGCTGAAATCCTCATCCATTCCTTTGTTGTTACTGATCTGTCTATTTGAATCACTCCTGGTATCTTTTTATCTGCTAAGTCCTGCAGAAGGGTCTCAGCCTGAAACATTGACTGTACTCTTTTCCCATAGATGCTGCCTGATCTACTGTGTTCCTTCAGCATTCTGTGTGTGTTGCTTGGACTTCCAGTATCTGCAGACATTCTCTTGTTTGTGATCTTCCCATCTTTCAGCTTTCTATTAAATGACTCTCTCCGTAAATTTTGTTGTTCCTGTCCTAACTTGCAACAAATTTATCAACCTCTGTATACACTAGTCTACTAGTGGGCTAACAACCCAGCTTCTTGATTATTTCACACGCCTTTGTTGCATATCTTGGAAGTTCAAGCTACTCCAGTACAGTCAATGTTTCTGGCCGAGGCCTTTCAGCAGGATCCTCTCAGCCTGAAATGTTGACTGTACTCTTTTCCATAGCTGGTTCCTCCAGCATTTTCTGTGTGTTGTTCCTAACTGTGCCTTGTGTTCAAACCTCCTTATTAGATCTGGATAAACACAGATGCGAGCCATGGACAGCAAGCTGATCCCAGATTTATTCAGATCGATTCAGTGTTGTCATTTTTCTTAAGTTGTATTCATTTAATAAAATATGGAAGGATAAGTGTTCCTTGATAGCCTGTTAGCCCCCACACAAATGATTGCTGGTTCACTTCAGGAGTTGTTGATAGTGGAATCTGCCAATCTCAATTATGATCAGATTTATCAGTTTGCAGCCAAGCAGTTCAGTGGATTATAATAAACATAGGATCATTTGGGAACTAAAATCTTATTGACTTCTTTCCTGCAACACTGACTGCCATTATTCATATGCAAAGTTGTATGTGGACATGTGAAAATGGAGATTATGCAGGCAATTAACATTTTATAACATAATCAAAAGTTATAGCTAATAACAGGCTTCATACAGCCTCATTGTCGTAGTCATAGTCATACTTTATTGATCCCGGGGGAAATTGGTTTTCGTTACAGTTGCACGGTTACAGTTGCTCATAGAATGTGCTGAAGAGCTTCCAAACCAAAGGTTTGATCCTCTTGTAATGAAGAGACAGCAACTTATAGTGTGTGTATGTATGGGCCAGCAACTTACTGCAATACATTGAAAACCAAAATGCACAGATGGAACCTGTTAACTGAAAAGTGTATGTCCTTTTTTCTTTCAGATGTATATTCAAACCACCACTTTGACTATTTCCATAAATCTGAGTGCTTCTGTGTCGCTCGGCATGCTGTATATGCCCAAAGTTTATGTAATCCTCTTCCACCCAGAGCAGAATGTGCAGAGGCGCAAGCGCAGTCTGAAAGCTGTGGTGACAGCGGCCACAATGTCCAACAAGTTTACCCAGAAAGGAAACCTCCGTCCTAATGGCGAAGCCAAAACTGAACTATGTGAAAGTCTCGAAACCCAAGGTAAAGCATCATCTTGCAATTAAAATGATATTGCCCTTAAAATTCTCTGATGAAGATATTACCATATAATTATTTAGTACACTGTTATGAAAGTTATTTATTTGTCATTTCAGTGGAAGATATATCCTTTAGTTTACGATGATTCATGATTGTTTATGACAATTTCTCTATTGGAAAGATTTTAAGAAATGGTTATTTTTAAAATCGTGGTTTTAAAACCAAACTTTATGAAGACCTGGTAGAGAGACAAGTAGTAATTAAAATGCTGATCTATTAAGCATTGATAGTGTTGTCCTACAGATAGTGTATAATAAGCAATGCAACAATTTGTCTTATCATTTAACAAAATACCCCACACATCATGTTGTTTTGCTACTTCATCTGTTCGAGTTGCAAATAAGAGATTAGATGGGTTGCAGAAATAGTGACGCAAGTCACAGGTTTTGCAGAGAATTCTGCCAGACAAATTTAGCCTTTACTTAAAAAAAAGTTATAAAGAATTTTAACTTTGTGTAGTTAATGTGGGCACTTTACAGTCAACAGCTAGAGAAAGGAGTACATAGAACAACAACAAATAACTTAGACTCTCGGTAGGTAATGATGCCTCATTGAATAACATCACAGTCTAGCATACCGTCTTGTAAAGTATATCATTGTCAAAAAGGATCTGGTGCTCTCCCGGCGTATATGATGCACAAACTCTTCTCGGGCTTTATCTGGACCTGGCTGAGAGCCCGAGAAGAGTTGAAATATCATTGTCAAATTACAACTGTCAAGCAACAAAACCACTTTACATCTATAAAATAGCGTGCATGACATCCCTTTTGTAGAAGTTCTTTTCAGTCCCAGAAAATGGGCCATTGAGGTGATACCATGCTTCCTTCTGGACCAAAGATTTCTTCACTATTACCACTGATCCTATTCCCCTCACTGCCATTTTGTTAGATGATGGTCAGCCAATTCACATCTGTCCAACCAGTCCGTGTTCCTTTCCGACATGCCACCTGAATGGCAGGAAAGTCCCAGAAATAAAACTTACAGCAATGGAGGATGTCATGTATTTGTGAATCCTTGGTCCAGTTTTGTGGCTAAATCTCCACATAATGTTGTAATGGATTTTTTTGACTACCTTTATTGAGTTAGCTTAACTATGATCCACTGCATATTCCTTAAGTAAAGACTTAAGAAGAGACTTGAACTCAGTGTCATTCCCAAAAATTGTTCCCTTCTCCGAGTCGATATATTTGGAGATGCCATGAAGGATACACTGGAGGTTTGCTGAATGGAATATTTTAAATGGTACTCTGAGCGAAATAGTGTTTTGTGGCGGAAATAGAAAATAATTACAATGATGGAGCTACTGTCAACGTGAGATTTTTTAAATTCTGAATGTTGTTGAGTTTCTTGAATGTTGTTTCAGCTACACTCTTCCAAGCTACTGGTATGTATTCTATTATGCCATTATTTGAGACTTGCAGGTGGCAGAAAAGCTTTGGGAAGTTGGGAGGTGAGTTACATAGACCACAATACCAAATTTCCATTGTATGTGTGTAGATACACTATGTTTGTGCCTGATCCAAAGGGTTATTCATCAATAGTAACTTTCTGGATGCTGATGATAAGCCTTCAACAATCCAAATGCCATTAAACATCAAGGGGTAGTAATTAAACACTCTCTGGTGGATTTAACCATTCCTTCGTATTTGTGTGTGGTGAATATTATTTGTCTGTTATCATTCTAGTTCTGGAATTCTCATGATCTTGCTGCATGCAAAAAACAGACAGCTTCATTATCTGAGTTATGACTGGAACTGTTGGGCCTAGGACACTGCCCTGAAGAACTCGCTCAGTGATGTTCTGGGACTGACAAGACTTCAAGTACCATCCTCCTCATTGTACGATAGTGAAGTCTGGCTTAGCCAGTATACACAATTGGACTTTGTTAGTCCAGAGTTGCAATTTTCAACTTCTTTGAAGATCTCATGGTTGAGTGTTTTTTGTTAGTTAATTGAGAACTATTGAAATGAATACCAGCACAGTGTATAATGCTTGGAGAGCTTCTACTGAGAGAGAGAGAAAGAAAGACAGAAATCTTTTGGTTCATGAAGTACAACAATGTCAGAAGGAAGCATGAACATTGAACAATTTTGATGATGAAATGTTCCTCATTAAAAGAAATGATGAATGCTTAAAAAATATACCCAGAGATAGAAATTCATTTTCTGCCACTCATTCCAAGCACAGAAACGATCTTGAGGTGCACTCAGAGGTGGTGTGTAACACCAATCTGTTATCATGACATACAATAAAAATCTGAATGCAAGTGACAATGGAACCATATTGCTATGGTTCTTTCTATTTCATGTTGAACCTGATCTGAATGTTTATCCCTCTGCCTCACTTTACTAACAAATGCAATACGATTGGTTGCCAAACTCATTGATAGATTTTAATCCCAGCACAAATAGACATTTTAGTATTTCAACTCTGTGCAAACTGCACAGGTCAAATTTCTGAAGATATCTGATTTATGGAATTAAATACAATTTCAGTCATAATGGAAACACAGCATGTGAATAAACTTATGTGATCTTGGACTGTGATGATAGCTCTTATCTGTCAAGGCTTAGTGAAATAGTATTCATTAATTGAAGATAAATCAATTCATATTTTGAAATTTATATTGATTCCAAATCAAAGTTATATCCCCATTGTAGCTTTTTAATTATTTTACAGTTTCTGTCAATTACAACCACATTCAGCAGATAAAACATAGATTAGCTGCAAATGTTTTTCATATTAATATTTTGTTTCTGTTGTGGAAGATAAATCTGATCTTCATCTCAAAGGCAATAAATTAGTTTTAAGATGTATGCTTTATTTTTCATCTAAAATCACAAGAAATTGCAAAAAATTGTGATCAATTCCAAAAGGAGACATCTTGACTCAACACTATTTCCATTAATTTGCTGAGACAAATTTGTATTCCCATTGGTTCTTAGACTTTATATTGAAATTAATTTACACAATGGCAAATGGGCTGTTTCAATGTTGCTGCAGTGATAAATTTTCGTACAAACATAAGGAAAGATGGCAACACAGGGTGCATATAATTTACAGCATAATTATAGCAATAACTGTAGTAAAATTGTAGGTTTTCAATTTGAATACTGTACATAATATGTAATTGCAGAATTGTTTTTATTTAAAATCTGACCAATTCTGACACAGAGAAAGTGGGTGAACGGAAATTATAAAATTTAATATTTCGTCTCAAAGCGACTGGGATGAAGAATTAAAACGGCACTCAATTTCACTCCCATTGACCTAACGTCAGGAGCCTCCTGCACTGAACAGCACCTTATCTTCTGACTAGGCACTTGCTCTCCTCCAAATACCATAGCAGCTCAATATCAGTGTATTTTTATTATAATGATCTATTTATTTGATGCCCAAAAGCTGGAAACACCTTCTACAAATAGTACAAAATAATTGATGTCATAGTCCATATCAGGTTATCTTAAAAATTCCACTAGTAGATATATTAGTTGCTGTGTTGTTAACCTCAGCTATATTCTTACATTTTTATACCCTTATATTTTTCTCACTGAAAGATAATATATCTTGACATAAATTTTTGCAACAAAACATCTGCCTTAACTAGAAAGATGCAAAATTTTAAAATTCATGTGTTTAGATTTGGAAGATAAGTGTTTTCAATGCAGAGGAAAAACAGCCACATTGTTTTCTTTAAATCAGGCCACATGATAGTTTATTAATTACTAACAAGCCCATGCCGCCCAATTACACATACCCTGTGACCAATTAACATACCAACTGGTATATCTTTGAGATGTGGGAGGAAACCGGAGGAAACCCATGCAGTCATGGGGAGAATGTATAAACTCCTTATAGACAGCAGCAGGAATTAAGAGGTTATTGAGATATATCAAAACTGTGTAATGATTGAAATGCTCCAAGTTTTTCCTCATTATCTCCCAGGTCAGTCAAAGGTTTATCTAATCTTGTATTAATGAGCTCTGATCCTGATATTTAAAAATAATCTCTGTCATTTATCAGCTGTAGGTTAATTGGATCATAGTAATTTAGCACTTGTATAGATGACTAGTGGGAGAATCAGGGTGGAATCGTTGGGTGCAGAAAAAAGCATAGACTGCAGGGAAATAAATGGGAGAACGAAAGAAATACAACAGCTCTGACAGCCAGTATAGTTTCAATGGGTTGAATGGCACATGGAAATATCAGATCCAGTAAAACTGATTAAATATATTTTATGACATAATTTAATATTATCCTGCATCAAAATAATTTTCTTAATGTATTTAGGTGGACTCTTCCTACAGCTTGATTAAAATGCAATGAATGTGCACTTTTGTATATTGTGATGTAGATCAGAGCTCCCAAGTTGTAATTTGGATAATAATGCAAATTTTCTCAGAGACACAAACAGCAGACAAATATTCATTAAAATGCTGATTACATTACATGTGAATTTCTGTTTATGAAAATACAAATTTACTATAAATGCTAGGAACATGTTGAAATCTCAGTCAATGATTTTAACTATATCATTTAAACCATTTTTATTAGCATATATTCCTTGTCCTACCAATCTGAGAAAAACAATGTGATCACTGTTAAGAGTGTTAGAATTGGATATTGGGTTCAGCAGGATATGACAGAAAGTGCTGAATAAGTAATTTAGCTCACACAATTGGGTTATGAATTGCAGATAAAATGCAGATGAATTTGCATTGAATAACACTGGTGCTAAAAATTGACAGTTTCTCTGTTTCTCTTCTCATGGATGCAGCTTGACCTGCTAAAGTTTTCCAGCATTGTTTTTTTCCCAGCAGCTGTAGTTTATTTATTTTCATTCAAAAACTTTTAGTAGATTATTTGTTCCTGGTTCCTTTTCATGATCATCTAAAATGTTTCTACAAGGTTCATTTATCACATATGTGTTTTGTTAAATAGTCCACCAATGGAGCTGGAACTTTAATTACTAATTCAGTAAATTATGTAATTACATCGGTTCAGGTAATGAAGTATGCTTGCCAACCATTTGCATTTCAAAATAAATGTCAAATTTAACAGAAGGAAACATTGAAATTGAAGAAATGTATCAGAAAACACATTTGTATGTAGGATATGCTATTGTTCAAAGCTACTGCAAACCAGGTTCCAGTCAGACCTCTGATGCTTTCCATGTTAACCCTGTAACTGTTTTTCCCAGGTGCGTCAGTTCTTTCCCAAAATGGGAGATGTGCAGGTTGTCCGATCCGGTTAATTGGCCACTGTAAATTACTCCTGATGTAGGGGTGTGACTGTTAGGTATGGAGAGCCAGAGACATTCATGAGCATGTGAGAAAGAGTAAGTGGGGGAATGGGATTGCCCTAAAAGCTGACGTAAGATTGAGGTCTTGAGGTATTGAGGTCTCTGCTGTCATGAAACATGGTAAAAGGAGTAAATGGCAGTTTTTAAGTTCAAGAGGTTTAGTTATTAAGCCGCTACAGCCTTGTAACTCAGATTCCTAGATTTAGTGTTTTCTTTCTATTTTTTGGTAATTTCAGATTGTATTAATCCTTTCCTAGTTACATTTCCCCCCTTCCCCTCTAAACTTATACTATGTTATTTCACTAACTTTTCCCACTTCGTGCAGCCAGCTCTGTCACCACTTCTACTGCTGAGTCACCTATTTTTCATTTTGTTCTCTGCACTGCTCCTTCCTTTCTAAAGCAGCATAGATACAAAACACAGCTAAATTCCATCTCTCTCTAACACAGCCCTGACAATAGCATTGACACTAAAATTTGGCGGTTTCTCTTCTCATGAATGTTGCTTGACCTGCTGAAGTTTTCCTGCATTTTCTAATTTTTTTTCAGCAGCTGAAGTTTCCTTATCTTCACTTAAAATTTAATTTCTCTGGATGTGTCCTTGTGTACATGGTTATAAAATTGATTTGACTCAACTCGGCAGGTTATAAGCTTGAAATATTTACTCAAGTTCCCTCTCCGTGGATACGGCGTGACCTGTTGAGTATGTCTAACAGTTTGCTTTACTTCACATTTTCAGCATAATTTTGCATTAAACAGGCATATTACAGACTAAAGTAAGAGTTCAGTATAGCAGATAAAAAGTGACTTGGGCCAAGATAGTAAACAAACAGAATCATATTGGTCTCCTAATGAATGCTCCATTTGCTTCCATTAGCTCCAAACAAAACATCAAATGTGCCACATAATGAGCAATCAGTACAATTCCATCTCTTTTATATATTCATTCACTTTCAATTTTTCATCTTAATGTTAATAATATAAATCAGAAATACAGAACTATAGCATAAATATCTAATTATGCTGATGAATTTACATTTATTTATCGGATAATTTTGCAGTTTTAACTTTGTTGCAGTGAAATATGATATGCATAATGGAAGTGCTAGCAGCAAAATTACAATTTTCCTAACTCCAACATAAAGGCCATTTGTGAATATTTTATTTAATTGAGAATGAAGGAGAAATGGTATCCAGCAGAATGGTTCATTTCTCAGGCTCCCAAAATAAATGTCAAGACCTTTCATCCTCTCATTGAGGACTATAAGACACAGGAGCAGAAGTATGCTATTTTGGCCGATTCAGTCTTCTCTACCATTCCATTAAGGCTGATTTATTGTTCTCTTAACCCTATTTTCCTGCCTTCTCCCGTGACCTTTGATACCCTAACTAATCAAAAACCTATCAACCTCTATCTTAAATCTACCCGATAACTTGGCCTCTGAAAATGTCTATGACAACAAATTCCACAGATTCACTTCCACCTGGCTGAAAAAGATATTCCTTATCTCTGTCCTTAAGGGATATCCTCATATCTTAGGGCTGTGCTCTCTAGATTTAGACTTCCCCATTATAGGAAATATCCTCCCCACATCCAATCTATCTTGACCTTTCAATGTTCAGTCAGCTTCAATGAAATCCCCCCCACCAATTATTTCCTTTGACATAAAATAAGAACAACATCATCTGCTGCTGGAAATCTCGTCAATTTAGTAACAGACTTACTTTAGTCTGCCTGAGACACTTTGGCCTTCCAGTGTGAGGAGATGACTGCAAACAAATACAACTGATTTACAAATTCCAAATGCAGGAATGCATGCTGGGAGGTACACTGAGGCCTAAGGAATATGCTGAAGATTGACACAAATCTAGGCTCTTGCTGCAATTGAACACCACAAGGCAGGGCCCTGTGCAACAGTCTCTCAAATGTTTGTTGTGTCATCAGCAAACTTGGTGATTCAGTTTAAAATGGATCTAGCAGTGCAGTCCACACGTCAGTAGCATGAACAGCAGTGGGCTGTGGATGTAGCCCTGGGGAGCGCCAGTGCTCTGCGTGATAGAGCTAGAGATGTGTTTTGCCAACACGGAATGACTGTGCCCTTTCTGTCAAGCAGACCAGGATCCAGTTGTAGAGAAAGGTGTTGCGAGCCAGCGAGGACATTTTGCCCATCAGTTTCTGAGGGATGATCGTATCGATAAAACCATCCCAGCATATGAGGCACCATTTTCTAGATGGGACAGCTCGGAGTGGAGTGCAGAGGCTATGGCATCGTCAGTGGACCAATTTGAGTGATAAGCAAACTGGAAAGTATCCAATGTAGCGCAAGATGGGATTTAATATGATCCATAACCAGACACTCGAAGCACTTCATTATTGTTGAAACCAGTGCCACTGGATGGTAGTCTTTGAGGCAAGTTATGGGAAATGGGATAATAGTGGCCACCTTGAAGCCTAAGGAGACAGTAGACTGTTCCACAGAGAGGTTGAGAATGTCTTTTAGAGTCCTTGTTAACTGGGGGGGGGGGGCCAAAGTCCCTCAGCACTGGACCAGATATGTTATCAGACCCCACAGCTTTATATGAGTTGACTCTGGCTAGAGTCTTCCTCACATCAGCTGTGGCTAGACAGAGTGCCTGCTCCTCAGGGGCAGAGGGGCCTTCCTTGCAAGCACATTGTTCTATGCATCAAACTGAGCATAAAAGACTTTCGGCCTATCAGGAGTAGAAGGGACACTGCCGTTGACGTGCAGGGTAGACTCGTAATCAGTTTTGGTCTGAGTACCCTACCAAAGGTGCCTCATTTCTCTGGTGTCACAGAAACGGCGATACATTCTCTGTATCTTGTCTTCCTGATGGCGTGGGGTAGCACAGCTCTAGCTGACCTGAGAGCTGTCTTATCTCCCAATCTGAAGGCAGCATCCCGATCTCTTAGCTGTGCTTGAACCTCTGCTGACAACCATGGCTTCAGATTTGCCCTCGCAATGTGCTTAATAATAACAACTTCCTTAATGCTCTTCTCTGTGTAGCCTGTCACAAATCTCACATGTTCATCGATGTTAATGGGATGGTCATAGGTAGCTGCCTCCCTGAGCATGTCCCAGTCCACGTTTACAAATCAGTCCCGTAATGCTGAGGTTGCTCCTTTTGGCCAGGTCTTTATCTCCCTTTGAATTAGTTTGACATTTAATCAGAGGTCAGTATGCAGGAATTTGCATAACAGATAAGTAGTCAGAGTATCTGAGGTAACTGCAGGGAGCAGTTTTGTATGTGCCACTATCTGAAACAAAACTGACAATTAAAATGTGGTTAAGCAGGGAACAGAAAATGAGTTAAAGAAATGTAAGGATGTCATTCTAGAACATATTATCAGCAAGCCTCTTAAACATCCACTTCCCAGAAGGGCATGAGGAATAACTGGAGAAGCAACTGGCCATCTAGGCATCCTACAAAATACAAAGCACTAAATGTCTTGTTAAGTTAATTGTCTCATCATTTGACCAAAATATTACTGACATTGAACTCAAATCCCACACTGACAGATGTAATAGATTCTGGAATTCAAAACATTATCAGCAATGGTGATCCAAGATTACTGGAAATTTTTTAGAGAAATTTTCTATTCCTTGCTGGCCTTTCTGGAGGTGACTCTTACCTTTGCTTTAGCCTGGCCAAGGAAAGCATTTCAAGGAAACCAAAGATTAGTCTCACCAATAATGCTTGCATCCTACAAGTGAATAAATGGAAATATAAGTGACCAATAGGTCACATGCAGAGGCATGTCTTTCCAATGTCTTGTGTCAGATCCCAACACCCATTATCAAGTCATGGTTGACTGCCAGGCAATGAACTGTTCTCAATACATTGACAGCACAACAATCTAACAGAATCATTTCTTGAAAAAGCATTTGAAACGTGTTCAGAAAAATGTTTCCAACTTCAGCCAAAGGTTATAAATTAATATTTGGAAATAGTAGATCCTTGCCATTAATCCTCTGAAGATCAAAAATATATCAAGTGGAAGATAAAGGTTTATTGTAACAAAGATATGGAAACTATTGTGATTTAATTTGTTACATGAAACCAGATTTTGCAACTGTTGATTTAGAGACCTTGAAATAAAGACTTCATTTGATGGTAGATATTTTTTCTCATTTGTAGCTAACATTTTAAAGAGTTTATCCAATCACAAACAAGATAAAATCTGCAGATGCAGATCAAAGCAACACACACAAAATGCTGGAGAAACTCAATGGGCCAGGCAGCATCTATTGAAAAAATGTACAGTCGACGACGTTTTGGGCTGAGACCCTTCAGCAGGACTAGAGAACAAAAAGATGAGGAGTAGATTTAAAAGGTGGGGGAGGGGAGAGCGAAACACAAGGTGATAGGTGAAGCTGGAAGGGGGAAGGATGAAGTAAAGAAGGTTGATTGGTGAAAGAGAAGGAGTATGGAGAAGGAGAAGTCTGATAGGAGAGAACGGATGACCATGGAAGAAATAAAAGGGGGGAGGAGCACCAGAGGGAGGCAATGGGCAGGCAAGAAGATAAGGTGAGAGGGGGAAAAGGAGATGGGGGGTGGGGAGTTCAAGAAATCAATTTTAACGAGTTTACTGTTTTGGAAGACAATACTATAAATTTCATAGATAATCAATGTCAGTTTGTACAGTAGCTACAGATGGGTAACAGAAGAAGAAAATACTCGAAGTTCCCAACAACTCAGGCAGCATCTACCGAAAGAAAGGGAGCCAATGTATCAATCAATGACTTTTCGTCTGAACTGGAAAAGTTCTGAGAAAACAAATATTGCAGAAAGAGGAAAGGCTAGAATGAAGTGAAGGAATGTCCATATTACATCTTCCCAGCATTCTCTATTTTTGTTTTGGATTTCCAACCTCTACAGGGTTTTTTTCCCTCTAGCCACAATTAAATACCCTGTTAGATTGAAGGTGAATATAAGACTAATTCAATACTGACATCAGACAAGTGAAAAACACTCTGGTCAAGAACTTTTCAATTCCACTTGACAGCAAATAACTCAAAATCAGATGCTAACAATACGATTTGATTTTTACATTTAGTTGAGCTGCCACTTATTGCAAAATTGTCTAATTGTTCCTGTCAGCAAACCACGCTCTATGAATAATGTGACAATTCATGCTCATTCTACCATTTCACCTCTCTATTAGGTTTGGCAAAAGGTCATATTGTGCATTTATTGTTCTCATCCGAATGCCACTAACTCCACAGCCTTCTTGAATTTTGCAAACTGCAGAGACAGGAATAGCATTTCATGCTTTTTAAAATATAAATCATGAACAGGGTTAGAAGGAGGTGAAACAGGCTGTGAAGCTGAACACACATCACTTTCAATGATGAGGTGTTATATTTTTGCTGCTAAATTCCTTTTAAGTCTGAAGATTGTTCATTTTTGTTCGATCACTTGACATCTATGGAGTTTCAAGCATGTTATTAGTTTTACTGATGAACTTTTAATTACTATTTGATGCTGTTAAACTTTAGAGGTAAAACTGTGGGATGGGGGAGCGGCTGCTGAATTTAATTCACAAGAACAATTTTGTTGATATGTGGCAAGGATTAACATTAGTGAACTTTCAAGCAGCAGAGCAACTCAGTGCCAACACTCTTGCTTTCTGATTTAATGAGAGGGCATGGATGAGTTGCCCGTCAGGGTTTTAATTATTGCAGGTGCTGCTTAATTAGTGGCTCAATTAATGCTTTAAAGAGACATTAATGAGTCCTTTTTAAAATTGTTTTGAACTTGGCCCCAAATTTAACATGCAGCATGGTTTCCTGGGGTACAGCAATAGGGATACAGAGGTGAGTTTTGGTATCAGTTTAGGTGAGTATTTCAACATTACTTAATCTACCCATGCATCCATTTAGCATTTGCATGCATTCAAAGCCAAGTAGTGGCATTTTCTGCTGACCAGATGTTGCTTACAGAGTCCCCTGCTGAAATTGGTCGGTGGTAATGAATCCAGAATGTGTGCCACAGTTGGATCTACTCCACAATGGCAAGTTTCTGGTGGAAATGTTTTGAATTGGCTCAGAACCATCAGCTGTTAAACAATATCTGTTTGTATTTGCTATGAGCATCTCTAGTTCAACCATGAAAGTGATAAAAATTCAAATGTGGTTAAATTAAATTGTGTCCAACACTGGATGTGGGGATGATGGTGCAGTCTGCTTCTGCTGAGGGCAACACGCTATCTGCATGATACCACCATAACATGACTGCAGCATGCTACCAGTGCTCACCTTATTGCATGCCTTGCAAATGGACAATATTGTGACTGGCTAGCATTAGTAAAAATAATAGTCAGCATATCTATAACGAAAGAAGATGTGGAAGCTTCATTAGTTACTGAAGCTAGAGCAAGTCGTGTAATTAAAAGACAGAAGATGGAATATCCTCTTTATCAGCCCTCTATCTTACAGTCCAATTTCCTGCTTCATACAATCTTTAGATTTCGATCATTGGATATGAATACATTTTTTTTATTTACTGCCCATTTCTTTCATTACAATGTCACCATTGTCTTCATCTGGGCAGGCGAAAGTTGTAAACAGGGCCTGTCATAGTGGAAAAGCAACAAGACTACTGATAATGGGGGGGGGGGGGGAGAAAAACATGCCTTGATTTTAAACCCGAGCCAGCAGCTAAAAATCTACACAGTTCAGCAGATAAAGTTGGAGCCCACATCTGGTGAATCAACAGGCATGTTCCTTTGCTCTCGCTCTTGCTTATCAAGCAACCAAACTGGAGGACTGCTACCCAATCTATGGTGTTGCAAACTGAAGCTGGTTATTGTAGACCAAGGTCAATGATGCCCCCCAAGGCTACCTGGTCTACTCCAATGAAAATAAACAGACTTCCACCACTAATGCTGCACCTGCCAACATCACACTACTTTGGACAAGGTTCCATGGAAAACAAGATTAAACGAAGCACAAGGAAGATTGTTTGACCTCTCTACTCAATTGATCCATCAAACAATCAAATTGATTAAGCAATTTGGCTTGAAATATGTGTTTCTTATTTATATTTCACATGGTTATAATGTGATTGTTAACATGACAGAAATGGTAAGGCATAGGACCATCAAAGACCAAGGAATTGAGTTGAAGTAGCTGCATTAATGGTTGGATTAGTTTGCTGTTAAAAGCTCATTCAGGATAGGAATTTCGAGCTTGTCTCTTCTTTCCCAGCTCTTAGCTGAAAGCACTCCCATGAAGTGAAGGTGGGCTACCATCATGAATCTTGTCTTCTCTACAGTTGATTATGCATGATGCTCATTAGATTATGGATCGCACACCAGAGTAATAGGCAGTCTTAGCTTTGTCATTGAAGCAACATCAATGTAGTCAGGATTATGATTACTCAGAATTGTATCATGGTCTTGGCTACACCTAACAGGCACTCGTGGGGTAGACTCCCATTTGATTGCGGAACGTTATATCTGAGTTTATATCTGAAATAGCTGTGCATATATAACCTATAGTGTTCTATGTCATGAACATTAATCTATGTTAAACCCCAGCCAGCAGCTATGTAGATAGTGCCCCTCCTGCTGTATACCAAAGGGAATGCACCCTAATGCACCCAGCTCTCTGAACAACTGATCTGTGCTGTAATCTCAGGTTCAAGACCCCAACATGATTCCTGATAGATGTTTAGAAAGTTATTTTTTTTTATAGAACTTGAGTTTTTTTTTTAAAAAAGCAAATTCTAGTTTAGTAAACAAATAAAATTAATTTCACCAAGCCTGTGAATGAATGATAATTCCTTTTAATGGGACTAGTATCCTACAGATGCATGTTCAGCTGTGCAAGATTAACAGATGGTGTTAGCTGGGCTTTGAAATACAAAATGGTTTCTCAATCAGTGTACTGTATGTATTCCTACTGGTGTAAGCTGTGACTTGTGCACTAAACGTGGGTGTTTGCACTGGATGCCATATTGAAAGAAAAGTACTGCTTATTACACAAAAAGAATAGTCTTGCTTTGGTACACTGAATGTTCTGCTGATCGCCTTATTATTAATTTCTGAAACCTGTTTCATTTGCTGTATTACAGTTACAAGAGTTATATCATTATATTGAATTGTACTCTATATTTGCATGATAATGCTTATCTATCCTTTCTATTAGAAATGTCACATTTTCAAGGTTACAATGAAATAGGTTTTAATTTATTCCAATTCTAGCTTAGATGATGAAAATGACTGTAATTATTGAACCCTTAGCCATATTATTATAAATTTTATATATTCCTTCAAAAATATCATTCATAGATGATGCACAATGTCAATATTATACTCCAACTGAATGTTCAGAAATTCAGGAATTTTTTTTACTTATGTTAGCTAAATTGTTTTCTACATTTTTGGATAGCAGAATTATAAAAAAAATTATAACACAGTGAACAACATTTAACTTGCTGGGCCCAAGTTAAGTGAAATCAGCTTCCTTTTTTTTTACATTACACCCCTGTGCGCTTCTTAACACTCGGGAAGGTTTATATTTGGGATATCTCCCTTCTGTCTTCGAGGGTGAATAGTTGCCCCTAAACTCTCACTATCTCCGCCCACGCCACTCCTGCATGGTTTTCTGTTCTTGTTCAGTCACCTCTCATGTTTAACAGAAGTGGGTCTAAACCTGATTGTGAACCTTTCATTGTGGTTTATCTTGTCCTTCCCCATGTCTGTGCTAAATCAAAGTGAATTGTGATCATTGTCAGAAGGCTGTTCTATTGATACTCATTCCAACTATCTAGCTATATTCAGAAATACCAAGCTAAGAAAAGTCCTGTCCCCACGCTTTGCATTCCCCTTGCAACCTACTGTAATTGTTTTTCTTCAATATAATTCAGATTATTTTTTCCTGTATGTCTGTAATGCTATTTCTATTGCAGTTGATGGTTCTATTGTTGCATTTTTATGTATTAGGCTCCTTACCTTCCAAGATGTTAGTTTAGGAAAGAGAACATTGTCTTGCAATTAGGGAAATAGACCAATTTGAATTTATTTTTATCTAATTGGAATTTAGATGTTTTAAAATTATAATTAATTAACAATTAATTTTATCAATTTATATGTGCAGCAGCATAGTTTCAATAGCAATACACAGAACATTTTGTATTAATGAATACATTGTTTCTGAAAAATATTAGTTCATGGTTAAATTTAATTAAATAATTTTATAAAGCAATCTATTCTTTGTTGAACCTCAGTACAAGCATATTCTGGTCATCTTAAATACATTCATTGAATGTCCTGTTTGTCAGGGAACATTAAGAAATTAGATAATTTAAATTGTCTCACATACTAAAACACAACAGTTTCAGATGTTTGATTCTGTGAATTGATTGTGGAATTTTGTATAAATTTCATAAGTAAAGGTGACTCTGCCATTGATGTATTCTTGATGTTTATTTGTCCTTTACAGCATTAGCTACTAAACAAACATACGTCAGCTACAGCAATCATGCAATCTGAATGAATGTGACACTCCATCAGGGTCTTTCGAGATTTCGAAGTGAAAAAAGACAGATGCATCATTGGTCTGGATATCCACTTACAGACGCCAGCAGCAGCCATTGCAGAGTTCCCAACAGACTGATAGTAAAAGGATTATATCCAAGCTTAACATTCACTGGGAGACCCAAAATATCAAGATGACATACTGCACAGAAGAAAGATGACTATTCCTCCATCTTTTGATTCCTTAAGATTTGTCAACAGAATTAACTCCCTAAATCTTGTGAAGTTGTCTGTGATTGTGTCAGAGTTGTTTTTATTTCTATTGATTTTGAACTTAAATCTATGTGTTGCAAAATGAAATATGTCTAAGTGCTCACCAAATAGATGGCAAGTTAATGTATGTGACATACTGACTGAAAAAACAATGTCTGCTTTATGTCCTGACCAATCAAAAGTACAGTGCCTGGTTGTTTATGAATACGTAATGGAAAGTGTAGAGCATGTTCATTTTTATACAAAAATTTCTAATAAAACAGTGTTTTGCAACTCTGTGGGGTTTCTTTACAGTGAATAGATCTGTTTGAGTGACTTGTATGGTGGTGAATGTATTCCAAACATTTGGATGCGTTTTCCCCTTCCCTTAGTTTTCTTCCTGTAGGTGGTGTACTTAAAATTGCAATTAAGCTAACTTCTTAATTTGGCTGTTAGTTGGTAGGTCAGAACTAAAGAATTAATTCAAATTATTCAGATATAAGTTTAAGCCATGTTTGTCTTGCATGTACTAATTCATCTAAGTAGTTCATAAGTATTTTTGGTTAAAGTGGGATAATGCCTTTGATTTATTTATTTAAATATAATCTGGATGTTTCTTTTGCTTTAACATAAATATTTTTTTCTTATGAATTTGTCTTATAATACAAGAAGCAATTATATCCCAAAATATAGGCATACCAAACCCAGTAAACAAATCTTTCATTGATGAACCAATTAATAGTGAACAAAAAAACATTTTCTTTTTAATTAGAAGTTATTCAGGCCTCTTTTTATTTATTAAAAAGATGTTTTGATCTTCTTTCTATGCCAACATGATTGGAAACACAAAATATCTGAACATTGAACACAAAAAAAGTTTGCCAAGTTAGAATTCCCACAACTAATTTGCATTATTGCACGGGACACTAGTGGCTATAGAAATGAAGCAGAAACCAAACCTAATGCAGCTGATTGATCTGCGGGATACAGTCTGGTTGTGGCTGGTAGAAACTGGGTGACTAGTATGGAAGTCAAACTCCCATGCTCCTCCAAACATTGACAGCATATTGGTGCAGGTACTGCAGCAGTTTGGCAGTCATGCAGATGTAAATGTTTATTTATCAGTTTACATTGCATATAACAAGTGTTGTGTAGACTGTTTTAAGCCTGTAAATAATAACGAAGGGGAACATGGAAGACGCAGCTGTCAACCATTTGCACTCCTTTTAGATTGCCTCCCACTGTACCCTCTGGCTGAGATCTCAGTGTCCTAAGTTTCATCTCCACCCTTTCTGGAATTTACAGCTGGCAGAGGGGGATATATCTGTCACACATAGTGAAATGCTAATGAGCCTGGTGGAGTAATATATAAGGGGCCTCATTAGAACTAATTTCACTTTAATCAATAGGTCATGGTTTCCTGAACACAATTAAGATATTCAGGAGCACACAATGAGTATGGGAAATAATTTCAAATGACTAGATTTCAAATGAAATAAATATTGATGTTTTGTACATATTTGATGTTCTCAAATCATTCTGAAAGGTTTTTGAGCGACAATTGTTCAGTTGATAGACTTGGCAATTAACTTTTGAACTAATATCTTACGAAGAGCAGTAAGGTATGTTGTCAAGTATATCTCCCCGTTCTTCTTTAAATAATGCAATTGGATCCTTTATCTCTCCCTGAATAAACAAAGGACAAACTTCCAATTATACATTTATATTTGACACATGGCAAGGCTTGGAGTCTAAAGCCACAGCGTGTAACATTATTAATGTACTAGTACCGTAATAATTAATGTCCCTGGATGTTGCTGTCATTAGTGTTTCTACTTTGTAATTTACTATCAGATTTATTGAGGTGACTGCCCAGAAATTCTAAATTAGTTATGATATTAGTGTCACCTCAGATCATTTGTGCTGAGGAACCTATGATACATTTTAATTTTACAAAAAGGAAATTAAGAGCCTTATTAAATATTCGTCTAAATTTTGAAACAGCATAAATTACGTTCAATTATTTTGGTCCCTGCCTTCATGGTTATTAGATATCTTTAAATATCTCAGCAAATTCATAAACTTATTAGCATGTACCAGTTAGAGTTGATGCAGTTACTGCCTCACATCTTAATGCCTTGCAACTGACAGGGTGTTTCCCATATCTTTGAACACAAGGAGGCAGTTTCTTATAGATATACCTTCAGAAAACTTCTTTTGGCTGGTCAACTTGCATCTGCATTATAATTACAATTAAAGTTTATCTATCACATGCCTTTCAATGCTGCTTCCGTTTCTTAATTGCTGATTTTCCTAAGATCCTTACTGAATTGAAAGCACTATTGCATGTTTGTAAATTTATTTTCATCCATAGGAAATGAGTCAAAAATAAGTTACGTAAGTTACACTGGTGGTATCAAAGTAACTTCCTGAACCTTGTTTTGAACTAACTGCTCCACTGAGTCTGGAGTTGTAGATGGAAATAGATGTTATTCGATCAATACAAAGATGTAGATGAGAATCTCCCAGGGAGACATTGAGTTTCATAGGTTAAAAACAAAAGACAATGATTGAAAATCAAGCAGATGTTATTCTGACTTTTCCTAATTCTGATTAGATCACAATCCATGAACTCAATTTCAGAGACACTTTATCTCATTCTCTTGATAATTATTGCTCACTTATTATTATTTTCCTGTTTTGTTTTCTTTTTGTATTTGCATAGTTTGTCTTTTACACAGTGCTGTCTGTCTTGTTCTGTGCCATCTTTCATTGATTCTATTGAGTTTCTTTGTATTTACTGTGAATAAACACAATAAATTGAAACTCAGGGTTGTATATGGTGACATATATGTACTTCGGTAATTACTTTGTATGTTTTTGACTTTCCTCTGGATATACTGTAAGACAGAAGCCCCTCATCCCCACCTCCTCACAAGCAAACACACACACACAGTTATCTTGATTTTAATAATACCAAATTCCATCATTTCCATGTTCAGTCAGGAAGGAAGTGCCATTCAGTCAACCCAATAAATATTGTGTATCATCCATATCTTACTTGTGATCCTGTCCATCAGGGGTCTGATGCAATGTACTGTTGTGTTGACATATATGTATATAATCATGTCAGTGCTGAAGTAATTCATCCTTCTGACTCAGAATTCCTTGTATTGTTCAAGTCCCTGCTTCAGGATCAGCTTAGTTGATTAGAATACAAAGCATATACAAGATGGCAATTAGCACTTAAGTGCAAACTACCATGATGACTGTAAGAATTGGATACTGGAAATTCAAAGTTCAAAATAAATTTATTATCAAAGTACATATATGTCACCATATACAACCCTGAGATTCATTTCATTTTCTTATGGGCATACTTAATAAATCCATAATAGAATAATAACCATAATAGTCTCAATGAAAAACTGCACCAAATTAAGCATTCTGTGTGCAAAAGACAACAATCTGTGCAAATATGAAAAGAAATGAATAATAATAATAAATAAATAAGCAGTAAATATTGAGAATATAAGATGAAGAGTTCTTTCAAGTGAGTTCACAGATTGTGAGAATATTTCAATGAGGGTGCAAGTGAAGTTGATTGAAATTATTTTCTTTGGTTCAAGACCCTGATGGTTGAGGGGTAATAACTGTTCCTAAACCTGTTGGAGTGAGTCTTGAGGCTCTTGTACATTCTTCCTGATGGCAGAAGTGAGAAGAGAGCATGACCTGTGTGGTGGGGGTCCCCGTTGATGAATGCTACTTTCCTGTGACCATGTTCTGTGTAGATGTGCACAGTGGTGGGGAGGATTTTTACCCATGATGGACTTGGCCACGTCCACTACTTTTTGTAGGATTTTCCGCTCATTAGTGTTTCCATACCAGGCTGTGATGCATCCAGTCAATATACTCTCCATCACACATCTATAGAAGTTTGTCAAACTTTTAGATGTCATGCTGAATCTTTGCAAACTCCTAAGAAAATAGAGCTGCTGCCGTGCTTTCTTCATAAGTGCACTTCTGTGCTGGGCCCAGGACAGGTCCTCTGAAATGATAACACTGAGGAATTTAAAGTTGCTGGCCCTCTCCTCCTCTGATGCTCTCATGTGGACTGGCTCATGGACCTATGGTTTCTGCCTCCTGAAGTCAACATGCAACTACTTGGTCTTGTTGATATTAAGAAGTTGTTGTAATGACACCACTCAGCCAGATTTTCGATCTCCATTCTATATGCTGATTCATCACCTTCTTTGATTCAGCCTACAACAGTGGTGCCATCAGCAAACTTAAATTTGGCATTGGAGCAGTGCTTAGCCACACAGTCATAAGTGTAAAAAGAGTAGAGCAGGGGGCTAAGCACACAGCTTTGTGATGCACCTGGCCTGATGGAGATTGTGGAGGAGATCTTGTTGCCAATCCAAACTCTGCAAGTGAGGAAATCGATAATCAAATTGCACATGGAGGTATTGAGGCCTATTGAATAATTTTGAAGGGATAATAGTATTGAATGCCAAGCTTCAGACTATAAAGTGCATCCTGATGACTGCATCTTTGTTGTCCAGATATTCCAGGGCTGAGTGAAGAACCAATGAGGTGGCATGTGCTTGGACCTGTGTGCCAGTAGGAAAATTGAAGTGATTCCAAGTGCATCTCAGGCACAAGTTGGTTATATTTCATTACCAACCTCTCAAAACACATCATCGCTGTGGATATAGGTGCTACTGGACAAATTTGTGGGCAATCTGTCTCCAGTTCCTTCTTTTCTATCTGCAGTGACAGATATATTGATTTATCAAAGACTGAAAAGTAATTCCAAAGAAAAGTAATTCAAAGACTTATGTGTAACTTTATTTAATGTGTAACTAACTTTAATATACTTCTCTCTTTTCATCCATAGTTATTAAACATTAGGATTATTTTTCTTTAGAATTTTCTTTCATTCTTTGATTGATGTAGAACGATATTAATAGTTAATATATGTAACACTATATTAAACAATACATATGGCAAAAGGCTGGATTTATGTAATTTCATCAATAACGTTGCTGTCTCAATACACTTATCTTTCAACCACGTGCTTTTTTGACTATTTCATATTTTATTCTTCCAGGAAGTTGACTTCTTGCTAAACGTTTCAGAAGATGGCAAATTCTCAAAAGCAGCAATGTGATCTTTGAGGAGGCTGAAGGATAAATATTATTCAGTACATCTTTGCATTGTAACTTCAAGTAATACCATGAGATCCTTTACAGTCTGGTGTTGTGGTTTAAAATCTTGTCTAAAGGATGCATCTCTAGTGGCAAAGCAATCACCCCAGGATGTCAACACAATCAAATGCAGACAAGAGTTCTTTTGCAAAGTCATAGCTGAGATTGCCATCTAAGTGCCTATAAAAAAGTATTCACACCTTTGAAGTTTTCATGTTTTATTGTTTTACAACATTGAATCACAATGGATTTATTTTGGCTGTTTTGACACTGATCAACAGAAAAGGAATCTTTCAGTTAAAGTGAAAACAGATCTCAACAAAGCGGTCTAAATTAATTACAAATATAAACGACAAATAATTGGTTGCATAGTGATTCACACCATTCAAGTCAGTATTTAATAGATGCACCTTTGGCAGAAATTACAGCCTTGAGTCTGTGTGGATAGGTCTCTATCAGCTTTGCACATCTGGACACTGCAATTTTTCCCCATGTTTCTTTACAAAACTGCTCAAGTTCTGTCAGGTTGCATGGGGATCATGAGTGAACAGCCCTTTTCAAGTCTAGCCACAAATTCTCAATTGGATTGAAGTCTAGACTCCAACATGGCCACTCCAGGACATTAACTTTGTTGTTTTAAGCCATTTCTGTGTAGCTTTAGCTTTATACTTAGGGTCATTGTCTTGCTGAAAAACAAATCTTCCCCCATGTCGCAATTCTCTTGCAGACTGCATTAGGTTTTCCTACAAGATTCTTCTGTATTTTGCTGCATTCATTTTACACTCTACCTTCACAAGTCTTCCAGGGTCTGCTGCAGTGAAGCAACCCCACAGCTTCATACAGCCAACACCATGCTTCACAGTAGGGATGGTGTGTCTTTGATGATGTGTGGTGTTTGCCTTATGCCAAACATAGTGTTTAATCTGATAGCCAAGAATCTGAATTTTGATTTTGTCAGACCATAGAACCTTCTTTCAGCTGACTTCAGAATTTCTCACATGCCTTCTGGCAAGCTCCAGCCAAGATTTCATGCAAGTTTTTTTTTCAGCAGTGGCTTTTCCTTTGCCATTCTTCCATAGAGTTGCAACTTTTGAAGGACCCAGGCAACAATTGTTGCATGTGCAGTCTCTCCCATATCAGCCACTGAAACTCGTAACTCCTCCAGAGCTATCATACGTCTCTTAATGGCCTTCCACACTAGTTCCCTTCTTACATGTCACTCAGTTCTTGAGAATGGTCTGCTCTAGGCAGATTTACAGCTGTGCCATATTCTTTCCATTTCTTGATGATTGACTTAACTGTACTCCAAGGGATATTCAGTGACTTGGAAATGTTCTTGTATCCATCTCCTGCATTGTGCTTTTAATAACCTTTTTGCAAAGTTGCTTGCAATGTTCTTTTAACTTCATAGTGTGGTTTTTGCTAGGATACTGACTTACCAGCAGTTGGACCTTCCATATTCAGGTGTATTTTTACTACAATCAGTTGAAACCCTTTGACTGCACACAGGTCCCCAAAAGCAGATCTCCATTTTACTAATTATGTGATTTCTAAATCCAAATAGCTGCACCAGTGATGATTTGGTGTGTCATATTAAAGGAGGTGAATACTTATACACACAATTATTTTGTGTTTTATATTTGTAATTAATTTAGATCACTTTTTAGAGATCTGTTTTCACTTTAACACATAAGTCTTTTTCTGTTGCTCAGTGTCAAAAAAAAGCCAAATTAAATCCATTGTGATTCAATTTTTTAAAACAATAAAACATGAAAACATCTGAGGGGAATGAGTACATTTTATAGGCACTGTACTAGACCAATTCTAGTGTTGAGAGTCAAAAAATATTCTAGTTTTCTTCAATGCCTGTTAATGAAGAAGTCAAATAATGCAAATGTTCCCCTTTGTGGTTCCCATAGAAATTATCTCAGAATTATGTGCTTTGCCAAGGAGATACAGCAGGCATTTTCTTTGTAAGTAGACCATTGACATTGAAGATAGCTATTAACTTAATTACATTCATTCAATACAGAGACAAGGCATACTAAAAACACTAGTAATTCTTTTGGATATGGCTATATGATTGATGCATTGCTAAAAAGATTTGACTCAAATGCTGATTAATATTCATATTCCCTTCTTTTTAGAGTCACCCGCAGAGAAGTTAGATTGCCCAATGTTTTGAATGGTATGTAATTCTGATTTCATGAAAAAAAGAATGGATTGTGAAGACCTTTATTTTTGTTCTGAGTTCCACTATGTGTCTGACGTCTGAGGCATGATGCACCTTAGGCCTGACATTCCAGGAATTTGCTACCACTTTCAGAATTTTCACTGATACAGCGGGATGTACATGAGCCGGAAAGTTGGTCAAGATGGGGGCAAATGGAACCTAATCCTTACAAGTTTGAAATACTGCCTTTACAGAGTTCAAATTCTGTTAAGACATAGAGTAAATGGCAGGGAACATACTGTAGAAGTTGTGATTTACAGTGACACCGTGGAGTCATTGTAAATGGCAGGGAACTTAAAAGCTTTGATTTACAGTGACACCTTCCAGTTTAAGATGGCACTGGTGAATCTCAGCAACTTCTGGCTGGTGGCTAATGAAACAAGGGAAACAGCTAAATACTTTATTAATTATACTTTCTCTGGCAAACAATCATCGCAAGCAATAGTCTATAACTTTCCCCTGGATTTGGAGGCAATTCGATGTGGCAGAACTGAGGCAAGGTAAGGTGTGAGCCCATCACCAAGATCAGGAAGACTCGCGATTCGATCATTTTAAAAGCTATGTATAAGTCCAAATTGAGGGGGCAAGGTCCGGGCAAGGTCCCGATTCAACTGAACTCGATGTTTCGCCGGAGGCATAAGCACAGGGGTGATTTGGAAAGGTCTGTTACAAGCAGAATTAAGGTGGTGGGGTCCTGGCCCAGAGAGTGTATCGAGGCAGTGGAACCTGATTTTTGGATGATGAATTAGTCGCTGGGCCAGATAGACAAGATCAGGGTGTCGGAACCCCAGGTGAGAGATGGGCCAGTTTGGATCACTGCTCCACGACGCGGCTCAGCGCTGAACTATGGGACTTTCTTTGTGGACTTCAGTTCAGAGCACTGTTTGCTTGCAGTTACCGTATGCACGATGTGATTTTTCTCTCTGCACATTGGGAGTTCGGTGGTCTTTTTTATATGGCTTCTTTTGGGTTTCTTTGTTTTGTGGCTGCCTGTAAGGAGGCAAATCTCAAGGTTGCATAATATTTCCTTTGAAAATAAAAATACTTTGAACTTTGAACTTTTGAACTTGGGGTTGTAATTCCTTAGCTCCCTGTAAGTGATGACGCAGGTGGATAAGATATTATAAAGTACATTTGGTACATTTGCCTTCATAGGCTGAAGCATTGATTATATGTGTAAAGACTTTATATTGCAGGTGCACAAAATGTTGATCAGATTGTACTCGGTAACAGTAGGGAGAGTGCAGAAGTAATTCATCAGAGAGTTACCTGGAATGTAGGATTGTAGTTACTGTATAACGAGAGATTGGATTGACTTTGTTTATTTTCACTGACACAGAAAAGGCTGAATGGTGTCCTTCCAAATATGTGCAAAATTATGAGGGTTATATACAAGAAAGATAGAAACATTTCCCTGTCTAGAACTAGAACACATATGTTTAAGATGAGAGGGGAGTAATTTAAGGGAGATCTGAAGGTTTTGTTTTTCACACAGAACAGTGAATATTTGGAATAAGCAGCCAGAGGAGGTAGTGAGGCAAATAGTATTTAAAACATTTGAATAGTCACTTGGATGAGAAAGGCGTAGAGGGAGATCAGCATAGACTGACATCATGATTGGCGTGGACAAGGTAGCCTGTTTCTGTGCGTTTTATGATTGTTAATGATGGTTAGCACAGAGTAAGTGGAAGGGAGGAGATTGACAATGAGCATTTGGAGTGGCTAAATGATGAGCAGCCCACACAGGACATTTTGGATGATCTCCTTCCTTGGTCTTACTCTTCCTTTTCATCCTTTTCTTGCTGTTGTAGAGTAGTTAAGTGTGGTCTTGTACAGCATGCACAAGTCTTCCACCAAGTCTGGTAGTTGCTTCAGGGAGTCAATGTTCTGCTTTATTACATGTGTGAGGCAACATTTCTTCTGTTGCACATTCTGAAATATTCATGAGCATTCCTCATGTCTCTGCTATCGGCATTACAGCAGCAAGAAATGATACCAGAGCAACTTCTAAGTGAAGATAACCTAATCTATGGCAACTTCCATATGGCACTGATGCAGTTTCGGTCAGAAACAGCAATCAGTTGAGTTAAATATTTTACCGGTGCCACGTTCTTTCACAAGGCTGCCAGTTCAATTTCTGAAGGTATCTGAAAATAAATCAACTCCTATTTTAATTACTGTCTATAAAAAGCACCTCTGTCTCATTCACAATTTTTCATACACTGGTTTAATCATTCTGAAAAAAATACACATTGATTAACATTGATCTAGATGTTTGCAAATAGTACTGCCAAACAAGACAATGCTATTTTTCCAATGCTTTTCTCATTCTTTTTCACCACATTAATGCTCTTCACTTCCAACATACAGCCTGTGCTAATGTCAAGGAATTAGGTGAGTCTAGTTGCTGTATTGTAGCAGCTTTGAAATGCCATGGCACATGCTGATACTTTACGTAACACAAAATGGGCAAACATTCAGCTATCTAAGAAACACAAGCAGGTATCAGCTGACTTCTGAGTGTTGCAGCACAAGCTCAGGCTTCAGTCTGGCAAAAGAGGATTTGCCACATGAATCTGAATCAAAGAGACTTTGAGGGTCTCTATCACTCAAGTATTCTGTTCTCCATTATATTCCTGGGATGGTACCAGCACTGTTCCACCAGAGTATGAATCAACAACCATCTTTAAGGAATACTATTCATGAAGAAACATACACAATTGTGTGCAGATCGTTGATAGCTGATTCTCTTGTTTATTGATCTTTATTAGACATCATTTAGGTTGATCTCAGGGTTCATGCTTTCATCACGTACTCAGCCAGCCTTCCTAAAATGATGTCATCCCTGGTGAAACTAGAGTCTAGAGATGGACGTGTGGGCCTTCCCTGATGTTGAAAGCTCTTTTCAGATGAGTCCACTGAAAGTCAACAGCTTTCCACCATTTATGGCGCAGACATTTGGGTAGCACTAAGAATGAGCAAACAGACACAAATGAGAGGCAATTAAATGTATGTGCCATCATGCTCAGTCAGTGTTAATTTATTTAGTTCTTGATAGAAACCAGAATAATTATTTGTATGGGTTATATACCTAGAGCCATGTTAAATATGTGTCTGATCCTGAGACATCTCTGGTCATTAGTAATAATCAGGACGTGGATGGTGACAAAACCGTCAATAGAATTAAATGGAGTGTCAAGCGAAAGTAGTTAGATTCTATTCTATACAAGGTGACCATTGCTTGGCAATTATGTGTCACAGATATTACTTTTCACTTGTCAGCCCAAGTTTAAATTTTCAAAGAGCTAGAGGAACTCAGCAGATCAGGCAGAATCTAGGAAGGGAAATGGACAATCGATACTTTGGGTTGAGACACTTCCTCTGTACCTGACTCATCCCTCATGGTTAGACTCCTTCTCCCTGTACTTCTCTCCATCCTCTATTGTCCCTTCTGTCCATCATGGTAGAGGTTCCAGGAAATGGGCATCAATAGATCTTTTTTTGTTAGTTGAAGGATCATTTATTAGATAATTGGAGAATCCATCCTTAACCTCTTTAATAATTACAAATCTGTTACACTGAGCTCCGTATTGAGGATTGACTTAAATGGAACTGAAGTGGGAGTATATTGGTTTTCACAGGATCTACGCATAACTAACACAACAGCTTCCATGAATCATCATTAACTTTTATCTGGCAAAGTTGATGTTGTAAAGCATTATCTAGTACCAGTTCTGCCTACTTAGACTTATAGAAACATAGATTAATAAGGTTTGGAAATAAGCTCTTCAGCCCAACTCATGAACTCCCATTTGCCCAATTTGGCTCAAATCCCCACAAACCTTTCAATGCACTTGTCCAAGTATTATTTAAATGTTGTTATTGTATTTGCCTCAAATACTTCCTTTGGCACCACCCTCTCTGTGAAAAAGTTGCCTCTCTTGCCCCTTTTATATCATTCCCCTCTTACGTTAAACATACGCTCTTTAGTTCTTGGCTCCCTTTTCTTGGGGAAAAATATGTGTATTTCGTTTATCTATGTCTTTCATGATTTTATCAGCTTCCATAGGATAATCCCTCACTCAATGAATAAAGTCCTAGCCTGTCAACTTCTTCCTGTATCTTAGGCTCTCATGTCCTGGCAACATTTTTGTAAGTCTTCTTTGCACTCTTTTCAGCTCAACTATTTCTTTTTTATAACAGGGTAAGCTAAAGTATACACAATACACCAATGCCTTGAACTTCAAGTGCAGCCTCATCAAAATCTTTTATAACTTTTTGTGCAAACACAAAATGCCAACTAATTTGCTGGGTGTCGTGAATTGCCGACTTCAGAGAAATTTGGAAGAAAATTACCACCAATAAAACATTGCACAGCCTAATTCTACAGCTGCTATAGTCTTACATACTACTTCAAAAAGTATATATTGTCTAGATCACTTTTCCTTTCGAAATGTAATTCTCCAGTCCAACAAGAAATAGGACCAGAACATCATAAGAAATTCCGGGTTAACAACCATATACTGTATGTTATAATTTTAATTGCACCTTTTAACTTGTCATTACAATGATTCTGTATTTAAAATATGCAAAATACCCATTGCAGTCTATCTAAGTGGTGTCCCGTGAGGTTTTGTGGAATCTCATGAAAAGTTTAACCAATAAAAATTATGCTTTGGGGAGGCTTTTACGCCATGAACAATTAGAGAAGTTTTGATCTTCTTGAAGAGCATGGTATTTTGAAAGATAAAGAAATACTTTGTTATCCGCTTGTCATGTCAAATAATGTTGCCTATAAATCCTGGCCAAGTTGTTAGTGTTATACGTGCTATGTATTAACAATGGAATTAACTTTTGGAAGTGGAAAGGAATGCACTGTTGCTATTATGTAGTGCAGTTACTGTTGCCAACAGGGAATGAATTTCTATGCAAATTTCTTTTGGAAATAATATTTCAGTCAGGTATGTAAACTATTACAGAGCTTTGTAAAAACCCCTTGTAAAATGTAACAATTAAATGGAAAATGTTGCAACCATATTTGCAGTATGAAAAGAATAATAATTAGCCATACTTTGTTCATCTTTTGTTTTTATTCTGGCAGAAATATAATTTCATTACATTTGAGACTTGCATCACCAAAAATTCTAAACAAAACTGCTTTACAAATGCTTCTCCCGGCTTTTGTGTTTATCAACCCTTTGCCCAATAGCTATTTCTTCAAACAATTATTCTGCGACAGATTGAAACCATTGTCAGAAAATGTTACTAATATTTCAAACAGTTCGGGTCAGATTGATGGACTTCAACCCATATTATGTTGCTATGATCTGTCTAAGTGTATGAGGATGGGGAAACTGTTCTACTGTCTAATGGGTCCACAGATATTAAGTTATATCTTGGAACGTCCACAGAAAACATTAGAACCTAGACAAGATAATTCAACAGCACTGCAGATCTGAAAACTACTGAGAAATGCAGTTTTTAGATGAGTTTAGTCTTTCTTTCTCTTTAGGTAAATATGTTTGATCCTGTCTTAACCTGACCTTAGAATGAACGGATAACAAGCAAGAACATCTGCTGATCGTTTCTTTCCCTATATCAAAAATTCTGAAGTTAATTGTAATGCCTTATGATTAACCTTGTCACAAGTGAATAATACAGCACCACAGCAGGATCAAAGGGTGATTTTTCATGATGGGTATAGTATGAGACATACATTTTGATACATTTACCAACTTATTTATTTTGAAAACAAAGAAATATATTGGTGTATCTCCCCCAGCAAGCCTCAGGGTCGCTCAACTCGTTGTTGTCCAGGGAAACAGCCCTTGGCCCTGCCAAACTGGTTAATTAGGTTTGTATGGATGCTGTGTGATGTACCCCACCCTGCCAAATAACAGACAATACGCCACATACGATTAAATGAATTACAGTTTATAGATATTACTGGAACTATATAATTAATAGAGATAAAATATAAACGGAAAATAAAAGGCGCCACACTTATCAAAGTTCAATCTCTTCGTGCACAACCGTTGGAGCTCTAGTAACAATCCTCTCTTCACCATTTGATCCCCTCTGACCACCTCGACCTGCCGCCTGGGACCAACCATGGTGGTCGACCAGACGCTCCACATGAGTCTGTCTCCGTCTCCATTTTCCTCACCGAAGACCCTGGACCTCGGACTCCTGCTCGGGATCCGACCCCATTAGCCAGCTCACAGCACCTCGTCCATACTCCCTCTGTCCATCGTGCCTTCTCCCATCAAAACCCACGCATCACAATAACTTACAGACACACTAGAAAGAATAACATCTATCTCAACTAGTTTGTTTGCTCTCTTATCATAATATAACCCAAACAACACCCATACAAGCTGCTAGCGAAATAACTTTCTCAGCAGTTAACATAACAAAGAAGCCATTTTAATTATAACATAACAAAGAAGCCATTTTAATTATAACATAACAAAGAAGCAATTTTAATTAGTCTACACAGTAAGATAAAAGAAGAAACCCCTTACACTCTCCCCCCACCAAATAAAGTCAAGTCCTCATGACATCTAAATAACTCGCCAACCAGTCCTGCAGACACAAAAACCCAATCCAGGTACACACAGTGACATTGTTCCCCAAACAGTGGACATTCCGCCCATCCACGGGCGCTACGTAGGCCAACTTATCTGGGAGCTTCCTAATCCTCCGAGACCTCCGTACCCCCTCACCTAAACCCTAAAGGCTCGGACACTACTAGGGATACCTCAAGTCTGCTTGCCAAATCTGCTCTCAATCTCTCACTCATGCCCCCACTGCCACTCGGAGCCCCCTGTCCCGTGTCCAGGGCCCCGCTTTTGTTCCTTCCCAGTTCTGCTGTAACCCAGGCTGCCCAAAGTTAGCCCTCCCCACTACACCTGACTCAATGTGAGAAGGGCCAAAGGTCTCTTCCTCAATCACGGGGAAGTTAGCGAAAGGCAGCCTGTACCACATGTCCAGCACATCATCATACATAGAACATAGAATAGTACAGCACAATACAGGCCCTTCGGCCCACAATGTTGTGCCGACCCTCAAACCCTGCCTCCCATATAAGCCTCCACCTTAAATTCCTCCATATATCTGTCTAGTAGTCTCTTAAACTTCACTAGTGTATCTGCCTCCACCACTGACTCAGGCATTGCATTCCACGCACCAACCACTCACTGAGTAAAAAACCTTCCTCTAATATCCCCCTTGAACTACCCACCCCTTACCTTAAAGCCATGTCCTCTTGTATTGAGTAGTGGTGCCCTGGGGAAGAGGCGCTGGCTATCCACTCTATCTATTCCTCTTATTATCTTGTACACCTCTATCATGTCTCCTCTTATCCTCCTTCTCTCCAAAGAGTAAAGCCCTAGCTCCCTTAATTTCTGATCATAATCCATACTCTATAAACCAGGCAGCATCCTGGTAAATCTCCTCTGTACCCTTTCCAATGCTTCCACATCCTTCCTGTCGTGGGACGACCAGAACTGGACATAGTACTCCAAGTGTGGCCTAACCAGAGTTTTATAGAGCTGCATCATTACATCGCAACTCTTTTACTCTATCCCTTGACTTATGAAAGCTAACACCCCATAAGCTTTCTTAACTACCCTATCCACCTGTGAGGCAACTTTCAGGGATCTGTGGACATGTACCCCCAGATCCCTCTGCTCCTCCACATTACCAAGTATCCTGCCATTTAATTTGTACTCTGCCTTAGAGTTTGTCCTTCAAAAGTGTACCTCCTCACACTTCTCCGGGTTGAACTCCATCTGCCACTTCTCAGCCCACTTCTGCATCCTACCAATGTCTCTCTGCAATCTTTGACAATCCTCTGCACTATCTACAACACCACCAACCTTTGTGTCATCTGCAAACTTGCCAACCCACCCTTCTACCCCCACATCCATTAATAAAAATCACGAAAAGTAGAGGTCCCAGAACAGATCCTTGTGGGACACCACTAGTCACAATCCTCCAATCTGAATGTAATCCCTCCACTATGACCCTCTGCCTTCTGCAGGCAAGCCAATTCTGAATCCACCTGGCTAAGGATCCCATGCATTCTGACTTTCTGAATAAGCCTACCGTGTGGAACCTTGTCAAATGCCTTACTAAAATCCATATAGATCACATCCACTACACTACCCTCATCTATATGTCTGGTCACCTCCTCAAAGAACTCTATCAGGCTTGTTAGACATGATCTGCCCTTCACAAAGCCATGCTGACTGTTCCTGATCAGACCGTGATTCTCTAAATGCCCAGAGATCCTATCTCTAAGAATCTTTTCCAACAGCTTTCCCACCACAGACATAAGGCTCTCTGGTCTATAATTACCCGGACTATCCCTACTACCTTTCTTGTACAAGGGGACAACATTCGCCTCCCTCCAATCCTCCGGTACCATTCCTGTGGACAACGAGGACATAAAGATTCTAGCCAGAGGCTCAGCAATCTCTTCCCTCAACTCATGAAGCAGCCCGGGGAATATTCCGTCAGGCCCTGGGGACTTATCCGTCCTAATGTATTATAACAACTCCAGCACCTCCTCTCCCTTAATATCAACATGCTCCAGAACATCAACCTCACTCATATTGTCCTCACCATCATCAAGTTCCCTCTCATTGGTGAATACCGAAGATATGTATTCATTGAGGACCTTGCTCACTTCCACAGTCTCCAGGCACATCTTCCCACCTTTATCTCTAATCGGTCCTACCTTCACTCCTGTCATCCTTTTTTTCTTCACATAATTGAAGAATGCCTTGGGGTTTCCCTTTACCCTACTCGCCAAGGCCTTCTCATTCCCCCTTCTTGCTCTTCTCAGCCCCTTCTTAAGCTCCTCTCTTGCTTCCCTATATTTCTCAATAGACCCATCTGATCCCTGCTTCCTAAACCTCATGTATACTGCCTTCTTCTACCTAACTAGATTTTCCACCTCACTTATCACCCATGGTTCCTTCACCCTACCATTCTTTATCTTCCTTACAGGACAAATTTATCCCTAACATCCTGCAAGAGATCTCTAAACATCGCCACATGTCCATAGTACATTTCCCTGCAAAAACATCATCCCAATTTACACCCGCAAGTTCTAGCCTTATAGCCTCATAATTTTCCCTTCCCCAATTAAAAATTTTCCTGTCCTCAGATTCTATCCTTTTCCATGATAATGCTAAAGGCCAGGAAGCGGTGGTCACTGTCCCCCAGATGCTTACCCACTGAGAGATCTGTGACCTGACCCAGTTCATTACCTAGTAATAGATCTAGTATGGCATTCCCCCTAGTCGGCCTGTCGACATACTGTGACAGGAATCCGTCCTGGACACACTTAACAAACTCTGCCCCATCTAAACCCTTGGAACTAATCAGGTGCCAATCAATATTAGGTAAGTTAAAGTCACCCATGATAACAATCCTGTTATTTTTGCACTTTTCCAAAATCTGCCTCCCAATCTGCTCCTCTGTATCTCTGCTGCTACTAGGGGGCCTAGAGAATACCCCCAGTAGAATAACTGCTCCGTTCCCGTTCCTGACTTCCACCCATACTGACTCAAAAAAGGATCCTGCTACATTACCCACCCTTTCTGTAGCTGTAATAGTATCCCTGACCAGTAATGCCACACGTTCTCCCCTTTTTCCACCCTCTCTATCCCTTTTAAAGCACTGAAATCCAGGAATATTGAGAATCCATTCCTGCCCTGATGCCAGCCAAGTCTCTGTAATGGCCACTACATCATAATTCCATATATGTATCCAAGCTCTCAGTTCATCACCTTTGTTCCTGATGCTTCTTGCATTGAGGTACACATTTCACCTCCTCGGAAGTGTAGTCAAGCTCCCCTCTCTGGGCTTTCGGATTTCTGTTGGCCTTAGTCAGAGAGCTTTCATGTTCTTCCCCAACTAGCAAGTCTTCCAATCTTTTCTGGATCGATGACTTGAGTTTCTGCGGATCCTTTCGAAGGTGGGTCATTGTTTCGTCTCTCTGGATTAATTCCTCAGTACCTGACTGCAGTGTCGGCTCGAAATTCTGTTTGACCACCTGGATTTTCATCTTCAGGTCCACCACTGTCTGTTCCAACACCAGGAAGTTCAACTAGTATGTCGGGTCATTTTCCTCAGATTGCCCCAAACTCCGCTGGCCAAAAGCTACTCCACATTTTACACTGCTTCAGTCGCTTTTCCCCGACCTGCCTCTTTCTCCAGACCTGGCACTCGTCCAAAGAAAGTTTTAATTCTTTAACTCTTTGTCGCCCGGGCTTCGCCACTCGCCTCGCACCATAGTCCCCGCAGGCGAATCCAAGCTCTAGGCGGTCATCCACATAAGCCAAAACTCCACACACCTTCACTTCCCCCAATGGTCTTCCTCATGCCCCGTAGGAAGGTTGCAGGGGCTCCGGATATGCCCTTTGGCATCCTTTCAGATCAGAAGAATCCTAGGGAACCAATAACGGCCGTCTTCTCCTCATCAGCCTCACTCATTGGGATCTGGCAACATCCACTCCTCAGATCCAGCACATTAACCCACATCCTATAATCCACACACACGCTGCCTACGTCTTCCATGGCTCCAGGGTCCAGTCGCTGCAACCTCTCTCTCACCGAGGTGTCTTCAGCGGTCAACTCCCCTCCCTCATGGTATTTCGGAGCGTCTACTAAGAGGGTCTCACCCTCAGATACTTGCCCCAGGCCGTACCACCGCTGGGTCTCGCTTAAATTCGGTACCGGCTCAAGGCTGCTACACACGTCCTCAGAAGCAGCTCGACACGCTGGGTGCCCAGACAATGCCCCCATGAACTCCAGGGTCACTAACCAATCATCATCTCCTGGATAATCACTGGCACTGGTACTCCAAATCTCCAGTGCCCTTACGGTTGTCAAGGGTAAATGCTTCAGACACTGGTTGTAAAATGAACTGTACAACAACTTGACCTGCACCCCGGTGTCAAAGATGGCTTCAGCATCGCTTCCATCTATCCATAACGACACCGTGGGGCATGGTCCCTCTAAGCCTTCAGGATTTGGGTCTTTTCCTTTCGGAAGTTCCTTGGTACATTGCTAGGAATGTGCTCACCCAGAGACCCCAAGCTGTTCCCCCACTGGGCCTCCATTAAGTTTCCCAAAACCTTTCTGATCAGCTGAACAACTGAGGGAGGGGCTGATCCCCTGAAATGATCCCCCTGGCACTGCAAGCAATTTAACTGCCCTCTTAGCCAGAGAAGATACACTGAAAACTTTTCCCCCTCTTTCAGATAACTGGCTGTTGTCACTACGGTGTAATTGAACCTGACAGTTCAAACACCATCAACAGCCTGCCGACTCAAACTTTCAACCAATCCCTGTTGCTGTCCCTCAGCCGAGCACTGCCACTCATCTAACAACTGAGAGATCCGCTCCGCCCACGTCTCGCACACCTCCGCCCCTTTTGGGGTGGACAATATCCCAAAAGACAGGCGGAGTTTTTATTCGTAGACACAATCTCTGAATCAGACCACTCTTTCCTCTCTCTCCCAATGGTATGGACAGCCCCAAGTCCCACCACCACCTCGTCAGCGCTAGTCTGAACTCGAACAAAGACCTCACCCAACATGCATGCAGCAATAACCAGCAAATAACCCACAGAGACACACATTACCGATTTAAACAGGGAAACCACACAGCATGCCACTGAATCCAATCCGGACAAAAGCTCCCAAGGATTGGAGGGAGGCGAATGTTGTCCCCTTGTTCAAAAAAGGTAGTAGGGATAGTCCAGGTAATTATAGACTAGTAAGCCTTACGTCTATGGTGGGAAAGCTGTTGGAAAAGATTCTTAGCAATAGGATCTATGGGCATTTGGAGAATCATGGCCTTATCAGGGACAGTCAGCATGGCTTTGTGAAGGGCAGATCGGGTCTAACAAGACTGATAGAGTTCTTTGAAGAGGTAGCCAGGCATATAGATGAGGGTAGTGCAGTAGATGTGACCTATATGGATTTTAGTAAGGCATTTGACATGGTTCCACACAGTAGGCTTATTCAGAAAGTCAAAATGCATGGGATCCAGGGAAGTTTGGCCAGGTGGATTCAGAATTGGCTTGCCTGCAGAAGGCAGAGGGTCGTGGTGGAGGGAGTACATTCAGATTGGAGGATTGTGACTAGTGGTGTCCCACAAGGATCTGTTCTGGGACCTCTACTTTTCATGATTTTTATTAATGACCTTAATGTGGGGGTAGAGGGGTGGGTTGGCAAGTTTGCAGACGACACGAAGATTGGTGGTGATGTAGATAGTGTAGAGGATTGTCGAAGATTGCAGAGAAACATTGATAGGATGCAGAAGTGGGTTGAGAAGTGGCAGATGGAGTTCAACCCAGAGAAGTGTGAGGTGTTACACTTTGGAAGGACAATCTCCAAAGCAGAGTACAAAGTAAATAGCAGGATACTTGGTAGTGTGGAGAAGCAGACAGATCTGGGGGTACATGAGCACAGATCACTGAAAGTTGCCTAACAGGTGTATAGGGTAGTTAAGAAAGCTTATGGGGTGTTGGCTTTCATAGGTCAAGGGATAGAGTTTAAGAGTCGTGATGTAATGATGCAGCTCTATAAAACTCTGGTTAGGCCACAACTGGAGTACTGTGGCCAGTTCTGGTCGCCTCACTATAGGAAGGTTGTGGAAGCATTGGAAAGGGTACAGAGGAGATTTACCAGGAAGCCGTCTGGTTTAAAGAGTATGCATTATGATTAGAGATTAAGGGAGCTGGGGATTTAGTCTTTGGGGAGAAGGAGGATGAGAGGAGACATGATAGAGGTGTACAAGATAATAAGAGGAATAGATAGCCAGCCCCTCTTCCCCAGGGCACCACTACTCAATACAAGAGGACATGGCTTTAAGGTAAGAGGTGGGAAATTCAAAGGGGATATAGAGAAAGGTTTTTTACTTAGAGAGTGGTTGGTGCATGGAATGCACTGCCTGAGTCAGTCACAATACACTGGAGGAACTCAGCAGATAGCAGATCTGGCAGCATCCGTGGAAAAGATCGGTTGACGTTCCGGCCCGAAACATCGACCGATGTTTTCCATGGATGCTGCTCGACCTGCAGGGTTCCTCCAGCATGTTGAGAGCATTGCTTTGACCCCAGCTTCTGCAGATTATTTTGTGTTTGCTGCCTGAGTCAGTGGTGGAGGCAGATACACTCGTGAAGTTTAGGAGACTACTGGACAGGTATATGGAGGAATTTAAGGTGGGGGGTTATATGGGAGGCAGGGTTTGAGGGTCGGCACAACAATGTGGGCCGAAGGGCCTGTAATGTGCTGTACTATTCTATGTTCTATATTCTAATATATTTCTAACTTGAAATGTACGTAGTGCACCGCACAGGTAAACGGTAAACAGTACAGTAAACAGCTTGTTATCCTAGTGCTGAGAGCTCTGTGGTGGCAGGGTATTCATTAGGGAGGAAGCCGTTACTCACTCTGGCAGTCCTAGTCTTGTTGCTTCTGTACCTCCTACATGACAGTAGTGGGTCAAAGATATTGTGGGTAGGGTAGTAGGGACCCTCAACAATGCTTTGGGCCCTTCTTCTATAACGCTTCCCGTAAATGTCATAACTAGGGGGAGGGCAGCCCCAGTGATCTTCTCAGTGGATTTTGCTCTTATGGCTTTGAAATAAATCGGCATTAGTAGAAGTGCAAATGAATCACTGCTTCACCCGGATTGACTGCTTTGGTCCATGGATAGTGAAAAGGAAAAAGTGAAAGGAGAGGATTTGCATTTCTTCGATTTGCAAGGGAATGTCCCAGGTCCTCCACCTTACTTCTTCCAGTCTAATGTACTGAGTTTGGTGTTCACAGTATAATCTCCTCCACATTGGAGAAATGAAGCGAAGCTAGTGTGAGTGTATTGTACAGCATTTGCGTTTGGTTAACAAGAGTGAGCTAAACTTTTTGCTGCCTGCCATCTTAATTCATCGCCCCATTCCCCTCTGATCTTCCTATCTGTGGCCTTCCCCACTTAATACAATGAGACCCAACACAAGTTAAAATAACAACATCTTCTGCCTAGGCAGCCTTGCAAGCTCAAAATTGAATTTTCAAACTTTAAGTAACTCACTCTTTCAGTATGTATCAGAACTGGCCATTCCTACAAGTCATCATTTTGGCTCAATATTTCTTATCAATTTTATATTGGTTGGTCTGCTGGACATGCAGCACAACCTCAATCTTACACAAAGAAGCTTACTGCTGCCATTGGCTTATTATTTGGACTCATCTTATTAGAGGTAGTCCCTTTGTTCTACTCAGACATTCAAACCCTCACCCCCATTCTTTCTCCAACTTCCCCATTTCTGACAACATGTGCCAAACCTAAAATGTCTGTTGTACCTCAATTGATTCATTCTCATCTCTGTGCAACCGTTATGGGTTCAAAATCCGCTCAAAGATTTAATGACAACAACCTAGCTTGAAAGAAAGAACACAAGAGACCGTAGATACCTGTGCCTGGAGCAACAGGCGATCTGCTGGAAGAACTCAACGGGTCACACAGCAACTGTGGGAGGAGAAAACTTGCTGAGGTTTCCAGTCAAACCCCATATCAGTGCTGAAACTTTGTCCTGAAACAATAATTCTTTTTCACTCAAGAATACAGCTCAACCCATTGAGTTCTTCCAGCAGATTGCTTGATAATCTACTTTGCCAATTCGAACACGACAGAAGAAGATATGCTCAGTCAGAGATTCCTTTGATCAGATTAGCCAAACAAAAACTATGACAACCCTCTCAGACACAACACCTCCACAGCATTATTTTAGGGGGAAGAAAGCAAGTAACTCATCAATTTTTATCCCTCTGACAATTTTACCCTAGTCATATTATCAGAGATCATAGCATTGTTGTTTGTGACAACTTCCCTTTGCATAAGTTGGCTCTTGAATTTCCTACATTGCAACAGTGACAGCAGATCAAAAGCACTAGCATGAAAGGCAGTGGAACATCCTATGATTGGGTTATGCTTTATCTAAATGCAAATCTATTTTTTTTATTCACTGTGGGATACAATTAAAAATATGTGTGATCAAGAGGAAACCGTAATGTGCTCAAGGATTTGTCCTACAAAATGAATGTAATGAAAGTCTCTTGTGGTACTGCAGTTTCTCCAATGTGACATCTCTTTAAGAAAATTTTGCAAACAACTATGGTATCTATTTGCAGTCATGGTATGTTTACATAGAGAAATAAAGACTAATTGTTGTAATTGGAACCAATAACTTAATAGGCATCCGTTAGTCTCATGAGACTATGGATTTGCACCTTGGAAGGTTTCCAGGGCGCAGGCCCGGGCAAGGTTGTATGGAAGACCAGCAGATGCCCATGCTGCAAGTCTCCCCTCTCCACGCCACCGATGTTGTCCAAGGGAAGGGCACTAGGACTGATACAGCTTGGCACCAGTGTCGTCACAGAGCTATGTGTGGTTAAGTGCCTTGCTCAAGGACACAACACGCTGTCTCAGCTGTCTCAATAACTTAACAGGAGAAAATATGGCATTCTTTTCAAAAACAATTTATTAACATTTTACCAATTCTCATGTTTTATTTCCAGGTTTGAATTTGGAGTGATTCATTTTGGAATTCAACTCAGTATACTATATAGTACGTAATTTTTTCCAAAGTAAAATCCAACACAGTTTATAATGCCGCCAAAATATTTATGAGTTCAATGGTGAAAGTGATATTAATTCTGAAAATACTGGATTCTTAGGTAGGCATCAGTTTCCTTTAGATCTAAATATAACTGTGACTTCCCTGGCCTCCATTCTGTCTGCCTTATTTCTACACCCAACACAATGTTCAGGTGACTATACATATAATCTAATTAGGCATTCAAGTCTATGTGTTGGTCTATAATCTATCCTTTAAATTTAGTTCTGAACCTAGGCTTGAGATATTTAAATTACCTCACATGGACTTTGCAACTGGTAAACTGTTAGTATACAAAGGGACTTCAAGTAAAAAAGTATATATCATATACAGTATGCGTTTGCATGCGTATACACTGCATATACTGTATATGTGGGTGCACTGCCATCTCACCTGATCCGGTCAATATGTGGGCTGAGATCCATAGCAGTGCAGTTGACACATTTGATCTAGCCAGACATTCCATTCAAGGACAATCAGAGATGAGTATTAAATATCAGCCTAATCCTGCTCATGTGAGTGAATATAGAAGGGAAAAAGGTACTTTGTCAGAGTCAGCAACAAGGATCACTGCTGGAGGTTCTCTTTGCTGGGCTATGATTACCATGATTTCTGGGTTGAATCTTAGTGCTGTAAATATTTAACCAAGCACTTCCAGTCATGAATCATGCTTAAATAATTCCTTGTCTTGCAACAAATGACATAACATTTTGTAATATGCATTAATAGTGTTCACAGGGAAATCTGCATATGATTCTGAAGTCCATCTGTCGTTGATTACTGCCAAGCCAACAAGTTTGTCAATTTACTGCTACTACATGTCTAACTCAACACCCATTGCAGTAACACCTCTCTAAGGTAACCACTCCCAGATGGCTCACGGTCATTTGACCAACCTACGTCACCTTCTTATTGACTCTAGTCCAGGGCTACAATCCGTATTATTCTATGGCTTCGTGCCTTCTGGTCTTTTCAACTCCGACTGGTTCAAGCTGATCAAAATTACAGATTACTCCTCCTGCAAACCAGCCACTTTCCATAATAAACAGCTCTTGTTTGAGAATGGTCTCAGGTTTAGGAGGTTATTAGCAGAAACTCCTTGAGCCCATGTTCAATTGTTCTGATTCTGTTATCCCAGAGCAAGAATCAGTTCATACAGTTCACAATACTTTGGCTGCAAGGACGGTATCACAAAATGGCTGCCTCCATTTCTGTTTGCTGATTGTCGTTCTTTCTAGCCCACAAGCTAGTCATTAATGACAGTGGTATTGCTACACTTTAGATCCTCCTTCTCTCATCACATTTCCACCTCATCTCATGATTCCTTCTTATGTACATACTGTAGTTGGTATAAGCAATCACCTTTTACTTTCCCAATGATCCTTACTGTTATTCTAACCCATGCCCTTCCACTTTGAGAAAACCAAAAACTGCAATCTAACTGGATAGAATTACAAGAAATGAAAGACCAGTGAAGATGAACTAACCCTCAAGGAAGCTAACACTTCCAACAATCAGTTCAGATAATTACATAATTTTCTGTCATCTTCAGAAGAAGGATGGAGATATGACGATGGGCAAGTAGTCACTGAAGGCTGCCAGGCTGGTGATATATTAGTTTGTGTGCTGGCATTACATTGGGCCAGGGTACACACTACAGGTCAACCTTCACTAATCCGACTACCTGTAATCCGGTTCCTTCAATAATCCGGCACTGATTATGCTCAATGTGATCCATCTGTAATTCGGCACTTTCACTAATCCGGCACTCCTCCAGTCCCAATGGTGCAGGATTATTGAAGGTAGACCTGTATTTCTATTACAATTAATTCAGAGATGAGAACCCTAATTGTATAAACTACAAAAGAAATCTGATGAATACACACAAAATACTGGAGGATTAGATTAGATTAGATTATGAGGACACGCAGTCCTCTTTTATTGTCATTTAGTAATGCATGCATTAAGAAATTATACAATATTCCTCCCATGTGTTATCACAAAAACACAGGACAGACCAAGACTGAAAAACTAACAAAACCACATAATTATAACATATAGTTACAACAGTGCAACAATACCATAACTTGATGAAGAACAGTCCTTGGCACAGTAAAAAAGTTCAAGGTTTCTCGAAAGTCCCACATCTCACGCAAATGGGAGAAGGAAGAAAACTCTCCCAGCCATGCCCAACCACAGTCCGACTCTGAGTTGTCCGAAAACTTCGAGCTCTGATCAGTCCTCCGACACCGCGTACCAAGCACCATCTCTATCCGAATGTTTCGACCTCAACCTCGATCGCCAGCAGCAGGCAAAGCCGGGGATTTTGGGGCCTACCCTTCGGAGATTCTCGATCGCACAGTAACAACAGCAGCGAACCAGGCATTCCAGAAATTTCTCCAGATGTTCCTCTGCTTTTCACATCTGTCTTCATCAAATCAGAATTGTCCACAGCCCCTATTTAACAGATACGATATCATTTCACCGGAGAGCTGCACGTACTGCGTCGCGCTGCCATCTTCTCTTCCCGGCCAGGCAGCATCTATGGGGAAAAAAAAGTACAGTCTTGCTGAAGGGTTTCAGCCCAAAATGTCGACTGTACTTCTTTTTCCATAGATGCTGTCTGACCTGCTGAGATCCTTCAGCATTCTGTATGTTTTGCTGAGATTTCCAGCATCTGAAGCTTTTCTCTTGTTAAAGAAATCTGTTGGATTTGCATGGTAATATGCCTAGTGCATTAGCAGGCCTGAAAAAAATGCTGGCAGACAACGTCAAAGAGAATCAATGAACACTGGATGGCACAGAGTTTGAGGTAGTGATCATTGGTAGTGCAAATGGATTAGTTGATTATTGGTATTGGTATTGGTATTTTATGGTCACATGTACCAAGATTTTCATAAAAGGGTTGTCTTGAATACTATTTTACAGGTCAAATAATTGCACAGTACATTGAGCTAGATTATGATAAGACAATAACAATGCAAAATAAGCTGTACAAAGTGCAGTCATGTAAACAATAAAATGGAAAGTCATAAGCAGGGAGACTGTGAGGCCTACAGTCCATCTTATTGTACAAGGGATCCATTCAAGAGTCTGACAACGGTGGGATAGAAACTTTCTTTGAGCCTGGTGGTGGATGCTTTGAGGTTTCAGTATCGTCTGCCTTTTGTTAAGCACCTTGGTCTTCATCCTTCATCACTTTAGCTTGTTTTATTTGCCTCCCACTCTGTGTTATATGGCACCAGGTGAGTGATGTACTTTTTATCTCAAAACTCAGTTCTATTTGGCTCCTTGCAACAAGCAATATTGCATATACATAGACCATATAGACCTTAACACAAATGAGTAGAAATTAAGTAGAAATAAGTAGAACTAGATCACTAATTCAACAATATAGTCAAGCTCCATCTCTGTTCCATATATTGGTAACCATGACAACAACTGCATAATAACAACATGTGTAACAATCAGGTTTCTGAGAAGTAATAAAAACCAGTAGAAAGCATACAACCTTTAGGTAAGAAGCATTTGTTTAACTGAGAAGGAATTGATCAAACAGTGAGTACAACAGCATATTTCTCTTTCAATGGAACCTCCATTAACACTGACTGAGAATCTGCTGTTGGACATTTAAAAAGAAATTTTAATCTTCCAGTTTCTGACTGTGTTTCAAGCAGGATGGCATGGTAGCATAGAGGTTAGGACAATGCTTTACAGTACTAGTGACCCGGGTTCATTTCCCTTCAGTGCCTGTAAGGAGTTTGTACATTCTCCCATGACTGCATGGGTTTCCTCCAGGTGCTCTGGTTTCCTCCCACAATCTAAAGATGTACCAGCTGGTAGGTTTATTGGTCATTGTAAATAGGCTAGGATTAAATCCAGGGATTGCTAGGCAGTGCGGCTCAAGGGGCTGGAAGGCCTATTCCTCAATAAATAAAAAAAAATTAAAAACATCAGAGATTGATTCCTGCCACCAGACTGCAGGGAAATGACTGCACACAGATTACTTATTTCATAATAAAGCTGAGTGATTTTTGGTCTTCCAAATCTCGGAAGCTGCAGTGGAGTGTAAATCGGAGCTGTAACCTAACAGTTAATTTCAAAAGAGATTGAACTCTGAAATTGGATCAGCTTTCCTGATGATCTGGTCATCCAGGACATGGAGTGCTCTTCACCATGTGTCTGCTTTACAAGTTTGCCACAGGTATACAATGAAAAAAACAGTAGGCATTACACAGACAATGTATGGAAATAATAAACAGTAGTTAAAGAACATTCATTCAATAAAGGACGTTATTTAGAGTGGGTGCTTGGTAAATGAATACGCTTTAAATTGAATAAATAAAAGGAAAGAAAGTAAGATTGTTGGAAGCCTAGATGGTTGAAGGTATCATTAGCAGTGTTGGTGTGTGAGGCATGGAGGATACACAAGGCATAGGAAATACAACAATCCTGGTGAGTTGCAGGAGTATAGAGAAATGGAGGCATAGGATTGAGGTAATAGAAAAGTTTGAATGCGAAGCTGAAGAGGATGTTAATACTTCGGAACTAGTACATTGGGAGCTAATGTCAATCAATAGGCATACTGGATGCTTCCCATTCACTGTTAAATTGAGTTAGGAAAATTAATTTGGTATGGTCAACCACATGTGATTTGGGGAAGAAGCAATTAGAATGGTCAAAGCCAGGGAACAACAGCCGAGAAAAGAATCTAAGCAGCACATGGGCTGAGACAAAATCAGGGATGAAGGAGTAGAAGGTTGCCTTGTTATGCCGGGAATATTGAGTGGAAAATTAGCTGTAGGCAAAGCAGAATGATGAGGTTATGGACCGGCGTAAGGCAGAGTGAGGATTATACTGATATCACTGGACAGGAAGTATAATTTGTTGAGGAGGGCACAATTAATGATGGTGAAGGCAATGACTTTATTTCACATTAGAGTATCTTCAAACTGTAATTGATGTTAACCAAGTGACACCGAATTTAGCTGAGTAAAATAAAAGCTGTCTGATGGCTCCAGAGAGGGCTTTTAGTTTTGCTTTTGTATGTCTCCAGCATTAATTTAACAAGTAACAAGAATTTTGGGAAAAAAAATCATTATATTTTTATCTACTGTTTAACATTGACATGAATTTAAAAACTTAGAAGGTAAAATGCAAGGTATTGAAGGAACACACACCAGTGTTCATAGAGGGATCAGAAGTGGAAAGAGTGCTCCTGGGTGTCAATATCTCTGAGGAACTACCCTGGGCCCAACATATTGATGCAGCTACAAAGATGACACATCAACCGTTATATTTCATTAGGAGTTTGAGGAGATTTGGTATGTCACCAAAGACACTCGAAAATGTCTACAGATGTACAATGGAGAGCATTGTAATTGGCTGCAACACCATCTGCTATGGGGAGGAGGACTACTACACAGGATTGGAATAAGCTGCTAAGAGTTGTAAACTGAGTCTGCTCCATCACAGGAACTACCCTCCATAGTATCCAGGACATCTTCAAGGAGAGGTGCCTCAAAAAGGCAGCATTTTTCGTTAAAGGTCTCCATCACTCAGGCCATGCTTTGTTCTTATTGCTACCATCAGGAAGGAGGTACAGAAGCCTGAAGGCACATACTCAATGATTCAAGAGCAGCTCCTACCCCTGTGCCATCCGATTTCTGAATGGAATTGAACCCATGAACACTACCTCACTACTTCAATATTTCTATTTTTTCACTTCATATTTAATTCAACTATTATATATTTATATATATGCGTGCGTGCATATGTGTGTTTGTGTGTGTGTGTGTGTATATACTAACTGTAGTTCACTTTTATCTATTATTTTGTGTTGCATTGTACTGTTGCCGCAAAGACAGCATATTTCATGACATATGCAGATGTTATTAAATCTGATTCTGATTCTGATTTTGACTAATAATCATTTAACAACAATCTGAATCTTGATCCCAATCAGATTTATTATCATTGTCTTAAGTGATGTGAAATATGTTGTTTTGTAGTAGCAGTACAACAGAAAGACATAAAATTACTATAAATGACAAAATAAATATATAGTGCAAAAAGGAACAATGATGTAATGTTCATGGGTTCATGACCATTCAGAAATCTGATGGCAGAAGAGAAAATGTTGTTTCAGACTCATTGAGTATGGGTCTTCAAGCTCCAATACCTCCTCCCCATTGATAACTACAAGAAGAGGGCGCGTCCCAGATTGTGAAGGTCCACCTTGAAGCATCATCTCTTGAAGATGGTGGGGAGGGTGGTGCCTGTGATGGAGCTAGATGAATCCACAGCCCTCTGCTGTCTCTTGCAATCCTATGCATTGGAGTCTCCAAACCAGGCTGTGATGCAGCAAGCTAGAATGTTCTCCACCATACATTTGCAGAGTCTTTGGGGACATAATAAATCTCTTCATACTCCTAATGAAGTAGAATAGAATCCTACGGATTGACATGGAAAACATAAGCCATTAATATGAACTTTCTATTTTAAATAATGTGCCTGTATGAGCAGGAATTCATTTGACTTCAAAGGCTGAATTGCTCTGTTCTGGGAAGTAGCAAAATTATACATTACATTAATAGTTTGGATTTCTAAACTCTAAAATTGGGTATTCCATTCATGTAATAAAAAAATAATGCAACCAGCATGTCCACGGCATAGTTTGTGATAAGAACAAGTTGTTCTATCTATACGTACAATGAGAGTAATTTGCTGAAATCACTTGTCATAAAGACTATATCAACACTGTTCTTGAAGTTTTAGTTCCTTGTGAAATTAGACTAATTTTCTTTTGACATATAATAGTTTTATTTTGGCAAGTACATTTCAGACAATATTTTTCTTATACCTAGGGTTTATTTTAGCTACTTTAAGGTAAATAATATTATTGCTCCAGATGTCTATCTGTCATTCATCTTAATGTTTGACTCGAGTTATGAAGGCTGTTGTATCATGGGTTGCTGATACAAAAACATCATTTTTATATAAAACTAATGGTATAAATCATAGTGAAAATACTTCAGAGATATATATTCTATGCAACAAAATTACTGCTCAGACTTTTCTTTAGATATCCACAGTATGTTAATTTGTATCATTATTAATATAGTAACAGGATGAAGAGAAAAGGGGGTAAAGATTATTACCTGAAAATGCTGGCAAGTAGGGTAATATTTATTTGCTTTTGAATTTCTATCAGATATTTTTCTTAAAGAGAATTGAAGATGTTTCAAGTGAGCTGTGATGTTGACATTATTTCTTCTGAGATCATCATGTGTTTAGTATCCTAACATGCATGAAGCCACTTGGATATAGTCAAGGGCATCCATGAGCATTCCATCAATTCCTGGACAATTTAAGATAATGAAGAAACATGTGAAGGAGATGCCTTTTTATGACACAAGGTGTGTAACTCACGATTCTTTAGGCCATATGTGCTGCAGAATGTTGCAATAGTAGAACAGTTCCCTCAGAAAAGTTAATTGAGCTTCTATTCACTACAAATTTTCAGGCCTCCACATTCTTCCCCACTACTTTTTTTCAGGATGTACTTGGAAGCTGGCCTTTTGCAGAAAAATTACACAAAATTAATATATATATATATTGCGCAATTAAACTTAAAACATTTCTTTAACTAATTATATGATTGAATATACAATTTCATATTACATTTCATCAGATATTTTCTGAGCTTATTTTTCTGATGTAGCCTTGTGTTCACACATATTCTGTGAAATGTAACTTCGCACGAATAAATTAGTACACTGTAGGCATATTGACAAAAATATACAATTAATTTAACTGGGAAATAATCAGACATGCAAGATGGAGGGAGGGTTGAATGAAATGTTGTGGTTATGTGGCACAGTGATTTTCCTGTTGTTAAGACTAGCTATGGGATTGTTGAAAGGATGTTTAAACTATAAATCAAATTGTGGTTTTTTTTATTTCCCTTTACAATTTTTTGCTAACTTCTAATTTTGTTCATTGGGAGTCTAGCATACTTTTCAGGATCTTATCTCTGGTATTCCATTTCTTTGCAAATTAACCTTGCTTATTTCAATAGCAGGTCTGCCAGTATAAGTGCAGGAGAATATGTGGAAGCTCCCTACTGAACCGCTCCTCATTAAATCCAGCTTTGGAAAACAGTTGGGAAACAGATAGCTTTCTGAAGTTCAGATGTCCTCACAGTTATCAGTTTGAAATGGAGCTGCTAGGTTTTTAGCGTCATTTCAGGTGTCTCTGAAAATACTTCCAGACATTACATGTTGCCCTCTCATTCAAATGATCTTACCGAGCCTAAATTTTAATCAAAGGAAAAACAGGTGCTTTGTAGCTTGGGGGCATTGACCTTGCTGTCTAATAATCTGGTCCCCACATGACCAGTGGATCATTATAACACTGACTCTGAAATGTTATAGCCTATTCTACTATCAGATGTTTCATGAAAATGCATCTGTATATTTTAATCAAAGCTAACGAAGACTCAGGCTACAGCTTACAGTATTCTTACCACCTCACTGCTAAGCTCTCAGCCTTTACAGAGAAGTGACTGGAAAGGAAAAATTGTTGCTTTATATAATGAGAATCAAACTTACAATTTTGATCATAAGATGAACATTATCACAAAAGGTTCCAAGTTCAATATCTCAATAAAAATAACACATTGAGAAATAGCATAATAACACAAAGAAGTTTTAAAAAAGACTTTGTTTCTTTGTTACTTAATGGTTATACAATTTTTGAAAAGTTCATGTATTTGCTCACAGAGGTCACATTACTTTCTTTCATTGAAAGCAATAATTTCAAATATTAAGATTTATTACCTATCATTTTTATTGTTTGTATTTGTACTAATTTATTTAAAAATGTTATTTATAAATACCCTATGTCAGTTCATGAATGTTTTCCAATTGTTCAAAAGTTTTGAAAGTGAATCCATGCAAGCATTGACAATGTTAAATTTATTGATAGTCCAATGTAAAAATGTAACTTTAAAAATATAACATACATCGTGGTTATATTTCATTCTGATTTATCCCTTTTTACTATGATATTTTTAGGAGAGGGCATACAAGGAAGCAAAAAATAGTGGGAAGACAGAGGATTGGGAAGTTTTTAAAACCTTACAAAAGGAAACCAAGAAGGTCATTAAGAAGGAAAAGACTAACTATGAAAGGAAGCTAACAAATAATATCGAAGAGGATACTAAAAGCTTTTTCAAGTATATAAAGAGTAAAAGACAGGTGAGAGTAGATATAGGACCGATAGAAAATGACGCTGGAGAAATTGTAATGGGAGATAAGGAGATGGCAGAGGAACTGAATGAGTATTTTTCATCAGCCTTCACTGAGGAAGACAGCAGTATACCGGACACTCAAGGGTGGCAGGGAAGAGAAGTGTGCACAGTCACAATTACGACAGAGAAAGTACTCAGGAAGCTGAATAGTCTAAAGGTAGATAAATCTCCCGGACCAGATGGAATGCACCCGCGTGTTCTGAAAGAAGTAGCTGTGGAAATTGCGGAGGCATTAGCGATGATCCTTCAAAAGTCGATAGATTCTGGCATGGTTCCGGAGGACTGGAAGATTGCAAAGGTCACTCCGCTATTTAAGAAGGGAGCAAGGAAGCAAAAAGGAAATTATAGACCTGTTAGCTTGACATCAGTGGTTGGGAAGTTGTTGGAGTCAATTGTCAAGGATAAGGTTACAGAGTACCTGGAGGCATATGACAAGATAGGCAGAACTCAGCATGGATTCCTTAAAGGAAAATCCTGCCTGACAAACCTCTAACAATTTTTTGAGGAAATTACCAGTAGGCTAGACAAGGGAGATGCAGTGGATGTTGTATATTTGGATTTTCAGAAGGCCTTTGACAAGGTGCCACACATGAGGCTACTTAACAAGATAAGAGCTCATGGAATTACGGGAAAAATACATACCTGGATAGAGCGTTGGCTGATTGGCAGGAAACAGAGAGTGGGAATAAAGGGATCCTATTCTGTTTGGCTGCCAGTTATCAGTGGTGTTCCACAGGGATCAGTGTTGGGGCCGCTTCTTTTTACATTGTACATCAACGATTTGGATTATGGAATAGATGGCTTTGTGGCTAAGTTTGCTGATGATACGAAGATAGGTGAAGAGGCCGGTAGTGCTGAGGAAATGGAGAGTCTGCAGAGAGACTTGGATAGATTGGAAGAATGGGCAGAGAAGTGGCAAATGAAGTACAATGTTGGAAAGTGTATGGTTATGCACTTTGGCAGAAAAAATAAGTGGGCAGACTATTATTTAAATGGGGAGAGAATTCAAAGTTCGGAGATGCAACGGAACTTGGGAGTCCTCGTACAGGATACCCTTAAAGTTAACTTCCAGGTTGAGTCAGTAGTGAAGAAGGCAAATGCAATGTTGGCATTCATTTCTAGAGGAATAGACTATAGGAGCAGGGATGTGATGTTGAGGTTCTATAAGGCACTGGTGAGACCTCACTTGGAGTACTGTGGGCAGTTTTGGTCTCCTTATTTAAGAAAGGATGTGCTGACATTGGAGAGGGTACAGAGAAGATTCACTAGAATAATTCCGGGAATGAGAGGGTTAACATATGAGGAACGTTTGTCCACTCTTGGACTGTATTAACATAGAAACATAGAAACATAGAAAATAGGTGCATGAGTAGGCCATTCGGCCCTTCGAGCCTGCACCTCCATTTATTATGATCATGGCTGATCCTCCAACTCAGAACCCCGCCCCAGCCTTCCCTCCATACCCCCTGACCCCCGTAGCCACAAGGGCCATACCTAACTCCCTCTTAAATATAGCCAATGAACTGACCTCAACTGTTTCCTGTGGCAGAGAATTCCACAGATTCACCACTCTCTGTGTGAAGAAGTTTTTCCTAATCTCGGTCCTAAAAGGCTTCCCCTCTATCCTCAAACTGTGGCCCCTCGTTCTGGACCTCCCCAACATCGGGAACAATCTTCCTGCATCTAGCCTGTCCAATCCCTTTAGGATCTTATACGTTTCAATCAGATCCCCCCTCAATCTTCTAAATTCCAACGAGTACAAGCCCAGTTCATCCAGTCTTTCTTCATATGAAAGTCCTGCCATCCCAGGAATCAATCTGGTGAACCTTCTTTGTACTCCCTCTAAGGCAAGGATGTCTTTCCTCATATTAGGGGACCAAAACAGCACAATACTCCAGGTGTGGTCTCACCAAGGCCTTGTACAACTGCAGTAGTACTTCCCTGCTCCTGTACTCGAATCCTCTTGCTATAAATGCCAGCATACCATTCGCCTTTTTCACCGCCTGCTGTACCTGCATGCCCACTTTCAATGACTGGTGTATAATGACACCCAGGTCTCGTTGCACCTCCCCTTTTCCTAATCGGCCACCATTCAGATAATAATCTCTTTTCCTATTTTTGCCACCAAAGTGGATAACTTCACATTTATCCACATTAAATTGCATCTGCCATGAATTTGCCCACTCACCCAACCTATCCAAGTCACCCTGCATCCTCTTAGCATCCTCCTCACAGCTAACACTGCCACCCAGCTTCGTGTCATCCGCAAACTTGGAGATGCTGCATTTAATTCCCTCATCCAAGTCATTAATATATATTGTAAACAACTGGGGTCCCAGCACTGAGCCTTGCGGTACCCCACTAGTCACCACCTGCCATTCTGAAAAGGTCCCGTTTATTCCCACTCTTTGTTTCCTGTCTGCCAACCAATTCTCCACCCACACCAATACCTTACCCCCAATACCATGTGCTTTAAGTTTGCACACTAATCTCCTGTGTGGGACCTTGTCAAAAGCCTTTTGAAAATCCAAATATACCACATCCATTGGCTCTCCCCTATCCACTCTACTAGTTACATCCTCAAAAAATTCTATGAGATTTGTCAGACATGATTTTCCTTTCACAAATCCATGCTGACTTTGTCCGATCATTTCACCGCTTTCCAAATGTGCTGTTATCACATCCTTGATAACTGACTCCAGCAGTTTCCCCACCACCGACGTTAGGCTAACCGGTCTATAATTCCCCGGTTTCTCTCTCCCTCCTTTCTTAAAAAGTGGAGTTACATTAGCCACCTTGGTATTCCTTGGAGTTTAGAAGAATGAGGGGTGACCTCACAGAAACATTTTGAATATTGAAAGGCATGGACAGAGTGGATGTGGCAAAGTTGTTTCCCATGATGGGGGAGTCTAGTACGAGAGGGCATGAATTAAGGATTGAAGGGCGCCCATTCAGAACAGAAATGCGAAGAAATTTTTTTAGTCAGAGGGTGGTGAATCTGTGGAATTTATTGCCATGGGCAGTAGTGGAGGCCAAGTCATTGGGTGTATTTAAGGCAGAGATCAATAGGTATCTGAGTAGCCAGGGCATCAAAGGTTATGGTGAGAAGGCGGGGAGTGGGACTAAATGGGAGAATGGATCAGCTCACGATAAAATGGCGGAGCAGACTCGATGGGCGGAATGGCTGACTTCTGCTCCTTTGTCTTATGGTCTTATGGATATTTAAGTAAAAAATTATATAATTTCAAAGGATGATGATTAGCCATCAATAACATTAAAATAATAATAAAAAGCTAGAAAAGAAAGTGGGACTTATTACACCTGCCATTCAATATGATCTTGTCTCATACAAAGTTAGCTATAATTGAATTATCACTGGCATTGCTAAATTCTGCTTGCATATCAATGATAAGAAATATAGGAGGACAAAAAGTAGCGGTGTACACAACCTATATTAAGTGTAAATTAGGATTACTTTGACACCAAGAATGATGAAGTTTTATGTGAGTTTTATATTGGAGTTTGTGCTATCTTTGTGGATATTCCAGATGGTCCAGTATTTGCACTTTGGGCATATTTGGAATTCGCATGAAATTTGTGTTTGAAAATGTGCCCTCAAACTTCTACTCATGTCATTTGCATATTAGAAAATAGGTAACCCCTCCTCTATTGGATTTCTGAACATTCATACACCCATGAACACTTGCTCATTATTTTGCACTTTTTTTTTAATATTCCTTATGTTAATTTAAGTTTTTTTAATGTAGTGCACTGCCACAAAACAACAAATTTCATATATGTCAGTGGTAGTAAAACCTGATTCTGATTCTGATTCTAAGCAAGCGGAAACAGGCATGTTCTTAATGCAGTATATACTAAAAGGATGCTAAAATATTGCTGATATGTTTGAGAGTAGAAACTTGGTTCAATTTGATTCACATTGCTGAACTCTCACAAAAAAAGTTTAAATAAACAGAGTAATTAACACAGCACCCTTGTTTGGGCAGGCTGGTGGTGTAGTCACATCAGCACTGGACTTCAAGGCAGATGGTTCCGAGTTCAAATCCAGCTGGGTCCCAACCTGGGCAGCAGCAGTATTTGTGTGAAAGAAAGGCCTGGCAATCTACTTCCATATCTTGCCATGAAAACCCTATGGTCCATGAGGTCACGAATCAGAATTATCACCGGCATGTGACGTGAAATTTGTTAACATAACAGCAGCAGTTCAATGCAATATATAATCTAGCAGAGAAAAAAATCATAATAAATAAAATAAAAATAATAATAATAATAATAAATAAACAAGTAAATCAATTACGTATATTGAATAGATTTTTAAAAAGTGCAAAAACAGAAATACTGTATATTTTTAAAAAAGTGAGGTAGTGTCCAAAGATTCAACGTCCATTTAGGAATTGGATGGTAGAGGGAAAGAAGCCGTTCCTGAATTGCTGAGTGTGTGCCTTCAGGCTTCTGTATCTCCTACCTGATAGTAACAGTGGTAAAAGGGCATGCCCTGGGTGCTAGAGATCCTTAATAATCGATGCTGCCTTTCTGAGATACCGCTCCCTGAAGGTGTCCTGGGTACTTTGTAGGCTAGTGCCCAAGATGGAGCTGACTAGATTTACAACATTCTGCAGCTTCTTTCGGTCCTATGCACAAAGTGTCGGACTCAGCTGAACAACAACAAAATCCTTGCTTTATTACTCAGGTTTTCATGCGAGTAGAAAAGGAGTAATGTGCAAGACTATGTTGGCTACCTTGTGTTTATTTTTTTGGAATCGATATGGGTAGAGCTGCGTAACACCAAGGGGCAGAAGACGCTGGTGGGAGTTGTGTACAGGCCACCTAACAGTAGTAGTGAGGTCGGAGATGGTATTAAACAGGAAATTAGAAATGTGTGCAATAAAGGAACAGCAGTTATAATGGGTGACTTCAATCTACATGTAGACTGGGTGAACCAAATTGGTAAAGGTGCTGAGGAAGAGGATTTCTTGGAATGTATGCGGGATGGTTTTTTGAACCAACATGTCGAGGAACCAATTAGAGAGCAAGCTATTCTGGACTGGGTTTTGAGCAATGAGGAAGGGTTAATTAGCGATCTTGTCGTGAAAGGCCCCTTGGGTAAGAGTGACCATAATATGGTGGAATTCTTCATTAATATGGAGAGTGACATAGTTAATTCGGAAACAAAGGTTCTGAACTTAAAGAGGGGTAACTTTGAAGGTATGAGACGTGAATTAGCTAAGATAGACTGGCAAGTGACACTTAAAGGATTGACGGTGGATATGCAATGGCAAGCATTTAAAGGTTGCATGGATGAACTACAACAATTGTTCATCCCAGTTTGGCAAAAGAATAAATCAAGGAAGGTAGTGCACCCATGGCTGACAAGAGAAATTAGGGATAGTATCAATTCCAAAGAAGTAGCATACAAATTAGCCAGAGAAAGTGGCTCACCTGAGGACTGGGAGAAATTCAGAGTTCAGCAGAGGAGGACAAAGGGCTTAATTAGGAAGGGGAAAAAAGATTATGAGAGAAAACTGGCAGGGAACATAAAAACGGACTGTAAAAGCTTTTATAGATATGTAAAAAGGAAAAGACTGGTAAAGACAAATGTAGGTCCCCTGCAGACAGAAACAGGTGAATTGATTATGGGGAGCAAGGACATGGCAGACCAATTGAATAATTACTTTGGTTCTGTCTTCACTAAGGAGGACATAAATAATCTTCCAGAAATAGTAAGGGACAAAGGGTCCAGTAAGATGGAGGAACTGAGTGAAATACATGTTAGTAGGGAAGTGGTGTTAGGTAAATTGAAGGGATTGAAGGCAGATAAATCCCCAGGGCCAGATGGTCTGCATCCTAGAGTGCTTAAGGAAGTAGCCCAAGAAATAGCGGATGCATTAGTGATAATTTTTCAAAACTCGTTAGATTCTGGACTAGTTCCTGATGATTGGAGGGTGGCTTTTTAAAAAAGGAGGGAGAGAGAAACTGGGGATTTATAGGCCGGTTAGCCTAACGTCGGTGGTGGGGAAACTGCTGGAGTCAGTTATCAAGGATGTGATAACAGCACATTTGGAAAGCGGTGAAATGATTGGACAAAGTCAGCATGGATTTGTGAAAGGAAAATCATGTCTGACGAATCTCATAGAATTTTTTGAGGATGTAACTAGTAGAGTGGATAGGGGAGAACCAGTGGATGTGGTATATTTTTTGGATTTTCAAAAGGCTTTTGACAAGGTCCCACACAGGAGATTAGTGTGCAAACTTAAAGCACAAGGTATTGGGGGTAAGGTATTGGTGTGGGTGGAGAATTGGTTGGCAGACAGGAAGCAAAGAGTGGGAATAAACGGGACCTTTTCAGAATGGCAGGCGGTAACTAGTGGGGTACCGCAAGGCTCAGTGCTGGGACCCCAGTTGTTTACAATATATACTAATGACTTGGATGAGGGAATTAAATGCAGCATCTCCAAGTTTGTGGATGACACGAAGCTGGGTGGCAGTGTTAGCAGTGAGGAGGATGCTAAGAGGATGCAGGGTGACTTGGATAGGTTGGGTGAGTGGGCAAACTCATGGCAGATGCAATTTAATGTGGATAAATGTGAAGTTATCCACTTTGGTGGCAAAAATAGGAAAAGAGATTATTATCTGAATGGTGGCCGATTAGGAAAAGGGGAGGTGCAACGAGACCTGGGTGTCATTATACACCAGTCATTGAAAGTGGGCATGCAGGTACAGCAGGCGGTGAAAAAGGCGAACGGTATGCTGGCATTTATAGCGAGAGGATTCGAGTACAGGAGCAGGGAGGTACTACTGCAGTTGTACAAGGCCTTGGTGAGACCACACCTGGAGTATTGTGTGCAGTTTTGGTCCCCTAATATGAGGAAAGACATCTTTGCCATAGAGGGAGTACAAAGAAGGTTCACCAGATTGATTCCTGGGATGGCAGGTCTTTCATATGAAGAAAGACTGGATGAACTGGGCTTGTACTCGTTGGAATTTAGAAGATTGAGGGGGGATCTGATTGAAACGTATAAGATCCTAAAGGGATTGGACAGGCTAGATGCGGGAAGATTGTTCCCGATGTTGGGGAGGTCCAGAACGAGGGGTCACAGTTTGAGGATAGAGGGGAAGCCTTTTAGGACCGAGATTAGGAAAAACTTCTTCACACAGAGAGTGGTGAATCTGTGGAATTCTCTGCCACAGCAAACTGTTGAGGCCAGTTCATTGGCTATGTTTAAGAGGGAGTTCAATATGCCCTTGTGGCTACAGGGATCAGGGGGTATGGAGGGAAGGCTGGGCCAGGGTTCTGAGTTGGAGGATCAGCCATGATCATAATAAATGGCGGTGCAGGCTCGAAGGGCCGAATGGCCTACTTCTGCACCTATTTTCTATGTTTCTATGTTTCTATGTAACACAAGGTAACCAACTGAGAGATTAAAGTTATATATTATTATTTATATCACAGAAGTGAAATTTATAGCTAATGACAAAAATCATTAAACTGATACTTGAGATGCATTTCTCTATATTAAGTGAAACTGTCACCTTGCTCTCTGTTCTACTATTCATATATCCAGCTCCCAGATCAACTTTCAAATAGAGCTGCACTGTTTTCCCTCCCTACTTATTTTATGTGGAATAGCTCATGAAAATTTAAAGATAGCAGCCAGACCAATAAATGGAAATCAATTGGCTTGCATGCTGGCTACGATAAATGTTGAGCTATTATTGTGAACCTGCTGGTCCTCTTAAATTAATCTTCTTGCACAGGAGCTGTGAGATTAGCCTTATCATGTACATGCCAATTCAAAAATAGCTATCCAGCTTAATCTGACATCCCAGTACTAAGTCCACAGACCTGAAGTTCATGGTTCTTCAGATGCACAACTAAGTACTTTCTGAATATGTTGAGGATATCTGTAAAGAGTTCCAGAAGTCTACCATCCATTGGCTGAAACTTTTTCATCATCTCACAGCCAGTACTTCAACTACTAACTTTAGTCTTTCGGTACATTCAGTCTTTCCTCATAGGTACAGTTTTCCAGTTCTTGCCATATTCTTCTAAGCCACTGCTGCATTCTCCTTTTCAATTATTTTTCCGTATTAACCCTTTTTCTTTTGAATCTTTAAGGAAGAAGAACTTCATTATTAACCCCGACAGAATGACAGTGTGCAGGTAATGTTAGATGAAGATATAAATTAGGAGCAGGAATAGATTACTTTACCTCTTGAACCTGTTCCACCATTCTAAAGAAGTCATAGCTGACATGACCGTACTCTCAGCTCTGCTTCCCAGCATAACCCTGTAGTAAGCTTTTACACAATGAGGGAGGGTTTGGACAACTTTGGCAGGGGGATGGGAACTGGAGTGATAGGACTGAGAACGGAACACAAGTGGATCCATTGTGCAGTAAGACTGTGAGGAAGGACGGGTAGATGATAGGGCAAAATTGCAGTCAGTGGAATGGGTTGAACAGTAGCATGGGGACAAACTTGAATAGAGTGATGAATACAGGACTGAAGGTGTTATATTTGAATGCACACAGTATACAGAATAAGGTAGATGGGTCAATGAGAGCTTAGCAGGTATAATGTTGCAGGCATCATTGAGTTGTGGCAGAAAGAAGATTATAAATGGGAGCTTAATATCCAATGATACATATTGTATTGAAAGGACAAGCAGACAGGCAGAGGGGTGAAGTGGCTGTGTTGGTAAAAATGATATCGATCTTTAGAAAAAGAAGAACATAGGATCAGAAAGATGTAAAGTCATTGTGGATAGAGTTAAGAAACAGCAAGGCTAAAAAGATACTGATGGGAGTTATAGTCAGGCCTCCGAACAGTAGCCAGGATGTAGGATATATTTTACAGCAGGTGATAGAAAAGGCATGTAAAAAGGCAAATGCAGGCAGATTGGGGAAATCAGGTTGGTGCTGGATCCCAAGATAGGAAATTTATAGAATGATAATGAGGTGGCATTTTAGAGCAGAATGTGGTTGAGCTCACTAGGGGGATAACAGTTCTGGATTGGTTGTGTAATGACCCACATTTGATTAGTAATCTTCAGGTAAAGAAATCCTTAGAAGGCAGTGATCATAATATAATAGAACTTACCCTGCAGTTTGAGAAGTAGAAGTTAAAATTGGATGTATCAGTGGAGTAAGGGGAATTACAGAGGCATGACAGAGTTGCTGGCCAGTTAATTGGGAGGCAGCACTAGCAAAAATGACAGCAGAGTAGCAATGGCTGATGTTTCTGGGGGCAATTCAGAAGGTGCAGGATAGGTATATCCCAAAGATGAAGAAGTATTTTAAAGGAAGGATGAGGCAAACATTGCTGACAAGGGAAGTCAATGTCAACATAAAAGCGAAAGAAAGGACATATAGCATCGTTAAAATTAGGGGGAATTTAGAGGATTAAAAAGATTTTAAAAAGCAACAGAAGCTAACTAACAAGGCATAAGGAGAGACAAGATGAAATATTAAGGGAAGGCAGCCAATAATATAAAAGAGGATACCAAAAGTTTTTTTCAGATCTATATATATATAAAATAAAGGAGAGGCAAGAGTGGATATGAGATCACTGGAAAATGTTTCTGAAGAGACAATGATGGGGAACAAAGAAATGACAGATGAACACAATAAGTATTTTGTGTCAGTCGTCACTGTGCAAATGATTAGCAATAAGCTGGAAGTTCAAGAGTGTCAAGGGGCAGAAGTGGGTGTTCTTGCCATTGCTAAGGAGGAGATGCTTGGAAAGCTGAAAGGTCTGAAGGTACATAAGTCACCTGGACCAGACGGACCACACTCCAGAGTTCTGAAAGGTGCTGAAAAGATTGTGGAGGCATTAGTAATGATTTTTTAAAGAATCATTTGTTCCAGAGGACTGGAAAATTCCAAATGTCACTCTACTCCTTAAGGAGGGAGGGAGACAGAAGAAAATAAATTGTAGGCCAGTTAGCCTATCTTCAGTGGTTGGGAAGATGTTGGAGTCCACGATTACGGTTGAGGTTTTGGGGTACTTGGAGCTGCATGATAAAATAGACCAAAGTCAGAGTGGTTTCCCTGAGGGAAATCTTGCCTGAAAAATCTGTTGGAATTGGTATTGAGACCACTTCTTTTCAAATTATATGTCAGCGAATAGGATGATGGAATTGATGGCTTTATGGTCAAGTTTGCAGACAATACAAAGATAGGTGGAGGGGCCTGTACTTACTGGAGTTTGGTAGAATGAGGGAATGGGGGGCGGATTGCATTGAAATCTACCAGATATTGGAAGGCTTAGTTAGAGTGGCCATGGATAGGATGTTCCCTATAGTGGGGGAGTTCTTGGACTGGTGTCACAATGGTGGGGCATTGGGAGCAAGGGTGGACCCAAATGCAAGACACATCTTGTGAGGTTAATTAAATTGAGTTTATTGTTCAATACCAGGACAACAAGGCAGGAGCAGGAAATAGCGAACTGGACAAGGACCCAGGACTACGACTAGGCTGGGACCAAGGGTCTGGGCTAGGACTCGGAACTGGATCCCAGAACTAGCGACGACATGAAGAGGCTACGATATGGACTCCGAGCCAGAGACTGGGCAAGGATCCAGTACTTGGGTCGTGCCCCGGGCTCGGACCCTAGAACCAGGCATGGACATGACATGGGCTAGGGAGAGGAGCAACATGGAAAACAGAGCCTCGGTCTCGGGGAGCAGGTACATGGAACCATGGACACATACACAGAACACAGAGTCGGGACACCTCCTTGGGTACAGGACATAGGACCGGGACTCACACACAGAACAGAGAGCCGGGACTCATAACCCCGCCCCCCCCCCCCCCCGCGGGGCAACGGCAAGACGGCCTGACTTACCCCACGGAGGCAAGGACAAGACAAGACAAAACATGACCCCCCACGGGGCAACGGCAAGACGGCCTGACTTACCCCACAGAGGCGAAGACAAGACAAGACAAGACATGACCCCCCGCGGGGCAACAGCAAGATGGCCTGACTTACCCCACGGAGGCGAAGACAAGACAAAACCAACACGAAAGAACACCAGACAGTACCTATCTAGCTCCGGCGATAAAACTAGACCGAAGTGTAGGTGAGGGCTGCAGACGAGGGCTAGAGGTGAGAGGGGAAGAGAAGGGATTTAGACAGGGGGGTAGGACAGGAATCACAGACTGCCAGGGCCGGGACTTGACTCAGAACTTGGAAGCCACCAGGGACGGGACTTGACTCAGTACATGAGTGCCCCCGGAGCCAGGACTTGACTAGGAGCCTCTGGGTAGTGGTGAGCTCTCGACTCGGCCCGGGAACAGTAGACAGCGGTTCTTGATTCCCTCCGGCAGGTTAACTGACGGACCCACCTCGGTGAGGAAGCTTTGCAGGCTCACTTTGGCGAGGTAACTTGACAGGGTTGCTCCGGTGAGGAAAGGTGAATTACCAGCACTCGCTTCGGGCGGAGACTAGGCTTGCTCCGGCCAGATGACATTGGCACGCCGTACCTCTAGTGACTTTGCAGATGCTCTCGCCCGAACAGCTGAAAGCTGGAGACTATAAACTATTGGTTCAGCCGAGAGTAAATTGCCTCTAATCACCGAGGTCGAGAGACACGGGAAAACAGAGAACCAAAGGGAAATAGGGAGTCAACGGTCCAGATCGTAACATAAGCAAAGTAAATTTAAAGAGACCCCGATCCAGACCGTGACAACTGGAGGACGCAGCCTCAGAATTGAGGGGCATATATTTAGAACAGAGATGAGGAAGCATTTCTTTAGCCAGAGGGTGGTGAATTTGTGGATTTCCTTGCCACAGACTGCTGTGCTGGGCAAATCATTGAGTATATTTGAAGTGGAGGTTAATAGGTTCTTGATGAAGTCAGGGCACGGAGGTTATGGGGAAAAGGCAGGAGAATGGGGTTGAGACTTTCCTTTTTTGAGATGGCAAATATCTCAAGGGGTATCTCCACCGAATTCATATTGAAGGCATGATAATAAGGTCCACCATTTGATCTGGGTTATCACACACATTAACAGAGGAGGAACTGATATTTTTCTTAGGCATTAAAATAACCATGTTGTTCATGAGTCGTCCAGTTTCCAGCCATGTTCCAGGAGGAAAGTGAAGCCAATGGAAATTAGTCAGAGCGTCTATAATGAGTTCCTATTTTTATTTATTTACAGACGCAGCTCAGTAACAGCTGCTCCTTCCAGCCCAACAACCCCTCACTGTCCAATTACACCCATTTGACAAATTAATCTACTAACCTGCACATCTTTGGAATGTGAGAGGAAACCGGAGCACCAAGAGGCGATGCACGAGGTCACGGGGAGAATGTACGAACTCCTTGCAGCCAGCGGCAGAACAGAACTTGGGTCACTGGTGTTACAATAGTGTATAACCCCCCCCCCCCCCCACAGTAGGCTCCTATGGAAACTTGGCTCATTAGCTAGCTCTGCTAACAGTCACAGGACTCAGTGGTAAGAAGACCACCTTTCATAAACAATGTCCCTCTAGGGTCAGTGTGATTTGGGGTTCAACCAAACAGGAACGCCATGATGTTCTGATAAAGAAACCTCAATTTGAGCAAATGCTGTGTGAATACTGCCCATACACAGTTGTTGGTCATCAAGAAATAACAGGTCGCACACTGCATAAAAAAGTATAAAGAAAGTATACTTACAAATTTCAGCTTTATTGAACAGTTAGTAAGAAAAAAAATGGCCTATAACAGTTAAACCACTCCAAATGTGCATATAAAGTTGGAGCTCATCTTGGAGTTGTCACTTTGCTCACTTGATGGACCCACATGAAAGCACACACCACATTCCAAACTTTGCTAGATATCAATCCCAAACGGGCTTTCTCTCGGGAGTATTGGCCCTTTCTCCTTGGAGCCATTCATCTGCATAAAGCCCTTCATGTAATGGGGACACTCCTTCCCACACCATTCTCAGACATCTTTCTTCCTGTCCTCTCCACAGCTCTCAGCAAAAAGACCACAAACCCCACCGGTATCCGTCACAAATCTCTCTTCGCCCAGCTCTCTCTTGGGCCTTCTTCCAATTCCACCATCCTGATTGGCTAACACAACATTCCTCACTTGAACATCATAGCCCTTTATCTTTAGCGAAAACTAAAACATTCCACCAGCAGGACACACTGCTTTTACAGAAAGCTAGTGAATGGAATACATATAGCATTAGCAGTAAAAATCTTAACAAGGACATTACAAGAATTGTGCTAACTGCTACATTACCCTTTTTGGACGGTGTTAATGGTGCGATCATAGTTGAAATTGATCTGTAGCAAGTCTGGAGACTTGGTAGCATAACAAGAGTAGAAAAGGTTCCAGGGAATTGATGGTAGATGTAAGTCAGTGAGGTTCAAAGTTCGAAGTATTTTATTATCAAAGTACATGTATGACACCATATTCTGCCCTGAGATTCACTTTATTGCAGGTATGCTCAGTAGAACAAAGAAATACAAGTTACACACAAAGACTGACAAAGAACCAACATGCAAAAAAAGACAAACTGATCAAATACAAAAATACAAAACAAGCAAACAAACAAACAAATAAATAAGGAAGGAAGTAAATAATTCTGAGAACGTGAGTTGTAGAGTTCTTGAAAATGAGTCCATGAATTGTGGAATCAGTTGAGTGTTGAGGTAAGTGAGATTATCCATGCTGGTTCAGTAGCCTGGTAGTTGGGTAATAACTGTGGGTAGGCTGGTTTCTTAATGGGACACATGCAGAATCTTTCTGAGCCACTGTGTCTTATTGGATCTGCGGAGGGCAATTAATCAACTGCACAATGAGCTATTGCTATGGCCTTGGCTAGCTCCCTGTAACACTATGGTTGAGAAACTGCTGTCTTAAAATATTCAATGCAACAAAGCTTGCAAGGTTGGAAGCTTAGTAAAAACATTTCAAATGAAGTGGAACTAAGAAAAACTAAACCAATTGAAAGTACGCAATTATAAACAACATGATCAAATGTAATAGATGTGTGTAAAATGGAACCAAAACAGTTTTATTAATAACCTTTAAAATCTTAATATATTATCTTGAACTGGTAATAAATCACTTCCTTTGGAAATGACTAGGAAAAAGGTAATGATTAAATAGTCATTAATCATTGCACAATCAGTCAGGTTCATTTGTTAAACTGAATAATGCCTTAATCTGCCTTTGTTTTAAGAGACTTGTTTGTACTAATATCAACAAGACAATTTGAAAGTAACAACGGAGAGACAGTATCTAAAATAAGCAAAAGAAGCAAAAGCTTACCGAACATTGAGCACTGCAGAAGTTTCAATGATTAATATGGTGTGATCCATTAATGACTGCATTGATGCTGCTTCCTGCACCATTCCAAGCTCGTCAACTTCACCAACTTTGCCTCTAACTTTCACCCTGCCAAAAAAATTACCTGGTCCATTTCTGACACCTCCCTCCCCTTTCTTGATCTCTTTGTCTCCATCTCTGGAGTCAGTTTATCCACAGATATCTTTTATAAACCCACTCACCCACTCATTCACCCTGCCCTCCCCCCATCCACCTGCTACCCCACCGCGGATAGAGTTCTTCATCCTCACCTACCATCCCACCAGCCTCTGCCTCCAGCACATAATTCTCTTTAATTTCTGCCATCTCCAACGGGATCTCAGCAGCAAGCACATCTTTCCCTCCCCTGCGTTTTCCACACGGATCGCTCCCTGGGCAAATCCCTCGTCCATTTGTCCTCCCCAACTGGTCTCCCTTCTGGCACTTATCCTTGCAAGTAGAATACGTGCCAAACCTACTCCTACAACTCCTTTCTCACTATCATTCAGGGCCCCAAACAGTCCTTCCAGGTGAGGTGGCATTTCACCTGTTAGTCTGTCGGGATCACCTACTTACTGTGTCCAGTACTCCCAGTGTGACCTCCTGTATATTGGAGAGACCCAGCGTAGTTTGAGAGATTGCTTCACCGAGCACCTATGCTCCATTCATCAGAAAATACGGTGGTCACAAATTTCGATTCTACATTTCATTCCCATTCTGACATGTCAGTCTATGGCCTTCCCTACTGCCATGATAAGGCCACATACATGCTGGAAGAGCAACCTCTTTTGGTCTGTTTGGGTAGCATCCAACCAGATGGCATGAACATTGATTTCTCGAACTTCCCCCTTCTCCTTCATCATTTCCCACTCCCAGTTCTTTCTCTCACCTTATCGCCTTACCTGCCCATCATTTCCCTCTGGTGCTCTTCCTACTTCCCTTTCTTCTGTGGCCTGCTGTCCTCTCCTTTCAGATTCCCCCTTCTCCAGCCCTTTATCTCTTTCACCAATTGACTGCCCAGCTCTTTACTTCATCCCTCCCCCTCTCCCAGTTTCACTTATCACCTACTACCTTGTACTACTTCCTCCCCTGCCCACATCTTACTCTGATTTCTAATCTCTTTTTTCCAGACCTGAGGAAGGGTCTTGAACTGAATTGTCAAATGTCTACTCTTTCACATAGATGCTGCTGGACCTGCTGATTTCCTCCAGCATTTTGTGTGTTTTACTTAGATTTCCAGCATCTGCATCTCTTGTATCCGATGTGCACCAGCTGCTCATATGACCATCCATCACCTGCTCCCATGGCTTCTTGTGACCTTGTTCAGGGAGCTAAGCAGGTGCTACACCTTGCCCAAGGGTGACCTGTAGGCTCATGGAGAGAAGGAGGGTCTCACACCTTATTTGGTAGAAACATATCTTCACTCCACCAACCAAATGAATAGAATAGTACAGCACAGTACAGGCCCTTCAGCCCACAATGTTGTGCCGACCCTCAAACCCTGCCTCCCATATAAGCCCCCACCTTAAATAATACTGTTATGTTTTGTAACTGTAAAGTATTAAATTAGTTGAAAAGAAAACACGGTGAGTTGAAATGTGGGTGTAGCTGGGACTTTAATTTCAAGTTAAGTTTCCCAAATATTCTTAGCCCAACATCCTCCTAAAGCACCTTCATACTTGCCAATAACCCTCTTAGGTACAATATACTTTCTGCATCCTATAGTGTAAAAAACATGCCTACCATATGCTAACATGAGAAAATGGTTCTGCTTAAAATTTTTATTTATCTTTAAACCTAGCTTACAGGGTACCTGTGCACTGTACAGCAACTTCAGTACCAACGTAATCCTTGAGCTTGATGGCTTTTAGCAGGAGTTGAAATATCTGGTCCAAGTTGTGACGGCAAAAGCCTTATGTCCACACATGTAACAATGTTCACGTTGTGTCTGTTTTTTGAGAGTATGTTGTTCACTGCACTGAAGCCTCATTCAACAAGGTAGGAAGATGAAAATGCAATGAAGAGCAGTTTGGCTCTGCTTCAAAGACCAGGAAACGTTGTATGACGGTTAGCCATAAACCACAAAAGCCGACATTTTTGAAAAGCGTTTTTGCTTTTCATCATTCTGAATTTTACTGATTTCTTCTGTTTCACTCATTTTTTCAACAGAATAAGCTACAGAGTTATTAATAAGAAGAATTGATTTTAAAATACCGGTATCCATTTTGAGAACAGTGGTGAACACTTCCAATAGAGCAGGCATGAATAATCTCTTACCAATTGTATGAGATTTTGCACACTTTGCTATCATTTTGGAAATGTTATAAGAAACAAAGAGACTGCTATCAGGCTAATTTTTAGCTTTTTTGGCAAATGATTCAAGTGTTCAACACTTTTCAAATGCTTATTTCATCTTCTGGAACTGAGTAATACCATAAGTAGCTTTTTCAGGGTGTCTTTTAGGGAAGTGTGCCTGCAATCCTGAAGGCTTTATTAGACAATAGAGTATTACAAATAAGACACATGGGGTGTCACTGATCTGACGGGAACAGAATAAAACCATACTCCTAGATTGTGACCTTGTATTGGTGCACTTTTTGTAGTTTATGTTCGCTTTGAGCATCTCAAGAGGCATCTTTGGGTTTGGCAGGTTCACTGATTGGCTCTATTTCACCAGTTGGGCTAGTGCTGTATCACTGTGTGACCTGCATTCTGTAGACCTGTAGAAAAAATTGAGAAGGTGTACTTGACTTACCAGCTGTTAAATTGCATGAACTCATTCTGCGCCACGAGTCAAGGGGAACTGTTAGGCATCCTGGTTGCTAGTCTATGCATGCCCAATAATGTCTGTTTGGTAGGTAAAGGTCAGATGAGATTGCTATGTTTCAGACGTGTTGTGATGACAAGTGCTCACCGCCTGCAGAGTTGTGGGTCTTCCTGTGTTCCAGTGCCTCATTCTTGTTTTTCGGAAGTATAGGCTCTACTAACTGTCGGGCTGGTCGTGCGTCTCGATTTAGGATGCAGCTTGCTGCCCCACCCACTAGAATCTTGAACCCCCTCCCCCCCACCCCCGATGACTTCTGTTTCATTTAGTGTCCCTTTAGGACACGTAACCAACTCCATTGGGAATCGCTGAGTTAACATTTTTCTACATATAACCCGTAAGTGATTACTTAAACAAACAGAAATGTTTGATCAATCGATATATATACACACACAAGATTACATGACCATTACTGAAATATTAAATACACGATAATCTTCCCTGCTTACCTGTAAACTCCATCTCAATAGAGAATGCAACAGGCTTAAATATTTAATTGCTGTGGAGGATTTCTTACTCTTGTGAGATAACACCTTTCCTGACAAGGAGGTGGGGGATCACTCTGCTTGGCAGGTGAGATTTCTAGCTGTGAAAACAGACTCAAGTTCTGGGGCTTTCTCCATGGTGTTGTAGGAGTTGACTCTGAGATTGCAGGAGGTGGTTCTGATAGTGGTAGCCACCCTTCTTCCTCTTCATTTTCATCCTCTAGTTTGTGCATCTTGATCTCGGGGAGGTGCATTTAGTTCACTGGCATATTCTCCTATTAATCCTTCTATTGGTCCCTTTATGATCTGATCTCCTCTTGATTTCCTCATCCACAACATCATCTGATAAGTTCTCTGTTTTCATACCTCCATTGCCACTTTTCCTTTTGGACTTCTGTTCATCCAGCTGGGCTTTGGTCTTTGCACCTACTTTTCCAAGCAGCTTTTTGACCCCGACTTGAAGTTCATGCAAAAGCATAATGCATGCAGGGTAGATTCTGGCTCTTTATACTCAGAAAATTCACATGCTTGCAACTTTCTTGAAGCTCCTTGAACTCTCTTCCACCTTAAAATCAAGCCACATTTTGCAAGTAACTGCCTGATTAACATATCAGAAGCTATCTTAGATATGTGGCCTTCAAAAAAGTATTGTAGTCGCACCACAGCCTTCATCGCTTTTACACTACCTCTAAGTAGCATGGTCCCTCCTTGGTCCAATTTACTTTCTAACTAGAGGCACAGAGGTTGGCACCAATGCCTGTTTGCCCTCTGTTGGGGAATAGTTCATGGTGTTTGGCATGGAAATAATCGTGGCATCATTCAGTATCTTCCTTAATTTGCTTTCAATTGGCTTCATTGCAGGGAATGTTGTATACAAATAGTAAATAGATGTCCAACCAAGTTGTAGTTGTCTCAGCCAATCACACTTCCACAATGCAGGTCCTTTTATTTTTAACCACATCCAAGCTCAATGTTGCTTGTTGGTTGTTGCATTTCACTGTTACGAATACCGCTTCCATTTAAACTTGATTGTGTCTTTTCTTCCAAAGAACATGTGCTACTGTTTTGTCAGTCTTCAACGCGTTTTTTTTAGTTCAAACATATTGCTCCGCTTTAGCAGGTCAGTAGCTGTTCTGGGATTGCTTTAAAAATACCTTGTTACCAATGTTATGTTTTGTAACTTCAAAACATTAAATTAATTCAAAGGCGGAAGTGGGATGACCAAAATGTGAGAGTAACTTCGACTTTACTTTAAGCGAGGTGCGCATCTATCATGTGGTGGTGTGGTGATAAATGCAGTTAACGTATGTCTACATAGACAGTAACCCGTAAGTAATTATTGAAATGAACAAGAATGCTTGATCAACAAATTAACAAAATTACTCAAACATTACTGCAATATTAAATACACAACAAATACCCATGATGTTAATATTGTATCCGGTTACAATTTTAGGTCCCTAATTGCTATATAAATTTTGTAGCCTGGAGAAAAGTACACACTTGGGACAACAAATACTTTTTCAGGTTGTAATTCCTTTATCTGTTTTAAATGTTTTAGTGCCAGAAGAAGGTCTCAGAACAAAACGGACGAATTTGCAACTAGTTCCTGCCGTTTCAATCTCAGTTTAACTTTCGATCCACACCCTTGTGTATTGATGAATTGCGTATGTAGTATAAAAATACATAAAGCAAACCACACAAAACTGATACAAAACGAATACGGTAGTGGCAATTCTGAAGGAACACAATACAAACAACATTAGAATCCCACCAACCCTGTACCTTTTACACAGCAGCGAAAATATAAGCGGATACATCTCATCTAAAGAACACTTACAATGCGCTGGAGGAAATCAGCAGGTCAGTCAGCATCAGTTGAAAAGATTAGTCGATGTTTCGGGCTGAAACCCTTCGTCAGGACTGAAGGAAGAACTTTGGGGAGGGTTTGAAGAATGCTGGTAGTTGAAAAAAAACAGTAATTTGAAAGACAAAGGCGTGGAGGAGGGGCAGCAGGGAGGTGATTGTCAGGAGAACAATGTGCAGTAGTAGAAGAAGGCGGAACTATGAGGGAGGTGATGTGAAATAGGGATAGAGGAAGGGAGAGGGAGGGAATTACTGGAAGTTGGAGAATTCTATGTTCATACCAAGGGGCTGGAGACTACCTAGACGGTATATGAGGTGTTGCTCCTCCAACCTGAGTTTAACCTCATCATGGCAGTAGAGGAGGCCATGTATGGACATATCCGAATGGGAATGGGAAGCAGAGTTGAAGTGGGTGGCTACCGGGAGATCCTGTCTGTTGTGGCGGACAGAGTGGAGGTGCTCGACGAAGCGGTCCCCCAATCTGTGTCGGGTTTCACCGATGTAGAGGAGGCCGTACCAGGAGCACCGGATGCAATAGATGACCCCAACAGATTTGCAAGTGAAGTGTTGCCTCACCTGGAAGGACTGTTTGGAGCCCTGAATGGTGGCAAGAGAGGAGGTATAGGGACAAGTGTAGCACTTACGCTTACGGAGATAAGTGCCGGGTGGGAGATCTGTGGGGATGGACGTGCGGATAAGTGAGTCACGGAGGGATCGATCCCTGCAGAAAACGGAGAGGGGTGGAGAGGGAAAGATGTGCTTAGTGGTGGGGTCCTGTTGAAGGTTGCGGAAGTAATGAGGATAATGTGCTGGATCCGGCAGCTGGTGGGGTGGTAGCCGAGGACAAGGGGAGCTCTGTCCCTGTTGTGGTTGCGGGAGGATGGGGTGAGGGCCAAAGTGCGGGAAATGGAGGAGATGTAGGTGAGGGCATCATTGATCACCGTAGAAGGGAAACCACGATCCTTAAAGAAAGAGGACATTTGAGATGTCCTGGAACGGAAAGCCTCACCTTGGCAGCAGATGCGGCGGAGACGGAGGAACTGAGAATAGGGAATGCATTTCTGCATGTGGCGGGGTGGGAAGAGGTATAGTCGAGGTAGTTATGAGAGTCAGTGGGCTTGTAGAAGATGTCAGTGGACAGTCTGTCTCCAGAGATGGAGACTGAGACATCGAGAAAGGGGAGAGAAGTGTCAGAGATTGACCAAGGGAATTTGAGGGCTGGGTGGAAGTTTGAAGTAAAGTTGATGAAGTTGACGAGCTCAGCATGGGTGCAGGAAGCAGCACCAATGTAGTCGTCAATGTACCGAAGGAAAAGTTGGGGAGCAGTACCAGAATAGGTTTGGAGCACAGACTGTTCCACATAACCAATGAAGAGGCAGGCATAGCTGGGTCCCATGTGAGTTCCCATAGCTGCACCCTTAGTCTGAAGAAAGTGGGAAGAGCCAAAAGAGAAGTTATTAAGTGTGAGAACCAGTTCCGCCAACTAGGGGAGGGTAGTGGTGGTGGGGAACTGGTGAGGTCTATTATCCAGGAAGTAGTGGAGGGCTTTGAGGCCTTCTTGATAGGGAATGGAGGTGTATAAGGATTGGACATCCATAGTAAAAATGAAGCGGTTGGGACTGGGGAACTGGAAGTTATTGAAGAGGTGGAGGGCATGGGATGCATCGCGGATGTAGGTGGGGAGGGACTGAACTATGAGTGTTCCTTTGACAACAGCATTTGCAGATTATTTTGTGTTTACATCTCATCTAAGACGTCTATTAGTTTTTAGTACACACGTGCTGAACTTCCAAACAGAGACTAAACATTCACATTACGCTGTTACATTCACAATCAGTCATGATACAATAAAGTTAGACAAAAGGTACACTTTGGCATAACTTTTACAAGATATTGCCTGGTAGTTAAGTTACAGAAAGACTGACCTACTTGACCGGTAAGGAACTTTGCACAAGCCACGCTATCCAGCGTCAATGCCTTCACTTGTGAAAATCTAAAGCATCCACATGTAAAACATGTCAAATTACCAATATCCTGGATTTGCCAACAAGCATAAATGAATTCACATGGATATCATCAATTAATAGTCACCTTTCCTCACCATGCCCAATATCTCTGGGAGGAACTTAATCCCAAAGCCCCACCAGCTTTTTCTGCTAAAAACAAAAATGGTCTCCCCACTATTCCATGCGTGCGTAATGACATCACCATCTCCACTTAAAGGCACAGACAACTATTCTAGCATTACCCGGATGGAAGCCTAAGTACACTTTTAACGATAATGAATAAGATTTGACGGTCACCCAGTTACATAAATTTCGATTGTTCTCAGTACAACCCTTGGAGGTACTTCAGGCTTCCAATCATAACAAACAAAATGATGATGCTAGGTAGTTGCTCATCTTACAAAAAGGTCAGCAACTGAGGTAGTCACCAATATTTTAAATTGCAAAGTGATAAGGAGTTAAGTTACCATATTAAATATTAGGTGCAATAATGTAAGTTAAAGAGCTTAACAGCAATAAATGACATTTGACAATGAGTTGAACCTAATTTCCATTGATTATAATGGAAGGAGAATTGTACTAGGCTTACTGCAGTTTTCAGAGCAATTCCTTATGGTGGCAGTGGATCATTCTGGTTCCTCTCCACTGACCAAACTGTACTCACCTACATGCACATTATTTTCTAGATGTAGACACCCTGTCAATCAGAACTTCTTCATTCAAGAGGTACCCTACAAGTTAGAACATGCTCTGAGTGGTATCTGCCCAGGCACTGAATCCGGAGGCCCCGTCCCAAAATCCCTCTTTAGCTTTTAATATTTCACGGACTCCCAAAGGCTTTAAAACCATTTTCATGAGAGTGGACATGTACCTAAACACCTTTTTGAAAATTAGCAATGTAATTAAGATCACTAATGGTATTTAAGTTAATTTTATTTTATTTAGCTGCAGAGCGTAGAGTAGGGCCTTCCATTCTCCTTGAGTCACACTGCTCTAGCGACCCCAAAACCCTGATTAAACCTAACCCAATCATGGGACAATTGACAGTGACTGATTATCCCCCGTGGTATGTCTTAGGGGTGTGGGAGGAAACCAGAGTACCTGGTGGAAAACCTAACATTCCACGAAGAGGATATACAGAGACTCTAAAGTCCAAATTTCAAAATACATTTATTACCAAAGTATGGATGCATGACACAGTCTTGAGATTTGTCACCTTTCAGGCAGCTACAACACAAAGAAACCCAAAGGAACCCATCAAAAAAAGAAGACAGTCAAACACCCAATGTACAGAGAGAAAAATAAATCATAGAAACAATTGAATAAACAAGAGACAAAACTGCAACAGAATTAAACTCCAAACTTCGGAATGCCCTGAGCTTCAATAACATCGTGTTGAGTGCGACACTACCTTTATGCATTTAAATAAAGTTAATAACATATTTACCCATGTTTACCTTTTCTAAGCAACAGGATCAGAATTAGAATGGGAATCGGAATCAGATTTAATATCACTGACTTATGTCATGAAATCAGTTGTCTTTGCTGCACCAGTACAATGACATACCTAATAGGAAAAAAACTGTGGATTACAGTAAGTATCTATATATATATAATAGTTAAATTAAGTAAATAGTACAAAAATAGAAATAAAAAGTAGTGAGGTTGTGTTAATGGGTTCAATGCAATGTCCATTCGGAAATCAGATGGCAGAGGGGAAGAAGCTGTTCCTGAATTGTTGAGTGTGTGCCTTCATGTTCCTGTACCTCATTCCTGATGGTGATAATGAGAGCAAGGCATGACCTGGGTGATGGGGGTCCTTAATGATGGATGCCACCTTACTGTGATACCACTTCTTGATGATAGCCTGGATAATACGGAGGCTGGTGTCCATGATTAAGCTGACTAAGTTTACAACTCTCTGCAACTTATTCAGTCCTGTGCAGTAGCATACCCTCCCAGACCAGATGGTGATGTAGCCAGTTGGAATGCTCTCCACGGTACATCTTTAGGCATTTGCTAGTGTCTTTGGTAACATAACAAATTTCATAGACACATAGAAAACCTACAGCACAATGCAGGCCCTTCGGCCCACAAAGTTGTGCCGAACATGTCCCTACCTTAGAAATTACTAGGCGTACCCATACCACTTTATTTTTCTAAGCTCCATGTACCTATCCAAAAGTCCCTTAAATGACCCTATCATATCCACCTCCACCACCATTGCCGGCAGCCCATTCCACGTACTCACCACTCTCTGTGTAAAAAACTTACCCCTGACATCTCCTCTGTACCTACTCTCCGGCACCTTTAACCTGTGTCTGCTTGTGGCAACTATTTCAGCCCTAGGAGAAAGCCTCTGACGATCCACACGATCAATGCCTCTTATACACCCCTATCAGGTCGCCTCTCATTCTCCGTCGCTCCAAGGAGAAAAGGCCGATTTCACTCAACCTGTTTTCATAAGGCATGCTCCCCAACATCCAAGCAACATCCTTGTAAATCTCCTCTGCACCCTTTCTATGGTTTCCACATCCTTCCTGTAGTGAGGTGACCAGAACTGAGCACAGTACTCCAAGTGGGGTCTGACCAGGGTCCTATATAGCTGCGACATTACCTCTCGGCTCCTAAGTTCAATTCCACCATTGATGAAGGCCAATACACTATATGCCTTCTTAACCACAGAGTCAACCTGCTCAGCTGCTTTGAGCATCCTATGGACTTGGACCCCAAGATCCCTCTGATCCTCTATGTTTCTATCAATCTACAGATTATACGTGATGTTTGACAAATTTCAAGCTTTTATCTTAATCAGTAGTTTATATTGTTGTAAAAAGAGCATGCATGTATGAAAAGATTCATGCAATATTATGGAATGGACTTCTCACATCCTTTATCAAAGAACACTGAATAAATTAAACTAAAGCAAGTAAGAATGGCATCAAATGATCTTGCAGCGCAGTTAGCTTTTGTTTTGTCAACAAGTTCAATTTGTAAACAATGTTGGTACTTCACTGAATGAAAAATGAATTTTGTTATAAAGGTAAAATCGCCTGTTGAGGAATGTTTAAAGTAGTATGTTTTTAATAAAATAAAAACACATTTATCAAATTTATTAACCTTTACTGGAAGATTTCTATCTTACCAAAAGAAATCTCCGAAAAATACCTAACTTTGTTAATGACTTTAATCAGAGATACATCAGAGGCATAGGATCAAATACATTAATATATCAAAATGAAAGCAATGCATACTATCATTTTCAGCTCCAGAGGAAACCAAAGGATGTGGTTGCTTAGTTACACAGAACAATGTGATTAATATAAGTTATACCATGAAAGCTGTGCAAGTTATGCTTCTAACATCTTGCAAGCCTAAAGATAATTATGACCAAATTGGTTTTGTTTTGAGAATGAATTGACGGTGGGCTGGCAATGGCTTTGCATTTATTAGGTAGTAATGTAATTCAGTGGCTTGCTACCAATGAACATAATGGGGGGCTGTAAATTATTTTACACATAGTAAACAGTTAGATAGGAGTTGGAAACCTAAGGACTGGTAAGTATGCTTCACCTTAGCGTGGCCTTTCACATAGAGGGACAATCTAATACTACTTTTCAACGCACAGAATATATTTAAAACTTACCCTCTTTAAACAAGTGAATTCAAATCTAGAGCAAAAGCTGGCATCAGAAGGTGAGGGCACAAGTTTGCAGGAATGTTGTACAGCACACTTAAAGAGACCATTGAAACACACTATTTAATTTAAATAAATATTTTATTTTTATTCCACAAAGATTTCTCATCTGCTGGCAGCCCACTTGAGTCAAAATCAATGTTGAGTTTATTGCCATGTGCACAAGGAATTATATGCATCGGTATGGTGAAAAGCTTGCTTGTGGTGTCATCACCAGCATACAGCTTTATTTACATACATTTTAAAGGTAAAAAAATCCAGAATTAATGTTTTATTTCAGTCCGTTGTCCAAGTGAATCCTAGCTACTACTAAAGTACAGTTTGGACGGCAGTTGATTTGCATCCTGCCGCCGTTGAAATATCCACCAACAATATTAAAACTACTGAAATATTTTCAAAAGTAGTTGTCAAAATTATACATGACTCATATTTGTTCACACATGGTATTACGCATGCAAACTTTGGCAGTGATGTCTCAAATTATGCAATTTTCAAATGATAAAATATGGTCTACAATATAAAGTATTTCTCAGGACTCATGAAATAACAGGGGGTATGCAAGAAAAATATGGCTATAAATGTGTCCTTAGTCATGTATGCTAAGTGCCAAATGAAGTAGCCACGAAACAGAGTACAACATAAACAGCAGGGCATTTAGTCAGGCACACAAACAGGCAGGGAAATGAGGATATTGACCATTACGGGCAGATAGGATTCCTTTGCATTTGAATCACAGACAATGCTGGTTCCATGGGCCAAAGGACCTGTTGCATGCTGTCACAAACACAAAAAAATATGCAGATACTGGAAATCCAAAGCAACACAGAGAAAATGATGGAGGAACTCAGCAGGCCAGGCAGCAACTATGGAAAAGCATTAACAGTTGACTTCTAGGTCTGAAAAGTTGACTGTATATGCTTTGCCATAGATGCTGCCTGGCCTGCTGAGCTACTCCAGCATTTTGTGTGTGTTGCATGCTGTACTTGTTCATGTCAATTAGGAGCAGCTTAGGCCTCCTGCTTACACAAGTTTGCTGCAACAGTCTGCGAAGTCATTGCCGATCTGACAGCATGCTTTACTTTATCGTGTCTTTAATAGAACATAGACCATAGACCAGCACAGCACAGGAAGGGGCCTTTTGGTCTGCAATGTTGTGCTGAACCAGCTAAAAGGCAAAATCAAAAACACCCAAACACTAATCCCTCCTCAATGTGCATATCCCTTCATCTCCTTTACATCCATGTGCCTATCTAAACATCTCTTAAAAGTCCCTAATGCATTTGCCTCTGCCACCACAGCAGGCAGCATATTCCAGTCATCCACCACTCTCTGAGTGAAAAGCATCCCCCTTAAACCTACCCCGTCTCAGCAATATATTCCCTCTGGTATTAGATATTTCAACCCTGGGAAACAGATACTCCCTGTCTGCTCTACCTATGCCTTTCATAATCTTAGAAACAGTTATCAGATCTCCCCTCAGCCTCCTATGCTCCAAAGAAAACGACCCAAGTTTATCCAGCCTCTTGTGCTCTCTACCCTGTAAATAGGCAGCATCCTGGTAAATCTTGTCTGCACCCTCTCCAAAGCCTCAACATCCTCCTGAAAGTAGGGTGACCAGAACTGTATGTAATACTCTGTGATATTGCCTAACCAGAGTTTTATGAAGTTGCAACATAACCTCTTGACTTTTGAACTCTATGCCTCAACTAATAAAAACAGGCATTCCTCAAGCCTTCTTAGCATCTTATCAACCTGTGTAGCCACTTTCAAAAAGCCATGAATTTGGATCACAAGATCTCTCTGCTCAGCAACACTGTTAAGCAACTTGCCCTTAACAGTGTATAGTCTCTTTGCATTTGCCCTGTTGAGGTACAACACCTCACATATATCTGGGTTAAACTCCATCTGCCATTTCTCTGCCCATATTCGAAGCAAGAAGGCTGTGAGTGGAACGTCTGAAAGGATTTTCAGAGAGAAGACATTTTACTGCTCAGGGTAAAGAGAGGCAAGACTGTGCTGGCGTGTGACATTAGCCAGTAGAGAGCGGGAAGAGTTTAAAAAGAAGACTGCCATATACAGCGAGCAGCATTTGGAGTGAGAGGGCAGCAGAATGATAGGGCTTTGGCTCAAACGGGGCTTCGGTGAAGAAGGGTCTCGGCAAAGAACTGATTCACAGAGATTCACAGATAACTGCCTTCGACCTCCCCAGCAGACTCTTCCCTTTCTCCCGTGGCCCTTTTCCACTAACATCGGTTGCTTTGTCATGGCAGGTATGCTCAGACCCATGCCATGCTCCTCCTGCGACATGTGGGAACTCAGGGAGGCTGACAGTGTCCCCGAAGACTATGTGTGCAGGAAGTGTGTCCAGCTGTAGCTCCTGATAGACCGCATGGCAGCACTGGAGCTGTCCATGGACTCACTTTGGAGCATCCCAGATGCTGAGAAAGTTGTGGATAGCACGTTTAGTGAGTTGGTCACTCCGTAGTTTAAGGATCTAAGGAAAGATAGGGAATGGGTGACCAACAGGAAGGGTAGTAGCAGGAAGGTAGTATAGGAGTCTCCCGTGGTCATCTCCCTCCAAAGCAGATATACCACTTTGGAGTCTGTTGGAGGAGATGGCTCATCAGGTGAAGGCAGCAGTAGCCAGGATCATGGCACCGTGGGTGGCTCTGCTACGCACGCGGGCAAGAAAAAGAGTAGCGGAGCTGTTGTGGTAATAGATAGGAGCAAGCGAGTCTTCTGTATGGTGTGTCGCCTCCTGGGTGCAAGGGTCAGAGATGTTTGGGAGAAGCTGCAGGGTATTCTGAAAGGAGATGGTGAGCTGCCAGCTGTCATGGTATATGGGGTATATGGGGTGTCAGGGAGGGGTAGCACGTCTGGTGGGGGAACATGTAACGTCCTTCTCAAGGTGGTTAGTCCAGCTTTGGTCCCCACCTGGCACTCAGCTCTCACCTGTGGCTCCCCATAGTTGTTTGCATGCGACAGTGGCCACACCCCGGGCAACAGCTTTGACAAGCCGGCTAAACCAGATGAGGGTAGCCGACGGGTCTCAAACCCTCGGTGAGATAGGGCGTTGTCTATTCCCGCATGTGAAGACAGACTCCGGCGGATTGAGCGGACGAGACCTATGGAAGGTCCAACGGTCAAGAAGACGGTCTCTGCAAGCGTCGTGGAACATGTAGAGCAGGACAAGACACAGAAGACATCCTGGTCATCCACTGCGCCTAGTCCCATCTCCAGCCGTCTAGACTCTGTCTTGCCACTGGATCCAGATGGGAATTGGAAAGAAAAAGTGAGGCAGACGCTGCGCAACTCTCCCTCACTTAAATCCAAATCACGCGCTGGTTTCGACACCATCATAATGGTGTCGAGGTCCTCATCGACGTCGATGATGGACGAACATAGGTACTAACAATATAGGAAGGAAGCGTGATGAGGCCCTACAAGCTGAATTTAGGGAGCTAGGAGATAAATTAAAGAGTAGGACCTCAAAGGTAATAATCTCAGGATTATTACCAGTTCCACGTGCTAGCCAGAGTTGGAATAGCAGGATAGCTGGAATGAGTATGTGGCTTGGGCGGTGGTGCAGGAGGGAGGGTTTCAGATTCTCGGGGCACTGGAACTGCTTCTGGGGGAGGTGGGGCCAGTACCATCCAGACGGTCTACATCTGGGCAGAGCCAGGTTCAATGTCCTAGGGAGATTGTTTGCCAGTGCTGTTGGGGAGGTTTTAAACTAATATGGCAAGGGGATGGGAACACACACAGAAAAGAACAGGGAAGTGATGCAGAGACCAAAGCTAGAGTTAGTGAAGAAAAAAGTAAGAGTGGAGTGCATAGAAGTAAAAAGCAAAAATCACATAGGTCACTAGATTCTAAAAGGCCAATGAGTATGAGGGCACTTTATCTAAATGGCCATAGTATTAGAAACAAGGTTAATAAACTTGTGGCACAGATTGGTACTAAGGCATTTGATTTAATGGCCATTACAGAAACCTGGTTGCAAGGTGGAGATGACTGGGAATTGAATATCCAAGGGTATCAGGTAATACGGAAAGACTGGCAGGAAGGCAAAGGAGGTGGGGTGGCACTCTTAATTAAGGATGAGATCAGGGCGATTATGAGAGACAATATAAGATCTATGGAGCAGAATGTTGAGTCCATCTGGGTAGAGAATAAGAGTAGTAAAGAGAAAAATCACTGGTGGGAGTTGTCTATAGGCTACCTAATAAAAATATTGTAGTGGCAGAGGCGATTAACCAAGAAATAACTGAGGCTTGTAAGAACAGAATGGTGGTTGTCATAGGGGATTTTAACTTCCACATAAATTGGGTGAATCAGGTTGGTCAAGGAAGTCTTGAGGAGGACTTCATAGAATGTATCCGTGATGGCTTTCAAGAGCAGTGAGCTCATGCTGCAACTATACAGGGTACTGGTAAGGCTACACCTGGAGTACAGTGTGCAGTTTTGGTCTCCATACTTGAGGAGGGATATACTGGCTTTGGAGGCAGTGCAGAGGAGGGTCACCAGGTTGATTCCAGGGATGAAGGGGTTAACCTATGAGAAGAGATTGAGTCGCCTGGGACTATACTCTCTGGAATTCAGAAGAATGAGAGGGGATCTTATAGAAACGTACAAAATTTTGAAAGGGATAGATAAGATAGAAGTAGGAAAGTTGTTTCCATTGGTAGGTGAGACTAGAACTAGGGGACATTGCCTCAAGATTCAGGGGAGAAGATTTACAATGGAGATGAGGAGAAACTGTTTTTCCCAGAGAGTGGTGAATCTGTGGAATTCTCTGCCCAGGAAGGCAGTTGAGGCTTCTTCTTTAAGATACAGTTAGGTAGATTTTTACATAGTATGGGGAATTAAGGGTTATGGAGAAAAGGCAGGTAGATGGAGCTGAGTTTACGGACAGATCAGCCATGATATTGAATGGCGGGGCAGGCTCGATAGGTTGGATGGCCTACTCCTGCTCCTATTTCTATGTTCTTATGTATATCTGCAAATGATCTATATCACAGTGTTCTTTGCCAGTTTTCTATAGTATTCACAACTCCACCAATCTTAGTATCATCCACATAGTTACTAACCCACCTGTCTACATTTTCATCCGGACTATATATATACACATCATAAACAGCAGATGTCCCAACACAGACCCCAGCAGAGCATCACCAATTACAGAATTCCAGCTTGAATAGGTCTCTTCAAACACAACCCTCTGACTTCTACGTGCAGCGACTTCTGAATCCAAACAGCCAATTTGACATGGACCCCATGCATCTTAATCTTCTGGATTAGCCTCCCATGAGGGATTTTGTCAAATGTCTTACACAAATCCATGTAGACAACATTCACTACCCTACCTTCAGCAATCTCTCTCATCATCTTGTATAAACTCCATCAAGTTGATAAGGCATGACCTGTCCCATACAAAGCCATGCTGGCTCTCCCTAATTAGGCCCTGGGCTGGGTTTCCAAATGCTCATATATCCTATCCCTAAGAATTTTCTCCAACAGTTTCCCTACAACTGATGTGAGACTCACCACTCTATAGTTCCCAGGATTTTCTTTTGTTCCTTTCTTAAATAGAGGTAAAACATTAGCTACTTACCAACCTTCCAGGACCTTGCCTGTGCTCAGAGACAACGTGAGGATACTGGTCAAGGGCCCAGCAATCTCGTCTCTTGTCTCCTTCAATAACCTGGAGCAAATTCCATCATGCTCTGAGGACTTACTCACCTTATACTCATTAAGAGACCCAAGACTTCCTCCTCCTTGACCCGTAAAGCCCCTAACAGATTTATATCTCAGCACTGATTTTCTAGTCCTCTATGTCCTTTTCCTTGGTAAATACTGAAGCAATGTACTCATTAAGTACCTCACTCACATTCTGTGCATCCAAACAAATGTTCCCCTGTTCATCCCTGAGTGGTCCCACCCTCTGCATGGTTTTTGTCTTTCTCTTGATGTACGTGTAGGATGCCTTGGGATTCACCCTAATCCTACTTGCCAAGGACTTTTAATAGTCCCTCCTTGCTTTCCTGATTCCCTTCTTGCGTTCTGTTCTGATTTCTTTATACTCATCATGTGCTTTGTTTGAACCTAACTTCCGAAGCTTTACAAACTTTTCCTTTCTCTTCTTAATTAAATTCATCACCTCTCTGGACATTAAAGGTTTGCTTATTTTTCCATCCCTGTCCTTCCAGCTAACAGGAACACACCTTTTGTGTACTCTGTGCAATTGATCTTTAAACACCTTCCACATGTCCGATGTGGACTTGACAGAAAGAAAAGGTGTTCCCAATTAACTTTTCTTAGTTCCTGTCTAATGCCCTAGTAACCTACTCCAATTTAAAGCTCTCCTGCGAGGACCATACCTATCCCTACCTTTAGCTATCCTGAAAGTTAAGGAGCTGTGGTTACTGTTCCCTAACTGCTCACCCACTGCAAGGTCAGTCACCTGGCCAGGCTCATATCCAACATCAGTTCCGGTACTGGCCCTGCTCTTGTTGAACCACACACATATTGATTTAAGAAACCTTCCTGGATACACTTAACAAATCCTGCCCCATCTAAACCCCTTGCATTAAGAAGTTCCCAGTTTATGTTAGAGAAGTTGAGTTCCCCATGACAACAACTCTATCACTTTTACACATTTCCTTAATCTGATTACATATCTGTTCCTCAGTGTCCTGGTGGCTACTGGGGGGCGGGGGGGGGGAGGGGGTGGGTCTATTGTACAATTCCAAGTTTGTGATTGCACCCTTCCTATTGCTGAGTTCCACCCAAATGGACTCAGTGCCTGACCGCTCCACTATGTCTCCCCTGAGCACAGCTGTGATATTGCCCCTGATCAGTAGAGCAACCCCACTTTGCCTCCTTCTCTATCTTTTCTAAAACTTACAAAAACCTGGTACATTAATCACCCATTCCTGCCCCTCTCTCAACCAAGTTTCTGTAATGGTAGTTCCATCGTAGTTGCATGTACTGATTCGTGCTCTAAATTCATGGCCCTTATCCATAATACTCTTAGCATTAAAATATACATACTTCAAACAGTCTGAACTATCATAACTGTTATTTCAATTTTGTCTTTCAATACTTTCCCTGACATCTACCTTCCAGTCTGATCCTTCCCTTACTGACGTGGTGCTCTGGTTCCCAACTTGCTGTACAGATCAAACAGAATTATTACAAAGACTATTTGTATGGTGCATTCTGCAACATGAGGATTCTTGTAATGTCTCAATGTTATTTGTCCACATATAGTAGTTCCCAGATCAGGGACAATGAAGCATTCTAGGCGTGCATTTAGATGTGTGGGAAGAACTCTGTTCCTCAAGCATCTAATGTTTAATATTGTGCACTCCACCAAGTGACATATCAAAACTCTGTGCAATGGTGTTCTTCTTTACTTACATTAGATGAGTCACTGCTTGGAAAAGACTGGCATTCCATCCATTTATTGGGAAGTTCTGGTCTTGAAGCATCTGTCAGCTTTAGTTACTCAAGCAACTAACAGAGGTGGGGATGCCAACAGAATGTCCTCTACCACACATTGCACATTTTTTTAGACATATAATAACACTCATATCTGCCACTGGTATAAAAAGGCATGTCATTATTTTTCAGTTCATAACAATTATATTTATAAAATGAAGCTCAATGTTACTTTTGTGTGTCTTATGGTCAAATTAGAAATCTGTGTTCAGAGTTTAATGGTGTCATAATAAAAGACTGAAAACAAAGCAGGAAACACACATCAAAGTTGCTGGTGAACGCAGCAAAACATAACAGGAATAGAGTTTTTGTCTGTTTATTAACAAGTAATATTTTATGTTGCAAAGAGTCAAAGGATTTAAGTTAAAATATCCATCTTCTTCTTAATGGTGTCCTGGCACTTACAGCCAAATAGCAAATTCTCCTAAAAGAAAGAACTGCAGCCTGTCCCAAGAAACTGAATGTAACAGTTTGGAAAGCATTTCTACTACAGTGTCTACTAACAGCAACATTGGCAGTAAAAATGCATGTAAGAAAAGTCAATATCTATTTTCCACAAATAAGCATTATAACAATAATTAGGAGACATACAGTATATTTGAAGAAGTAAGAGTAATTCCCACAGACATTGTAAAGGGGAAAAAAATTCAGAGACAAAATGGGACAACTTATAAAAAAATATCCAATTAAAGGATGCCAGTAAATCGGCAGAAAGATGGGGTTTAACATTTCAAAGTTAACCTGTGACCATTCAAGATAATTCCAGGCAGTGATAATAAAATTATGTGGTAACCATAATGAATGTAGGCCCAGCTAGCTCTAATTGTGCTCTTCATTGGTTCTATGTATCAGCAAAGGCCAACCTTGTGAAATTGAATACCAGTTCAATCTACACCAGACCAATTAAATTGAAGTGTAATGCAGCTGAAGCTGGTGCTGGCAGACATAATTGACATTGGTCTGAGAAACTACAAAGAACATTATTGCTCAGGGGAAAGTGAATGGCACTAATTTGGGCTCATGCATGTTACATCATCGAGAAAGATGGAATTGTTAATTTTCTGCATAATCAGTTTTGGTTGTTGATATTGTTTTGCAGCTTCCATTACCACTTTCTACTGTAAACAAGGTGCTGAAACTCCTTTCAGGGACTCTGACTGTGGTGATGTCCACTGGTTCATCTGGAAGTACTCTCACTCATTCAGGGCCTGTGTTCACTTGTTAGGTGCCATGGCCTTCCGCAAATTTAGACGAGACAATTCTCTGTTATCCCCAAATATATGTTTACAGAATATTACGCTGACACAACCAAGCCCACCATAGCACAAGACCACCACTATTCCAGGTAAACTGAATAAAGTTATTCACAATGGGACTAGATTTTGCTTCAGAAGTATTACCTGTCATCTGGATTTAAATGCACGTGTTTCCTGTTTAAACTGTGAATCACAGGGAGATGAAATGTTTCCAACTGTGTGACTCATGACACTGACAGAAAGTACTGTTGAGGTTTAATTTGATGAGAGTATACTTAATATAACCATAGAACACTACAGCACAGAAAACAGGCCATTCCGCCCTTCTACTCTGTGCCAAAACTTTATTCTGCTAGTCCCATTGACCTGCATCCAGTCCATAACCCTCCAGACCTCTCCCATCCATGTATCTATCCAACTTATTCTTAAAACTTAAGAGTGAGCCCCCATTTACCACGTCAGATGACAGCTTGTTCCACACTCCCACCACTCTCTAAGTGAAGAAGTTCCCCCTAATGTTCCCCCTAAACCTTTCCCCTTTCACTCTAAAGCCATGTGCTCTCATATTTATCTCTCCTAATCTAAGTGGAAAGATCCTACTCGTATTTACTCTGTCTATACCCCTCAAAATTTTGTAAACCTCTATCAAATCGCCCCTCAGTCTTCTATGCTCCAAGGAATAAAGTCCTAACCTGTTCAATCTTTCCCTGGAACCTAACTCCTGAAGGCCCAGCAACATCCTAGTAAATCTTCTCTGGACTCTTTCAATCTTACTGATATTCTTCCTATAGTTAGCTGAGCAGAACTGCACACAATACTCCAAATTTGGCCTCACCGTAACATCCCAACTCCTATACTCACTACTTTGATTCATGAATGCCAGGATGCCAAAAGCCTTCTTTACAACCCTGTCTACCTGTGACGCCACTTTCAGGGAATTATGTATCTGAATTCCCAGATCCCTTTGTTTATCCACACTCCTCAGTGTCCTACCATTTACTGTGTATGTTCTACCTTGATTTGTCCTTTCAAAATGCAACACCTCACACTTATCTGCATTAGATTCCATCTGCCATTTTCTGGGCCATTTTTCCAGTTGGTCCAGATCCCTCTACAAGCTTTGAAAGCCTTCCTCGCTGTCACAACGCCTCCAATCTTAGTGTCATCAGCAAACTTGTTGATCCAATTTACCACATTATCATCTAGAACATTGATATAAACAACAAACAACAATGGTCCCAGCACAGATCCCTGAGGCACACAACTAGACACAGGCCTCCAGTCTGAGAAGCAATCATCCACTACCACTCTCTGTCTTCTCCCACACAGCCAATTTCGAATCCACTAATTTCATGACTCAGATTTACAAACTTAAGCACAATGACGTTTATGCCACTCATACCTATGGGATCATTGTGCAATGTATTATTAAGTTGATAAATTAAAGGTGAACATATGATGTGGCTGAAAGTGACTTGTTTTTGTTTAATTTACAATGTTAATATTTTTCTTAATATCACTTTCCTGCATAACCACAACGTTACCCTTCAAGCATTATTTTTTAATATGAAAATTTAGGTATAAATGATTTTTGCAATTTAACATCAATTGTGAATTTTTTTACATGACTCTCAAGAATAGTTTCAACAGTTCCATTTCATATCAGAGAAATGTATACAATATACATTTTGAAATTCTTGTTCTTCTCAGATATCCACGGAGTGCCCCAAAGAATGAATGACAGTAAAACTGTTAAAACCGCAAAACCTCGCTCCTTCCACTCCCCCACCTACCTTAGCAAAAACAAAGCATCAGTACCCTCCACCCACCAAGCAAGCAATTGCAAAGCCCCAAGGCTATGCTCTGGAGCACAATAAAAACTAATTGTTCACCCAATAATTCGACATACCACAGGTTCTCTCTCTCTCTCTAATAAAGAGGCAGAGAGGTGTCACTGCGAGAGGGGAGACATAAAACAACTCACTGATTTATGTTGATGAAGTCTGTCACGCCACTTTTTTTTCGAGTTCTCCAACTCGAGAATCGGCAACAAACTCCTCCCACCACCAAGAGAGAGTGCAATTTGCTGATTACAGGGCCTCTGATAGCTGGTCCACTGCTCCCAATGTTCTGTTTTGCTCCCACAACGCTTCAGTCGGTGGCACCAGTTTAGAATCAGCCCGTCCACAGGGTTGTGAAACCCCAGAACCCCGAAGGCAAGATCGTCTTCTAGTTCGCATCCTAGGGACTTCCAAAAGCACCCCGGACTGGGTCCCACCACTGCAAAGAGTCGAAGTTTGAGTGTAACTCCAGGTCAGGGTTTTCAACAGAACCCCATCCACCCTGAAAAGAAAAAAAGAGAGACTGCCAAGGTAGAAATTAAGCTGTTTTCACAGATTAACTTGAAGGAGTCAACACTAAGCACCATCGTAACATCACCAAAATATCATCTGCCTTATTGAATTGGGGTTTATTAAATTTTGCAAAAAATATTAGATGCAAGTCTGAAGAATTCCAAGTGACACTTTAGCACTTTGGGAGCTCGCAGCATGTAAGGTGTCTGTACAAGTTAATCACTGTAGTTAAATAAACATTTAACAATGTTTATTCGTAGCAGCTGATTTCTTACACTATAGATTTGCTAAATGTTTACTAATAGCCTCTTTCTTGACCCCAGGCACTAGTGGCATGAGAAGAAAAGATTTAAAAAATTCTCTCTCTGTGTGTTTTTCTCAATGCTTGTGGATTGAACTTTTATTTATTGAGGTACCTTTCATTCAGTTGTTGGGACTCCACCTAGAGCAAGGATCGTGATCAATAGGTGCCTAGGACGGACCCAGGGTGATTTCAGGAGTTGGAATTTGGAGCTCCCTCCACAACAACAACAATCAAATGGTGGTTGAGAAGTGAGAGCCCTGAAGTCTTTGTGGATGTAATTTGTAACTTACTATGTAGTATTTGGTGTGGTTTATTTGTGCTTTCTGTTGTATGGTAATACATTATGCTATGTTATTTAGTTGTGTTTGTACACTTATTATCACTTTTCTGGACACTTGAATTGGTTTGGGTCTTTTGAATCTGATCAACTCAGCCCATCACACTTACTAATGTAGATCTGCTTGTCCCAAGGACAGCAAAGTAGCATACCTGATGGAGCTGCTCAAGCACATTTCCAATGATCTGGGTTCACTCCTGATTGCTGGCATTGTCGGTGGATGGGTTACACATACAAAATGCTAGATGAATTCAGCAGGTCAGGCAGCCTCTGTGAACAGGAAAAAAAATTTTGATATTTGGGGCTGAAGTCCTTCATCAAGACTGGAGGACTTTGCAGGTTCTTCCTGGGACTGGTTCCAGCAGGCATTCTAGTTTTTTCTCATATCTCAAGGATGAGCATGTTGGTGGATTAATTGGCCTCTTGTAAATTGTACCTTGTAAAAATGTGAGACAGAATCTTGTGGGTTAACAGGTATATGGAGTGGACAATATGGGTAAGGACAGGATAAATGTAATAAGATGTTTGTTGGTTGGATTAGACTTGATGGGACAAAGGTTTTAAATCCTGCATTAATCTGACCTTCAACATGTCCACATTGTGCTGAATGGCAAATGCAGACGCAGAAAGCTGGGGATTGACAATATGACCACTTAGTCTAATTCAGTGCAGGCAGCAAGACAATCTTTCCTTAATAATCAAAATAATTGTTGACTGAGAAAGTTTTAATTGTGCTGTTTATTGGACCCCTCAGCAATGTAATAGACAATCTGCCTCCCTAATCCTCCACCAGTGAGATACATTATAAGATTGTAACCCTGGTAAATTGAATAGAGATATCCAACTTGGCAGTAGGTAGAATAATGGTAAGTCCTTTTGCTCTATATATTTTGTATTATCGTTTAATTATTTCATAATTTTTTATTGTGCTTTGAATAATTTTATAATCGTATATATATGTATTAGTTTTATTTAAGTACTATTGATGCCCATTGTGATTTTTACAGTTGTCTTTATATATCAAAGGCATTTAATAACTGATTACAAAAAAAGCATCCATCTTTATCAGTGACATCCTAGCCTTGTCTCTTTTGAAGCACTGTGAAGCCCTGTCAATGAATTCTGCAGAAGTAGATCAGCAAAACATCAGCTGAGGCCCACTTGCCACTGAATCCTTATCACATTTTCCTGGCCACCTTCTCGGTACTGAAGGTCAGCTCAACCAACCTTCCATGCCCATTCTCAGTAAATGCAGGTGTGAGGGGATGTGATGGATATTCACAGTCCAGGGACTGGGGGCCTTTCTTTTTTGCCAAGCTCAGCTTTCTAACATAGCAGCCGACTCTTGTGGAGAGCGAAAAGTCGTTTTTGAGTAAGTCAAATTTCCGACCAATCTTCTTCATTCAGCTTCTTGCCCTAAGCAGGAGTTAGTTTTCAGTTTGTAATGCAAATGGCAAGCTAATGATCAATGTGAAGTTTAAAGGCCGTAATATAAGACAATGGGGTTATGTTAATTGACCTGTTTCAAACTGGACTATGCTGGTTGTTATCTAGGAAGCTTTCAGACCAGATGGATACTATCACTTAACAATATCACTATCAATAGCTGAACACTTATGGTTGGTAGGTTTGTGTGCTCAGAGAGTCAGTTTCATAGCATTAATTGTGGGTATCTGGGAACTCTGTTTCCAGAAGCTTTTAGACCATTTGTGTAAAATGATATCTGGAAAAATATCACATGCCTGTGAAGTCACCCAGGTGGCAGAAAAAACAGCTTAAATTTAAGAGAGCAATCAGGCTTTTTAAGAATGGTTAAGGAACATCAAGAAGTATTATAGAAAGACAGGCGACTAGAACCTATTCCTTTGTCTTCGATTTCTACAACAAAATATTTGTTCACCTGCAACCCATTGGTATGATTTTTTTAGCTTATAGGAATTTTATCTGCCTTACGGAAAACCTTTGTGTTTCAGATCTGAATTGGAATGCCAGTGGCAAGCCTGAGTTGAAGGTTGAATGCAACACAGTATCAGTTCTAAGCAGATATTTTTGTGTTTTTCTTTTCATTCTGAATGCTTTTTATGGAATAAAAATGTCATAAGAAAGTCTGAAACCCAACACTAAATTCCTTAAATGTGTTGTGCTTTCTATAATGAATTCTGGAAAGGAATCAACTTAAATTCTGGTCTAGCTTTATCATGTTAAAATTTACTGTATGTTGCACCTTTTGCTGCAGTAATAATGAGTGGATTTAAAGTTTGCCTTGTATGAAATACTATATGGTAAGTTGTTACCCTAAAGCCATTAATGTTTTCTTTTAGATTGTCAGCAGTTGTCATGTAAATATTCATTAAAAGCAAGGGGAGAGAACTGTTATATAAGTTTCAATTCCATTATTTATGAGTTCAAGAGCCTCTCCAGAAAATTGATAGAAAATTTGTAGATTGGCAATCAATTGTAATTGTGCTATCACTGTGTGTTGTGCTGCTGTTAGTGCCGTCCTTTGAAAGAGGCATTACAGTTAGGCCTGGGTGTTTCCTTGGCTATGAATTCAAAATGCTGAAGGGAAAAGATGTACTGTATCTATTTTTCTATCCTTCTCTTTTTTAACTGGTGTTCCCTTTATTTCTTTTTTTTCTCCCTTTATATTCAACCACTCTCTGTGAGAGCAAGTTGTACATCTCCACCACATCTTTAGATAAAGATTCTTCTCAAATTGCAACATGAATTCTTGGTTATTCTCTCAGGATGATTAATTTTGGTTTGGTCATGGCAAATGGAGACTGAATGCAATTATTCTGTGAAGAACTGATTAAAATCATCCTTCTTCAGGGATTCCCACAATCACAGAAGTAAGTCTTTAGCCAATTTGATTCACAACATTTTGAGGTCAGGAAACAGGTAATAGCATTATTCCTGATATTATCGCATGTAAAGTGATAGAAGGCATTTGCTCTGTGTCCCCAGCTGTTCCAGAATAGCTGTAACAGTGGCATCTATCCATCAGTGTGGAAAATATCCTAGGTATGCACTATCCACATGTTCATGCTGCCTTTCCGTTGGCTCCGGTTGCTTCAGATCACTGAACCATGAAACGCAAGGCAGACATTTGCTTGGGGTGTACTTTGTGTAATGGGATTAGTCTAGATGAGCACATCATATTTTAAAAAAAAGCACTTTTGCATTTTCTACAAAGATAATAGTTCTCATGTGCCCCTCACAATAGCAATGCTCAGCAGCTGTGGTAGAACTGTGAACAGCTAAAAGAAGCCAGGAGAATAGATATATTCATCCTTGTCACTGAGAAGTCATCCTTGAGGGAAGATTGGCCTCAAAACATGCCAGGTGAATTTACTTTCCTCAACAATGAAGGCTTAATAAACACATTCTGAACATGCGTCACTGACCATCAAGAAAATACTTTGATGGTCTGGAAGCAGTTGCACATTAAGAACATTTAACTTGCTTCTTTGGGGGAAAAAAGTTACTAAGTGGAGTCCATATGGCCATGTGAACATAGTTGAGAGCTAACTGCTAGGAAAAAGTCAAACACACTAAGTTGATCATTACATGCAAACGTCTACCCAGTTTTCCCATGGATGCTATGTTATCCAGAAGTTCAATTTTATGCATGATTGTACATTAATGGGAACAAACTCATCCGATTTGTATTTGGTTTTCCACTTCCAGTAGCTGTTTTTTCCAATTCGAATTGATGTCTTGCCTGTGAAATGTTCCCTGAGCCAAATACAGAATTTCTTAAAAATACCTAAACAAACCTTTCTGAGCATTATCAACAACAATAGTTTATGACCCCTTGATCCTTGTGATTCTCTTTTCCCTCTTCTCATTAGTCATTTCTCTTGGGGAAGAAACTTGTACCTCTTTGTTCTTCCTGACAATTCTAAACAACCAAACTCACTTTTTCCAAAGCTGAGCTATTATGCAAAGATGCCTTATCTTGACAATACCTTCAATTGTCTCATTAAATGAGAATATCATCAGCTAAATCTAGAGAAAGGACATCCCTGTTAATGTCAGTAAACTGTAAAAATCGGGAGAGATTTCAGCAAGCTGCATATTTTGAGTTTTACACATCTCTCTCGGTCAATCTATTGTCATCATTTTCTGACACTGCTGTTGTGGCCTAGGTTCATATGATTTCAATAATTGCAGCAGAATTTATGCTCTATTACACTCATTCCCAGACAGAGCATTAGTGACTTCACTCAATGCATCATGCTACTGTAACATTGTCATACACATTCATCATATTATGTCCTGGATGCATCATACCATTCAAACGTCTAAGTTCTAACACTCTCACATAAGAAACAGAAGGAATGTTCATCAGTAATTGAATCAGTTCTGCACCAATCATAGCACATCAGGTAATGAAGAGACCAGAACCTCAATCAGGCTTGAGCAGATGAGATGTCAATAACACACACATTATGAAGTTGTCATGCAATGATTACCTGCAGCCAGAGCAAACCCAACTCTCTCTCTTGATATTTAGCAACATTACCATTACTATATCATTCGCCATCAAAATCTCATCATCATTCCCACTTCAAGTCTATTCATCCTTTCTTAATATTACCTTCCATGGTATTATTTAATATTTCATTTCTGGTATCATCGTTGTGAAATGATTTTTATTGTTCCACTTCTATGTAAGTTTTGAAAAATACAGATCAGACCTGTAGGTAATTTAC